>NW_027411866.1:133502096-134124596 GCF_047663935.1 Musca autumnalis | reverse complement strand
CCTTTGCGATTTTGCATATGTCTCTTCTCGCACTTGTTCTGCGTTCGCATATGCATTATGTGAGAGTTTTGCCTCAAACAGTTTCGACCGTTCTTCTGCTACCAGGTTGATGGGTATCATGCCCGCTATTATTTGAACAGCTGGTCCTGATACCGTGCGATGTGCAGAAGCAACTCGCAATGCCGCTGTTCTTTGTACTGCTAGTAATTTCTTGGCTTTTTGTGCAGTTAACAGACTCCGGGCCCATATTTCGCATCCATATAGGAGAATGCTGTTGCACGCCTCCATCAGTAGCTTCCTTTTATTGGGTAGAGGTCCTCCGACATTTGCCATCAATTTGCTGAGTTGGGCTGTGATATGCGTACCTTTCAGTTGCCTATTTCATCTGCGCAAAGAATGACATTTTAGTGTCCAGTCGTATTCCCAAGTATGTGACAGCTTCCTGTGTGCGAATGACTATGTCATTTACATTCATGTCGACAACTGCTGGAATATGCCTCCTTGGCAGGAGTACCAGCTCGGTTTTGTGCATGGCCAGCTCCAGTCCGTGTGATTCCAGCCACGCTCTGGTTCGTATCATTACTTGGCTGAGTTCGCGTCTAGCTTCATCTGTGCTTCTGGCCTGGATAACTGCGGCTATATCATCTGCGTACCCTACTAGGAATGTGTTCTCAGGCATGTCTATTTTGAGAATCGCATCATAACTGATGTTCCAAAGATCAGGGCCTAAGATAGAACCCTGTGCGGCGCCAGATGTTATTTGTACATTCCGTGTACCTTCGCTGGTTTTGTACATTAGTACTCTTTCGCTTAAATAGCTCCTGATTATTTTCATGAGGTATTCTGGGACATCAAAATTTACCTCCATGGCGTGTATAACGTCTCTCCATCTAATACTGTTAAATGCATTTTTAACATCAAGGGTGGCTAATAAAACCACAGGCCTACTATAATTGTTTCGCTGCTGGGCGGAGGCGAACACATCAACCACTTCCTTTATTGCTCCAATGGTGGATTTTCCAGGTCTGAAACCATGTTGCCTGGCTGAAAGTCCGCCTTTCAGGTTTATAGCATCTTCTATTAGCTGTTTAAGTAAGCTCTCATAAAGTTTTCCAGCCGTGTTCAGCATACATAATGGCCTGTATGAAGATGGGGCTGTTGGATCTCCTTTGCCTTTACTAATTAGTACAAGCTGTTGCTCTTTCCACGGTTTTGGAAATATTCCTTCTAGTAAACAGTGGTTATACATGTCCAGCAGTATGTTTGCATCAGCTATCTCCTTGAGAACTTCCGCTGGGACTCCGTCAGGTCCAGGAGCTTTATTGTTTTTCAATTTACTAGCTGCCGTTTTCAGATCTTCTGTAGTAAAGATTGGTGGAGTGATTATGCGCTCATCAATTGAGTCTTCTACTCTGATTGGGTGTGTAGGGAATAGTGTGTTCACAATATTTCCCATTGTTTCATCATCCATTACTTCTATTGGGGATTGAGCACCTAGTTTCTTCATCACCAGTTTGTATCCCATTCCGAATGGATCTCGGTTTATATCGTTTCTCAATTCTTCCCATTTGCTCTTTTTACTCTCTTGTATGGCGATTTGGAGCTCTTTCTTGGCGTATTTATACAGAGCATGTTCCGCCTCTGCCGGACCTCTGCGTTTAGCTCTCGTATATTTCCGTCTTTTCCTAAGGCAGTTGCGTCGCAGCTCATCAACTTGGTCATTCCACCAATATACCGGATTTCTCCCAGGGCCCATATCTTTTATTTTTGGCATTGACTTATTACATCCTTTGGTTATAATCTCCATGGTTCTGCTCACAATTTCCGCGGCACTTTCATTTGACTGCGATGTTTGGCTTTGCATGTCTACTTCAGAAATAAAAGCGGTCTTATCTAAACGCTTAATGTTCCATTTTCGGGTACCTTCTCGTTTTGCCCGCGTTGTTGTAGTTCTTGCTGTTTGTATAGAGTAGGAGATATATTGGTGGTCACTTGCCGTGTAGATCTCAATGACCTTCCAATTGTTGACTCTGTCTGCAAAGTTTTCGGATACTAAGGTAATGTCTGGTATAGTGCCAGTACAGCCCGGCCGTCTAAAAGTTGGCACGCATCCCACGTTCGCTACTGCGAGTCCTAATCTGGCGATCATGTCCATCACCCTTCTACCACGTGGGTTTGTTTCTTGTGAGCCCCATTCGACTGAGCGAGAATTGAAATCGCCTGCCATAATTATTTTCCCATCAATGTTCCTCGTTACATCTTCTATAGAGTTTAGTTTTGAGTGGAATTCTTCTATGGAGTCGCTAGGGGTGAGGTAGCAGCTTATGATTGTGACGTCATCGACTTGTATCCACACATAGCCATTTCCTCGTCCATCACTTTTTGGCTTCACAGTTTTTCCTAGGGGAATCCATACTGCAGCGGTTTTGGATTCATCTTCAAACCACATTCCATTTGTTTTTCGTGAATATTGTTCACTAATAACCATAATATCGGCCTCCTGCTCATGAACTATCTGTGGCAAGATAGTGTCAGCTACTTTCCCCCGGTGCATGTTAAGCTGAAGGATCTTCATAATGTTTGTTGTGTGTTTGACGGACATCTTTTTGAGCCTGGCAAATGATATACATTGCTTCTCCCTTCTTCGGCGCATATGCAGCATTTCATCTTATTTGTACACTCTTTCCGTTTGTGTCCTTTTTCTCCGCATTGGATGCACAGTCCCATGCCCTTTCTGTCAGGTCCTATGCAGTCATATTGCTTATGACCGGATCCAAAGCATCTATAGCACCGATGTGTCTCTTCCTTATACTTTATAATGCAGTCTGTCAGGCCAATTTTTAGGCGTTTTTTCTGCAGAATTTTGTTGACTTCATACACGGGTATCGTTACGAAAGCGCGTCTTTGTTCTCGGTAGTTTGGGCGAGTTAGATGTACTCCAATGTCTGATACAGCTACTTGTGTGGCTTTGTGTACGGCAAGTTGTAACTCTTCAATAGTGGTCACGGTATCAATGTTTTGTACCTCGATGATTGCCTTCGGTGTTCTTACTTCTACAGTGGCTACTTCCTTCAGAGATTCTTTTATAGCCTCGCAGAACTTTTCTCTTTCTCCTCCTTTCTCCATCACCAAAAGAATTGACGCCGTTTTGGTTTTGCTGATGGATCGTATTGCTACGTCAGCTTCCTCGGGTTTCACGTTTTGTCTGATATTTTTTAGAACATCAGAATAGTTGTGTCCTTCACTAGGTTTGATAATTACAGCATTTGGGCGGTTCTTTGGTCTCTTCTTTGACTACAGTCTGCCATTTTGACTTTTCTGCTGTTTGTGGTATAACCGGTGCCACTTCCTGGCGGGCTTCTGCTGCCTTCTGCTGCCTTCAGCTGGGCTAGACGCGCTTCTTTTGTGTTGTGACGTTTGAGGTGTTGGTGTAATTAAACACACGTCGTCTGCTGTTTTGGGCTTGCTCGATTGTCGCTCTGCTTCAGCTGTTTTCCAATTTCGTCGATAATTGGAGATTACGTCTAGGAGCTCGTCTAGTTTCGATACTCCATTTTGGACGTCTCTGCTGATGTTCCGTTGTTTGCCAATTGCCTCTCTCATATGGCATTTTAGGAGGGCTTCCTCCTCTGATGCTCTCATCTGAAGGATGAACTCCTGTTTAGGTGAGTTATAGGTTGCTGCTGTTGGTGGTACTGCTGTTTTTTGCTGCGGGGTTTGTTCGCGACTCTGTGAACATTCCACTGCTTCTACTGCTACTGCATGCGAGCTCACTGGTTCTAGAACTCTTGCGGAACGCAAGTTCTACTTCTTCTGCGGTTTTGGGGGTTTCTAGATTCATCATTAGGTTGGTGGGTCCCAACTCAGAGCCGTTATCCTTACTCGTTATGCAGTTGTCCTTCTTTGACCCCGAGGGTGCCTTTGCGAGCAGTGAGGTCCTCGCGAGGGTTGACACAAGGCCTTATGAGCACTTGTGTTCAGAGCCAGGTCGGACACTAATCAGGATTAAATCAACTGAACCTGCAAGGCCAATTTAATGACGACGAAGATAAGGAGCGTTCTCTGAGTCCTAGCCAACGTTTTATTGGGACGGAAGACAGACACGACATTAGCCTGAAAGCCATTTCGGTGAGATGTCACTCTCACTTACTGAGGTAACAGAATGCCGTGCCTGCCGGCCTGAAGCAGTCATGTCGTAATGTATCCGGATCGTTTTCCATATTCGTAGCAATGTTGTCAGCGTGCCTTTGTTTTGATTAGGGGAACCACGGAGGCATCGCTCTCCTGTTTGCTCTATCATTAGAGCACCCCGTGTGGGTGGATGCTTAGTTTGATGGCGGCTTCCGTTCGCCATGTCGTGATAAGCCTTATCGGACGTTGATGTTCATTTGTAACATATCCTCAGCTATCACCGCTCAATGGTCTGGGATCCACAGGATATATACTATTCTATTCAAATGTTGAGATGTTGAGAATATTTTATGGTCCAATTGATGGTTTAATTTTTTGCAAGCAAGAGTAAAGTTCTATGATATTTGAACTATAATTGGTCATTTAACGTCTTCTGTCAGAAGACCTACTGTCTAATTTGAAGAGCTTTTACATAACATTAGATAAAATCATAGTTATTAGATGATTCTATAAAAATCTAGAAAGGACATCAGAACCTAGAAATTCATCGATCAATTTTATTTGTCATATTTTGTTGGCCCGTTTTATGACAAAAACGTCAGTTATTAAGCCAAACATTAATATTTTGACTTTTTCTGTCCACCATTTCAGTAAAATCTAATATTTTACAAAATCATAGAGCAAGGACTAGATTTTGATGTTCTAGATAAGCCCACAAAAATATGTGCAATCGGTTTAGTTTTCGAGTTGGCACGACAAAACGCTTTTATAAAAAGAGGGTTTTCGTATACGGCCATTTGCCACAAAACTTCGTAGTATTTTTTAAATGAAAATTTAGAAAGCAGATTTTGTTATGTTCTTTCAGATTAAGAAAATCTAAAAAAAAAAAATTGGTAATTTTCTTGGATGAATTTTTAAATGTTGACTTACTTAAATTCATTTTATAACCTTTTCATTAATTGCTTATAATTTTTACCGCATGCAGTTTTTATGATTTGAATTGCCCCTTTATTTTCACATATTTTATTCCAACATTTACTCGTGCGAAGAAAAAAAAACGCCAAAACCGACAAAAATTTTCTAAATTGTATTTTGTTGCCCTTGAAATAATATAGATATGAATGTTACTTCATATTTATGTTCCGTAGTTGAGTACTAATGCCCTTTCCAAATATAGGAAACAGTGGAACATTTGTGCACATTTTATTAATTTTAGTGGTATATGAATTTACACTCGGAGTTGTGAAAAACGGTCGCAGCAGACACCACAGTCGCTTTTAAGTGACCTTTCCGTCAAGCAGGCAATAGAAAATGTTCGCAGGGTAGTTCCTTCTAGACATATACAGTATAATCTCGATAATCCGGACACCACATGTTTTGGCGGTGTCCGGATTATCGAATTGTCCGGATTACCGAGTAGCTACAAAAAATACATCGTTTTGTGTTTTAGTTATAAATTAATTTAAAATGTATTCAATAAAAACATTTTATTTAACATAAAGGTTTTCTTACATAAATTAAATGCATAAGTTATCAAAAAATATAATTTGAAAATATATACAGTATATTAAGATTTTGACTATTTGAAGTCTGAGAATAATGGTATCATCGGAATCATTTATTTCTATTGACAATAAGGTGTAAAAGTTACTTTTTCTGGATAAGTGCGGCGTAATCTGTAAGCATCCCGTCTTGCACACTTTATACCCGGGTTTGATTTCCGGCACAAATACCTCTTAGCGTAATATTGGCGACTTTCCCAAATAATTCATAAACTTATCTGCTAGTGGTGTTATAAGACTCTTTGTTAGGACTCTTCTGTAAAAAGTAGTTCTCATAACATTGATCTAATATCATTGAAATGAGATAAGTATCACTTTTCTCTTGGGGATGTTTTTGGGAAAATATATAACATAGCCTAAAATTTCGAATGATTTTAAGCGACAAGTTAACCAGAAATTAAATAGAATTATTGGAATAATTCTTATTTTATATATACAATTTGGAACCACTTTTCTGGGCTTATGTCAACCATTTCGTCTGCTAGAATAGTAAATTGGTTAATGAATATTTTAAACGATTTTGGACATTTTGCCTTTCTTCTATTTCAGAGTTGTATGTTTAGATATTACCTGGTTCCTTAGCAAACTCATGACCTGATTCACAAAACTTAGAATATAATATTCTCATCTGTCACATTTTTTTTAAATTTTAGTATAAGTGGTTGGACAGAAGAACCCTTCGGACGCTTTTCTATTGCCCAACTCTCTTTTGCAATTACAACCCAAAAACTCGGAACAAAATTATTTTCCTAAGGAGTTTGTATTGAAAATGTGAATTCTACCGAAGTACAACACACCCAACCAATCGGGTATGTTCAAAGACACACTTCACCTCTCACTTCACGCCTCAAGCATTTTGTTCGAACCATTTACTTTTAGTTATTGTGAATTTCTTGGGGCTAAAATTCATTAGGGTATTAAAAAGATGAGTACACCCTAGTCCGTCCACAAAATACACGAAAAATAAGCGTAAACGGGGTGAACAAAATGCTTGAGGTGAGAAGAGAGAGGTGAAGTGTCTCAGAACATACCCGAATATGCTACGATCGTTTTGCTGGTGGTTTAATTAAGCTCATCAGGCATATCGGATGTGAATGGCTAGAAGACAAAGGCTGATTTTGATAACTTATATTTATACAACCATTATTACAAATTTGCAGATATGAAGTAATTTTGAAGCCTTTTTTACCAAGTCAACCTGGTGTTTTGTCTACATTTATTTCAATACAAACTCTTTAGGTCATGTTAACTCGATTAAAATCCAATTAATTAAAAACTTTCATAATGATCTTCGTCCTAATAAGACAACAATAAACAAAAATTATTTTCCTTTTGGCTTTTAAGCCAGTTGCAATCAAATCATATTCAGCACTTTGAGTGTTTTTACGTTTGCCAATACCACCCTTCGAGCACAGCTTCAAAAATTATAAATTATTTTTGCTTACAACGAATTAATTTTTCATATAATATCTATTTTATCAATAAAAAAAAACCAAGTTAATACTCTAAACAATAAAATAAGTAACTTAAATGACTCAATGTAGAAGAAAATGAATGAGTGTCCGGATTATCGAGGTAAAAAAATTGCCGTGTGTCCGGATTACTGAGTCTACAGTGTAAATATTTTCCTTTTCGGATAAGTGAAGATAAAGAGGTCCTCTCGGATCGTTTTGAAATTTTTTCAGTAGGTTGTCTTAGCAGCTCATTTTACAACGGTACAATTTGTTTCTTGTGCAAATCCATACTTCCTGCGATATTGGCCTAAAAAAAAGTTATTTTACGTCTGGTGTTTTCAACTTTTAAAAGTGTGATGCGTTTAATATGAAAAGAAAATGTAAATATTGTTTTTTATGTGTTCAGTTGTTCTTTTAAGTGAATTTTCATTTATATTTTTCTTTGTAATGGAAGCATTCAATAGAAAATCTAAAGATGAGTGGAATGGCGGAGAATTGGCCAACCAAGCACCTCAAATTTAGAAAAAGGAAATTTGTATCCCAACAGCTTGGAAGTACACATTGAATTGCCCATAGTTTGCTGTAGAACGGCAAAAATTAAAGGTAAGTTAATGTTTAGAAAACCAGATAAATTACTAAAAATTGTTTGTTTTTCAATTTTGCTTACAGATGACAACGCCCAGAAGGATAATTAACTTCGCTGAAAGTAAGTATGAAGTGTTTAATGTGAAATAAAAAATCAAATATTGGTTAAACTATTTTTTATATTTTTATGTCTTGTTTTTTTGTCGATTTTCATTTATATTTGCAATGGCGATAAAAAAATAGAAAATCTAATGATCAGTGGAATTACGAAGACCTTCCGTGGTCAATGAAGCACTACTCCCTTAAGAAACCAAATGCTGTATCCCAACCTCATCGACGTACACAGGGGATGACACAGCGACAAAAGTTGGAGGTAAGTTATTGTTAAGAAAACCAGTTAACTTGTTAACAATTTGTTTGTTATTTCAATTTTACTTACAGATGACAACGCCCAATACTATCATTATTGTGGTTAATACCTGATGAATTAAAAATAACTTGTTGTATTCATGGTCAACACTAATTGCAATAAAACGAGATAAACATATTTATCATTGACTTCATTTTTGTTCATTACGTGAGTATGAAATGACTTCATAACATGAATGAAATCTTACGTTACATCAATGAAATGTGTCATTGATTTTGAACCAACGTAAGGCTTCATTGCATAAATGAAGAAGTTTCATTACAACAATGAAAGTATTTCATTGCAGTAATGAATAAGTTTCATTGCATCAATGAAGGATTTTCATAGCATTAATGAAAAAATTGCATTGCATCAATGAAGAAGTTTCATTGCTTAATGAATAAGTTCCATTGCATTAATGAAAAAGTTTCATTGCATGAATAAAGGATTTTCAGTGCGTTAATGAAAAAGTTTCATTGCATTAACAAAAAAGTTTCATTGCATCAATGAAAAAGTTTCATTGCATCAATGAAGGAGTTTCATTGCATTAATGAACAAATTCGATAATTTTACTTCAACGAAACTCAATGAACCTTTTTTCATTTATTCAATAAAGCTCAACGATGGCTCAAAATCAATGACAAATTTCATTGATACAACGTAGGATTTCATTCATATTACGTAGCTTTTTCTTTCAGTGTATGATCGTCCTAGAAGGGTACGAAAAGTACTAAAAGATACTGAATATGGTACCTATTGTAATATGAAAACGGGAAGAGCTGGAATTCTGAAATTTGGAACGAGGGTCACTGATGGAGAGCTAGAGAGATATACCAAAGGGTTTATGGAAATTCGACATATAAGTGTACTAAAAGTACAAAAAGTTACTAAATTTGTTACCAATTGTATATTTTGAACGGATATAGCTGAAATCTTCAAATTTGGTGTTGATATAAGGACACGATTTTGGAAGTTCGTATTTATGTGTACGAGAAGTACTAATAGTAATTTAGTACCATAATACAATTTGGATTTGGGTGAACGGATAGAGCTGGAAACCTAAAATTTGGAATTAAGATTACTGTTGTAGTGTAGGATTGGAATATGGGGGCTGTTTTGGATATTCGTACTTATGTGTACCAAAAATACTACATGTTACTAAATGTGGTACAATTTAAGTTTGGGTGAACGGATAGACCTTGAATCCTGAAATTTGGAATTAAGGTTACTTTTGGAGTGTATGATTGACATAGTGTTGGAAATTCGTAGTTAGTATTAAATAAATCTAAATTTGGTACAATTTAGATTTGGGTGAATGGATACAGCTGGAATCCTGAAATGTGGAACAAAGATTACTGTTGGGCTGTAGGTCTGAGGAAGTGTTGGAAATTCGTACTTATGGATACGAACAGTACTAAATTTGGCACAATAAGGATTTGAGTGAACGGATAGAGCTGAACTCCTGACATTTGGAATTAAGGTTACTGTCGAAGTGTACGACGAGGGAGTTGTGGAAATTCGTACATATGGGTATCCAAAATCTAAATTGTGCCAAATTAAGTACTAAATTTGGCACAATTTAGATTTTGGTGAACGGATAGAGCTGGAATCCTGAAATTTGGAATTAAGATTACTGTCAAAGTGTAGGATTCAGGTAGTTTAGGAAAATCGTTTCTATGGGTACGAAAAGTACTAAATGGTACTAAATTTGGTACAATTTAAATTTGGGTGAACAGATAGCGCTGGAATCCTGAAATTTTAAATTATAATTACTATTGGCCTGTAGGATTGAGGTAGTTTTAGAAATTCCTACTCATGGCTACGAAAAGTGCTATATGAAACTTAATTTGGTACAATTTAGATTTGGGTGAATGGTACTAAATTTGAAACAATTTGGATTTGGTGTAGGGTGTAGGGTGGAATTTGTATTTTGGGGTTAGGGTGATTATTGGTGTCCAACGTTGGGCTCACTGTTTATGTGTAAGGGTGAGGTAAGACTGATTTTTTGAAAATCGAACTAAAGTGGTACGAACAGTACTTAAGTAAAAATAAATGTTGAATAAAATTGGTATTAGTACAAAAAGTTCTCAGTGTTCGCCATTTCCATATTAAATATTGTTTATTTGTTTTTTTATATCCTATGAAGTAGCGGGCACTTTGTAGAATTTTTGTCGAATTTTAGTTTATTATAATAGGAGCTATATACAACAACGCCAGGAGTTATCATGACAAATTCACATAACAGTACATGTTCCTATACATTTAAAATTTATCATAAAGTCAAAGCTAATATCTATGATAATCGGAGAAGAGAAGTAGTTTGCAGGAAATCATTCAACCCTTTTTAAGAATTCATAATTCACGTTTATGTGTATTGTTTTATTGTCGTTATTATTTACATAAAAAGCAACACATGAAAGCCATTAAATGTCAGTTTTAATTAAAAACATTTAACTAATGGCACTACAGAAATATTAATGTTGAAATATGTTTTATTTGAACGGTAAAGTGGGCTATTAAGACTATATGTCAAAAAGTGTTATTTTTTTGAAATCAAAAACAATCATTGTTGTAATAATTACACAACATTTTATCTTTAATGATCATATTTTATATTTTTGATGATTTTATATTTACTACCGAATTAGCTGTAATTTGGCATTTAGTTTCTCAGAAAATGTACGAGAAAGCTTAATCATTAAAATTTGTTTATATATGTTGACATAAAGTTACAACTGATTTTATGCATTTTGAGCATATAAGCCACATTTTCTGGCCGTATAAGTTGTAATTTGGCATATAAGATTTTCACTTCTCAGAAAACTTCGTCCAAGAAATAGTGGACATTGGCGTCCATTTTATAATTTTACCTATATTATTTACCCCATATAAATGTTCCTCTCAATTTTAGATATTTTAAGTATATCAGTAGTGCGATTCTCTAACTCATTTTTTGAGTTACCGAAAATTGTCGGTAAAATTAAAACGCAAAATTGTTAATGAAAAGTTCAAATAAAAGTTGACAACACTTTTGCTGTCGGTAGAACTTTACGACTACTTTTTATTGGTCGCTAACTTACCGAAAAATATCGTTAATTACCGAAATTATAAACATTTTTATTTTATCAATTTTTGTCGGTAACTCAAAAAATGAGTTACAGAATCGCACTACAGCTATATTTTCTTACCGAAATAGGAGTATCTTTGCATTTTGTGCTTTCATATACAAAATTATCGTAGACAAGACCAAAAGATTATCTTTGAAAATTTTTACATATATTGGACATTCCGATACAGATATTTTAAGATTATAGTTACATCTTGCTACTGAATTACCAGTTGATTGTTATTTAGCTGTATAAAGTACGCAGAAAGTAATCTATTCAAGAAAAATATTGCATCATTTCTTAAATTGTATGTATTGCATTTATTTTAGTAGGTGCATGTAAATGTCTGTTTATCTCCCCTGCAAATGTTGTGTGCATTTCGTTTAGCATTAGATGAATGACGATGTATTTATCTTTCACATACAAGAAAATATGTGTTTAAAAATACCTATGGAACACCCATGAAGATTGTCATATCACGTGTATGTGGCTATACTCGTATCTCAAAATGATGAACGCGTCATCCATACACATCAGTAGCAGAAGATATTTTGTCAAATCAGTGTCATATGTTGCTGATGTCGACAAAGAGTTGACAAAACATAAAAAACTGTAGCAGGGTAACATTTATGTATGTGTCTATGTGTGTTTACTTCGCAAGTTTTATAGCGCAATATGAATTTCTTTATATAGAGTTTTTATTATGTGTTTAATTAAGTCATATGGCCACACAAAAAATAAAAACGGAAAAATGAAGATTAGCTACTCAACAACCAAATATGCATATCAGGAAAAATGTCTAAAATCGTCTTTTCCATTTTGAAAAAATCAAAAAAAAATTTGATACTTCATCTATGATTTTTGGTACATTAATTAAGAAACAAGTAAAAAAGCATCAGTCGGCTTTGCCGACAAAGATATACCCTCAGCCTGTGTATATTTAAAATTGTTTTCCCAAAATACGTATGTATATAGGGGGCTTTTAAAAACTTTTGGGCGTTTGAACCGACAAAAACGTTGATTAGGATTAAAGAACAAAAGTTTTGCGGAGGAGATACTAAAAGAAATGGATTGACATTGACCGTTATGGAAGTGGATCTCCAGTCACAACATATGGTGCCATAGGGGGTTATTAAAGTCTTCGGGCTGTTTGCTCTAGAAGTATGAACTTGCCCCTAAAACAGCTTTTACCATCGTAATTGGGGCAGCGAATGCAAGATGCTTCAACAAAAATCAAAGTGATTCGATAGCAGGTCTTAAAGTGAACTTATGCGAAATGTTGTGTGGGAGGTACCGGATGGAGTGGACAAATACAGTCCATATTTTAACGTGATCTATATGTAGCAGATATATTAGGATGTGTACAGTATGGACCAATTCGGTCACTCCCTTCAAGAGTTACCGTATGAACTTGTTCCTTCGTATGGGAGACAGTGAATACAAGTTGCTACAACAGAAATCAAAGCGATTCGAGAGTAGATCCTAAACTGAATATCTCAGGAAGTATGGATTTTCGCAAGAAAAAAAAAATTACCCTCATAAAGGGAGCCGCAAGGAAAACGTACTGAAAAAAATTGCAAAACTATCCGAGAGAAACCCTTAAACTTCACTTTATCCGAAGTTTGTGTGGGAGGTACCCGAAGGAGTGGACAGATATAGTTCATATTCGAACCAGATCTATACCTGGAAGGAATAATACGATGTGCAAAGTTTTGAGCAAATCGATTGCACCCTTCGAGAGTTATCGTTCAGACCATTTTACTGAAAATTTTTGAACTTTTGTGGGCGAGGTACCAGAAGGTGTGGACCGATATGGCCCATCTTCGAACTTAAACTAAATTTGGTCAAAATATTACGATACCCAAAATTTGGTTTGAATCGGTTGAACTGTTCGAGAGTTATCGTGCGCGCAAGCCAGACAGACAGACATTTTTCGTATCAACCCAGAAAAAAAGTCATTACTAAGTAATGACTTTATTCAGTAAAATTTGGCAGTAGTAACTACTTACAAATATACCGTAAAAGTCATTATTTTTACATGGGGATGTCATAGGAAGGAAGTACTTCCTTAAATATGTTTTTTATACCCTCAGCATTTATGCTAACGAGGGTATATACACTTTCATACGGGCAAAATGTGCCTCATCGAAATAATGGTTTTAGACCCCAAGTATGTTTGGACGAAATGTGTTTCAGACAATTTGGAGTCGATTGAGCAATGTCCGTCCGTCTGTCTGTCTGCCTGTCTGGCTGGTTGGAGCGCACGATAACTCTCGAAGGGATGAACCGATTCGGTTCAAATTTTGGCTTTCGTAATATTTTGCCCAAACTTAGTTTAAGTTCGAAGATGGGTTATATCGGTCCACTAGTTCTGGTACCTCCCCCACAAAAGTTCGAAAATGTTTGGAAATTTTGTACGTACGGTAACTCTTGAAGTGAGTAACCGATTTGGTCCATACTTTGCAAAGCATGAAATGTCTGCCAGACTTAGATGAGGTTCTAATATGGACTCAATCGGTCCACTCCTTCGGGTACCTCCCACACAAAATTTGGGATGAGTTCAGTTTAGGACCTGCTCTCGAATCGCTTTGATTTTTGTTTCAGCAACTTGTATTCACTGCCCCCCCATACGAAGGTAAAAGTTTCATCAGGGCATGTCCACACTTCCGCTATGACACCGTGTGAGGTGGTCTGCCGATTCGGTCCAAAATTTGGCTTTCGTAATATTTTGTCCAAACATAGTTTAAGTTCGAAGATAAGCCATATCGGTCCACTCCTTCAGGAGTTCGAAAAATGTTCGGAAAAATTGTTCGTACGGTAACTCTTGAAGGGAGTGGCCGAATTGGTCCATGCTTTTACATCCTAGTATATCTACACGATATAGATCAGGTTGAAATATGGACTATATTTGTTCACTCCATCCGGTACCTCACACACAAAATTTCGAATAAGTTCACTTTAAGACCTGATATCGAATCACTTTGATTTTTCTTGAAGCAACTTGCGTTCCCTGCCTCAATTACGATGGCCAATTTTTTTTCAGGGGCAAGTCCATACTTCTTGAGCAAACAGCCCGAAGTGTGCAAAAAACCCCTATGGCACCATATGTTGTGGCTGGAGATCCACTTCCATAGTGGTCAATGTCCTTTAAGTATCTCCTCTGCAAAACTTTTGATCTTTAATCCTAATCAACATCTTTGTCGGTTCATACTTCCAAAATTTTTAAAACCCCGTAAATACATACGTTTTTTGGAAAAAATTGTTTCAATATACACAGGCTGAGGGTATATCTCTGTCGGCAAAGCTGACTGATACTTTTTTACTTGTTAAGTACATACTTAACCACATACCGGCAGTCGAAAAGAAGCTAAAAAGCATAGTTCTATTTTTAGAAAAAAATGAGGTGAAATTATATTCAAATTCAACACTACACATTTTTTTGTTTTTTTTTTTTTCATTCGATACCTGCTAGTTTTGAACACACGAACTTCTGATTTGTAGCCAAACACACTACACACTAGGCCACTCGCACGAACAACAAGTGTTGGTTTAACTCATCTATGTACATCAACATGGTTTTGTAATTTTGTAAACAACACCCATGCCGACGCTGAGCTTTGAACACACAACTGTAGAATTTGTAGTCGGACACATTAGCTCTGTGCCACCATACTCATTACTTAGTAAGTAAGTAGTAAGTAAGGAAGTAACAAGTTATGTGTAAACTGTTATGTATATACTGCCTGATAATGCGGAGTGTAATGAGCACTCATTACCCGGTAATGCAAAATGTAATGACATGTGCTTACCAAATTTTTGCTGGGAAGTGTATATACCCTCTAGCCTAAAGGCGGAGGGTATAATGAAGATTACACTTCTAATGTATCACTTTTCAAAATCTCCACTGAATCCACCTTTTAGGGATGCTGACATTTTGAAGCCAGATTTTAGGTGTTTTTTTTTTTGTATTTTTAATCTAAATGCGGCGCGCATTTGGGTATTTCAAAAAGCCAATTTGATTTGTATATAGACTATGTAGTATTTACAGCATCAAAGAAATCTACATCCAAAGACCAAAAATTTGTGCGATATTTTTTCTCAAAAATCTATTTTTGTGTACAGTATTTACAACATCATTTTGATTCAGCTGGGACCCCATGATATTTAAGTTTTTTCATTATCAGGATCATATAAATCATAGATCGTGAAAATCCATCCACTAGAATGGCAAAAAACAGAGAAAATGTGCGAAAAATGTTTTTGCGGATTTAATCGCGGCTTTAGTCGCGTTTTTGCGAAAACCGCAGTTTAAAACATTAAGAGACAATGGAGCTGTATCCGATTTATCACAAAAATAGTGTGTAATGCTACATTCAGGTTTCTAATGGATTTCAACGATCTAGGTTTAGATCGATGTATTTTTTATGGTTGATGGTGAAATCGGATGCACATAAGAAGTGTATGCACTTTGTGCAAATTATAAGCGTTATACAGTTTTTTGCACACTAAATTGTAGACGATGCTACATCGCAGCTGCCAAAGTAAATCATTGTAAATGTATACAAATAAAAAGAAAACCATTCGTTGAATCGGGAAATCACGATTTTGAGGATTTCGCGATTTACACGCTTTTGAAGATTGCTCAATATAGTTTTAGTTCAAGGTTATACCCCGTTTAAAGGAACCCAAAATTTATTTGAACGTTTATATGAATCTTCCGCTAGATGTTGGCGTGTATTCGAGGAGTGGTTAGAATAAAAAATGGATTTTTTTGCGAGAAATTTAACTAAAATAGAAGAATAACTCCGGCCTATTTTTTCTAAAATTTTTCAACTAACTTACAAAATAAATTTAAAAAAATATTTTCTTTTACAAAAATTTTATAAATTTTTCCAATATATTTGTTGTTTTTGCTATAATATGCAAACCGCAAAACAGATTTGTATAGTTTTGGTTTCATTCGAATCTTCGCGATGTTTAGATTATGGACACATTTTTTTAAATATTTTTAAAATGCATAAACAGCAATAACCAATATTAGTATCTCGAACAGATTTGAGAAGGGGAATTTTTTCTCAATCTATGTACAAATATCTTTCACGACGGCACAAGTTTCATCAGGGGGCAAGTCCGTACTTCCTGAGAAATTAGCCTGAATATTGCACGAAACAACTATGACACCGTGTGTAGTGGTTGGAGCGCAAGATAACTCTCAAACTGATCTCACGGATCTGATTCGTTCCAGAATTTGGCCTTCGTTATATTTTGTACAAACTTAATTTAAGTTCGAAGATAAGCCATATTTGTCCACACCTTGAGGTACCTCCCCACAAAAGTTCAAAAATGTTCGCAAATATTGTGCGCACGATATCTCTTGAAGTGAGTGACCGATTTGTTCCATACTTTACACATCCTGATATATCTACCAGATATACATCAGGTTCAATTATGAACTTTATTTGTCGAACCCTTCGGGAAGCTCCCGCACAACATTTTTTCGGGGCATGTCCATACTTTCTGAGAAAACAGCCCGGAAGGTTTAAAAAGCCCCTATGGCACCATATATAGCTGCTGGAGGGCACTATAACTTTCGAACTGATCAATCGATTCGCTTCAATATTTGGCTTTCCTCATATTTTGTCCAAACTTAGTTTCAGTTCGAAGATGGACAATACCTGTCCACAACTTCCGGTACTTCCCCCCAATATTGAAAAAAAGTTCACTAAAATGGTCTGACCTCTTCGACTGGCAGCCAATTTCGTCCAAACTTTGGATCTTCTAATATTTGTGCAAATTTAGTTCAACTTTTAAAATGACCCATATTGGTCCTCTCCTTAACGTTTCTCCCCCACAAAAGTTCAACATTTGTGTCTAAGTACAGTAGGGTCTGTTCGAAGATCCTTTGGAAATGTATACCGATGCGGTTCGTTGTGGTCCTGTTTACAGCGATATTATGTTTTCTGTAGACAAGTCCATGCTCCTCGTCATAATGGTCCAACGGTTATACGATGAGCCACTGAAATGGTCCATTCCTTGAGGTACATACCTCCTCCGCAACACTTTTGAACTTTAATCCTAATCCACAGGTTTGTCGGCAATTTCAAATGTCCACAGGGCCGCAAAATTCTGAAAATACTCTAAATACATTCGTTCGGTCCGTAGATGAAAGTTTCAGTTCACATACGCTGAGGGTATATCTCTGTCGGTAAAGCAGACTGATACTTTAAAGTAAAGATTTATGAACATTGATATATTTTATAGAATATATAAAAACTTCAATTAATTTCATGGAATATTTCATAGCAACTTTCCCAAGCATACTACCAAACATTTGTTAATTAATATTTTGTGAAAAATATCAATCAATAAAAGAATGAAAATCATACCAATAACACACATCCGTAACCTTTAAATGTTATTTCATACCGAGTTAAAATATATTCATAGAAAAACAAATTTCCTCTAAATTTGTTATGCATTCATAACAAATTCGCAAAAAAGTACAACCGCAACCACAACAATAGTAACAAAACAAACTACAACGAAAAATGTAAACCGTTTGATAAAACTGAATTTCCAACGAAATTAATTTCCATAACAACAAATTGTGTGCGGGAACTAACTTCAGCCTTGCCACTAACACCACAACTAAGCCAGCTTACATGTGGGCGTTGATAACAATTCGTAACTTTTCTGGTACTTTTTTGATTCCATTACCGAAAAATTGTAATGAAAAAATCATGCTGCGACTTTTTGGATATGAAAATAAATCAGTTTGGTTTTAGAAAAAATGTTATTCAACATAGAAGGGAATTATGCATAAAATGTAGAACCGAGAAGCAGTAAGTAAACTACTGATGCGGAGTTTACTTAGGATTGTTGATTTAAAATTATGGGAAAACTCACAAAGAATATTTTTAGATCCTCAGACTTACTGCTACACTAAAAGTAAACTATTTAATGTTCATTGACATTAATCCATTTATAATAACATATAATTATCTCTCATTTACACAAAAGTGTCACTTCTCAAGAAATCCAGTTTCGAGAAAAATTTGTTTTAAGTTGCCGATTGAAAATTGACTTCCTAACTTAAGAACTTAAACAATTAGGAACGGCTTAACTTTTTATACCTTCCACCACGAATTGTATTGCAGTGAATAGGAACAATTAGGCCATTTTTATATTATAGCCTTTTACAAGGTTAACCTTATTAATGAGGATTTATTTGACGTATACGCAAAGGAATTCACATTTGAAAGCCAGTGGGTTTGTTAAATCCGGTTATATATAAACGTACTATTAGTTTAATGTTGTTTATGAAAGTACTAAACCCTTCCTTTTATTGCAGGAGTAGTACATATATCCTAACTGATACTACTCCTATCAAAACAGTTCATATTGGGCGTCATCGTTATTGTTTTCAAAATATGGACCCATATTTACAATTTTCCGACATGATCGAATTACATAAAATTGGGCAATACCGGACCTAAACCTAGATATTCTGGATTTGGATAGTTAACGAATATCGGGAGCACCATTCTATGGAGACTGTATAAAACTTTGACCTGTACCGATACATTTCTGGAGGAAAGTCCTGTAACTCCAGCGAAGACTAAATACCAAATTTCAGTTATTCCGGTTGACAAAATGGGGCTAAAACTTTCAAAATACCGAAAATTGGGAGAGACCGTTCTATGGAAGACATGGAACAATACCGGAAAATTTCAGGTAGAAAGTTTTGTTCGATGGGATAATGATGGCACAACCATCAAACTACCGAAAATCGGGAAGTACGCGTCTTTAGGGCTATTTGAAGACATGAACTTATACCAATAATTATCTTCTGCAATGGTTTGTACCCCCGTGGCAGTTTAAATGCCAAATTTCAGTCATATCGACCACAACTTTCAAAATACCGAAAACCGATAGGTACGGTTCTATGGGGCTTTCTATGGGGCAACTTTCAAAATCCCGGAAATCTGGAGGTACCGCTCTGTGGGGGCTATCTGAGGACGTCGATCTATGCCGACAATGTTCAGGTGGAAAATTGTAAACCCCCGGCTTTAAGCTTCCACCAAATTTATATGATTTCAGGTGGAAACTTGTATTCCACCAACGAAGACTTATTACCAAATATCAGCCATTTCGGTGGGGAATTGATACCACAATCTTCAAAATACCGGAAATCGGGAGGTACCATTCTATGGCGGCTATTTGAAGACGTGGACCTATACCGACAAATTTCGGGTGGAAAGCTTCATACTCCCAACGAAGACTAAATACCAAATTAAACTCATTTCGGTGGGATATTGAGGCCTCAGTATTCAACTTACCGAAAATCGGGAGGTACGGTTCTATGGCGGCTATATCAAAACCTGGACTCGTTCTGTAGCCCAAGGGAGGACTAAATGCTATTTTGGTAGGATAATATATCTAAAACCTTCAAAATACCGAAAATCGAGAGATACAGTCTTTTGGGTGCTATATCAAAACGTGGACCTATATAAACATTTCTTGGTATAAATGTTTCTTAACCTCTGGAAACACAAAATACCAAATTACAACCGATTCTGTTGTCAAATGGGACTAATACAATCAAAATATCTTAAAGTGACACGTACTATACTTGGGACGCTATACTAAAACGTGAACCTATATAAACCATTTTTTGTTGAAATCTTTTTTAGCCTCTGAAGACACAAAATACCAAATTATAACCAATTCGGTGGTCAAATGGGACAAATATCTTAAAAATTCCTTAAAACGACGACGCGTCTCGCGTCACTTTGTACACCAAAACGTGGACCTACATACCTACTATACTAAAAGTCCTACGTACATACAGGAGATTTTATCAAAATTTCATTCACCTACTTCAATCCCTTCGGACGCTAGAGTGATTTCCACAGACGGACGGACTTTACTAAAATAAAGCAAATTGCCCAAAAAATATATTTTTGGTATCTACTTGGACATTCGGTATCCTAATTGGAGTTCTACTGATTCCGCCAAGAAAATTGCTTGCTATCATAACTCCATCGTCCATAATAGGAAAACTTACTGATGATCTACGAGAATAACGAATATAATTTATGATAACTTACATTTATTAATACTGTTATATCCTCTGCCTTTAAGCTAAAGTGGAATTATACACTTTGAACGGACCAAAATTGTGGTTCATAGATATAATTGTTTTAGATTCCATGTATTTTTGGGCGTGAACCATTTTAGATGATTTGGAGTTGATTTAACCATGTCTGTCGGTCTGCCTGTCTGGCTGATGCTCACGATGCCTCTCGAATGAATCAGCCGACTTTTTGATAGTTCCTTATATAATCGTCCAAAAGCCCCAAAAAGCCTTACGGCACCAACTCAATTTAGATTTTTTTGCAACAAGTTCATACTTCCTGAGATATTGGACCAAAGTCTCCAAAAAAGGCTACCGGCAACAACTAAACTGGGTAGTAGGTAAGATAACCCTTGAAGGAGGAAAACATTTTGGTCAAAACTTTGTACATCGAATTATTTCTTACAGACTCAACTACATCGGACCACTCTTTCGACTACATCGGGTCACACTTTCACTTACCTACTACACAAAGTATAGAAAGAGTGCAGTTTCATTCACCGCATTTATGCTAACGAAGGTATATACACTCTCATACGGATAAAATGTGCCTCATTGAAATAATTGTTTTAGACCCAAGTATGTTTGGACGAAATCTGTTTCGGGCAATTTGTCCGTCTGTCTGGCAGGTTGGATCGCACGATAATTCTCTAACAAATTAAGAGGTAGTTTACACTAGCTATCAATGCCATATGACTTGAAATAAAAACACTCCCTATGACGCAGGCCATGTGGAAATAAAATTTCACTGTATTTTTGCTGGTGTGGGCACATATGACATTTGGCTTACGTAATATTTTGTCCAAACTCAGCTTAAGTTCGAAGACGGACAATATCGGTCCACTCACTCCGGCACCCGCACCCCAAAGTTAATTTCGCAAAATTTATCCGCACGATAACTCTCGAAGGGACTAAATCAAGTTCGAATATGAATTCTATCGGTCCACTCCTTCGGGTACCTCCTACACAAAATATCGGATAAGTTCAGTATTTTACTCGCTGTCCCCATTGAGACGGAACAAGTTTTTTTCAGGGGCAAGTCTACATATCATGAGAAAATAACCCAAAAACGTGGCCTACGTAATATGTTGTCCAAACTTTAGTTTACTTCCGAAAATGGGCAATATAGAAGCGCATCTTCCGGTATCTCCCACCAAATGCTTAAAAAACTGTTTTCTCCAAATTTAATTAAACTTCTAAAATGGTCCATATCGGTTTTCTCCTCAGGGTATCTACCCCACAAATGTTCAACATTTTTGCTTAAGTGCAGTTTAGTGTCTGTTCGAATATTCTTTGGCAATTTATTCCGATGCTACTTCTTGTGGTCCTGTTTACAGCGATATTATGTTTCATGGTTAAATCCACGTAGTGGTCCAAAACCTCTCTCCACCTCCGTCTGTCTCTTATCTGAATGCGATACACGACGTCGTTTGTTTTCGGCATTACCTCGTACGTTGGTAGTGTGGGGTTAAACAGTAGCATTTCTTCGAACCTATAAATATTTACCTTCCCTTCATGCTTTTAATGTCCATTTTTTTCGACGGCGTACTGCATCGTGGACTTCACTGAAGGAATTTCTACTAATAACAAGTAGTTCGGTAAAAAATGTAGCTAATTAAGTGCTTTTCTCTGAATTTGGTGAACAATTACAAATATGTTCACGTTAGCTCCTACTGCTCTGCTACATTTAACAATGAACAAAATTCCAAGATAAGCAAAATTCTTCACTTCGAATTTAACATGTTTGGCATTTTAGTAATAAAGAATGTAGTGCTTAGTACCTCTGAACATATACACATACATCTATGGTAATCTATTAACGACAAATATGTTTTAGCCAAACTCAAAACATACATAGCTTAATTCGTACATTTATATACTTGAAGAAACATATAAAAACAATATTTTTATACAATCACATACCAGCACAATCATATAGGAATATAGGAATACGAGGGGAACTAGAAAAGTCTGCGGCCTACGCAACACGATGTGTTGCCAGATGCCATTTTACATTTCCATTGAAAAGTTTGACAGTTTTTAGCATTAACGTTCTCAGTACTGTTTGACGACGACCATGTCTTGTGTTGTTTACAGTAACTTTAAAAAATCAATTTGTCAAAAAAAAAAAACAAGTAAAAAAAGAGAGATATACCCTCAGCCTATGTCAATTCAAACTTTTATCTACGGATAGATCCAATGTATTAAAGTCTTTTCAGGATTTTGTGGCCCTTTTTGGAAATTTAACTTGCCGACAAAATGTGGATTAGGATTAATGTTCAAAAGTGTTGCGGAGGAGGTATTTGAACGAATGGACCGACATAGTCCATTATGGAAGTGGAGTCATATTTTTTCGATATATATCGCGCCCACTAGTCATTTTAGTGGGTCATTGTATATTTTTTGGAACAGTATTTCCAAAGGATCTTCGAGCATTTCACCTAACAGACCCTAAACTGCACTTAGACACAAATATTGAACCTTAACCCTAGGAGAGGACCGATATGGGCCATTTTAAAAGTTAAACTAAATTTTGACAAATTATTAGGAGATTCAAACTTTGGATCAAATTGGTTGCCACGATCAAGAGATACACAGTGCTCTTGAAGCAACTTTAAATGGAAGGTTCTTAATCCTGGGAAGTTTTTGCGGATTCTGAAACTACAATGTTCATAGATAAGAAAAATCAAAAAACAAAAAATCGCCAGAGCGTTTTTAAATAAGTCGCGATTGAAGTTGACATTTTTAGGGTTTTTTTTAGGTTTTCACGATTGTTATTGGAATTCGCAAGTCCTATCGAAATAGGACTAAAGAAAATATTGTGGCTATGAAAATTCTCTACAAGATTGTCTATTCTGATAATATAGTAGGTTTTCCCGTTATAGAGATATAGAAGTTCAATTTGGGATTCTGTCCAAAATTTGACATTCATAATATTTTGTGCAAACTTAGTTTCAGTTCGAAGATGGGCAACAACTTCAGGTACTCCCCCCCAATATTTAAAAAATGTCACTAAAATTGTATGCACGGATCACTTGAACGGAGCAACCAATTTTGTTTATACTTTCGATCTCCTAATATTTTGTCCAAATTTAGTTTAACTTTTAGAATGGGCCATATCGATCTTCTCTTTAGCGTACCTCCTCCAGTTTAGGTTCTGTTCGAAGATCCTTTGGAAATCTATACCGATGCAAGTCCACAACGAAGGTCCTTTTCCATGCTTCCTGCCATACTGGTCCAAAAGTTATACGATGATCCACTGAAATGTCTACAATATCTATCAAAAAGACTCTCTAAATAATATCGACTTCCATATTGGACTATGTCAGTCCATTCCTTTAAGTATCTCCTCCACAACCCTATTTAACTTTAATCCTAATCCACATTTTGGTCGGCAAGTTTAAATGTCCAAAAATGGCCACAACAATTTGAAAAGACCATAAATACATTCGATCTGTCCGTAAATGAAGACTTCAGTTCACACAGGCTGAGGGTATATCTCTGTCGACAAAGCTGACTCTTACTTTTTTACTTGTTCTCATTAAATTATACGATCGAAGGGCTTCAAAAGACCTTTAAAGGATGGATCCAGGTGACGAATCTTGGAACTATGCGTATGTGTCCGAAAAATCCCAGCAATCGGCAGAAAATGTTGTTATGTCGTTCAAAAACCATGGTTTGGCGGTGTCTCAATCGGAGTTTAAAAAAAGCTATAAATGCGATAAAACTGTTTTTGTTGATAAATGTTCACGTTTTCATTATTAGGCCGAAAACTTTCTTGTTCCCCTCGTATAATAATGCAATTCAAACATCTTGCCTGCATTCCCACAACCCAACATTCAATTCTATATTGTACAGTGGTTTTGTTTGCTTATTGTCGGTTCACAGATGGTCGGCATTGATGAAAGGATATGTTTTCTGTTTTGACGCACGTGTCTTTATAAAACAAAACAGTTATTCGGCAACAGCTAGCTACTGCAAAGTACGAATATAAAAAACCCTAAGCACACAAAAAGGAGTTAAACAAGCAACACTAGCAAGAAAAGATGCTTGGATTGGTTTTCTTTGTTGCAAACAAACAATGCCAACGCATGCTATAAGATTCTCATAAGATTAAAGCGTTTATGCAAACTTTTTTTTGTTCAATAAACAAATCATGCAGGAAAATGATCATATAGCAAACACTACAGCTTTTTCATGTGTTACCCGGAACATTTTAGTTGTAATTTTTAAGATTTCATTTGTAATTTGAAACATTTCGAAAACTCCATCTCTCATACGTTAAATAATTAAAAAAACTATCAGTCAGTATGATAGGTGTTCCTTATTATTCCAATGCCTATGCATAACAAAATATAGAATTGTAACAAAGACTTCTAGAAAACTTTAGTGTAAGAGATGTATAAAAATCGCATATATCAGGTGGACACAAATATGCAACGACTACACCATATTAAAATTTCCACTTCACATGCTCTATTTTGGAAGAGGATCTAAATTTGGCGGTAATTACTTTCGATAGTTGCCACGACAACAGCCATTTTAGTTGGACACCACAGGATTTCGTGAGCTTTTGGGTAAATATGTCAGATAGTGCAGACTTGCCCACGAAAATATGATATCTTTGTAATCACAATTACATGGACTATCTTTGACGAAATATTCAAAAAAATCTTAGAACACCCTTAAAATGCACTTAAGCGAAATTTTTCAACTTATGTGAAGGAGATACCCGAATGTGCTGTCCCAGTCTATAGACTTTCTATATCGTGCTCAGTCATTTTAGTTGGAGCCTACAAGAATTTTAGAGCTTCTGGGTCATTATCACGGGAAATATGAACTTCCCAAAAAAAATTACCGTTGTAATAGGAGCTACTAGAACAACGTGGTGCAAAACAGTTCAAGACGATCCGAGAAATGTCCTTAAACTGCACTTGTGACAAAAATTTTTAAATTTTGAATCCCTATGGCAGCGAAGAAGAATGTCAGTAAGATTGTTCACAGTTTTAAAGCACTTCGGCTGGTTCTCTATTTGCAATAGATGTTAGCTGAGAGTTTGTTTGTTCTATAAGCTTACCCTAATTTGTTTTTCTTGCGTTTCTATAATGATTTTGGTGGACTACGATCCGAGAAGGAACATTAATGACATACCTTACAATATCTGAAGATAGAGTCTGTCCTATATTTTTTAAGGTCGGATATATAATGGAATAAAATCGACTCACCCCTGCTGCTTGTGTCCTTGGTACCCCATGGTGGGCATTTGCGTGGCATCCCAAGACCACGTTTTTTATGCCCATCATTTCGTGCAGCATCCTGCGGACACCCAGGTTTGGTGGTTCTGGGTTCTCAAAGGGCATGCATACCGATGACAGAAGTGCACCATGCTACAGTCTAACCGTGCACATTCACCATTGCAGTAATTAGGTAGAAAGTTTAGATTTAAGCTATTCCTACCTACTGAAGTCGTCACCTTGCTTAGACCAGAGATCATATTATAAAGATATATTGCTCCTGGACGAAGGCAATGTTTATTTCAAAGTTTGTGAGGCACAAAAGTTTTTCGGAGGCAGCGGCTTTCTAGTGATGCATATCGATCTGCAAGATGGACAGCGTTTGCCGCATCCCTACTGATTTTCGCTGTGTGGATTCTGACGGAAAAGAATCTATCCTGAAGCGACGTATTCATGTTCTCTAAGATAACTCTAGCCTAGAGAGTCCACAGCTACTCTAACCACCATCCTTACATTCTCTTTATTGAGGGTTAGACTGATGACAGTTCAGCCTGAGGTTTGGAGATCTGGATTTTGGAGCTCCAGCATTTTCAGCAGAGGTTAGCCCCTTCCAAAGTTCATCGAAGCCACTTACTTTCAATACAAGTTAATGACTTTGACGCCCTTTTGAAGGAAAGCACTGCCAAACTGACAATCACCCTGATTCGCCATCGCAGAAACAATGGCAAGACCGGTTTCGAATAGGTACCGATAACTTTCGCTGATTCTCCCGTCAGAGTCAGCTCTCTCGATGATTGCCACACGAAGGTCGTTTTTACAACACTTGACCATGCGCCCTGGTCACTTTTTCATATTCTTATTGATATATGGCTTCTGGTAGTGGCTTTCCATTAATGCATATTGATCTACAAGATGTACAGCGTTTGCTGCTTTCCTACTATTGCTGATTGTCGCGGTGTGGATTCAGACGGACCCCAATCCATTCTGAACCAACCTTCAGATCTGGAGATCTGGGTTTTGAAGCTCCAGCATTTTCAGCAAGAGTTCTATTCCATGGTGGGTGGGGAACCCATGCTGAAAATACCCTTCTGGGTGGTATCCCATTAAAGAAGACCGCAGGAAAGTTAGCACCTCTTCAGAGTTTACCGAAGCCATTTACCGCATATACAAGTTAATGACTTTGACGCACTTTTGAAGAAAGGCACTGCCAAACAGACATCACCCTGGTTGGCCATCGCAGAAACAATGGCACTTCGAAGACCAGTATTAAATAGCAATGAGGGATTTTCGCTGATTCTCCCGTCAAGGTCAGCTCGGTCGATGATTGCCAGGTCGCCATCAGTTGCCATTGGGACCGGTTGGTGGATGGTTTTATGTGCACCGTGCGTTTTGGTGTCACTTTTTCGGAGGAGACTGATGCCTTTTCTTAGCTTTATGCTTAATGACCTTTGCATGTAAGTCGACGGGTAGACCGCCATCGGCCATCGTCTTCTTGCCCGAAGGGCGTTAAAGAACGTTAAGTTCGAGCGGGTCAAACTTTTTTCATCATCCATTTTAAATTATATTGAAGTCATCTTTCAGCCATTTCGGTTAGATGACGGCGATACCGTTCTATGGGCATTACATCTAAACATGGACCCGTGCCGATAATTCTCTGCCGGTATATATTATATTACCAACGAACACTTTTTCGGTTGGACAATGTGGTTAAAACATTTAAAACTCCAAAAATCGAGAAGTACCGTTCTATGGGGCCTTTAAGAAAATGTGGACCTATACCGACATTTCTCTGCGGGAATGTTTAATACCACAGGGGATATAGAATAGTGTGCATAACATTTTCAAAATAACGAACATCGGAATGTACCGTTCCGTGGGGAATACATCAAAACGCGGTACTGTACCAACAATTCTCTGCTAGAAAATTATGTACCTCAATGGAAGACGAAACACCAAATTCTAACAATTTCCGCAGGGTAATGAGGCTATAACGTACCATATACCGAAATTCGTGTAGTTTTAACTTGACCAAACTATCAGAGACAGGTGCTGACACTGACTTATGTATAGATCTAACTAACAAGGAAGACCATATGTTGAAGTGAACGTGATCATTGGAAAGCTCACAAGAAATAAGAATCAACTCTATGAAACTATAGTCTTCCCTGCCTTACCATTTAGCGAACAATGCCCAATGTTTTCCACTAATAAATTAGTTGATTTTAGAATACTAATAACACTGTGCGACAACAAAAAAAAAATGACGAGGAAAATCGAGTAGATTATGAAAGTAGAGCTGAAAATATGAGACACGTGTATCGGCGTTTTAAAAGTTTACGTCGGAAAGTAACCAAAATAGGCGGGGCAAGATCCGCCCATTTTTAATTTTTTCGAAATATTCGAGTTAAGATATCTTTGAATCCTTGCATTTCAGGTATATAGTGCCTTTGGCAACTTTACAGAAGAGTATGTGGGCAATATTGTATCAAATCCAAATATTCCACAAAATTGTTCGCCATAAAATTTTACTATAGGTCTCAGAATACACCAAATCTGTAACTCTTCTCTAATCGTCAGGAATCACTAAAAACGTAAAACACGTTTTAGGGTTAAAGTCCGACTTCATCTGAGTTTATTCAAAATTGTCCAACATAACATAATTTTAGAGGGATCACGTCAAAGACAAAAATATTCTCCGTCAAATTTTACTATAGGTCACCAAAGAAATGAAATGCCTATTTACATTATTTATCATAAAAATATCAGTATCAATTATTCCGTAAATGTCGCAAAAGTAGGAGTTAGTCCCATCATTGTAGTTTTTCGGACCACACCAAATTGTGCATGTGAGAGCCCATATGACACCTATATTTTCACTTGACCATAGCCGTAGACCTCTAATGTATTTTAACTTACAATATAAGCAACCAATGGCTTATCCAAACTACGGAATTTAAGTTGAAAGTACTAAAAATACGCAATTTGGGCAGGTCCAATGTGGGTTTTTTATATTCCAAATATATATGCACCACAAATATTTCAAAAGCATTATGAATGGAACGCACAACATCTTCTGTATGAATTCACAACGTAAAACCATCAATATGATATTTACAATATCCAATCACAACGACAAACTGTATGAGAATTGGGAAATATGGCCCTAAAACATATATATCAAAAACAAGTGCTGCTAAGAATGTTATATGCTATGGTTACAGATTTCTTTTATTCAGAGACCCATAATGAAATTTCATTTGGAACATTTCTTTCTTTAACAATATTCCCAAAAAGTAAAGGATTTTGCTAGATTTTGATCCAGTATGGAATTATGTAAAATGAACCCTCAAAAATTAAAACATATAATTTCATCCAAATATATATAAATTTGGAATTTAATTTTTTAAGGAAATTGTATAGCTAGATATATGGTTTATTCCGAAACTCATAGTGAAATTTTGTGTAGAATTGTTCATCTTTTGACACTTTTCACCTATAACCAAGTTTCATATTACTTTAATGTATAAACTCGAAAAAAGAAGGAACAACTTTTCATCAAAAAGATTGGGAAATATTTCCATGTTTTTTTTTCAGCAAAATTGATACTGATATTTTTATGATATATAATGTAAATAGGCATTTCATTTCTTTGGTGACCTATAGTAAAATTTGACGGAGAATATTTTTGTCTTTGACGTCATCCCTCTAAAATTATGTTTTGTTGTACAATTTTGAATAAACTCAGATGAAGTCCGACTTTAACCCTAAAACGTGTTTTTCGTTTTTAGTGATTCCTGACGATTAGAGAAGAGTTACAGATTTGGTGTATTCTGAGACCTATAGTAAAATTTTATGGCGAACAATTTTGTAGAATATTTGGATTTGATACAACCACATTTTTAAGGAGTTTTTGAAAGATTTTTGAAAAAAGGACAAAAAAGACCCCTTTGATGAACCGCATGAGGGTTAACATTTTTAACAAAAATATTGCCCACATACTCCTCTGTAAAGTTGCCAAAGACAATATATACCTGAAATGCAAGGATTTAAAGATATCTTAACTCGAATATTTCGAAAAAATTAAAAATAGGCGAAACTTGCCCCGCCTATTTTGGTTACTTTCCGACGTAAACTTTTAAAACGCCGATACACGTGTCTCATATTTTTAGCTCTACTTTCATAATCTACTCGATTTTTCCCATCATTTTGAAAAAAATTGAATTTTGTTGCACAGTGTAATTAATGGAATATTCAAACAACAACGTGCTTAAGTCGGACTATTTTGAACTATTTTACAACATTTGGTAACACAATTGGGTACAATAATCGTATAAGGCTCAAGCCGTCTTCTTTGGTTTGGTCACTATTGTTAAAATGCAGTGGACCAAACTGGAAATATTTTTTATTACAATTAAATATCTATTAACTGACAAATTAGATGATTTAGCATCTATAGCTGTATTTGCGTTCCTTAACACGTCTTGCTTTTAGATCCTTTAGTATAGGCGGCGGTATTCTACCAACGATTTTGTTACGAGCTGTAACGTGATTAACAGTTTTATTCTTCCAAAACTACATTAGACATGACGGACCTATTAAATTTTTACTGCTTTGTTTATTAAACCGTACAACAATTGCACTTTTTACAACAATACAACAAATAATATAGGTCCATGGCCTCATTAACTTCATAAGCTGATTCTAACTCATCGTAAGTCGCTTTGCACTATGTTCATTGGTAGTAAATTCCTGCTAATTTCAATTTTGGCTATTTGGCCAAATTAGCTTCTCTATGCAAGGGATATTGCCAAGTGTTCGAGAGTTAACAAATCCGGCTACATTAGCATGCTTCCATAATTGAAGCTTTAAAATGTAATTTGCATTGCTTATGGAAAGCTTAATGGTTTGAAAGAGCATTTTTATGCCTGCACACATGATTTTCCGAACAGGTCAGCAATGCATCCAGCAAATATGCATATTTTTGGATAATCAGGTGGATAATGCATTTATGTACCATACACGTTCACCCAAGAACATGGCACCACTTAACAGGTTTCTATTCTTGTCTGGTGTTACAACAACACAAACTCACATACAGTCCATTAGGGTTATAACTTTTTGCACTGCACATGAAAAATAATAAGATATGTAGATGATGTCATCCTCTATCGTAAAAAACAGTTGCTTAAAATCATCGATACATTTTTATACCCTAGACCACATTGTGGTATGGGGTATTATGTTTTTGTGCATTTGTATGTAAAATGCAAACATAAACGAGATAGGCCCATAGTTTCTATGAGTCCCGCTGTTTATGAATTTAAAGACCCTGCAATCTTTATAAAATATCATCAGTTTATAACATTCGTTGTAATTGCATTATTTAACTTCAGTGTATATAAACTATAGTTATTTCTAAAATTCTCATTCACTTCGTTTTGCTCCCCAAATTAGTATTTCAGTTTTCGACACCAGAAATCATCAAGTGCTGGAGTTAGCACCGAAGGAACCGAACGAGGAACCCGACTACTACACCCGAACGCAACAGCCGAGGTTCTTCAACATCAAGCCGACGACATCTAGCCGAGTATCACCAACACAAGCCGAAGGTTTGTCACAACACTATTACACCAAGCCGAGGACATTTATCCGAGTGTCCTCAGCCCAAGCCGAGGGTCATCTACACGATTACGCCAACTATCATCAACCCGAATACAACAAGCCGAGTCATTTTAGCACGACTACACCAAGCTGATAATCATCAACCTGACGAAAACAAGCCGAGTCGCTTAAACACGACTAACGAAGCCGAGTATCATCAAACCGAGAACAATAAACCGAGTCGATTCAACGCGACTGCATTAATCCGAGTATCATCAACCCGAGTACAATAAGCATCATCAAGATAATTGAATGGTCATCCTCGTGTTTTCACTTAAGGTTTCATGGGTCCTTGTGTTGATCCTGGCTGCGACTGAACTTACCTTAGACTTAGAAAAAAACCCTCGGTAAAAGTTCCTCTTAGCGATATACATAGAATTACTTTCTGAGTCGATTCATGTATGCATGTCCGTCTGCCCACCCGTTCACAACGTACATGCCGCATTTATTATCCGATTCAACTGAAAATTGGGGACGTGTAAGGGACTACGACATGGACTATGTTGCATGCCGTGAACACGGCTCGCAATCAGTCGTCATCAGAATACGAGACACCACCGCAGTCCCCCAACAGCAGTCGTACGTGCAACACTTAACACCAGTCGTTGCTATTCCAGCTTCTGAAAATGCTACCATTTTGTAATTTAATTGCAATGGACTCCGAGTTAAAATCGAGGAAATTGTGGATTTTAATTATTCGGAAAAATAGCTCAAAAACACTGCTGCTTTCAGCGTTGCGATGATTGCAAAGCACAGAGGAAGGATCGCACCACAAGTGGAGGTGCAGGATTAGTTTTCCTTTCGTTTGAGCCTGTTTTTAATGAACCGGAACATGGAAGGTAGCAGTCAGGTGTGGAACTGCTGGGGTAGAGTAGCTTAACCAATACATCCCGCCGACAAAAAGGTGTATCTGGGTTATAGGCCCAAAATTAGGACGCTTTTGAAGGGTCATAACCGACATAACCGACATAATAATCTGAGGGTGTTACAGTTCTCCTGATATAACCATCGTGTTATCTGGTCTGACAAATTACGACCCCGTAGCAACCCGTCGTTTCCCTTGAGTCAAACTATCTTCCCATATTTACCTCTGAACTTTAACCAATCATGGGAAAGCAACTTGGCCTATTTTCAGAGAGTCCACTAATCAACGTTTAAGATCTCTGAATTTTTTCCCAACTCTTTTAGTGTTCGGGTAGCAGAACGGACGTTCCGAGACATCACCACTGCTGCAGACGCTCGATATATACCTTTTGGCCGAATACCCACCCGTAGAAGCGGTGGGATCAGAAAATGACACTGATGAGCTTCGTCGAGCCAATCCTAGTGATTTCAGGATTAGGGATATGACACTGGAGGTTAATAGATAGGTCGCTGAGCACAAGCGAAACAAGTGGTTCGATCATCTGAAGATTTGTAAACTTGAAGCCGGGTTATATGAATTGTGGACTACGGTTGAGTCATTCTTACACCCTGTGAAGAAGGAAGATAAGGCCTCAATCACGACCTTATGCTAAATGATCCTTATAGGTGCACCAGTTATTTTAATCGACAGTTTGTCGAACACCCTTGGTGTGACAGGTCGAAGTCGATTTCTTCCTGCCCGGGAGGAATCACCAAAATTAACAATGGATAATCTTGTGAATGCCAACAGGAACGCCAACTCATCCACAGCGTTGGGCCCTGATGGAATCCCTTTGGCAATTTTAAAACCTCTGAAAGAGCCGGTAAATGAGTATCTCTCGAAAGTTCTCAATCCGTCGTGCCCGAAGTCTGGAAAAGGGGCAGAGTGCTTCCGCTTTATCGCCCGTGACAAAGACTCCTGAGGCTTTTCTCCACCCCAGCGAAAGAAATAACTATTCACTTGCTGATCATCAGTATGGATAAGGTAAGCAGCACAGCACGACAACAGCGCTGCACGCAATCTAACATTTATTAGTCGAGGACTCGATCAGAACAAGCCATTCGATAGGACAGTGTTGTTTGCGCTCGACGTATTAAAAGTCTTTGATACTGTCAAGCACTCCACGCTGTTTGGGGACATTGAGTAGACTGAGCTCCTGCTAAGTTTGAAACGTTGGTTAATCAATTATGTATATGAACGCCAATCGTACGCCGAATCACCATAGAGTGGAACAGGGTTGTGGGGTGATATCTCCAGAATTGTTGAACCTCTACATCTCCTCTTTTTCGCCCTCTCCATACAGCATTGACAACGTAGCTTATGCGAATTATCTTACTACCTTGGCGTCCGATACCTTCTCTATTTGGCTGTTCTCACCACCTTTTCTATCAGAAGTATCTACAAATATCCGCCACAAAATCTATGGCTATTCTTCCTACCACATGAACTGCGGAGGAGAGCGCTGAGCTGAGTGTCATCATCGATGGTAGCAAAATTCCGACCTCTATTGCATGTTCAGGTCGACCACTCTACCGTTGTATGGGGGCTATACATAAATATGGACCTATGTTAACGATTTTTGGTGGATAAGTTTTGGGACCACTGAGAACCTCAAATGTCAAATTACAGCTTGTTTGGTCCAACAAATTTAGCTAAAACTTACAAAATATCATAAGTCGGCAGGTACCGTTATATGGGGGCCATACCAAAACGTGGACCCATCTTGGTAATTTTTAGTGGAGAAGTTATTTGGAACATCTTATGACAAATTTTTGCTAATTCGGTAAGAAAATGTTAAATGTCTCAGAATACTTTAAATTGGGAGGTGCCGTTATTGGTGCCTATACCAAACGTGGACATTTCTCTACCATATTTGGTGCAGACTTTTGTTTACCTGTTAAAACTCCAAGTGACAATTTGGGGCAAAATGTAGCTAAAATCATAGATTGTCTTTGGCAATATCGTCTTTGGAAATTTCATACATTATGCATAAAAACTTCACAGAAAAATCACAATTTTTTAGAAAACAGAAGTCAGAAGAACGCAAGCAGAAGAAGACAGAAAGTGAGAGATTCACGAACATCATTAAAGAGATGGAAATTAAGTAGAAGAACAATCTGTAAAAAAATATTGCCGTTGTTCTTTACTTGTAGGGAGCAATGACCTCTATGCAAATCGTACACATACACTTGCAAACACATACCTTCAATTGTGTAGAGTTAAACTTTTTCTTTCTTTAGGCCTGAAGTGCTCTGCTGCTCTACACTCCATTCAAAAGGATGTGCCAATACTCCCCTAACATGTAAATACAAAGACAGCAACAGCGAAATAAAAATAGCGTAACAGTAAAGCACAACACACAACATAAGCATTTCAAATCAAAAGGAATGCTTTGAAAACATTAAAAAGTGCAAAAATCAACGTTGAAACCAACCGAACAAACGCTGTAGAACCACCATCCAACACCAACAAAACACGGTCCCCTAGCACAGTAAATAACAACTTCAGGAATGTTCGCAATAAAAAAAGCCTACCATTATACACAGGCAAATATGCATGACACATTTCATCTATATTGGGGGTTTCTGTTTACACCCTTTTGCTGGTTTTTAAAAGATGTTCTTCTCCACATTTTAAGAAGTACATACATATATACAGCCACCTGTCACATGTGACGAGAAGTTTCGTACATAGATCTGCTTTAATACAGTGTTTAAATGTTAAGAAGAACTTTATTTTTTCTCGATAGCAGTATTGGCAAATGTTACAAGGAAACACGTATCTTAATTACTTACTTAGTTGGTCCTGTATAGAACAAACATTTGTTCTCTAGGCCGAATTAAGAAGAGCTTTCCATTCCTCTCTGTTTGTTGCTTTATTTATTTAGTTTATTTATTTATTTAGTCTATGGAATTCATACATTTCCTTTCAGACAATAATTAACTTATAACTAAAAATAAATTAAATCTAAACTACTAATAAATTTGTGTATTGGGTCACAAAAATCTAAGCCATGGACACATATGTTATTAAATTCATTTAAAGATCGTGACAGAGGTTCATTGCATGCGTAATTAGTTCTGTGGACAGGTGTGCGAAAAATGTCATTGTGGCGCAGACATCTTGCGGGAACATTAAAATTAACTTTCTCAAGTAAACTACTGCAGTCGATGAGGCCATTAACCAGCTTATATAAAAATACTTGGCTGGTATAGCTTTTCATATTATAAAGAGTTTTTAAATGAATAAGACGGCATCTATGTTCATATGGAGGTGGTGGAACACTAAAATTTATGCTGCGAAGGCCAAACCGTAGAAATCTTTTCTGAATCCTCTCAAGTCTTAAACAATGTTTATTATAATATGGGTTCCATATTAAACAAGCGTACTCCAGCTTAGATCTAACAAAAGAAGAATACAATAACTTCAGCGTATAAGGATCTGTAAAGTTTTTACAATTTCTTTTCAGGACAGCAAGAGAACTATAAGCTTTAGGAATGATATAATTAAGGTGGTGGACAAACGTAAAGTTAGAGTCAAGAACAGCGCCCAAATCTTTAAAAAATTGTTATTTAAAGAATACCTATACAAAATAGGATTTTTACACTTAAAATAGGATACCTTATAGCATTTATCAATATTAATGTCCAAAAAATTCTTGGAACACAAATTATAAATATTACACTGCTCCACAAAATTGAAAAAGTTGAACGTTTCAACCGAAGTTGTTGTTGTTTCTAAATGAAATCGGCGAGCTATTTTCAAATCTGGTCACGGGTTTTCTCCATCAGCTCTTGTTTTGAGATATAGGATCGGATACAAACAAATACTTTTTTCGGGTTTTTCGACACTAATATATTAAGAAGATGTTGTATGTTCGATACAAAACGTTTTTTGAAATAATTATGGCGAATATATATCAAACAAGTAAAAAAGTATCAGTCGGCTTTGCCGACAGAGATATACCCTCAGCCTGTGTGGATTGAAACAGTTGTATGTATTTCGGCGGTTTTCATGATTTGGGCGTATGAACCGACAAAAATATGGATAGGTTTAAAGCTCAAAAATTTGAGGGGGATATCGATAGTTAGGGCTTTTGTTCCACACATGCCTACGAAAAAAATAATATCGGTGTAGACAGGACCACTAGGAACACCTTCGGAAAAAATTCTAAAGGATCCTCCAACAGTTCGTTCGAGGTTCCACCTCTCCAGTCACAACATATGATGCCCCTGAAAAACGTTTACTGTCGTAATTGAGGCAGCGAATGCAAGTTGCTTCAACAAAAATCAAAGTGATTCGATATTAGGTCTTAGAGTGAACTTATCCGCAATTTTGTGTGGGAGGTACCAGAAGGGGTGGACAAATATAGTCCATATTTGAACCTGAATTATATCTGGTAGATATATTAGGATGTGTAAAGTATAGACCAATTCGGCCACTCCCTTCAAGAGTTGCCGTACGAACAATTTTTCCGAACATTTTTGAACTTTTGTGGGGGAGGTACCTGAAGGAGTGGACCAATATGGCTTATCTTCAAACAAAAACTATGTTTTGACAAAATATTACTAAGGCCATATTTTAGACCGAATCGGCAGATCAATTCGAAAGTTATCTTGCGCTCCAACCACCTCACACGGTGTCATGGGGGTTTTTTTCAACTTTCATGCTATTTTCTCAGGAAGTATGGACTTGCCCCTGATGAAACTTGTACCGTCTTATGGAAGGCAGTGAATACAAGTTGCTGAAACAAAAATCAAAGCGATTCGAGAGGTGGCCCTAAACTGAACTTTTCCGAAATTTTGTGTGGGAGGTACCCGAAGGAGTGGACCTATTGAGACCATATTGAAACCTCATCTATGTCTGGTAGAAAGTTCACGATGTATACATTATGGAGCAGATCGGTTACTAACTTTAAGAGTTATCGTTAGCACAACTTTTCCGAACATTTTCGAACATATGTAGGGGAGGTACCGGAAGGAGTGGACCGATATAACCCATCTTCGAACTTAAACTAAGTTTGGACAAAATATTACGAAAACCAAAATTTGAACCGAATCGGTTCATCCGTTCGAGAGTTATCGTGCGCTCCAGCCAGCAGGACAGACAGACAGACAGACGGACGGACATGGCTAGATCGACTCCAAATTGTCTGAAACACATTTCGTACAAACATACTTGGGGTCTAAAACCATTATTTCGATGAGGCACATTTTCATCGTATCAAAGTGTATATACCCTCCTTAGCCTAAAGGCTGAGGGTATAAAAATATAGAAAACATACGATGAATTTTGTAAAAATTGCATATTTTGAGTACTTTAAGCTGTAATTACGTCATCGGGGAAGTTATAGGAACTTCATATGGCATTCCGGATATGCTCAGGGTGTCTACTATATAGTCCTGTATTCAAATATATAATATAAAGTTCATAGCGCCCACGATTCGCCCATAACCTAAAAATCGTCATGAAGACTGCCATTGAAAAGTAAATGGCATATTTGGTAATGATATCACAGGTAAATTATTTCCCTTTAGCAGTCTTCATGACGATTTTTAGGTTATGGGCGAATCGGGGGCGCTATAAACTTTATATTAAATATTTGAATACAGAACTATATAGCAGACACCCTGAGCATATCCGGAATGCCATATGAAGCTTCTATGACTTCCCCCGATGACGTAATTACAGCTTAAAATACTCAAAATATGCAATTTTTACAAGATTCATCGTATGTTTTCTATATTTTCGATAAATACTTGCCATAATTATGAAACTTACCATAGTATTTGTGAACATTGAAAAATGGGATTACCAAAGCAGGACTATAGGAAAAGTTTGGATTTTCAATTAACTGACATAATTTCGCATATACATTTATCTAATGAAGTTCGATATATATACCAGTTACCAAGCTTTGCCTTCGTCTGCCACAAAAAAAAAACAACATCCTAATACACCTGAAGATCGGATTTACCACCCGTGAAACGTAGTGTAATGGTTGGATGTGTGGGACTTCGGTAGACTCCTAATTTTTCAATGTATCTCTAAAGGCCTAACAGCTCAACTCGAAAGAGAATTAATTAAATATCACTATAAATGGCCTTCGCCTTAATAAGGCAAAAATAAAAAATAATTTCAGCATGAGCCAGGCTGGGATTCGAACCTGGGTCTCCGACAACTGAGTGTCAAGGTTGCCGGCGTCTTAGCGTTCTAAGCCACCATCAACTTGTCAAAACTTTAGTAGACAATAATTGATGATCAACAAATAAAATCTTCTGATATAGAAGAGCAATTACTAATGAAGTAGGAATAAAACTTACCATAGTATTTGTGAACATTGAAAAATGGGATTACCAAAGCAGGACTATAGGAAAAGTTTGGATTTTCAATTAACTGACATAATTTCGCATATACATTTATCTAATGAAGTTCGATATATATACCAGTTACCAAGCTTTGCCTTCGTCTGCCACAAAAAAACAACATCCTAATACACCTGAAGATCGGATTTACCACCCGTGAAACGTAGTGTAATGGTTGGATGTGTGGGACTTCGGTAGACTCCTAATTTTTCAATGTATCTCTAAAGGCCTAACAGCTCAACTCGAAAGAGAATTAATTAAATTTCAAAAAACGTTTTGTATCGAGCGTACAACATCTTCCTAATATATTAGCGTCGAAAACCCCGCAAAAAATATTTGTTTGTATCCGAAAATAACGAAATACTGACAAAAATCGATAAAATTAAAATGCTTATAAATAAAAAAGTTTTAAGTTCGAACTTTTTATACCCTCACCCATAAAATATTTTGAAGTAAAACGGAATAATTATTTTCTTTCCTATCCACAATTTTAGACGGAGATATTTTGTGAACACTGATACCTAAATAAGGTAATACAAGTAAGAAAGGCGCTAAGTTCGGCCGGCCACTAATTGTAATGAAGTATAGCAGATACAGCTAGTGGTTCATACGACGCGCAGTCGAATTGTTTTTCCTTGGTCAAAACTATGTAACTTTTAAACGGATAGAGATATTTTCATAATTCTTCTTTTGTTCGACAGATAACACTTTCAACTTTCCGACATATTAAAAGCCACGGTCTAGCTGTTGCAGATGTATTGAAGGTCAAAGTTAAACATTTTAGTTTTTTCATATTTTGCAACAAAATATCAAGTAAAAAGGTCAAAAACCCACAAAAACCATAAAAAATGAAAAAAAAAATTCAAAAAATTTAATTTTTTCCAAATTTGAAAAGCTTTGGGTTTTCTTAAAACTCTTATATCTCTTATAAAAACTTATATATTACAAAAAAGGACATTTGTGTGAAACGGTATGGAAAAAACAAAAGTTTTTATCCATTAGTTTCCTTTTGCTTATGAAGAAGACTAAATACCAAATTTCAGCAATTTCGGTAAAACAATGTGGCTAACCTTCGGGAGGTACCGCTCTATGGGTGCTATATCAAAACGTCGATCTATACCGACAAATTTCTGACGGAAAGTTTTAAGACTCAAAGAAGGCTGAATACCAAATTTCTGATAATGTGACTAAAACCTTCAAAATACCGAAATTTAAGAGGTACGCTTCCATGGCGGAGATGGGAAGACGTACACCTATACTGATAATTAACTTCGGAAATATTTTATAACCCCATGGAATAATAAAAAACAAATTTCCGTCATTTCGGTGGGATATGGGCAAGGACCTATACCGACAAATTTAGAGGGGAAAGTTGAATACCACCAGCGAAGATTAAATACCAAATTTCAAGAATTTCAAAGGATTATTGTGGCCACAACCTCCAAAATACCGAAAATCGGGAGGTACCGTCCTATGGGGGCTGTACGAGAGCGTAGACTAAATACCAAATTTTAGCCATTTCGGTGGATTATTGTGGCCACAACCTTCAAAATACCGAAAATCGGAGGTACCGGTTTGATGGGGGCTATACGAAGGCGTGGACCTATACCGAAAATTTTCTGGGGAAAAGTTGTATGCCCCCATCGAAGACTAAATACCAAATTTCAGGCAGTTCCAAGGAATATTGAGACCACTACCTTCAAAATACCGAAAATCGGGAGGTGCCGTTCTATGGGGGCTATATGAAGGCGTGGACATATGCCGACAGAATTCTGGGGGAAAGTTTTATACCCCCAACGAAGACCAAGTACCAAATTTCAGCCATTTCGGTGTGGTAATGAAGCTAAAACCTTTAAAATACCGAAAATCGGGTGATACCGTTCTATGGGGGCTATATGAAAATGTGGACCGATATAGCCCATTTGCAATACCAAGCATCCTAGGAGTAATATAAACTTGTATACCAAATTATAAAGCTCTATCTCAAAAATTGCGAGCTGTATCTTGATTTCAACAGACGGGCGGACGGACAGACGGACATGGTTATATCGACTTAGAATTTTACCCTGATTATAGGGTCTCCGATGAATATATCGATGTGTTACAAACGGAATGACAAATTTAATTATACCATCTATTTTATAAAAATTGTAAAAAAATTATTCAATCGGTTGGGAACCTATTATGGGGCTAAATTAAAGTGTGGACCTATGTTTTTGGTGGAGAAGTTTTGTGACCATTGGCAAACTCAAATGTCGAATTGCTGATGCTTGGGTCAAAAATTTTAGCTAAAAGCCAAAAACAGTTTTTCGAATTACAGGTAGTTTGGTACCGAAAATCGGAAGGTACCGTTATATGAGGCTATATCAAAACATGGACCTATTTTTACGGTTTTTAGTGGAGATATTTTGTGACCACAGGGAACCCAAACGTGAATTACAGGTAGTTCGGTCAAAATTGTAGCTAAAATACCGAAAATCGGTAGGTACCGTTATATGGGGGCTATACCAAAACATGGACCTATATTGACAGTTTTCGGTGGAGATATTTTGTGATTACTAGGAACCTATACTGTCAAATTACAGGTAATTCGGTCAAGAATTGTAGCTAAAATCTTAAAAATACCGAAAATCGGGAGGTACCGTTATTTGGGGGCTATACCAAAACATAGACCTATGTTTGACGGTTTTTAGTGGAGATATTTTGTGACCACTGGGAACCCCAATTGTGAAATTACAGGCAGTTTGGTCGAAAAAGGTAGCTAAAATCCCCAAAATACCGAAAATTGAGGGGTACTACTATATGGGGGCTATACCAAAAATGTGGTCCTTCGGTCCTAGATCGTCTTAGAATTTTATCCTGATCAAGAATGTATATACTTTATATGATTAGTTCGATGTGTTACAAACAGAAAAACAAACTTAATATACCCTCCATACCATGATAGGGGGTATAAAAAAGTCGTTAAGTTCTAGCGATAGCAACAAAGTTGTCAACTTTTACTTATACTTTTATTCATAATTTTGCGTTTAATGTTACCGTTTTTTTCGTTTTATAGCGCAGTCGAATTGTTTTTCCTTGGTTAAAAAAAACTATGTAACTTTTAAACAGATAGAGATATTTTCATAATTCTTCTTTTGTTCGACAGGTAACATTAAAAGCCACGGTCTAGCGGTTGCAGAGGTATTCAAGGTCAAAGTTAAAAATTTTAGTTTTTTCATATTTTACATCAAAATATCAAATAAAAAGGTCAGGTTATATGGGAAACGGTATGGAAAAAAAACAAAAGTTTTTATCCATGTAATTTCAAAAATTAAAAAAAAGTGATAAACTGGCGGAACTGGACGGATACAAAAGTATATATGGGCTAACAGAGGACACTCCCGGGCATTATTCTGTGAAAACGGAAATTAGTTCCTAGCTCTTCCCTAAAAGTTCTAAACAAATAAAATTGGAATTTCTCTAAAATTTAGTACCTGAGGAGAAATAAAATAGCTCACTTTCCAAAATTGGGAAACATTCTTCGCCTTTAGAAGCACGCCACGCCCAAACCTTCCAATATTTTTACCTAATTTTTCGGTTTGCGTATTTTCAATATGTTTACTATCGAATACCGTATAGAGATTAAGAATCGGCGACAACAAAAATGAGGGTTTTGGCCAGGAAAATCGATTTCTGAACTACTGTGACGTGTCGATATTCACCATCAACGCAGATGGGTCGGTAGATCTTTCTAAGAAATTTTCTCTCAAACACACCAAACACAGCCTTGTCTACTGGTGTAAGTATCCAGGCTTCGGAACCATACATCAGCGAGGGTAGTTCAGTATTTTGTAAAGCGTTATTATACCCTACACCACTATGTGGTAAGGGGTATTATGTGTTAGTGCATTTGTATGTAACATACAAAAGGAAGCGAGATAGACCCATAGTTCCTTCTAGAGATATAAATAGAATCACTTTCTGAGTCGATTTATGCATGTCCGTCCGTCCGTCCGTCCGTTCGCAACGTACAGGTCGCATTTGTTGACCGATTTCGCTGAAAATTGGGGAATACCATTTTGGTATAGCCCCCATATAACGGTACCCCCCGATTTACGGTATTTTGAAGTTTTTAGCTACATTTTCAGACCGATTTGGCTATAATTTGACATTTAGGGTTCTTAAGTGTCAATAAACATATATAACAAAACTTGTGGACATAGGTCCACGTTTTGGTATAGCCCCCATATAACGGTACCCCCCGATTTGCGGTATTTTGACGTTTTTAGCTACATTTTCAGACCGATTTAGCTATAACTTGACATTTAGGGTTCTTATGTATCAATAAACTTATATAACAAAAGTTGTGGACATAGGTCCCCGTTTTGGTATAGCCCCCATATAACGGTGCCCCCGATTTACGGTGTTTTGATGTTTTTAGCTACATTTTCAGACCGATATAGCTATAATTTGACATTTAAGGTTCCTAAGTGTCAATAAACATATATAACAAAAGTTGTGGACATAGGTCCACGTTTTGGTATAGCCCCCATATAACGGTACCCTCCGATTTGCGGTATTTTGACGTTTTTAGCTACATTTTCAGACCGATGTAGCTATAATTTGACATTTAGGGTTCTTAAATGTCAATAAACTTATATAACAAAAGTTGTGGACATAGGTCCACGTTTCGGTATAGCCCCCATATAACGGTACCCCCCGATTTACGGTATTTTGACAGTTTTAGCTACATTTTCAGAGCGATTTAGCTATAATTTGACATTTAAAGTTCTTAAATGTCAATAAACTTATAAGACAAAACTTGTGGACATAGGTCCAAGTTTTGGTATAGCCCCCATATAACGGTTCATTTAAGTTCATATTTTCGTATAGCCCAGATACCTCCGAACTAGCTGTTAATGACATTTGAAGTTCCCACGTTATGTACCGATTTTCGATATTTTGAAGATTCTAGCTAAATTTTTAACCGAATTAGGAGTTATTTGACATTAAGGGCTCCCATCAAAAACTGTCAATATAGGCCCATGTTTTATTATAACCTCTATATAACGGTACCTCCTAATTTCTCGCCCACCATAAATTGTCAACATACATAGTTAGATATAGGCACCATAAAAAAGGGCCTCCCGAATGAAGCATTTTATGTACATTATGTGACATTTTAACGTACCCACTTAAAGTTGGGGACAGGAATGAAACTAATTATTCCATTTTAGTTCAGAATATTTTATGGTGGAGGGTATGAAAAGTTCGGCCCGGCCGAACTTAACGCTTTTTTACTTGTTTTTGTTTGACGAAATTTGGCTTTTGTTTTTAAACTACTTACTTAAGCCAAAGTAGCATCTGTTGGCCAATACAATTCTTCTTTTTATTTTACTACTGATGCTTTTTGTTGTGTGTTTACGGCGGTGCCGAAGTAGACGAAGACTTTTACTGCCTCAAAGTTATAGGAACCAACGTCAACTGTTGGTCTACTCCAGGATTTGCGCACGGTAAATATCTGATCAATGGCGGATTTGACAGGTTGAAAGCCGCATTGGTGTGGCCCAATTATTTTGTTGGCCATAGGCTTTAGCCGTTCGCACAGTATCCCTGACACTATCTTGTAGGCAATCGGGAGAAGACTTATTGGATTGTGATTGGATCTGTGTTTGGAAAAATGTTCCTTCCATATCCTGAGTACACTATCTGTATCAGTTACCATATTACCTTGCTGGTCTCTATAGGAGGGCGTGCCTGTACCAAAGACATCAGTTTGATGTTTCACTCTTTGGTAGAACTTTCGGACTTCATTCCGGCTCCTGTATATCTCGATTTTTTTCACAATCCCGTTTTTCCATTTCTCTCTGTTTCCTGCCGACCAATATGATCATTAACAAGTGTAGGGCGGAGTTTAAGTATGTTGCCATTATCTACTGTATGGAACATGTTGTTAACTGAATAATTTCCACATACCACATATAGTAATGAAGATTAGACACCCTTCATCCTTTGAACATCGATGTTTTGAACCCCCGTTGTTGAAAAATGACCCATACCCAGTTTCGGAGCATATCGGCAACTTAACATTACTCGCACTTTCTCTATGTACCATGTACTTTGGCTTTTACACATGTTGTTATGCCTTTGCCGGAGCAAAAGTTGTCATTTGTTGTAGTTATTGTTTGAAGAATAAAGAAATAATTATGCTGTAGTTGTTTCCCCTTTTCTATTTATTTCTAGAAAATAATTAGTAACATGAAAAAGATTTATAAAAATAAAACTTCAGATTAGCAACCCAGGGTAGGTTGCAAATACAGTGTTGCTCAAAACATTTGCTACTGAAATGATTTATTTTTCAATATCGAATGATATATTTTAATAAAAATTATATATTTTTATTAACGATTACAAAAACAGAAAATATTCAAAGATTAAAAATAAAAATATTACTTTATTTAATTGAATTAATTGAGCTATCATGACCTAAGGAGTTTGTATTGAATTGAGTATTACTTTATATTAATACAAATTGTCCAAAAAAATGGGTTCCTTTTCGGTGAGTGTGAACTCAAGGTTTTGTAAACAAAAAAAAAAGCAAAGAGAAAAACAAAGAGAAATTCTAGTAAAAAAGCAAAAACGCTTTAACTGGGGATACTGGCATGGCGAGTTAAAACTATCAAAACGGCTCTGGTGTGGCCTGGAGTTTGATAACAATTGTTAATAGACGGACAGACATACATAGCTTATTCGCTTTATCTCGCCGAAATACATATACAAAATATAATACTGGGGGATATATTGTTTCAGAATAAATAATAAAGCAACTAAGTGAACTATATTCATAATTTGAAAGTTTTGAGGTTCTCCAAATCTGGGCAATACATTTTAGTTGCAAATACTTTAAGCAGAACTGTGCATACATTATACATAGCTAGTTTAGTCCCTAGACGGGTGCTATTACTGTTAGTGTTTACATGCAAAGTATTGTCAGGGTGAACTTCATAGAATTTATAATAACCTAAGGATACATATTTTATGATTTAAATATATTTCATATAGGTTTTCTTTAATATATGTTTATGTGCATGAAACAACTAAACGAAACTCCTTCAAACCCTTCGCTGAGCGACTTTTTTCACAAGACAAGAATAATGACATTGATGTAATGTGAGTTGTAAAGCCTATTATACAACAGAGAAACAACGTGACATCATATTAGCAAACACAGTAGAAATGCTGTTGCATAATCACTTACTTGCTACCCAACTAAAGGTTAATGACAGTTATATTCCATAGTAGAAAACAGGGTAGTGTTTAGAAATGACAACATTAAACAAGTGCATGAACTCTCGATCCCAATACTAATATATGTAAGTGTCACCCTTGCAGAAGTCACTACATGCATATGTGTGTATATTGTCAAAGATGTCTTATGGGAAATTATGAAATGCAAATACTAGATGTTATTTTGTGCAAATATCAATATACGATATACGATGTGTAAAAGGAAACCTAATTAACTTAAAACTTAACGAATATTGTGACTAAACGAGAGCTATTAAAATCATGAAATCTTTCGACTATATATATATACCCAGCGAAATAAATTAGAAGTAGTGCAATTTGGACTAGTTCTGTCACTGCATGTTTTGATGCAGTTCAACCGGAGTCGTGAAAAAGGCACTCCAGTCCTCACATTTTAACTGCATTTGGATGCAATCCAAAGAATCACATCCACTTGTCACCTTTTAACAACATCCGGATGCAGTTCAGCGGAGTCGTGAAAAAGGCACTCCAATTCCTCACAATTTAACAGCATCCGGATGCAGTCCAAACGGAGTCGTGAAAAAGGCACTCCGTTCGCTACATTTTATTAGCAGTTGTTAGAGATCCCTACATGTACATAAATCAGTTTGTACATCTCTTTTTTACAAAAAGAGATAAGCGTGTTAACATTTCCAAACATTTGTTAATACAAACTAAATAATATTTAATTTGTGAACATTTTTCCGGTAACTCACGAGAAGAAAATTTTCGAATGGAGTGCTGTTGGAGTACATGTCGAAAACTTAACTGGTGATGGGAAGACAACCCATTAGGCAGATGAAACAAAAACAGTTCAACTTGGATTAAATGGAGAGCGGAGGAAACACGCATGTTTGCGATTGAATTCAATGGAGAATTTTCATAATTTGTGTTAATGTAATAAAGTTTTTAATATTTTTGTTTTACACAAATAATAAATACATTTTTTTCTGGGATTGGGCTTGCACAATTTCCGTAGAATGCCTGTATCAAAACACGTGCTTCGGACTGCCTCCTATTCTACCACAAAGGGTTAGTTAAAATGCTATGCCAAAGAGTCAGTTAAAATGCAGTGCCAGAGGGTCAGTTTAAATGCAGTGCCAAAGGGTCAGTTAAAATGCAGTGCAATGGAGTGCCTCTTTCAGTAGTCACGTTCTTGTGAAAATCATGAGTGAAAATTCATAATTTGATGCACTTCCAGATCACTTGTACATATCATTTAACTGCCTCTTTGGAGGCAAACTTTTTGCTGGGTGCTGCTGCTAAGAATGTTATATGTTATGGTTACAGATTTCTTTTATTCAGAGACTTATAATGAAATTTCATTTGGAACATTTCTTTCTTTAACAATATTCCCAAAAAGTAAAGGATTTTGCTAGATTTGGATCCAGTATATAATTATGTAAAATTAACAGTCCAAAATTAAAACATATAATTTCATCCTAATATATATAAATTTGTAATGTAATTTTTTTTAAGGAAATAATGTACATATTTTTATGGTTTATTTTGAAACTCATAGTGAAATTTTGTGTAGAATTGTTCATTCTTTGACACTTTTCACCTTTAGCCATGTTTTATATTACTTCCATGTATCAACTAGAAAAAAGAAGGAAAATTTTTTCATAAAAAAAATGGGAAATATTTTCATGTTTTTTCAGCAAAATTGATACTGATATTTTATTGCTATAGAATGTAAACCGACATTTCAGTTGTTTGGTGACCTATAGTTAAATTTGACGAAGAATATTTTTGTCTCTGACATCATCTCTCTAAAATTATGTTTTGTGGGACAATTTTGAATAAACTCAAATAAAGTCCGACTTGAACCCTAAAACGTGTTTTTCATTTTTAGAGATTCCTGGCGATTAGACAAGAGTTACAGAATTGGTGTATTCTGAGACCTATAGTAAAACTTTATGGCGAATAATTTTGTAAAATATTCGGATTTGATACGATCACATTTTAAATGAGTTTTTGAAAGATTTTCGAAAAAATGACAAAAAAAGACCCCTTTGATTAACCGCATGAGAGTTAAAATGTTTAACAAAAATATTTCCCACACCCTCCTTATTAAAGTTGCCAAAGACACTATATAACTGAAATGCAAGGATTCCAAGATATCCAAACTCGAATATTTCGAAAAATTTTAAAATGGGCAGAACTTGCCCCGCCTATTTTGATTACTTTCCGACGTAAACTTTAAAAACGCCGATACACGTGTCTCATATTCTTAGCTCTACTTTTATAATCTACTCGATTTTCCTTGTCGTTTTTTTTTGTCGCACAGTGTAATCTTTCATACTTGTTTTGTAGCCTTAAGAAAGTCGTGTAAAAATTTTTAATAAACATTAGGGTGATGACTTTTTCTCTCAAAATAGTTTTTCTTCTGGCAGGAATGAATGAATTTAGTAATGAATAAAAAACGTTTATTAAATATATATATTGAAAAATAGCACGCACACACTACTTTAAAATTATATTTTTGTCAAAAAATTAAACTTTTCCTTTTGATGATTAATAAAGTGTCGGGTCTTATAACTTTAACGAACAAATTCTCACAATTGAAGAAAATTAGTAAGACAGAAAAGGTATGTCATGTTTATGGTTGTGGTTGGAAACTAATAAACTAAACTAAATTTTTCTGTCACGTTCTTTATGGTAGCTACTCCGATTACATTAAACTTGAGGAGAAAACAAGTAAGAACGGCGTTAAGTTCGGACGGGCCGAACTTGTTATACCCTCCACCACGAGTTGTATGGAAGTAAAATGGAACAAATAGTTTCTTTTCGTTTAAACAATTTCGGTAAAACAATGTTTCTAACCTTCAAAATACCGTAATATGGGGGCTAAATGCAGGCTTGAACATGTACCGCCAAATTTCTGGGGGAAATTTTATACCACCAACGAAGAATAAATACCAAATGTCTGCTATTTCGGTGGGCTATCGTGGCCACAATCTTCAAAATACAGAAAATCGGGAGGTACCGTTCTATGTGGGCTATATGCAGGCGTGGACCTGTACCGCGAATTTATGGGGAAGTTTTATATCACCAACGAAGACTAAGTACCAAATTTCAGCTATTTAGGGGGAATATTGAGGTCACAACCTTCAAAATACCGAAAATCGGGAGGTACCGTTCTATGGGGGCTATATTAAGGCGTGGAAATAAACGGACAAATTTCATATATAAAGACTAAATACTAAATTTCAGATGGATTATTGTGACCAAAACCTACAAAATACCGAAAATCGGGAGGTACCTATCTATAGGGGCTATATGACAATATACCGACAAATTTCCTATGGCAAGCTTTATACCCCCAACGAAGACTAACTAGCAACTTTTAGCCATTTCGGTGTGATAATGATGCTAAAACTTTCAAAATACCGAAAATCGGGAGGTACCGTTCTGTGGGGGCTATAGTAAGGCATAGACCTGTACCGACCGATTTCTGGATGAAAGTTTTATATCCCCAACGAAGACTAAATACTAAATTTCAGCCATTTCGGTGGATTATTGTGGCCACAACCTTCAAAATACCAAAAATCCGGAGGTACCGTTCCACTATGCAACACTAAAAATGCAAACAACTTCTAGCATGGATTTTTTGAAAGTACATATTTAGACTACAAAAACCCTAGTTGGGTTTTGTCCTGTCAGATCCAGTTCGGATTTTATGGCCTCATCTAAACCGGGCTAAATTTTCACTTTTTTGCATTTATCAGGTCTTTATCTCAGAAACGAATAGGAATTTGGCCTTGCTGTCTTTAGCAATATTGTAGCCCTAAACTAGTAGAACTTATCTCTTGAAGAAACCACATAAGAAAAACTCCATCTAGGGCATCAAAATCTATAAAATATAGAAAATTTTACATAATTGCTGAAATTCTGGTCAGTATCGGCTAAACTATTGGGAGTTGAACCAAGTAACCTTTTGCAAAAACCTTCCAAATAAAGTTCTCAACAATTCTTTAGAACATTCTGAAACTCTAAAATGCTTACTTCATATTGTTTCAGCGGTATTTTGCATCATATCTTTTACAACAAGTATCTCAAACACAGTTCACACCAACAGTTTATTCTCGCATTTCGGATTTCACTACATTATTGGCATTTTTATTAAATCGTCGTTGAAAAATGTACTGAAAACAACGGCGTAGAGGCATTTTACAACAATGACATGTTCTGAAGAGTTGTGTATTACATTCCAGGGAATATTTTTCCAAAAGAAAATATTCAGAAAAAATTAAGGGTTTTGGAGATACGGTGCGAAATGTATAAAAATTGTGGACTTTTTGCATATATTTTGAAATTTGAGGCAATAAATGTAGTTTTTCGAGTTCCTTATTTCTCCAAATATTTTATTCTTGTCCTTATCTACAAATTTGCTTCAGAGGTCAGAAGCAGATTCGCATTGGTTTCAGAGATATAGCCGCGAATTTCTTTAAAAACTCAATATTTAGCCATGTTTAGATGGGGCCATAAAATCCGAGCTGGATCTGACACAACAAAACCCAACTAGGGTTTCTTGTCGTTTGGGTCTGTGCTTTCAAAAAATCCTCAGTTCGGAGTGTTTGCACAAGATCACCTTTAAAATGTTGCACAGTGTTCTATGGGAGCTCTATGAAGGCGTGGACCTATATTGACAAATTTCTGAGGGAAAGTTTTATAGCCCCAGCGAAGTCTAAATACCAAATTCCAGCTAATTCTGTGTGATATACCAAACTACAAAGCTCTATCTTAAAAATTGCGAGCTGTATCTTGATTTCAACAGACGGACGGACAGACGGACATAGACATTATATCGACTTAAATTTTTACACTGATCAAGAATATATGTACTTTATAGGGTCTGCAATGAATAGTTTGTATTGATAATGATAAATTCAATTATACCCAGAGTACGTAAAAATACTTTAAATAAAATTTCCAATCGTTTCGTTTCGTATTTTCCATAGGAACAATACAAAACGAAACATAACCCTCGTTGGCCGAGCTCGCTGTTTAGTTTCGTTTTGTTTACATTCGTGAGTACGAACAAAACGAATTGCGAAAAGTACTCAACTCCACAACAACAGATAGAAAACTAAATAGTACTTAACACATGTGAATAAATCAAAAACGTTTGGTGGTTGATAAAATTCACTGTGGTATGCTGATGCTAACTTATAGGGTTGTTAAGTAATCACATGTGTGTGTGTGTCTGAGTGTGTCATTGACCATAACGCACGGCAAACGTTTCCCAAAAATACTTGTCGTTTCGGTGGTGAATGAAACAACTTGGCAAAGCATAGCCGAAGTTACATTTCACCAATCGTACAGTTTCCATCTTTTTACGTTGAAAAGTTTGTGTTTTTGTTTTGGTTGTGAGAATGAAACGATTCAGAGAATCTGAAAAGTTTGTGGCGTTGTGTGATTGGTACGGGAATCGTTTTGTTTCTTTCCGTTCATTGATTATACCCTCCATATTATGGTGGAGGGTATAATGAGGGTAAAGTTGTCTTCGCATGCTTGATTTAATAAAACTTAAAATGTCAAAGCTCCGCCAATGTCATACACACTGGAAACTCAGATTTAATTACACTGCCGCTCACTTGAATAGAACCCCCTTCAAAATTTTTTTCAACCTTCATTTTTTGCCGAGTTATAGAAGATATGAAGTTTTTAAGTTTTATTATATTTTGCTTTACGAGGGCGGTTCGGAAACTTCTTAGCCTATCAATGAAAGAGAATAGTTAGTTTTTCAAAAATATTTTTATTTTTCAATATAATCTCCTGAAACTTCAATACACTTAGTCCAACGGGTTTCCAGCAATTCTATCCCTTGATTAAAATAGTTTTCCTCAATGTCTTCAAAATAGTGGTTTACAACTGTAATTGCATCTTCATGTGAGGTATAACGCTTGCCAGCAAGGAATTTTTTTAGATTTGGGAACAAGTAAAAGTCACTGGGAGCTAAATCAGGAGAATAAGGTGGGTGGTCAAGCAACTCGTACTTTAATTCGTTGATTTTAGACATTGTTAAAACACTCTTCTGCGCTGGTGCGTTGTCTTGATGAAAAATAATTTTTTTGTGTTGTAAGCCAGGACGTTTTTCTCGAATTTGTACATTTAATTGATCCATAAGGTTGCAATAGTACTCTGAATTTATTGTTTTACCCTTTTGCAGATAGTCAATCAATAAAATTGCTGTTTTTGGACGTCCACTGCGTGGTTCATCTTCAATGCTTGTACGACTACGTTTAAATTCAACAACCCAATTTTTTACTGTTGCATGTGAAGGAGCACTTTCACGTAACACATTCACCATATCATTATGAATTTCTTGTCCCGATAAACCTTTTTTATGTAAATATTTAATGACAGCTGCATTTCTAATTTTTCCAGTGTAAAAAAATTGCGGATGCGTCTTTTTTGAACACCTGTTTCTATATGAAGGAGTTGCCAGATCGAAACAAAATTTAACATATTTTCTTAACAGAGATGGAAGTTTCCAAAACACTTAACTTTTTTCTGTTTATACCGCGCTTTTTGTGCTAGGCTAAGAAGTTTCCGAACTGCCCTCGAATGTGTTTGGAGTAAACTTAGTCATTAATTTGCATTCAAGTCCAATTTATATACGAATTATACAAGGAAAACAAAATAAATTTAGGGTGAAAGAAATTGACGCCCAAGTACTTCATAATTATTAAGGACTCATTAAGTAAACAATTGCATAACTATATAACTATTATTTTCACGCTTATTGAAGGGAAGACTTCTAAATTGTTTCCGTACCAATGAAGGTGTTTTTATGGTGCTGTAACGCATTACTAATTATGAAGGACTTGGGCGTCAATTTCTTTCACCCTAAATGCGCACGACAAATTACAAAGGAGTTTTAAAACAGGCATTTCCAGTAGTGAGAAGCATTTTCGGATATCCCGAGTGGAGATTTCATCACGATTTTATAAACTCTTGTACACTTCGAGTCATCAAAACTTAAATTTTTGAAAATAAATGCCGATATCCTGAAGAGGCAGCCATATTATACAGTGGAATGACTTATGCGTAAAATATACGACTCTAGGAGACAGTACGTTTCCAAAAGTAAACTTGTTGAAAGAAAAAGCAAGCTTTGTTAGGCATTACACTTGATTATTTAAAGAATCCTTGCCAAAGCAGGATATACGGGTGTATCCTTAATCAGGAGGGATATACTCCTACTGAATATTACTGAAAGTACTTCGTTTTCAATATAGAGTGAATATGCGTCGATATTCTAATACAATTTTCTGTATTCCCATGTTTTAAAGGGGGTTCTATTCAAATGAGCCAAATTTTTTACTTAAATTTTTGAATTTATTTTGTTTTTCTTGTATAATTCTTATATAAATTGGACTTGATTGCAAATGAATGACTAAGTTTACTCCAAACATATAAAGCAAAATATAATAAAACTTAAAAATTTCATATCTTGTATAGCTCGGAAGAAATGGAGGTTGAAAAAAAATTTTATAGGGGTTCAGTTCAAGTGAGCGGCAGTGTATGTCTACCGGCATAACATTGGTGTTAAGATGTGAGGAAAATATAAATATGTTTCTCATGTTCCCGTACATATTTTTCTTCGAATTTTTCCGCATTTTTGCTATATTTTATACAAATGATTTACAGTGGGAAACGTTTTTTTACCAAATTAAAAATGTGCCTCAGTAGCTAATGGTCTTCCTTTACCCTACATAGAATTCACTATGGGGCTGCAGAAACATAGAATTCAAACAAACTTAAATTCTTAGTGATATATCAAATCGAAATAAATATTATAAATAATTTGTTCATGCGGGAATTATATACAAACAGCTTTTACACAAAATTATTTTATACCTTGCAAGAATTCATTTCATGATCGTTTTTACCTTTATTTTATATTAATTTATATTTTAAGTTATGCCTACTTGACTGACTGCGTTTAATCTTGGCGTTGTAATGGAAAACAAACTAAAACCAAGTTAAATCAGCACTCACATCACAATCATCCAATGTTCTACAAACAATTCAGATAGACATTCGAAATTCTTTCTTACAAATGCTCATGAAATCTCTCAGCCAAGCCAAATAACTTGCCTATGTGGTAAAGACACACATTCATACATATGCATTTATTCATACCACAACCATTTCACGTGCAACAAAGTTAAGTTGCGGACCACGGTCATGGTAACTATTTTAACCTATGAGTTGATAGCTTTAACAATTCCTGTGAGGATGTGAGGCAAACAAACGAAATGCCACAACAGTATCAGCGCAAAATGGGAAAGCAACGGTTGTAGTTCCCTATACATATGTATGTGTACACATTCATGTGTGTCACTGGTTACCAGTACCTTGAACAAGTTAAATGTTTTTGGCATCCATGTCAAATATTCGACTCGTCATTTGGTTGAATGTCAAATGTTTTTGTCATTGAAATTGCCTCCGAAAATGATGGTGTTTTCGTTTTCTTTGTTGCAATTGCATTGTTCATTACCGGTTCGTCTGTTGTGACTACTAATGGTTTTACATTTTTAAAGAAGGAAAAGGTACAAGGTAGGAATTCGAAAACAATTTCCTGCTCTGTAAAACTAACCTTAATAATGATGGGGGTGTCCAGGAGGGTAAAACTATTACTCATCCATATAGTTTTAAGTGTCAGCACCCAAATATCAGCACTGAAGAAACATATAGTTGGAATGTCGATGTGGGATGTTAAAAATTATTAAAACACTAGCAGACCCGGGTCTGCTTTGCTGGCAACGTCGTATTGAGTTTTAATGACAACTTTTTATAGACCTCATCCTTCAGGTCCATTGTCAAATCATGTTTTTCATTGAGGATATTAAATTTAACAAAAGATTTTGTCTATAACCTTTTCTTTTCTTTTACGAACTTTGTCGGATTTGTTCGCCCATTTACGCTGGTTAGGATTTATTATTGTCCATGTCCCCTAATCTTTATCCTAAAGCGATCTTATTTAAAAGTTTAACAAATTTTAAAGTCGAATTCTCCCGCTTATTGAGAATTATATGTTTTTAGTTTTTCATGGCTGATGGACCGTTTTACTTCACCATTTTAGGAGATTTGTAAATATATAGTTTTTATTAATAGGGGAGATACCGTGCCACCTTCCAATTTCATGCCTACATGTACCACGGCACATTCCACAAAATTTCATGTAAATCGGTTCGCTAGTTTTAGAGATATAACATACTTAAAAACTGTCCGTGGTCGGGACTTCGAGCACCAAGAAAGAACATTTGGTCGGAGGCGCAACCACCATTGATAATGAAGAAGATAATGTATTGAAAAGAGTGGTCGTGGTCATCAGTTTTCATGATATAACACGTTTAAAAAAGTGGGCGTGGTCGGGTATTTTGGATACACACAAATGTTTAATATTTTTGTTTAAATTTGTGAAATTTTTACCGACGGTGCTCCTAGTGGCGCTGTTTATGTTTTTCGTGGGCAAGTCCAAGTTTCCTGATATAATGGTCCACAAGTCTAAATTATATGGTGACCAACTGAAATGACTGGTAGGCGCGATATTTATCGAGAGGAATGTCTCTAAAAATAAGACCCACTTACAAAATTAACTATGTCGGTACATTCCTTTAGGTACCTCCCCCGCAAAACTTTTGAGCTTTAATCCGAATCCATATGTTTGTAGGCAAGTGCCCAAAATTCTGAAAGCCCCCTTATTGCATAAGTTTTTTTTTTTTTTTTTGGAAAGAAGTGTTTCAATTAACACAGGCTGAGGAAATATCTCTGTCGCCAAAGCCGACTGATACTTTTTTACCTTGTTACTTTATTATTTGAGGTAAACCTTTTTGGGCGTTTGTTGTAAGACAACGATTCAAAATGGCAGATGCATGCAACATTTCCTGTACAGAATTTCTATTGAATATTTAAATAAATATCAATACAACATTGTATCTGAGGTTGCTGTTGTGTCAAATGCATAGGTTGTGGTTGTGCCACAACCATCCATTTGTTTTCAGCTGTGATTGACATTTTAAGATTTTGTCATTTTATTTTTTGCCGTTGCTTGTTTTTATTTATTTCGTACTGTGGTCTCCCTGAATAGACAAAATTCCCGTTGTAGTCAATGCTATAATAGACATGATTAAGTGTAGCTCGGAAGAGTTTCTTAGCTTAGAGGAAAAACAGTCTATTCAATTCAACAGGGATTCGATATATATGAGTTCGACAGCACTGATGAATTCTTAGAGGAATCTGCGGTTAGGGTGATGTAAGAACATTGCTAGCATTCATGATGATGGAAATGAAAGAGCAGTTGAAGGCAGCGACGAACGATAATGGAAGCAAACTGAATAAGAGCTCTAAGAAAATAGAAGAAACAAATAAAATATCATCCACCAAAAATAATTTTAAACTTATGTAAAATAATTAATTTTCTTTCTGTTACGTAGGTAACAATGTCCACAATTTGTGGTGGGAAAGCTTTCTGACCGCTGGAAATCCTAATTTCGAATTAAAACAAATTGGGGGTGGAAAATGTAGATTTAAATTTCAAAATACCTGAAATCGATTAGAGCCATTATGTGGCGCCTATTTTCGTTGTCCACAATTTTAGGTGTAGACAGTTTTTGAAAACTCAAATACCGAAATATAGCTAATTCGGCCAAAAAATGTTGCCTATGGCAAAGCGTGACAACTTTATTGGTGGAGATTTTTTAAATGCAAATAGCCAATTCAGACCGAAAATAGATATGAACTTTTAAAAAATTGGAAAAAAATTATGTGGCGCAATTTTTGAAGTTTCTTGACAATTTGCATAACAAATGCCAAGTAACATCCAATTTGGGCTGAGAACATAGTTAAAAACTTCAAAATACTTTAAATCCTGCAGCACCATTATATAGCTGCCATAAACAACGTGAACCTATGTCCACAATTTTTGGTGGATAAGTTTCTTGATCACTTCGAACCTAAAAGCATAGCTAATTCGGCCCGAAAATTTGGCTAAAAACGTCAAAATACCTAAAATCGGGCGGCACCGTTATATGAGTGGTATAGCAAAACGTGAAATTATATATGTAGCCAATCTTCCAACATGACCTGCGTCCTATCTCCATTTTTGTGGATGCTAGAGTGTTTACCACAGGCGGGCTGACGTGCATAGATCGCAAATAGGTCGTAAATGATTCAATACGTTACAAACGGAAAATCAAACTTAATAACCTGCATAGGGTAATATACCCTCCACAGGGTAATATAACCTTCATGGTGGAGGTTATAAAAATACATACATAAAATACAAACCATTTTGAAATAATATCTTTTATGAAAAAATTTGTTACCTGCTAAGAATGAAATAAAACAAGTACGGCGTTATGCTCGGCCTCGGCCGGGCCGAACGCTTATACCCTCCACCACAAACTTTATTGAAGTGAATAAGTACTAGCACTTCCTCTTATTGCAGGAGTAGTATATCCCAACTGATAATACTCCCTTTCAAAGAGCTCATATGTGGCGTCATCGCAGTTCTTTCCAAAACATGGATCAATATTAACAATTTTCCGAAATGAGCTTTTGAACTTTTGGCAACACACAACACGGTGGGTCTTAACTAACTTTAAATAAAAGATGTTTACAGCTCGGAAGTTTTTGCGAATTTTGAAACTACAATGTTCATAGAAGACTAAATACCAAATTTCAATTATTTCGGTGGAATATTGAGGGTAAAACCTTCAAATCGGGAAGTACCGTTCTATGGGGGCTATATACCGACAAACTTCAGGTGGAAAGTTTTATATCCCAAACGAAGTCTAAATTCCAAATTTCAGCGATTTCGGGGGGATATTGGGGTCACAACCTTCAAAATCCCAAAAAACGGGAGGTACCGTTATATGGGGGCTATATGTGGACCTATAACGCCGAAATTCGAGTGGAATATTTTATACCCCCAACGAAGACTAAACTCTAAATTTTTCCAGTTAGGTCGGATATGGAGGTCACAACCTTCAAAACACCGAAAATCGGGAGGTGCCGTTCTATGTATCTATATGAAGGCGTGGACATATACCGAGAAATGATAGGTGGACAGTTGTGTACCCCAATAAAAACTAAGTACCAAATATCCACCATTTCGGTGAAATATTGAGGCCACAACCTTAAAAATAGCGAAACTCGGAAATATAGCCCATTTCCAATACCAAACACGGACAGATGGAGAGACGGAAAAGGCGAATTTGGATTTGTATGCTGATCAAGAATATATATGGGGTGTTGTGTTTCAGTATACTCGTATTTTCAGATTTTTTTTACTAACGCTTTAACAATGCGCCTTGAAAATCGAATTATCTAAAACTATGTTCAAAGACATTGGCAATTTTAAACAAGTAAGAGAGATCTATAGTCGTCAGGGGCCTACCATGTGAAAAAGTATACAAAATCTTCAAGACCCCATACAGCATTTAAGAAACTGGAATTTCTCCATTATGATTTGAAAACTTTTCTACATTTGTAGCATGGAAGGTAAATGTAGTTTTTTGGATATAAATTTGATAAATTTAAGTCGCTAAATACTATCCGATCATTATCCAAAATTATTGGAATTTTCTTGACAAAACTTTTATCTCGTGAAACAATTTGTCAGTTGTGAATTATAACTGCGTCCTCTAGCTTAATTTTGGTTATTTTACACACAATTAAAATAGTGAGATCCATGTACATAGTAGACTGTAACTCTGTTGTTTTTTCATTTACATCAACATAATTGGATTTCAGGAACAAAGATATAGTCATTATAATAAAAAATTACAAATTTTCACAAAAAATGTTTGGTTCATTTTACCCGCAAAATATCATCTGATCATCGTGTTAAATTACAAGCTTCTTTTTTGTCGTAAACATAACGCTTACTTAAAATTCCGAGCCGATCAGACTATAATTGCGACCTACAAAGCCGCTACAAAATCGGATAAAATTTTTGTTTTTGTTTTTCACTAAATATGTCACGATCATCACCAATGACAATAGGTGTCTATTCTGATCTGAAGCTGACCCTCTTACAAAATTTCATGGCGATTGGTCCATGATTGCGGCCTGTAGTTTGATTACAATTTTTAATGAACGGACAGACGGACACACATCTCAAAATCGCTTTATCTCGTTGAGATATGAATTTTTGTATACAACAAGAATATTTCGCGATGTTACATACTTTTCGGAAAAACTTAATTAAAATACCCTTTTTTTTAAATTTTAATTTTTTCACAAAGTTTATAATTTGTTTAAAAATTAAAATAAAAAATTCATAAAACTCATATAAAAACTCATACATTTAAAAAATTTCAATAAATTTAAAAATTGTTAAATGGACTGTACGGGTACACAAGTATATATGGGCTAATAGCCTTTCGCGCATCTTTCTGTGAATACCATGTTGTTTCTCAAAACTTTTATAAAACCAAAGACCAAAAATTGGATGACTCAAGAAATCCTGCAGTTAATGGATGAAAGAAGAGCATTTAAAAATAAAGATTACGAAAAGTACTGGGAACTAAATAGAGAAAATTCAAAGGGAGATACGTAACGCAAAAAATAATCACCTAAATACTCAATGTCAGGAAATTGAAAGACTTATGAGCCTACATGACGATTTCAACCTGCATAAGAAATTGAAAGAAGCATCTGGACAATATAGGAATACAAATCCATCTATCCTTTTCAATAACAACAATGAACCGGTCGTTGAAATCGCAGAAAAGAAACATATCTGGAAAGAATATATCCAAACACTATTTAAGGATGATAACAGATCAAGCTAAGTTAAGAATGCACCAGATTATATGACAGAAAAGAGCATCACAAATAATGAAGTAGAATCAGCAATAAAATCCCTTCGAGATGGAAAAGCTACAGGTGCTAATGAAATTCCAGTTGAATTATTAAAAGTGCTAAATAACAGCAACATTGAGCTACTGACAAAACTGTTTAACTACATCTACGATACTGGTATATACCCAATAGCATTGGCTAAAATCCACCTTCATAACAATACCAAAAAAACCCCATGCCTAAAAATGCAATGACTATCGTCTCATTAGTTTAATGAGTCAAGCTCTTAAATTTTTTTTAAATTAATTTTAAGAGAATATATGAGAAATGTGAAAAGGAAATGGGAGAAACTCAATTTGGTTTTAAGGAAGGAAAGGGAACCCGTGAGGCTTTATTCTGCATACAAATACTCGTTCAAAAATGTAGAAATGTCCACAAAGACTTATTTTTATACCCTCAGCATTTATGTTAACGAGGGTATATACACTTTCATACGGGCAAAATGTGCCTCATCGAAATAATGGTTTTAGACCCCAAGTATGTTTGGACCAAATGTGTTTCAGATAATTTGGAGTCGATTGAGCAATGGAGTCGATTGAGCAACTCTCGAGCGGACCAATCGATTCGGTCCAAAATTTGGCTTTCGTAATATTTTGTCCAAACCTAGTTTAAGATGGGTTATATCGGTCCACTCCTTCCGGTACCTCCCCCACAAAAGTTCGAAAATGTTCGGAAAATTTGTTCCCACGATAACACTTGAAGGAAGTAACCGATTTGGTCCATACTTTGCAAATCGTGAAATGTCTACCAGACTTAGATGAGGTTCCAATATGGACTCAATCTGTCCACTCCTTCGGGTACCTCCCACACAAAATTTGGGATAAGTTCAGTTTAGGAGCTGCTCTCGAATCACTTTGATTTTTGTTTTAGCAACTTTTGTTCACTGTCCCCCATACGACGGTACAAGTTTCATCAGGGGCAAGTCCATACTTCCTGAGAAAATAGCCTGAAAGTTGCACAAAACCTCTATGACACAGTGTGAGGTGGTTGGAGCGCTAGATAACTCTCAAACGAATCTGCCGATTGGGTCCAAAATTTGGCCTTAGTAATATTTTGTCCAAATATAGTTTAAGTTCGAAGATAAGCTATATCGGTCCACTCCTTCAGGTACCTCCCCCACAAAATTTCAAAAATGTTCGGAAAAATTTTTCGTACAGTAATTTTTGAAGGGAGTGGCCGAATTGGACCTAATCCTAATATATCTACCAGATATATATCAGGTTCAAATATGGACTATATTTGTCCACTCCATCCGGTACCTCCCACACAAAATTTTGTTCACTTCAAGACCTGCTATCGAATCACTTTGATTTTTGTTGAAGCAACTTGCATTCGCTTCCTCAATTCCGATGGTAAAAGTTTTTTTCAGAGGCAAATCCACACTTCTTGAGCAAACAGCCCGAAGGTTGTAAAAACTCCCTAAGGCACCATATGTAGTGGCTGGAGATCCACTTCCATAATGGTCCATGTCGATGCATTCCTTTAAGTATTTCCTCCACAAAACTTTTGCTCTTTAATCTTAATCAACATTTTTGTCGGTGCATATGCCCAAAATTTAAAACCATATAAATACATACGTTTTTTGGGAAAAAATTGTTTCAATATACACAAGCTGAGGGTATATCTCTGTCGGCCAAGCCGACTGATATATTTTTACTTGTTATGCTTTAAAGATTACGAAAAAGCATTCGACACTGTGCAGCATGATAAGCTCATGGAAATTCTCACAGCAATTGGAATCGATGAGAAAGAGGTAAGGTGTATTAAAAGCTTGTACTGGCCCAAGTCAACATAAATGGAGATTTAACTGAAGATGTAGCAATATCTAAAGGAGTTCGACAAGGATGCATTTTATCCCCACAAGTCTTCAATATTTACTCCCAAAAAATGTTCACGAAGCAGTAGATGGCATCCAAGAAGGTATATGGATAAACAACAATTACCTAAATAATATCAGATATGCTGATGACACTACATTAATATCCGACAACATGCATATCAGGACTACAAAATCTTGTTGATATACTAACATCAAGTAGTTAGTTGTATGGGCTAAAAATAAACACCCTCAAAACAATATTTATGATAATAAGTAAGAGCAACGCTCACAACGAGTTGATTTTAAAAATACAAAATTTCCATATTGAGAGGGTACTAAGTTTCAAATATCTGGGAGTTTTGCTAAATGATCAATGGGACTACTCAAAAGAAATCAAATGTCGCATAGAAATGGCAAGTGATGCATTTCATAAATATAAAAAGTCCTAATAAGCCATGATATAAATGTTGCAACAAAATCTCGTTTCATAGAAGCGCATATATATCGCCAGTCTTGTTATATTCAGTCGAAGTGTGGACGTTAAAAGCGGCAGATATCAAACGACTCGAAGCATTTGAGATGTGGGTGTACCGTCGAGCACTAAAAATACCATGGGTCCTGCATGTATCAAATATTGAAGTAGTGCCAAGAATGAATACAACAAGAGAATTACACTGTGTGTAATTTTTTGAGTCATGTTTTATTAACCATATTCTGACCCCACAGTGTGAAAGAACACCAAAAATGAGAAGACACGTGTCCCGACGTTTTTCCCTATCTCATCAATTTTCGCGGTTATGGGCCTCCAAAGGTTTGAGGCTTTGATGTAAAAAGGGTAATTTAGTCAGGACTATATCTTCCAAACCGTTAGGAAATTTGAATGTGTCACAGAGGGAAAGTTGTAGCTCTTATCTTAAAGTACAGAAATTCTGAACACATATAACCAATCAAGCTTCATATGCAAGGCCAAAATCGCCATGGTCAAATTTCTTTTAAAATTTTTTCTCAAGTTTGGTTTACAGCTTTCAAACCGATCATGTTTGAAGCAAACAACCAACTACAAAAATGTACCTCAGATCTCAGTAAACATCTTTCTAGAATATACGAACTCTGTAGAAATGGATCTTAATGGTCAAACTAGCAAAACAATTGCGATTTTTATCCTCATTTCTCGGCTTCTGCTCCATAGATATTAAACCGTTGAAAATTCAAGAAAACAATCAACCACAATAGTGTAGCAAAGGCTTCAGTAAACAACTTTCTGGAATATGCGAAATGTCTATGAACGGTTCTTAATGCTAAAAATAACAAAAATCTTTTGAAAATATCCAATTTTTATACTTTTTTCTCCGACTCTGGTCCAAAGATACGCCACCGCCCGAATATTAAGGATACATTCAACTACTAAAATGTACCTTAGATTTCAACAAACAAGTTTCTAGAACAAATGAAGATTCTAGGAACGATTCTTCAGACTCAAAATTCGATTATTAAAGATCATTCTTTCCTGTTGAGGTCCGTAAATAACAAACTTTTCAAATTTCCTTGAGTTTTTAACAGTTTGTTATTTCCAAACCTGAGCAGGGGGAATGTTAAAAAATTTAATTGTTCGTGAATTTCAGCCCTAAGAATCATTCCTAGAATCTTCATATGTTCTAAAGAGTTGTTTATTGAAATCTTAAGTACATTTTTGTGGTTGACGGTATCCTTAATTTTTGGGCGGTTGCGTATCTTTGGACCAGAGTCGGAGAAAAAAGTATAAAAATTGGATATTTTCAAAAGATTTTTTGCTATTTTTACCATTAAGAACCGTTCATAGACATTTCGCATATTCCAGAAAGTTGTTTACTGAAACCTTTGCTACAATATTGTGGTTGAATGTTTTCTTGAATTTTCAACGGTTTAATATCTATGGAGCAGAAGCCGAGAAATGGAGATAAAAATCGCAATTGTTTTGCTATTTTGACCATTAAGATCCATTTCTACAGAGTTCGTATATTCTAGAAAGATGTTTACTGAGATCTGAGGTACATTTTTGTAGTTGGTTGTTTGCTTCAAACATGATCGGTTTGAAAGCTGTAAACCAAACTTTAGAAAAAATGTTAAAAGAAATTTGACCATGGCGATTTTGACCTTGCAGATGAAGCTTGATTGGTTATATGTGTTCAGAATTTTTGTACTTTAAGATAAGAGCAACAACTTTCCCTCTGAGACACATTAAAATTTCCTAATGGTTTGGAAGATATAGTCCTGACTAAATGACCCTTTTTACATCAAAGCCTCAAACCTTTGGAGGCCTATAACCGCGAAAGTTGATGAGATAGGGAAAAACGGCGAGACACGTGTCTTCTCATTTTTGGTGTTCTATCACACTGCGGTGTCAGAATATATATAATTGTTCCACAAACATCCCATAAGGGACAAGGGAGACTTCTCTCATATCAATGAGTGCACCCCGATTCATATTAGCTCAATGATATGGGACCTACAGTTTATCGCCGAGTCCGAACGGCGTGTCTAAGACACCACTTTTGTAGAGAAGTTTTACATGGCTGAAATACTCAGGAAATGTCGCCAACATTACTGAGGGGTATTTTGCCACCATTGAAAAGTGTTTTGATGTTGCCTGACCGGGGAATCGAACCCACGACCTTATGTGTGCAAGGCGGGTGTGCATACCATTGCACCACGGTGTCAGAATATGGTTAATAATTTTCGTGTTGCACAGTGTTATTAAACAACATAAAGAAACGGAAAACGGCATACATATCTAGGGCATATTGTGCGAAACCGTAAATACATCATTCTCCAGGAAATACTGCAAGCAAACATAGAAGAAAGACGTACCAGAGGAAGAAAAGAGATGTCATGGATTCAAAATATCCAACAATGGACAGAATTCCAGAACGCGCAAAATTTAATAAGCATAGCGAGAAATAGAGATATATTTTCCTATTTTGTTAATAATTTATAAAAACATAAATAAGTAATTTTTTTTGACAATTGTAATATGATCGCTAACATTCGAAAATCGAATAAGCAATAAAGAAGAAGAAGAAAAATAAAATAGCTATATGTAAACGCTACGGTAATTTATTATTCTTTTAGGTAACAGTCCTACCTATTTAACAAAAAACAGTGAACACAATATATATTATATTTTTCAAGAAATCTCCCGCTTGTTGAGACTTATATGTTTTAGTTTTTCATCGCTGATGGACCGTTGAACCTCACCATTTAATGAAATTTGTAAATACCGTTGTCTCGAAAATTAATTTGCAACCCGATACACTCATATGTTTAGCAAATATAGCGATTATAAAACAAGTAAGCAAAGGTTATAGTCGGACAGGGCCCACCATGTGATACCCTACACCACTGCTCCTGGGAATTAGTTTTCAGCGAATCAAAATTCCTTTATGGAACAAAAAACCGAGAGCATTTGGAGAAAAGTTGGCGAAGCGACCCCATGCTTCCTTATACATATGTATAAAAAATTCATTTAGACAATTAACTGCTGGGAATTTCTCTATCATGATAGAGACAAATTGTAGCATGGGAAAATGTTGTATTCTATACAAAACCTATTATATATATTAGGCTGTAGGCCCGTTAGCTACCCAGGAGACACAGTATTGCAATTTTCATCAGGAGAAAGGTCAGTAGTTCGTTTTCCAAATGTAGGCTACTTCGCTGGTATATGCCCTCCAGAAAGTAAAATATGGACCAAGTTTTAAATTTTTATATTTTTCATGAAAAAGTAATGGTCAATTTAACCCACTAGATATATGAGATCATCATACAAAATTTTAGGCATGTTCTTCGACCTATACTCGTAACTATTCATCTATAATTGCGACCTCTAGCGTGCTTCTGATTACACTACAAACAAATAATTGGATGTATCAAGCTGTAACTTTGTTATCTGAGCACGTAAATCTACATAATTGGCATCAATGGAAAGGTCAAGAAATGGTCTTCTAAATGTTATTTACGTGGGCGGAATGTATCTTCCAGGAATACATATATAAGCTGTATATTAAAAATATTCACAATTTTCACACAAAAGTTGTGGCCGATTTAATCCTCTAAATATTATCTGATCACTATCACAAATTGCAAGCCTCTTCTTGTGCGACCTACAGAGCTACTACAGAATCGGATAAAAATTATCATCACCGGTCTGAACCCGACCTCCATGCAAAATTTCGTAATGATCGGTTTATAATTGCGGCCTGGACTTTGATTACAATCTATAAAGGACAGAAGGTCGGACACACATCTCAAAATATCTTTATCTCGTCGAGATATGAAGATTGGTATACCACATTGGGGATCTAGGACCGATATTTCGCTGTGTTACACGAATTTTTCCCAAAACAAACATATAATACCCTTTCCACATAGTGTTGTAGGGTATAACAATAGGCCCAGACATTTTTGTTCCTAGGGTGCACACAACCCCATTGCCTACCAAAGGTGTAATCATAAGTTTGGTTTATACATACAGCATTTAAAAGGAAGGCATGGGAAAGGTACCCCACTTTTTCCGAAATTAATAATGTAAACATTGAGCTTTTGCTGCAAATTTTATGGAAATCGCTTCAGTAGTATTTAACTTCTGATATATTTAAAAAAAAAAAAACAATCTACAGATTGTAGATTAATCCGTAAATTTTTAAAGCCATAAATGCATAATTTTTGCAAATATAACTTTTTTTAAAAAATAGCACATAGGGGAGTAACCCCGCCCCAACCGGAATTCAATAAAATATATAGCCTGTTTTCGGGGGCCATCCCTGTACATTCCCTGACAATTTCAGTAGTTTTTGCAGAAAAGATTTAAATTGGAAATTGGAAAAAGTGGGCGTGTAAACTTTTCTTTTCATAAAAACCTAAGTTGGGTTATGACAGCATTTGATTTTTATTTATAAATATTTAAATAAATATCAATGCTACATTGCATCTGAGGTTGTATCATTTACAAAACTGTGTTGTGTCACAACCATTCATTTGTTTCCAGCTGTGATTGTCATTTTAAGTCTGTTAGTTTACTTTCATTCCTGTCAATATATTAATAGACATTAAAGCAGTTTTCTCTGACGAAGTTATTCAATTTCGATGTCAGTTTAGGTACAAAGAAGTAAACAGAGTTTTGAGAAACAATGAAATGATAACATGCAAATAGCATAAGACCATTTGCGTTTACCGGGCGATTTACGTATACATACGAGTATAGCTTTACTTTAAGATTTATTTATTTCGATCCCTAGTCCGATGCGCAGTGACTACCGGAGAGAAACATCTGGTGACTCACTGTGACCCGCAATCAAAGAATCATCAGCATAAATATGGCGCTCAGCGCCAAAACGGCCTAAGCCCAAAAAATTGGTTGTGAGAAAAACGAAGTTAAAATAAAATACGTGTTTAACATATTTTTATTATTTTTTATTAATAGTAAATACATATTAGTTGTAATATTTGTTTTGTGTTAATCATGATGTCTTAATTAATTTAGATAAATTCAACGTTTAATAAACAAGGTGGCTTAGGTCATTTTGGAAACCATTAAAAAACTATATTGAAAGGAACTGAGGGTTAGGCCATTTGGGTTTCATTCAAAAGTTCTTCAGATATATACTCGTAATACAAATAATGTTTAGAATTTTAAAAAATACAAATTAAAAATAATTATTACACTGTGTAGCAGCATTTTCATTTCATTTGGAGATGAAAGCCCTTGATCAGTACACTAAGAACCCAAAAGGAAATTTTCGCCATAGGTCAAGTTTCTGAGATATCGCGCGATGAAGTTTTTAATTTTTTCCATATCTCTGTTTGGCGTTATTGTATCCTCGATTTGACGTAACATGTCTGTAGTCAAATCGATTGGCGAATCTTTTTGTGGAACATTTCATTCTTCTAACTCAATGCCTTTCATGTCCTTTTCGTCCTTTATTTCATGAACCGTAGTGAAAGTACCACAAGATGAGATTTTTCAGCTTCCAAGTATTCTACAAAAATGTTGCTAATCGATTTGTCCCGCTTTCATTGTCATTTTTGACATTTATTCGGACTTGGTTCAGAACTAAACTATGTTTTGTTTTTCTGTATATTCGTTATTATTGTTATGTATAGGTATGTAGACATAACAATTGGTTATTGCTTATGTAGACATCTGGGTGGCTTCTGAAATATTTACGACAAATAGATCTTGTGATGACGAACACGTTAATAACAAATTTTCTTGGAGGATAGATCCGGTTATCTCAATTTTTGAACCGGATATTCCGAAATTAAAACGGACTTTTGAACCGGTTTTAAGTAACCGATTAAATTTATATGCATACCATTAAAAAGCTTATGGAGTTGTCAATCAAATTAAATTAATTCGCTTATGAAAACTCTGTTAGTTGCAGTTCTAGAGCAAAAAACCTGTTTTCATAAACCGTTTTTAAGGAAAAATATCAAAACGCGCAAATATGGTGATCAAAGGCTGGGGGGCTAACAATTCTTTTTGGCGATGAATGTCGATGAAGATAATACGATGAAACTGGAAGGACAGTTTTGTCATAGGTCAAACTTCTGAGTTATGGCGTGATCAAATTCCGTTGGGGTTTTTGTCATGTAGGTATGTATAGTATGTCAAAAAAGAATTAATTTCGCTATAACTCAGAAGTTTGACCTATGGCAAAACTGTCCTTCCGGGTTCATCATATTACATTCATCGACATTCATCGCCAAAAAGAATTTTTCACCCCCAGCCTTTGATCTCCATATTTGCGCGTACTGATATTTTTCCTTAAAAACGGTTTAATAAAACGGTTTCTTTGTTCTAGAACTGCGACTAGCAAATTTTTCATAAGGGAATCAATTTAATTTGATTCACAACTCTATACGCTTTTTAATGGTATACATATAATCGGTTACTTAAACCCGGTTCAAATATCGGGTTTAATGTCGGAATATCCGGTTCAAGAACTGAGATAAAATTGTTATTAACGTGTTCATCACAACAAGATCTATTTTTCGTAAATATTTCAGAAGAAACCCAGATGTCTATACATAACCAATAACGAATATTCAGAAAAACAACACATAGTTTAAATCCACCCAAAGTTATCTTGATTTATTTTTCAAATATACTGTTGATTTAAACGTAACATGCGTTTTTGGCCTGACCCACACATATTTTTTACTGTACGAGGGCAGTTCGGAAACTTCTTAGCCTTGCACAAAAAGCGCGGTATAAACAGAAAAAAGTTAAGTGTTTTGGAAACTTCCATCTCTGTTATGAACACATGTTAAATTTTGTTTCGATCTGGCAACACCTTCATATAGAAACAGGTGTTCAAAAAGACGCATCCACAATTTTTTTTACAATGGAAAAATTAGAAATGCGTGCTGTCATTAAATATTTACATAAAAAAGGTTTATCGGGACAAGAAATTCATAATGATATGGTGAATGTGTTAGATGAAAGTGCTCCTTCATATGCAACAGTAAAAAATTGGGTTGCTGAATTTAAACGTGATCGTACAAGCATTGAAGATGAACCACGTAGTGGACGTCCAAACACAGCAACAACAACAGAAATTGTAGCCAAAGTGCATGATATGGTATTAAATGATTGACGAATAAAAGTGCGTGAATTTGCTAATATCATGGTCATCTCAAATGATCGAGTCCATTTAATTTTGCATGAAGAACTACAGATGAAAAAGCTTTCTGCAAGATGGGTGCCGCATTTGTTAACAGTCGATCAAAAACACATAAGAATGAACATTTCTCAAGCTTGTTTGGATCGTTTTAAGCGAAATAAAATGGATTTTAAGCGTCGTTTCATAACTGTTGATGAGACATGGATCCACCACTATACTCCAGAGACAAAAGAACAATCCAAACAATGGACTGAAGCTGGAGGAAGTGCCCCAAAGAAGGCAAAAACAATTCAATCGGCTGGTAAGGTTATGGCCAGGGTTTCGGAGTCGGAGTCGGAGTCTACGAGTCGGAGTCGAGCAATTTTGCTGGAGTCGGAGTCTGAGTCGAAAAAAATAACTCGACTCCGACTCCGGGCAATTTTTTCTACAATATAAAAATATAACCTTAAATTCGCGACACCTTTTTTTCAAAAATCATTATTTATTTTAAAAGAGAGCTAAAATAACATATCAAATCAAACGGTATACATTACACATTAAGAGAACGATTCACAGCATATTTACTATCCTTAGAAGTCTAGTTTTTTCAACTCTATTTTGATTACAAATTGCATGTCCAGAATATTTTTGGTCCAGTTGATCCTTTATTTTTGTTGCAACTTGCAAGCAAAAGTAATGTTCTATGACAATCGAATTATAATTGGACATTTAACGTCTTTTATATAAGCCCTACAAGTCTTCTCTCAGAAGATCTACTGGTCTTCTCACAAAAATCTACTGATCTTCTCATCTTGTCGTTTGTGAGATGTCATCCTTTTCTTCTATTAAAGGACCTGTTGAAGTCCTATGAAGAACATTGTGGTCGCTGTGGGAAATTTTAGTTATTACACTGTAACATAAAATGGAAGTCAAGTGGGTAGAAAATTCATGTTGGGAATGAAAGCCCCTAATGAATATATTAAGAACTCCAAAGGACCCATAGCAGAAGTTTCTGAGTTATGACGTAAAGATTTTTTACTGATCCCCAATATTGCTTACTTATATCTTTGTTTGGCGATATTGTTTCATCATTTTGAGATGAAATGTTTTCAGATAAATATAATGAAGAATCATTTTGTAGATTATTTTGTCCTTCCAGGTCAGTTCCTTCCATGTCCTTTTTGGTCTTGAACGGAAAAATAAACACAATATCAGATTTTCTACATGAAAAAAAATCTACAGATATGTCCCTCCAAAAATTTTGGTAAGGACATCAAAATCTAATAATTCATCGACCGATTGTAAAGGGTTATGGCCACTTACAAATTTTACAAAATCGAAAAATTTTTTATTTGCTTACTTCAAAGAACAAGAAGAACAAAATAGGATATGTTGCAAAAATTTCGAGTCAATCGGACAAAAATTAGCCGAGATATGAGCGTTAAAAGAGAAAATTCATACTGATTTGTATGTAACATCGAAGTTTAAAAGGCGGTTTTCTCATAAAATTTTTTAAAAAAAATTTCAGAAAGCAGATTAAGTTATGCTCTTTCAGATGAAGGGAAAATCCATCACAAAAGTTCCGTAGTTTTTTACTGGGGTCACCTCTTAAGGTTCTCGAAGAACTCCATTTTAAAACCAGGTCATGAATGGCTTATATTTTTTATTGCATGTAGTTCTTATGATTTTTATTGCCCCTTCATTTTCAGTTAGTCTTCTGAAATACTATGACAATTTTCGTGAAAATGTTTTGAGCTAAAAGCTAAAAAAAGTTCATGTCTGACTCAAGAGATATTTTCTAACGATGAAAATCGACAAATTATTTCTAACTTGTATTTTGTTGCTATTTTCCAATGTAAGATACTGTAGAAACAATACAGATGTTAATTCTACTTCATATTTATGTTCTGTAGTTAAGTATTATATTCGAACGGATGCCCTTTTTATAGAATATATTAGAAAAACCCAATAGATTAGCCCATATGGGCTTAAATATACGAAAATGTTAAAAATTTGTGAACAGTTTATTAATTTTTAGGTATAGGAATTTACTCTCGGAGTCGACCCGGAGTCGGAGTCGGAGCCGGAGTCGTGAAAAAAATTCATCTGGAGTCGGAGTCGACCCAAAAATACCTCGACTCCGAAACCCTGGTTATGGCAATGGTTTTTTGGGACTTCAAAGGTATTTTATTGATTGACTATCTGCAAAAGGGTAAAACAATAAATTTAGAGTACTATTGCAACCTTTTGGATCAATTAAATGTACAAATTCGAGAAAAACGTCCTGCCTTACAACACAAAAAAATAATTTTTTGATCAAGACAACGCACCAGCGCACAAGAGTGTTTTAACAATGGCTAAAATCAACGAATTAAAGTACGAGTTGCTTGACCACCCACCTTATTCTCCTGATTTAGCTCCCAGTGACTTTTACTTGTTCCCAAATCTAAAAAAAATCCTTGCTGGCAAGCATTTTACCTCAAATGAAGATGCAATTACAGCTGTAAACCACTATTTTGAAGACGTTGAGGAAAACTATTTTAATCAAGGGATAAAATTGCTGGAAAAGCGTTGGACTAAGTGTATTGAAGTTTCAGGAGATTATATTGAAAAATAAAAATATTTTTGAGAAAGTTTCCGAACCGCCCTCGTATGTACTTGATATGGTCTAAGCGGCTTAGGCCGTTTTGACATCCACATTTTTTCGAACTTTCCGTAGACGAAAAACAGTTTTGAGCATATAGTATCACCTAGGGTCAAATTACTCAATAGAGAGTTTTTAGAATATATTTTAATAGGTTCCGTTTCTAGAAGCATAGTCACTTCAATTTTTTGAAAATGGGGTTTAGGCCGATTTGGCTCGGAGTACCTCAAATATAAGTTATATTATACTTGTTCCAACTTACCTTTCTGCTGAAGTTGGTTGTCGATTCACTCGTTACACGGCTCGTTATTCCAATTTATTTACGATACTGCAATTATATTTATATTATTATTATTATTATTATTATTATTATTATATTTATTTATATATTTCACTTTCTTTTTTTCACTGAAACATCTTCACCAACAAGCTTTTTCAAATCACTGACATTTCTGAAATGATAAAAAATACGATATTGGAAATTACAATTTGAATATACTGATATAGTATTTGATGTGTGCGACACACAGGGCATCATTTGCTTAAATTTAAACATAGATTAAAGAAATCGATTCAATTTATTGTAATGCAAGGTGTTTTCAGCCTGTTTCTAATGGTAATGTCGTTCCATTAGAGAAATTGATTAAAGCTGAGTTAATAGTGGATTCACTCTCTTAGAAACTCAATATTGATGTATCCACTGTCGCTGTCATTAAATTTAGAGCCCGTTTATGTTTGAAATGGAAATGATTCGACAAATTACATTTTCGTTGACAGGCGAGTAGAACCTTTAGTATCCATGAAACGCGTTAAAGAAAAGAATATTTTACTTTACAACATTTAATTTCGTAGGTACTTCCGGCGATATTACGGAGAGCTTTCTTCAACAGTTTTAAAACTTTTAAATTGCCTCCGAACATATAAATAGCATATTAAGTATATTAAATAAGTTATAAAGTAAGACGATATACTTTCTCTCTTAACTGCTTGACTTTACAAACTCAATAAAAATGGGAAAATTGCTGGAACATTATATTAAACTGGAACAACACATTTGTTGTTGCCTTGTTGTCTCAGAGCTCCATTAATTTTATGGCAAAGGATGTGTAGTCTTGCCAAAGAGGGAATATATTATACACTTGCATATACCTTATACAATATGCTATTGATAAGTGTCATTGAAGAAGATGCGAATACATAAAGAAAAAAATATGGTATCGATTATATGCAATTTCTAAATGAAACTTTTGGTATTTCTCCTTCCTTTCCTTTTCCTTTACAGAGAAGACTGAGATTCAATGTCTATTAAACCCAACAAATGTTGTATTATCTGGCATTGTGACATCCAGTACATCGATTTTGCATAATGGCTGGTTAAGTGTTGTACATACATATATGTAATATTATACTATTGTAGAAAGGTAGATTACCAAATTAAAATGAAAGTAGAAAATACTAAAGCAGTAGTAAACTTTGCATATGATACCAGAATTATTTTAACAAAATTATTTTACATATTACCCTGGGCGACCCAAAAATATATTTATGTTGAAAATAGAAGGCAGGTTTATCGGCGTTTTGAAAGTGAAGGTCGTGAAGTAATCTAAATAAATATTTCCTTTATTTATTTACCCGCAGACCCCGGTCCGCGTTGCTGGCTCGTCGTAATTAGTTTTATTGACAATTTTTTATGGACTTTATGCTGGACATTTCAACAATAGATAACTCCTACTTCACTTCTTCTATCTATTGGCAAACCGAGGTGGATTTTAAATTTATCAACAGATTTTGTCTCTAACCTTTCTTCTCTCTGCCTAGGATTTATTATAGTCCACGTCCCATGTCTTTAGGAAACAATAGGCCCCCGAACTTCGTCAACAAATATATGGCATTTTGGAGCACGGGACATTCCTGAACATATTTTAAAAATTTCATGAAATTAGGTTCAGTAGTTTTGGAAAAATATGTATTGAAAAGAGTGGGAGTGGTAATCAGTTTTCTTCTACATCATATTTTGGCTCCAAATCATAAGTTTGTCTTTTACATATAGCGTTTTAAAGAAAGGCGTTGGAGAGGTAGCCAACCGCAACATTCGTAATTTTTGCAAATATGAAGTTTTGCAAATGTCGTGATTTTTATTTATATAGATATAGTATTTTAAAAGAAATAGGGTATAGGGGAAGTACCCCGCCCCTTCCGGGATTCAACTAAATTTGTAACATTCCATGGCAATTTCAGGAAAAACGGTTCAGTAGTTTTTGTAGAAAAGATTAAAATTGAAAAAGTCGGCGTGGTCAAATTTTCTTTGCATAAAAACCCAAGTCGGGCTATAGCGAACATTTTACAGAAAAAATTATCCAAATCGGCCGTTCTCAACTGATGCCATTACCAACGAATGACATTTGATTTTTATTTGTGTAGATATTGCATTTTAAAAGAAATAGGGTATAAAGAAGTACCCCGCCCCTTCCGGAATTCAACTAAATTTGTAGCATATATTAACCGGCGGCCATTCCTGTACATTCCCTGGCAATTTCAGGAGAATCGGTTCAGTAGTTTTGTAGAAATGATAAAAATTTAAGAAAGTGGGCGTAAAAGTAGGCGTGGTCAAAATTTTCTTTGCACAAAAACCCAAGTCGGGTTATGCCTCACATTTTACAGAAAGAATTATCGAAATCGGTCAAGCCGTTCTCAACTGATGCCATTACCAACGAACGTTAAATGTTTTGAGTTAAGATGTGCCCCGCTTTTACCCAAAAGGACGTTAAAAACTTAGGTTGGACACCGGCTTAGTAATCCACCAGTATAAAAACAAACTACTACTACACCCTGGATCTGTAGGTTGTCGGAGATTAAAACCTCATAGGAAAGTATTTTTTTTTTTTTTTTTTTTTTTTTTTGCCCAACAGTCGGCAAATTCTGTCTCCAGAATGAAAACTCTGACATGGAATGCGGCTGATAGACAAGTAGATAGCAGCACCAAATATAAGCTCCTAGATATTCGTAAGGCTACATAGCAGCTCAAAAACAATACACCAAATTGGTCACGCTAGATAGAAGACATACATCAAGCGTACGAGATTCACGATCGATTAGAGGAGCAAACATCGGTTATCCAACCTTGTTGTAACAAATATATGGAACCGTTTACGAGTTGCGAAGAAATTACGAACAGACACAATACAGAAGTCTTTAGATAACTGAAAACAAGTAAGAGAAGGTTATAGTCGTACAGGGCCGACCATGTGATACCCTACTCCACTACACTTGGTCACTATTTTCCAAGGAATTTCTTTTATATGATTGCGACATATTTTAGCCATCCGGTCAAGCATACACAAGTTGATATACATGGTAACATACCAGAGATATAGAACATACATACAATTAAGACCAAACCGGTTTCTCCCTTCGAGGGTTATCTCTAGCACTAGTCAGTTTAGTTGGCGTCGTCTGAGGAAGTATGGACTTGCCAAACAAAATGCACCGTCGTAAAAGAGTCCGCAAGGCGAACATGTTTCCAACAAATTCAAAACGGTTCGAAAAGAGCTGTTAAACTATATTATTCCCAAAAGAGTGGGTCGATATAGACCATATTCGAACCTAATATATGCATGGAATTTCCACATCCCTAGGTTGGAACAAATCGTTCAGTCCCTTCTGGAACTATCGTGCGAATAATCTTAGCGAAAAATTTTGAACTTTCGTGGGGGTAATTAACGGAAGAGGTAGACCGATATGGTCCATCTTCGAATTTAAAATGGGGTTGGAAAAAATTTACGAGACTTAAAATTTGAACCAAATAGGTTGATTTTTCGAAAGTTATTGTGCGCACCAGCCTACCATCCAGACATACAGACGGACATGGGTAAATCGAATCCAGATTGTATGAAATGGATTTTGTCCAAACATATTTGTGGTCTAAAATCATTATCACGATAATCTCGTTGGCCTGAATATTGAGGGTATACAAAAATATTAAAAGAATTTTAGAAATAGTTTTCGGTGATTTTTGTCCAATCGATCAATGAAAAAATAATTATATTTCGTGGTACTATGACATTACTTTTTACAAAAGGTATCACAAAAACTTCAAGACTCCGTACAGCATTTTAATTTGTAACAATTTAAAAACCTGGGAATCCTTCTTTCATGATTTGAAAAATTTTCAATCATGACTACTATTTATTTGACCAATAATCAGTCGATGACTTTGACACAACGTGAATTTCGTCACAGACATTTAGCCGCTCGCTTCAAAGAGACTGGCACACCACGAAATGCTGCCAGGCATGGCAGACCCCGGAGTATCCGTTCTGCTGAGAATATTGCTGCTGTAGCCGAGGATGTCACGGAAGCGCCGTCGACATAGGCCAGACGACGTGCCACGCAAATGGGTATCAGTTGACGGTCTTTACAGCGAATTTTGGTACAATATTTGAAGATGTTTCCGTAAAAAGTCCAGACGGTGCATCAGCTGTTAAAAGCTGACCGCCAATCGCGTCTAACATACGATCAATCCATCCTTAATCACCACCAAGAGGAAGATGATTTTTCATCAAAAATAATCTTGAGTGATGAGTCGCTCCAGACTTCTTTTTGTGGGGCTTTTTTAAGTCGCGGGTTTATGTCAACAAGCCTCAGACTCTTTCAGCTCTTAAAGAAAATATCCGCCAAGAATGTTAGGACCTATCGCCGGAAGTTTTGGCCAAAGTGATGTAATATGCCATAAAAAGGGCCCAAATGTCAATAAAGACCAAATAAAAATAATCCACCAGAAAAATCAAAGTTTTTCATTTTTTTTTTAATTACAGCCAAAAAACTTCGGAAGATTACTTTTGCGCCACCTTGTGTAACTACGAACTCTAGCGTGGTTATGGTTACTGTACACACAATTAAAGCTGTGGAATTTCTGCATAGACTAGGCTCTTACTCTGTTATCTGAGCACGTACATCAACATACTTGGCATCTATGGAACGGTCGAGAGATCGTTATTCAAAAATAACTCACGTGGGCGGAGTGTGTCTACCAGAAATTAAGATATTTTATATCTTAAAATTGTTTTCAATTTTCACACAGAAGTTTCGATCCATTTTACCCGCTAAAAACTATCTGATCATCATGTAAAATTGCAAGCTTCTTTTCTGTCATAAGTTCACACCTTATTTAAAATTTCGGACTATGATTGCAACCTACAGAGCAGATACAATTTCGGATAAAAAATTTTCGCGGTGTTACATGAACTTTTAGCAAAACAAACTTATAATACCCTTCCCACAGTGTGGAATAGGATATAAAAATTAAGTTACAGTGTTTTATTTATAAATGCACTTAAAACTAGAAAATAATTTTTAATGATGGAATCTCTCAAATAAAACGATTGCCGTTTAATATTGTCACAATTTTTAATTCAAATGCAAGCGTGTTATTAGAGAGATTCCATCATGAAAAATATTTTCTAGTTTTAAGTGCATTTATAAACGAGAGAGAAAAGGCTATAGTCGGTACGGGGCCGACTATGTTATACCCTACACCACTACCTCTGTCTTTTAACTCGAAAACATTTCTTTTAGGGAGATACGAAAATTTTCACCTATCTGGCTTTTATACCAAATGACTTAAGGCGGACTGAACCAAAATAATTAATATTTAATTCTATATTTGACTACTATCGACATCACCAACATCAATATGCTTCTATCTCTGTGAGAAAATTTCGTGATGATCCAATAAAAATTCCGACCTGTAGTGTGATTGCCGAAAAAGTCGAAAAAAGGGATGCATTACCGACTATTGCGATATCATTATTATTTGACCACCTGCGCCAACCTACTTTGCATAATTTTAAAGATGGGATTTTCTACTTTCATAGACAGGCTTAGCTTTTAGAATGTCCCCAACCAAAGGTGTGATATCCGTCATTATTACTAAAATCGAAAAAATGAAAAGTTGGGTTCTATTAGCGGCTATTGCGATATCTTCGTTGTTTGCTTTGCTTTTGCTTTTTGTATACCACTTATGGACGCTGAGATATTTTCCTTGGAATAAAATGTTCAATTTTCCTCCAAATAAATTTTTTGCACATTCCGACCCCTAAATATTATCCGACCACCAAAATCAATAGGCTTCTTCCTCCATGAGTCCTCCATTAACCCTCGAAATTTCGTGACGATCCGATCAAAATTGCGACCTGTAGCGTGATTTCCAAAAAGTGGGATGTATTACCGACTATTGCGATATCTCCGTTAGTTGGTCACCTACGCCGACCTAGTTTGCATCATTGTTAAGATGGGATCTTCTACTTCCATAGTCAGGCTTTGCTTTAGGAAAGTCCCCAACCAAAGCTGTGATATTCGACATTATAATTAAATTCGCAAAAATGAAAATTTGGGTTTTATTTGCGACTATTGTGTTGTTTGATCACCTCCGAGAACCTACTTTACATCATTAGAAAAGTGATATTTTCTACTTTAAGCGTAAGGTTTTGCTTTTGGTATACCCCATATCGAAGCTGAGATATTCTCTTTTGGAAGAAAGTTGTCTTATTATCCAAATAAGTTTTTTGCCCATTACGACCCCTAAATAAAGGGTGTTTTTTTAAGCCCGATAGAACTTGAAATTGTAAAAAATAACACAAAAAATTAAATTGTAATCAAAATTTTTTTATTCGAAAGATCAATACGTGACATTGACATTTGAAAATGATTTCGGGCATATTGGCACCGCGGCTGTTCTTGACGAAGTGCATTCTGGACGTCCAATTTTTGGCCACTTTTTCGAGCACTGCTGGCCGTATCTCACGAATAACACGAACAATGCTGGCCACCAAGGCATCAATTGTTGCTGGTTTATCAGCATAAACCAGTGACTTCACGTAGCCCCACAGGAAATAATCGAGAGGTGTCAAATCGCACGACCTTGGAGGCCAATTGACAGGTCCACTTCACGAAATCAACTTATCGCCAAATTTTGATTTCAATAAGTCGATGGTTGCGTTCGCCGTATGGCACGTAGCGCCATCCTGTTGAAACCTCATCTCCTCCGGATCAATGTCATCCATATTTTCAAACAAAAAATCATTGATCATGGTGCGGTAACGATCTCCATTGACCGTAACGCGAGCTCCGGCCTCATTTTTGAAGAAATAAGGTCCGATGATGCCACCAGCGTGAAAACCGCACCATACGGTGCATTTTTCTGGATGTAATGGAGTCTGTAGGGTCTCTTGTGGATTGGTCTCACTCCATATGCGGCAATTTTGCTTATTAACAAACCCGTTAAGCCAAAAATGCGCCTCATCGCTGAACACAATTTTGCGATAAAACAATGGGTCATTTGCCATTTGTCATTTGCGAATCGACGACTGATTTTCAAAGTAAATTTGGATAATTTCGTAGCGTTGTTCAAGCGTGAGTCTATTAATGATGATTAGTCAGAGTATACTGAAACAAATAAAAAAGTGTCATCAAAATGTAATTTTTTGTGTTACTTTTTACAATTTAAAGTTCTATCTAGCTTAAAAAACACCCGTTATTATCCGACCATCACCAAAATCAACAGGCTTCTTCAAGTGTGAGACCCCCATTAACCCTCAAAATTTCGTGACGATCCGATCAAAATTGCGACCTGTAGCGTGATTACAAGGTTTAGATGGACAGACGGACGGACACACATAGCCAGATCGACTCAGCTCGTCGAGACATTCATTTTGGTATATATAAGTATGGGTCTACGACCATTATTTCGATGCGTTACAAACTTTTTTGCCAAAACCAACTTATAATACCCTCCCCACATAGCACAGTGGATGCATTTCAATGAGGGGGTGTGACAAAAATAGAAAATATTGACCTATTGGAGTGAAACTTTAGGGATTGTGTGTATATCACTACAGAAGTTGTATTCCAAATTTTGAGCAAGATCGAACATGTCTTATGCAAAATTTCGATATAAAAACATTCTTATACGTACCAATTAAAAATACCAAATAATTGTTAAATAAAAAAACCAATGTAAAAACAAAATCTAAAAAAATAAAAATGTATTCGTTTATTTAAACAACATAAAAAACATACAAAAAAACAAAAAAAAATAATTCAATTTTATGTAAGCAGATGTTGTACACAATTTTCTAAGTTTCTTCTAATAAAGAATAAATTTGTGCTGGTAGTTGTGATTTATTTTTATTAGTCAATTTTCTCTGTCCAGTCACAAACGGGTCAGAACTTAGAAGCAATCTATTTAACAAGTCCGTGTTTGTTGCTACACGGGAACATTTTCTGGTGTGACGGTACCTAAACAGTTTGATGTCCTTATTTGGCTTCTGCAGCCTCTTCCGACAATTCTCCTATTGACAGTAAAGCATTCGCAATTATTTCTGGCGAATGTACTAGGATTTTATGAACTGTTGGAGGGAGATAATACCAGCTATACGTAGACGTTAAAAGTTCTGCCGTTTCCAGAGAATATTCCTTAAACTTGTTCATATTTATTTTATGACCAGACGATAATGCTTGGAGTATTATGAAACATCTGTACAGTAAATTCTCATCTAGACCTGTTATTTTCGCACTTAAAGAAAAATTTTTAAAAAATCTTCTCGCTGTGTTTCCATCATTTGATGTTCCACAGCCATTGCCTTTCGGTTTGTCGACCACTAAACCCATTTTAAGTCTAAATTGGTTTTGGATTTGCTTTTTTCTTTTTTGTAGATTGATTTTATCATCATCTGATTTAATTTTCCATGTTTTTATTTCTAGACGGTACGAAATATGTAAAAAGTACTCGAAAAAACGTATATAGGCATGTAAAGGCGAGAGTCCAAACTGATAATTTTCAATTGTGCATGGCTTTTGTAAGCACGTCTGTATGTTATTCATTTCGGTTGGCTTAGCACCGCATATGTAGCAATTTGAAGCTGGCGTCTGGCTTAGAGCATTACAAATTTTTCCGTCAACCATTGTCAATTGTAGTTTATGTTCAACATTTATGTTTCGCCCCGATAAATTATATTCCGTGGGCTTAAGCTTGTTTATTTTTCTGTTGTAATAATCCTGCTCAGAGATTGCAAGTTCTGATGTTTCCTTTTTAAATTGAAACCTTATTGGCCTGCAGTAACGAGTGGAAGCTGGTCTTGGATTTTTCCATAATATTACAGATTCGCCCATTACACAGGAATTTGTAATTAATTGCAGCGGTACATAAGATGTTACGAATAGACTGTTTTCATTCAAATTAATATTTTTAACTTTTTGCTTGTACTCGCTGTGTCCAGTGGATCCATCGAATCCCCATTTTCCTATTAAGATTAAATCTTTTATCTCAGCCATATCTTTCAAGTCATCAGCTTGTAGGTCTAAAATTCGGGACACAGTGTGGTCAAGCAAAGTTTGAAGCTCCACTTCGGCTTTTGTTTCAGTTACTGTAATAGAGGACTTATCTGGATAACTTTTTTTCTTTTCTTTTGCAACTTTTTCATAACTTGGCAATACTTCCAAATCCAGTTTAGAGTTTATGAAATTACGTATTATTAGATACTGGTGTTTCGTTAGGTTTGTCTCCATTATTAAAGAAATTACTTCCTCAATTCTTATGTTAAAATTATATTCAGAATTTTTCTGATGATATGCATTTCTTAGAGCTAAAGCTGCTGATTGGTCTTTTTCGCTCAAAGCAGCCAACCTTCGTAGTTTAGTGCGTTTGGACGAAAGATGAAAATCGGAATTAGGTCTACCTCTTTTCTTTTGGCTAACAGGGTCTTCAGATGGCGAATTAGGACTTAAAGTACTAAACTCTACTGCTTCTTTCACTGATAGCCAGTCTTTATTTTTTTCTAAAAATCTATGTTTGCAAAAGTGACTTTTCTGCCATCTTTGATTAATTTTTAAAGAAAGGGGTTTTATTATTGTTTTAAAATTGTCCACTACTTTTTCATCTCCTTATATTCCAAGTTCAACAGCAATATCTTTTGTAATCTGCAGAGCTCTATCAGTATTATTTCCTTTCTTTTCCCTCCAACTCTCGAAGATAAAAAACCGAGTAAATACAGCATGTTTTACACCACCTAACACAAAATTTAAAATGTTTTTTAACAACAACACATGAATACAAACATTAAACACAGAACAGAAACAAGTACCAACATTTAAAAACAATTATTCACATTTTGAGGTTAGGTCACAAAATTGATTATAACACGTGGCGATGGAAACCGATGGAACTAACTAATATAGTTTATAAATGTAGACACCGAAAGCTAAAAATAAAAATAAATATGACCGCGGATACAGGTGGTAATAGTAGTTAAAAGTTTATTGACTTTCAATCGAGAGACAAAAATAAAATTTAATTTGACAATATTTTGGTTAAAATTATTATGAACACTAGGACCACTATACACAAATCTATTTAAACAAAAAATATGCTAATACCTTCAGTAACAACTTCCATTTTATAAGTCGTGGTTTATATTTATATTAATTACGATATTGATTTTTTCGTTAATGCACTTTATTTGGTTGATTCACTCAGCACTATTTTTAACAAAGTAAATATGTTTTTTCGATGCTTCCAGCAAAAGATACCGTTATAATTTGACAAAATATTATTAGTACAGTAAAATTTGACATGTTTAAGAAATATTGACATTCATATAACTGTTATACACGGACATCATATTTTTGATTTTTGTCATATGGGCGCATCCACTGTGCATAGTGGTGTAGGGTATAATAAAACACTGTAGCTTAAGTTGTTTGTTTATTTTTAACTTTTTAACATTTTTTGACCAATGGGAAGTCCATAGCAAATTACAGTCAATTTAGGCCAAAAGTGTATATAAAAACTTTAAATTGCCTGAAATCGAGTGATACCGTTATATGGGGGCTACACCAAAATCTGAATCATGTCCACAATTTTGGTGGGGGAGTTTTGGTTCCATATTCATGTATTGCCATCCAAATCTGAAAATTGTACAAAGTTTCAGTTCGATTGGTCAACTGCAACTGTGTTAAAAATGAGTTACTAGATTTGAACTAAATCGGGTGGTACCGCTATATGGGAGCTATAGAAAAAAATGGACCCATATTGGTTTTGGTTTCATATTCATGTATTGTCATCGAAATCTGAAAATTTAGCAAAGTTTTAGTTCGATTTGTCAACTGCAACTGTGTGGAAAATGAGGTACTAGATTTGAAATAAACGGACACCAAAGCAAGGTAAATAAAACAGTGTACATTGTTGATTAATCCGTACATTTTAAACCGATACATGCGTAGTTTTTGCAAATAAAGCGTTTTTTTTAATAATGCATAGGGGAGGTACCCCGCCCCTCTGGAATTCAATAAAATAAGCAGATGGTTTTCGGGGGCCATCCCTGTGCATTCCATGGCAATTTTAGGAAAATCGGTACAATAGGTTTTGCTAAAAAAGTGGGCGCGGTAAAATTTTCTTTCCATAAAACATAAGTTGGGTTATGACGGCATTTGATTTTTATTCATAACTAGCAAATGCCCGCTACTTCGTATGCGGAAAGGAAAGGAAATATATATAACCAATATTTAATACGGGAATGGTGAATACTGGAAATTCTGTTGTACTAAGACCTATTTTTATTACCAATATTTTTTTGATTGTAGTCAGAATTTAAAAAAAAATGCCGTATCGCATCCCTACACAGCTACCATATTTTTTATTTCGAAGTTCCAAAACTACGTATCATATTGCAAATTTCAGATTTGACTCCTGGTTTTACCCCTTCACTAAAACAGCATTCTCTTCCAGTACGAATTTCCAAACACTAAACTTTATCTCACCCCTTCACAACAAAAATCACACACAGTCACAATTCAAGGTTCTAGCTTTAGCGGTTTCGCCCAGAACCCGAATAGGTCCGTTAAATTTTCGGCCACGTTTTCGTATATCCCCATATAACGGTACCTCTCGACTTAGTGTATTTTTAAAGAAGAACAAATGTATATTGTCCAATTTTCTTTAAATTTGGACCTTGAATACTCAGAGGATATAGAAGTTTAATTAAAAAAATCTCCACTTCAATCCACGTTTATTAGAAGATATATTTTGAGGATTTAGAGTATTTTGAAGATCTTCTGCACATTTTCCAATCGAAATTCGGAATTTGTGGCATGAAAGGTTAGAAAACTTCTTTACAAAAAATTGTACTTAATGTGCACCGGTATGTCAACAGTATATAACGGACAATTTTTTGAAGGCATTTCAATTTAGGATTTTTTAATATCAGGGGTAAATACCTACCACGTTTTCAAATTTACATACCAAAGCGGTCAGAACAAAAAACATTATTTAGAAACTCCTTGGCGTTAACATCAAATCAATGGGGCAATATTCAGTACAATTTTTCAAACCCAGAACTTTAGAGCGATCTTCATAACAAATATTTTTCAATTTCGTATTTTTTGTACAAATAGCGTATTTTTAAATTATATAATCCCAGCTTTGTTCCTACACCCAACACCAAATTTAGTACCTTAACCTTAACCCAACTTTTCCTACACATAGGTAAACGTTTCAAAAATTACTTCCTTATATTCAACATATATCCTAACCCCAATTCAGTTTTCCAGTTCCCCTGAAACCCATTTGAGGACTATTTAGTAGTTTTTGTATAAATAAGTACGAATTTTCAAAACCTCCTCCCTACCTCCTCTCTAAACACCAATTGCTAATCTAATACCGAATTTCAAAATTTCATTTACAAAATCACAAATTGTACAAAATTCTATACCATATAGCAAATACCAAAAGGTACCAAATATTGTACCATTTAGCACTTTTCGTACTCGATTTTCCAAAATGTACTTTCATATCTCAGCTCTATCCGTTCACCTAAACCCAAATTATAGTCAATGTAGTTCCATTTAGCACTTTTCCATAAGTACGAATTTCCAAAACTACCTCAATCGTACACTCCAACAATAATCTGTTCACCCAAATACAAATTATAGCGAATTTCGTACCATTTAGTACTACTTCGTGCACAATAGTACGATTTTCCAAAGCTGCCTACATATCTCTATCAGGAATTTATTACCATTTAGTACTTTTCGTACCCTTATAGTTCGAATTTCCAAAAACCTTTCATTGTTACTCTTCATCAGTGACCCTCATTCCAAATGTCTGTATTCCAGTTCAATCCGTTCACCCAAATCAAAATTGTACTAAATTTAGTACCATTTAGTACTTTTCGTACCCTTGTAATTCGAATTTCCAAAAACCTTTCTTTTTTACTCTTCATCAGTGACCTTCATTCCAAATTTCAGGATTCCAGCTCTATTCGTTCACCCAAACCCAAATTGTACTAAATTTAGTACCATTTATTACTTTTCGTATACTTATAGTTCGAATTCCAAAAACCTTTCATTTTTACTCTTCATCAGTGATCCTCATTCCAAATTTCAGGATTCCAGCTCTATTCGTTCACCCAAATCCGAACTGTACTAAATTTAGTACCATTTAATACTTTGCGTGCAGTTGTGGTTCGAATTTCCAAAAACCTTTCTTTCTCCATCAAATTGTACTAAATTTAGTACCATTTAGTACTTTTCGTACCCTTGTAATTCGAATTTCCAAAAACCTTTCTTTTTTACTCTTCATCAGTGACCTTCATTCCAAATTTCAGGATTCCAGCTCTATTCGTTCACCCAAACCCAAATTGTACTAAATTTAGTACCATTTATTACTTTTCGTATACTTATAGTTCGAATTCCAAAAACCTTTCATTTTTACTCTTCATCAGTGATCCTCATTCCAAATTTCAGGATTCCAGCTCTATTCGTTCACTCAAACCCAAATTGTACTAAATTTAGTACCATTTAGTACTTTTCGTACCTTTATAGTTCGAATTTACAAAAACCTTTCATTGTTACTCTTCATCAGTGACCCTCATTCCAAATGCCTGTATTCCAGCTCTATCCGTTCACCCAAATCCAAATTGTACTAAATTTAGTACCATTTAGTACTATTCGTGCACTTATAGTTCGAATTTCCAAAAACCTTTCTTTGTTACTCTCCACAAGTTACCCTAATTTCAAATTTCAGGATTCCAGCTCTATCCGTTCACACAAATCCAAATTGTACTAAATTTAGTACCATTTAGTACTTTTCGCACCCTTGTTGTTCGAATTTCCAAATACCCGTTGGTACATCTTTCTAGCTCTCCATCAGTTACCCTCATTCCAAATTTCATAATTCTAGCTCTTACCGTTTGCCTAATACAAAGGGTACCATATTTAGTACCTTTTAGTACTTTTCGTACACTTATAGGTCGAATTTCCAAAAACGCAGCCTTATCTCACCCCTACACACCAACAGCAACCTACACCCAAAATTTCAACTTTCTAGCTTCAGCGGTTTCGTCTGGGCGCTGATGAATGAGTCAGTCAATCAGTCAGTCAGTCAATCACTCACCTCACTACTCTTTTATATATATAGAAGATATGGCTTTTTTAATATGGGAAAGAGAAGTACCCCGGCCCCTTCGAAATTCAAGAAAATATGAATCCTATTTCCAACTGAGGCCATCCCTATACAGTTCCTGAAAATTGCAGGAAAATCGTTCAGTAGTTTTGTAAATGTAACATATTTTAAAAAGTGGGCGTGGTCAAGTCTTTTGGTCTTAAAAAAGTAGGTAATGTCTGAGACACAACCACAATTGTCTCGCAAATTTATTTCCAAACCGATACATTTGTAAATAAAGCATTTTTAAAATCCGAAACTACATTTGTAGCCTTTTTTCACCGTGGGCCATTCCTGTACATTCCATGACAATTTCAGGAAAACCAGTTTAGTGGTTTTTGTAGAAAAGATTAAAGTTGAAATAAGTGGGCGTAAAAGTGAGAGTGGTAAAATTTTCTTTACATTGGGTTATGGCGAACATTTCAAAAAAAAAAAAAAAAAAAAAGAATTATCCAAATCGGTTCAGCCGTTCTCAACTGATGCCATTACCAACGAATGACATTTGATTTTATTTATATAGCAATCCTATTGAATTGTGTGTAATTCATATTATCAGTGTGAATATTTATTTATTTGAATGTTTCTAATTTTGAATTTTCAGTGGGTATACAAAAATGGAGGTCTCATAAACACTGTATTATTGTATCAGATAACGGTATTATACTCCTCCTACGAATGAGGGATATTCTCTAAACTTTCAGGTTTTGGGTCGGACAGACTCTCAGCCAATTATTATACATATTGCTTAGTAATGAGTAAAATAAGTAGTCTTGTCTTGTAAAATCTTAAAGAAATAACTCAGAATTTTCACACCTACTTGTAATGCAGAGGGTCCATAGATTGTTGACATTACTTTTTATTGGGTTATTCGATTTACGTTTAGGCAAAATTCTTACAGTACCTCCCAAATTCTTGCTAAGTAAACGTAAAACAATATAATCTCACCCTATGTAATATTTGTGTGTAAAATTGTATATTAACTCAGATCATGCTTGAATGCAAAAGACCACAAACTTAATTGATTTCAATTATCAATTTTAATTTATATTTCATAAACACTTTTGGGTTGTGTTTAATAACATTGCACAACCACAAACTATACCAAAATAAATGTTAGTTTACATACTCAATTGAAATTTCATTTAGAAAATTCAACATTTAAGCCACAAAGGAAACAAAAACATTTGTTCGGTATGGAAATTAAGTACAAAACTTAGTTTGCCCAAGGCTGATTCTGTTTAGTCCTTTAGCTTCAATTCGTTGGTCTTAAATAGATTGAGAAAGTTTTTACATATGACCCCATATTCATGTATGTGCGAAATGAAATGAATTGAAGGCCATTTGAGGGTAGGGTATCCCAGACACTTCATTCTCTGAGTATACCACAAAGATTGGTATTCATACAAATGTATAGATTTGCCTTTAAAAATGGTGCTGAGTTTTCTGCTGTCGCTAAAAGAGTCTTTTGGGAATTGAAATGTTTAACTTTATGAAAAGTAAAAAATAAAAACAAGCATTTTGGGTTAGGCAAAAGCCACTGAATTTATGCAGAGTCATGTTTCAAAAATTAAGTTGCTGTCTTTTGATCTGCAGTATTCCCTTTTAAATAGTCTAGTTTTTGTGTTTGCAAGCAAAAACCTTTGATGAAGGACAATTGAACACAAACAATAAATTACGGTATATTTAAATTTTGGCTTTTGTGTTGAGAAAACGTAGCACAAAAATATTGTATTAACAAAAAAATATGAGAAATACGCCAATGCTACCAATGCTGTAATGTACAAAGGATAGGAAGAAATTAGTCCGTTGTTATTCAACGAAAATTACCCTCGTGATAATTGAAATCAAAAATATTATAAGTAAGAAAATGTTTAAGTGTTGATTTACTAAAAGTTATTTAAGAAATAGCAGGACCAACAATTGAAACAATACGCTAAAATTTCCTGCCACCTACTTTAATTACACCTTACAGCAAAAATGTACCACAAACAGGAAGAGTAACATTTATTCTTAAATACAAACATTTCTTGGCAGTTCATTTTAAAACACAAAACAAAACTCAGCCCAAGAATAAAAACACAAAAACGTCTTGTAATTTCAAAAGCCTGTACACTTACCACGTTGGCTTTTATCGCTTGGTAAGGAGAAATTTTCGAATACTTAAGTTATTCCAAGAAAACAAAATAAGAAAAGAACAAGTAAGAACGACGTTAATTTCGGCCCGGCCGAAAGTATTGAAGTAAAATTGAATAATTAGTTTCCTTTCGTTTGCGAAGAAAACTAAATAGCAAATTCCAACAATTTCGGTGAAATATTGAGGCCATTAGCTTCAAAATACCGAAAATCGGGAGGTACCCTTCTATTGGGGCAATATGAAGGTGTGGACCTATGCCGACATATTTAGAGGGGAAAGTTGAATAACCCCAAGAAGAATAAATACCAAATTTGAGCCATTATGAAGGTGTGGACCTATGCCGACACATTTACAGAGGAAAGTTGAATACCCCCAAGAAGACTAAATACCAAATTTCAGTTATTTTGGTGGAGTATTGAGTCCACAACCTTCAAAATACCGAAAATCGGGAGGTACAGTTCTATGGGGGCTATATGAAAGCGTGGAGCTATGCCGACAAATTTCATATGGAAAATTTAGCACCCCAAATGAAGCCCAGATACCAAATTTCAGCCATTTCGGTGGAATATTGAAGCCACAGCCTTCAAAATACCAAAGATCTGGAGGTACACTTCTATGGGGCAAACTACAGACAAAATACCAAATTTCAGCCATTTCGATGGATTATTGTGCCCACAACCTTCAAAATACCGAAAATTGGGATGTACCATTCCATGGCTAAAGTTGACGAACCCCGCAAACGTTTTAAGGACCATGATCTGCGAATCTGCACCTGGAATGTTCGCACTCTTTATAGAGAAGGTGCAGTCTTCGCATTGGCAGACGTACTTGAAAAGTACAAGGCCGATATTACTGCCATACAGGAAATACGATGGATTGGGAAAGACGTCACAACAACACCTAAAGGTGACGCACTGTACTATAGCTGCCATGACGTAAAGCATGAGTTTGGTTGTGGATTCAATGAAAGACTTGCTGCAATTCGAATAAAAGCTAAATTCTTCAACATCAGCTTTATTTGCGCTCATGCTCCCACTGAATAAAAGGACGAACAGACCAAAGATATATTTTACGAGCGCTTAGAAGAAACATATGACCGTTGCCCTGCCCATGACATTAAAATCATTCTAGGCGAAAGGAGAATATCTTTCGCCCAACAGTCGGGAAATTCAGTCTCCACAGTGAAACATCTGACAATGGGATGAGGCTGATAGACTTTGCAGCTGCAAAAAACATCGTAGTTAGCAGTACCAGATTTAATCATCTCGATATTCATAAGGGCACCTGGCTGTCTCCAGATCAGAAAACAAGAAACCAAATTGATCATGTTGTGATAGATGGAAGACATTCATCGAGCGTGTTGGATGTACGATCGTTCCGAGGTGCAAACATTGATTCGGACCACTACCTTGTTGCAGCAAAGGTACGCACCCGCTTAAACGTAGCAAACAAAGTACGAACAGACACAACACGAAAGTTAGACATCGGTAAGCTGCAATCACAACAGATAGCCACAGCATATTCCACCCAACTAGCCCAATTGCTTAATCAAAGCACTCCTCATCCCGATAACATATCAGCGCAATGACAAAGCATTGCCTACTCCATGCAAACAGCTGCAAGGAATCCATGGTATGATGAGGAGTGTCGTGCTGCCACCGAAGAGAAAAATGCGGCATATAAGGCTACTTTACAATCCGTAGCAACGCGTAGCGCACGAGAGAGATACAGGGAGAAAAGGAGAGAGGAGAAACGTCTTTTCCGCAGGAAAAAGAGAGAGATGGAAAAGCGGGAGTGTGAAAAAATCGAGATGTACAGGAGCCAGAATGAAGTCCGCAAATTCTACCAAAGAGTCAAACATCAAACTGATGGCTTTGGTGCAGGCACATCCTCCTGTAGAGACCAGCAAGGTAATTTGGTAACTGATACAGATAGTGTACACAGGATATGGAAAGAACATTTTTCAAATCTGTTGGTACCCAATAGCAGCGAAGACGACGAAGATACCACAGTCCCAATCCCAGAAGATGGTATTGAATGTATACCGCCCAGCCAAGATGAGGTAAAGACAGCAATAAATCGGCTGAAGAATAATAAGGCAGCAGGGGCCGATGGCCTATGGCTGATAAGGTGTATTCATCAGCTAGTTAGCACCATCTGGCAGGAAGAACGAGTACCCGACGATTGGAACCTGAGTATCCTGGCCCCGACCACAAGAAGGGAGATATGACTATATGCTCTAACTATAGGGGCATAAGTCTACTACCTATTGCCTACAAGATCGTGTCAGGGATATTGTGCAAACGACTAAAGCCTATGGTCAACGAGATAATTGGACCATACCAATGTGGCTTTAGACCTGGCAAGTCCACCATTGACCAGATATTTACCCTGCGGCAAATCCTGGAGAAGACCCACGAGATGCAGATCGACACCTACCACCTTTTTGTCGATTATAAAGCAGCCTTCGACAGCCCGCTGCATTTAAAGGTATTCCAAGCCATGTCTGAATTTGGTATTCCCGCAAAGCTCATCCGGCTTTGTAAAATGACTTTAACTGACACGAGGTCCTCAGTTAAAATAGGAAAAAACCTCTCCGAAGAGTTTGGTACCAAAAGAGGTTTCAGACAAGGAGACAGCCTTTCGTGTGACCTCTTCAACATCCTGCTAGAAAAGGTTATACAAGAGGCAAACGTCAAAAGAAGTGGCACAATCTACACCAATAGTCACATGTTACTTCCTTATGCTGATGATATAGACATCATGGACCGATCAGTAAAATAAGTAACTGATACATTTATAAAGGTCGAAGGAGAATCTGCTAAAGTGGGTCTGGCGGTAAACGGTGAGAAGACCAAGTTGATGGTGTCGACGCGCAATGCGTCCATTGAGCTCGGACCGACTGTGGAAGTTGGTTCCTATAATATTGAGGTAGGTTAAGACTTCGTCTACCTCGGCACCTCCGACATCAGTTGTGAAATAAAAAGAAGAATTGTATTGGCCAACAGATGCTACTTTGGTTTAAGTAAGCAGTTTAAAAACAAAGCCACATCTCGTCAAACAAAAATAACGCTCTACAAAACACTGATACTACCCGTGCTGATGTATGGCTCCGAAGCCTGGGTACTTGTGCAAGCAGACATGGCAGTGCTTGGTGTGTTTGAGAGAAAAATTCTTCGAAAGATCTACGGACCAATCCGCGTTGACGGTGAATATTGACGTCGCATGAACCACGAGCTGTATGTGCTATACAACGACATCAATATAGTTAAACGTATCGAGATGCAGCGATTGCGTTGGCTAGGCCATATCATAAGAATGAGCGATGATGAACCCGCTAAAAAGGCGTATGAATACATGCCACATGGCGGTGCACGCAGAATTGGCAGGCCAAGGAATAGATGGCGCAAACAAGTGGATGATGAGATGAAAAGGCGCGGTATTCCAGAGTGCAAAGCAACAAATAGAGAGGAATGGAGATCTCTTCTTAGTTCGGCCAATAGAACAAATGTTCTGTAATGGGTCAGCTAAGTAAGTAAGTAAGTACCATTCCATGGGGGCTATATGAAGGCGTGGACTATACCGACAAATTTGTAGGGAAAAGTTGAATACCCTCAATGAAGACTAAATACCGAATTTCTGCCATTTCGGTAGAATATGCATGCCACAACCTTCAAAAGACCGAAACTCGGGAGGTACACTTCTATGGGGCCAATATGAAGGCGTGGACCCATGTTGAGGCCACAACCTTCAAAATATAGAAAATTGGGATGTACCGCTCCATTGGGGTATATATGGACGCGTAGACTATACCGACAAAATTCTGGGGGGACATTTTGTACCTCCAACGAAGACTTAACACCAAATTTCAGACATTTCGAAAGAATACTGAGACCATAACCTTCAAAATACGGAAAATTGGGACGTACCGTTCTATGGGGGCTATATGAAGGCGTGGACTATACCGACAAATTTATAGGGGAAAGTTGAATACCCTCAATGAAAACTAAGTTACTGAATTTCAGCCATTTCGGTAGAATATTGAAGCCACAACCTTCAAAATACCGTAAATCGGGAGGTACATTTCTATGGGGGAATATGAAGGCATGTGCCCATACCTACAAATTTTGAATGGGAAGTTTTGTACCACCAAACGAGTACCAAATACCAAATTTCAGCCATTTCGGTGGATTATTGAGGCAACAACATTCAAAATACCGCAAATCGTTAGGTACCGTTCTATGGGAGCTATATGAAGGCGTGGGCCCATACCTACAAATTTCGGAATGGAAGTTTTGTACCACCAACGAAGACTAAATAGCAAATGTCAGCCATTTCGGTGGAATAATGAGCCGCACCCTTCAAAATATCGGAACTCAGGAGGTACCGTTCTATGGGTCTACATGAAGGCGTGGACCTATAATAATAATAATTGTTCCACAAACATCCCAGGCGGGACAGGGGAGACTTCTCTCATATCAATGAGTGCACCCCGATTCGTATTAGCTCAATGATATGGGACCTACTGTTTACCACCGAGTCCGAACGGCGTGTCTAAGACACCACTTGTAGAGAAGTTGTACAAGGCTGAAATACTCAGAAAATGTCGCCAACATTACTGAGAGGTATTTTATTGCCACCGTTGAAAAGTGCTTGATATTGACTGGCCGGGGAATCGAACCCACGACCTTTAGCGTGCAAGGCGGGTGTGCATACCATTGCACCACGGTGGCAACCAATAGGCGTGGACCTATACCGACATATTTATAGTAGACAGCTGAATACCACTAACGAAGACCAAATACTAAATTTCAGCAATTTCGGTGGAGTATTGATGCCACAACCTTCAAAGAACCGCAAATCGGGAGGTACCGTTCTATGGGAGCTATATGAAGGCGTCGGCCCATACCGACAAAATTCTGGGGAAAAGTTGTATACCCCCAACGGAGACTAAGTACCAAATTTCAGCCATTTCGCTTGATAGTGAAGTTAAAACCATCAAAATACCGAAAATCGGATGGTACTGTTCTATGGGGGCTATATCAAAACGTGGACCGATATATTTTTATTAATTTTCTCGATTAGAGTAAGCTTGATGATCGGAAATTGTTTGCAAGTGAAAAAGGAAAGCCAAGGACTCGAACCCCCACAGTCACCAAATTACGTGACCTGGTTTCGCTATTAGTTGAGCTGCTCTTCAGACGTATCTCTGTCCTAGAACCGATATAGTCTATTTGCAATACCAAACATACTAGGAGTAATAGCAACTTCTATACCAAATTACAAAGCTCTATCTTAAAAATTGCGAGCTGTATTTTGATTTCAACAGACGGACGGACAGACAGACATGGTTATATCGAATTAGAATTTTACCCTGATCAAGAATATATATTCTTTATAGGGTGTCCGATGAATATTTTGATGTGTTACAAACGGAATGACAAATTTAATAATACCCTCCCTATTATGGTGTAGGTTATAAAAAACTTGAGTAAAGTTTCGTACTTTTACGGATGTAAATAATTTTCATGGCTGGATTCTTGACGATAATTGAGAAACAGAATCAAAATTTAATTTCTCGGATCTTAAGAATTTTAATTTAAGTGAATACCAGAGGGAGCAATCATAATATTTATTTTTTAGTAAAAGAAAAACAAATCTTTGGAGTAAAAAATCTGAAAAGCGTTCGTTAAGGTCTCTATACACAATTGGCTGGCTTTCTTGCTTGAGTTTTTTCTTAAGTTATCTAGAGAAAGGTGGAAAGCTCAAAAAATACGTTAACAGCATTTTTTGGTATGTCGAAGGTCACACTAGCGCTGTTTCAACATGGCGACTTCGAGTTTATAGGTGAGGGGTATGAGGTAGTGAAACACGCTGTACATAGTTTTCTGTGTTTGCGATGTCGCCTCTTACTATTATTCGTTTCAAGAAACTTGCTAGTGTGACCAAGGATTATAGGAGGTGCCTATAATAACGTCACTCATAAACTTAGGTGTTACCTTTATCGGCTCTGTTATGTCTTCTAGTGATAAACGAAATACTAATTTGATAAACTATAAATAAAACAAGTGAAAAAGTATCAGTCGACTTTGCCGACAGATATATACCCTCAGCCTGTGTGAATTGAAACTTTCATATATGGACAATATAGAATAGAACCCAATAACTATGTATTAGGGGGTTTTCAGATTTTGTGGCCCTTTTGGACGTATAAACTAGCTGACTAAAATTGATTTGGATTAAAGCTCAAAAGTGTTGCAGGTACCTGCTCTCATACAGGTTGAACGAAAATTGTATTGTCTTCCAAGCCTTCATTTTTTCATTTGTAATTCGAATTTTCCTATTTGTATTTTAATTTTTCTATTCGTAAATCGAATTATTTCATTTGGAATTTCAAATGAAAAAAATTCAAATTACAAATGGAAAAATTCGAATTACAAATGAAATTATTCAAATTACAAGTGAAATCATTCGAATTTCAGATGGAATTCTCAAATTAAACATAACAAAAAAAAAACATTGTTCCACAACATCCCATACGGGACAAGGGAGACTTCTCTCATATCAATTAGTGCACCCCGATTCATATTTAAGCTCAATGATATGGGACCTACTGTTTATCGCCGAGTCCGAACGGCGTGTCCTAAGACACCACATGTAGAGACGTTTTTCAAGGCTGAAATACTCAGGAAATGTCGCCAACATTACTGAGGGGTATTTTGCCACCGTTGAAAAATGTTTGGTGTTGCCTGGCCGGGGAATCGAACCACCGACCTTCTCCACGGTGGTATCAAATTACAAATAAAATAATTCGAAATTAAATTGGAATTCTGAAATTACAAGTGAAATGTTTCGAATTACAACTGAAATTTTTCGAATTACACGTAAAATTGGTGTAGCTCCGGGTCCATGCAACATAGAAGGAAATTAAATATCGAAGGAACGAGCGCGTTACGAATCGCAGTCAACCGATACTGAAATCGACAACTCAATCAAGCCATTCTTGTGTCATTTCATTCGACACTTGGAACAAAGATATCAGGACAAGGCCAGTTACATTTGGCACAATGATAAGGTATAAGGTATCCAAGACAATCTGGCCCATCCTCTCAAAGCGAAGATCAACATATCTGCTTTCCATGAAGAAATCCGACCTGTAGTGGAATTCTGTAACTCATTTTTCGAGTTACCGACAAAAATCGATAAAATTAAAATGCTTATAAAACTGTGAACACAAATTTTGGGGCAATGATAATTCCTTTTGGAGATGAAAGTCCTTGGTGAGTATATTAAGAATCCCAATGGACAGATCCGCCGTGAGTCGAACTTCCGCGTTATGGCGTGATGAAGTTTTTGCTGGAGACCCTGTAAGCCATCAGGAATTAGCGTTATATCTTTGTTCACTGTTGTTTTAGCTTATTTTTGGGATATCTTCATTCAAATCGAATGAGGATTATTTTCGTAGAGCACTTCGACCTTCTAACTCGCTTCCTTCAATGTCGTTTTCGTCCTTTATTTTAAGAGCAGCTATAAAAGTACCACAATTTGACGTTTTTCAGCTTCGAAATGTTCTACAAAAATGTCTCTCAGAAAATTTTAGGTACGTCTCTCAATCACAACTAATCGATTTTGTCGCGTTTTCATAGTCATTTTTGACCCTTTTTACCCCTGTTTGCTCAGAAAAAACTGTGTTTTGTGTATTGGTATGTTCTGTAACGAATATACAAAAAACAAAATATAGTCTTTTTCTGAACAATGCACATAGGTTTCAATCAGGAAATTTTTGGCCAAAACCCTATTTTTGAAGTTTCGAAATTTTATTTTTTTTTTTGCACAGAATAGTAAAAAACACATCAAGTCATCTGAAAGTAATTAGTTTTTGTAAATAACGTTAGTATTCGTTGATTGGCGCCGTACCAAAGTTGATACTTTTTTATGTAAAAACAAGTAAGAACGGCGTTAAGTTCGGCTGGACCGAACTTGTTATACCCTCCACCACAAGTTGTATTGAAGTAAAATGGAATAATTAGTTTCCTTTCGTGTATGAAGAAGACTTAATACTAAATTTCAGCAATTTCGGTAAAACAATGTGAGGCACCGTTCTATGGGGCTATTTCAAAACGTCAATCTATACCGACAAATTTCTGACGGAAAATTTTTAGGCTCAAAGAAGACAAAATACCAAATTTCCTATATTTCGGTAAATCGGGAGGTACCGTTCTATGGGGGCTATATCAAAACGTGGACCGATATATCCCATTTTCAATACCAACCATCCTGCAAAACTAAAAAAAATACTGAAAATCAAGAAGTAAGCTTCTATGGGGATATAGGAAGACGAAATAACGAATTTCAGCCATTTCGGTTGGATACTGACGTCACAATCTTCAGTATTACGAAAATCCGGAGGTACCGTTCTATGGGGCTATATCGAAACGTGGACCTATACCGACGAATTTTAGTCAGAAATGGGGCAATATGAAAGCGTGGACCTGTACAGACATATTTCTGGCGAACAGTTTTATATCACGTTGAAGACTAAATACCAAATTTCAGCCATTTTGGTGGAATATTGAAGACACAACCTTCAAAATACGAAAAATCGGGAGGTACTTTTCCATGGGGGCTATATGAAGGCGTGGACCTATACCAACAAATTTAAAGGGGAAGTTTGAGTACCCCCAACGAAGTCTAAATAACAAATTTCAGCCATTTCGGTGAAATATTGAGGCCACAACGTTCAAAATACCGAAAATAGGGAGGTACCGTTCTATGGGGGCTATATGAAGGCATGGACCGATACCGACAAAGTTCTGGGGGAAAGTTTTATACCACCAACGTAGACTAAGTACCAAATTTCAGCCTATTCGGTGTGATAATGAAGCTAAAACCTTCAAAATACCGAAAATCGGGAGGTACCGTTCTATGGGGGCTATATGAAGGTGTGGACCGATACCGACAAAATTCTAGGGGAAAATTTTATACCCCTAAAGAAGACTACGTACCAAATTTCAGCCATTTTGGTAGGATAATGAAGCTAAAACCTTAAAAATACCGAAAATCGGGAGGTACCGTTATATGGGGGCTATATGAAGGTGTGGACCGATACCGACAAAATTCTGAGGGAAAGTTTTGTACCCGTAAAGAAGACTATGTACCAAATTTTAGCCATTTTGGTGTGATAATGAAGCTAAAACCTTCAAAATACCGAAAATCGGGAGGTACCGTTCTATGGGGGCTATATGAAGGTGTGGACCGATACCGACAAAATTCTAGGGGAAAATTTTATACCCCTAAAGAAGACTACGTACCAAATTTCAGCCATTTTGGTAGGATAATGAAGCTAAAACCTTAAAAATACCGAAAATCGGGAGGTACCGTTATATGGGGGCTATATGAAGGTGTGCACCGATACCGACAAAATTCTGGGGGAAAGTTTTGTACCCGTAAAGAAGACTATGTACCAAATTTTAGCCATATTGGTAGGATAATGAAGCTAAAACCTTAAAAATACCAAAAATCGGGAGGTACCGTTCTATCGGAGCTATATGAAGGTGTGGACCGATAGCGACAAAATGCTAGGGGAAAGTTTTATACCCCTAAAGAAGACTACGTACCAAATTTCAGCCATTTTGGTAGGATAATAAAGCTAAAACCTTAAAAATATCGAAAATCGGGAGGTACCGTTCTATGGGGGCTATATCAAAACGTGGACCGATATATCCCATTTTCAATACCAACCATCCTGCAAGTAATAAAAACTTCTGTACCAAATTTTGACTCTCTATCTTTAAAATTGCGAGCTGTATCTTGATTTCAACAGACAGACAGACGGACGGACGGACAGACGGACATGGTCAAATCGACATAGAATTTTATGCTGATCAATAATATATATACTTTATAGGGTCTCCGACGAATATTTCGATGTGTTACAAACGGAATGACAAATTTAATTATACCCTCCATATGGTGGAGGGTATAAAAAATGGTATGAATTATTTTTGTTCTTTTTTTCTTCAGTTTTCTAAATGCAATCTTTACTCAACGGCGCACTATAGGTAATTTGCCCAGTTTTTGAGGCAAAAAGTCGATTTTGCAACTTTTAATAATAATAATTTTTTGGTTGGCATTGAAAAAAGAACATGCCAAAATTTATTAATATGAATGATATTTTTCAAAATAGCGTCATTATCGCGGTTTAAATTGCAGTCAAAGTGAGAATTTCGAAGAAGAACTAAAAAAATATATACTGTAAGGCATATTTCAATGTATTTTAAACCGCGAAAAAATAAACCAAATATAAATATATGTAAAATGGAATAGATTGGCAATTGCGAGAGGAATTTATTTAATATAAAATATAGCTTAAACATTTTGGGTAGCGACCAAAAAACATAAAAAGTCAGAAATAAATATTTTATTTTTCTTAAACTCACTTCATATAGACTTATACTAAATTGGCCGTGTTTGGCCGTGATTTTGCCACCTAGAGCACATTACTGAAAGTCTTCTGCATTGGAATTACTAAGTTTCAAAACCCGATTTTGCCCGTTTTTTGATATTTATGAGATTTTATTAGATTACTTCTCAATAAAAAGTCTTAAAATTGTGGATGTTTGGTTTGAGAATAGATAATAAATGTAAAAAATATTGTTGTTTACAATTTCATTGCAAGTAATATAAGTAATGGCGACAAATTGTTCGGTAAATCCGTGTTTTTCTATAAACGGTGCGGCAGTAGAAAGCTTTATTTTATCTCTCTTTTACATATTAATCATTGATACGGTTTAAAGGATTACTAAACTTGTATTTATTAACGTATAATCAAAAAATATACAAAACTGTAGTAACAATTCGTTGGAAAATCTACTCGCGGGGCAAAATTTTTTTTACTAACTATCCTGATCGTTTTCAGCGGTTTATTGTTTATAAAAAAACTTATGAAAATTCGATTTTAAGAAATTGCTTTGTTACTTATATGCGTAGTTGCTTATAACCGTTGTTCGTTATATCCGAATTTCACTGTAGAAATCTTCGTTTTAGCTCAGTTTTACATATAAGTAAGTTAAAAAGTTACAAAATTGTTTAATTCCGCCGTTATTAATTTTTGACTCAAAAACAGGGCAAATTACCTATAGTGCGGCGGTACAATGTGTGAATAAGTCGGTGTTTTGTGTTTTCTTAAAGAAAATGTGTTTTTTTTTTTAATAAATACCCAATACATTTTATAATTGAATCAAAAGGTGGACAAAGAAGAAATCGCATTTAATATTTGTAATAACACTAATATAATTTTTATATACATGCATATTAGGGTTAGTCATTTTTTTCGAATATCAAAAATCTGTGGAAATGGCATGTAGGGCAGGCAAAAATAATAAGAATTGCGTTTTTACTTTTTCGAAATTGTAAAAAAACCTTAAAAATTTTAAACGAGTTGCTCTAATAAAAGTTTGACAATACAGAAGTAATGTCATAATACATAATTTATATCGTTTTGAGTTTTAAATTATTTTTTCATAGTTTGTGTTCACGTCGTCATGTCGTTTAAAAAAAGTTGCAAAAATGTCAAAAAAAAAAAAACTGTGATAATCTATATATATAAAAGAGCTTAGTGAGTGAGTGAGTGAGTGAGTGAGTGACTGACATATCATCGCCCAGACGAAACCGCTGAAGCTAGAAAGCTGAAATTATGACTGTGGGTTGCTGTCAGTGTGTAGGGGTGAGATAAGGCTGGGTTTTAGGAAATTCGACCTAGAAGGGTACGAAAAGTACTAAAAGGTACTAAATATGGTACCCTTGGTATTAGGCAAACGGGAAGAGCTAGAATTCTGAAATTTGGAATGAGGGTAACTGATGGAGAGTTAGAAAGATGTACCAAAGGGTTTTTGGAAATTCAACCTATAAGTGTACGAAAAGTTACTAAATTTGGTACCAATTGTATATTTTGAGCGGATATAGCTACAATCTTCATATTTGGTATGGAATTCAAGGTTGGGAAGTGGTGTTGATATAAGGAAATGATTTTGGAAGTTCGTACTTATGTGTACGAGTAGTACTAAATGGTACTAAATTTGGTACAATTCGGATTTGGGTGAACGGATAGAGCTGAAAACCTGAAATTTGGAATTTAGATTACCGTTGAAGCGTAGGATTGAGATATGGGTGTACTTTTGGAAATTCATACTTGTGTGTACGAAAAGTACTAAATGGTACCAAATTTGGTACAATTTGGATTTAGATAGACATATAAACCTGAAATTTGGAATTAAGATTACTGATGGAGTGAAGGTTTGAGGTAGTTTTTGAAATTCTTACTTATGGGTACGAAAAGTAGTAAACGGTACTAAATTTGGTACAAATTGGATTTGTGTGAATGGATAGAGCTGGAATCCTGAAATTTGGAATTTAATTACGTTTGGAGTGTAGGATTGAGTTAGTCTTGGAAATTCATACTTATGGGTACGGAAAGTACTAAATGGTACTAAATTTGGTACAATTTAAATTTAGTGGAACGGATAGAGTTGGAATCCTGAAATTTCGAATTAAGGTTACTGATGGAGTGTAGGATTGAGGTAGTTTTGGAAATTCATACTCATGGGAACGGAAAGTACTAAATGTACTAAATTTGGTACAATTTATATTTAGGTGAACGGATAGAGTTGGAATCCTGAAATTTGAAATTAAGATTACTGATGGAGTGTAGGATTGAGGTAGTCTTGGAAATTCGTCATTATGGGTACGGAAAGTACTAAATGGTACTAAATTTGGTACAATTTATATTTGGGTGAACGGATACAGCTGGAATCCTGAAATTTCGAGTTAAGGTTACTGTTGGAGTGGGGATTGAGGAAGTTTTGGAAATTCGTACTTATGGGTACGATAAGTACTAAATTTGGTACAATTTGGATTTTAGGGAACGAAAAGAGCTGCAATCGTGAAATTTGGAATTAAGATTACTGTTGGACTGTAGGATTGAGTTAGTTTTGGAAATTCGTACATATGGCTACGGAAAGTACTAAATTTGGTGCAATTTAAATTTAGGTGAACTGACAGAGCTGGAATCCTGAAATTTTTAATTAAGATTTCTATTGGGGTGTAGGATTGAGCAAGTTTTGGAAATTCGTACTTAGGGGGTACGAAAATTAATAAATGGTACTCAATTTGGATTTGGGTGCACGGATAGAGCTGTAATCCTGAAATCTGGAATTAAGGTTACTGATGGAGTGAAGGATTGAAATAGTTTTGGAAATTCATACTTATGGATACGAAAGTACTAAATTTACTAAATTTGGTACAATTTGGATTTGGGTGAACAGATAGAGCTGGAATCCCGAAATTCATAATTAAGTTTACTTATGGGGTGTAAGATTGAGGTAGTTTTGGAAATTCGTACTTATGGGTATGGAAAGTACTAAATGGTTCTAAATTTGGTACAATTTATATTTGAATGAACGGATAGAGCAAGAATCCAGAAATTTCGAGTTAAGGTTATTGTTGGAGTGTAGGGTTAAGGAAGTTTAGGAAATTCGTACTTATGGCTACGAAAAGTACTAAATGGTACTAAATTTGGTTCAATTTGGATTTGGGTGACCGGAGAGAGCTGGAATCCTGAAATTTAGATTACTGTTGGAGTGTAGGACTGGGATAGTTTTGGAAGTTCGTACTTATGGTTACGAAAAGTACTAAATGGTACTAAATTTGGTACAATTTAGTTTTGGATGGACGGATAGGGTAGAATCCTGAAATTTGGAGTTACTGTTGGAGATAGTTATTGAAATTCGTACTTTCATACGAAAAGTATTAATGGTATTATGAATAGAGATGAAATTTGGTATTATAGACCCTCTTGATGTGTAGGGTTGAGATATGGATGTGGTTGTGGATATACGTACAATAAGTGGACGAAAATAACATAATGGCAAAGAATTTGGCTCTAATTGTTATTGTGTAAATTAGTAGAGCTGAAATTGTGAAATTCCGTATTATGTATATGTACTTATGTATACGAAAAATACTAAATTGCGATTGGGATTTAGTTTTGGATAAAAGGAAGTAGTTTTTTAACTTATACATATTATAAATACTGAATTTGGTACCAGTTTGGCGTTGCTTGAAGGGATAATGGTGGAATTTCGAATTGTTGTATGAGGGATGGTGTTGGTGTTTAGATAAGGATTTTTGAAATGCATACAAATTCTAAAATTAGGCTGAGGGCTGGCTGACTTATTGAGAAATACGAAATGTACTAAATGGTATTAAATTTGACGTTGGTGTAGCAATGAAGCTGGTATTATATAATTAGTGTGTGTAAAGTACAAAATTGCAATAAATTTGGTATTGGGCTAAAGAATAGGAGTGGAATTCTGGTATATTATTTATTTGTCAGGTTCATTGTTAGAAGTGGTCGTACAATAAATGTACTAGAAGTATTAAGTAATACTAAATATTGAAGCACTGGTATTGAGTGAATCGATAAATGAAATTTGTTGTGAGGATCACTGTTGAGATTGGATCAGAATGTTTATTAAAATCCACCTTTAAATGTATGAAAGGTTTCTACATGTAATACCATTGGCATTGGGTGAACAAGTAGAGCTAAAACAGTAACATATGAGCTAAGGTTGTGGATTCTAAAAATTGTACTGAATAATGTACTATTGTTTCTATGTTACCACGAATTCGGTTTCAAAATAATGTAATAATTGTTCCACAAACATCCCAGACGGGACAAGGGAGACTTCTCTCATATCATTGAGTGCACCCCGTTTCATATTAGCTCAATGATATGGGACTTACTGTTTATCGCCGAGTCCGAACGGCGTGCCTTACGACACCACTTGTAGAGAAGTTTTACATGGCTGAAATACTCAGGAAATGTCGCCAACATTACTGAGGGATATTTTGCCACCGTTGAAACATTGATGTTGCCTGACCGGGGAATCGATCGGTTTTCTACATTTTGATATCACAAATTCCAAAATTCGGTTGGAAAATTTATATAAAATTTTCAAAAAACTCATACCGTTCTAATAAAACATGGCCTGAAATTTAAAATGTAGGCCGCTGTTGAAGTGTAGAGGTCTTTTTTTTTTTGAGATTCGAACAAAACGTGTACGAACAGTACATCAAAGAAATAAAATATCAATTCAAATAGGTATTAGTACATAAAAATTCAGTGTTCACCATATTAAATATTGTTTATTTGAATATTATACTTTTTCCGCATACGAAGTAGCGGGCATTTTGCTAGTAGTATTGCATATTTTACAATCGATATATCTCGAAAAATAAATGACATATTTTGGATCAAATTACATTTTATTAAAAACTAGCGACCCGGCGAACTTCGTCTCGCTATTAAGGAATAAAATTTCATACAAAAACTCAATTTTTCGACTTTTCCAGAGAGATTTTCCAAAATTTTCTTCGGTAAAGACCTTCTCCTCGAAAATACAAATAACTGACAAAAAATTTTACAGAAATCGGCCTAGCCGTTCTCATTTTATGAATTACTATACATCTTTTACACCATTTTTATATATATATATATATATATATATATATATATATATATATATATATATATATATATATATATATATATATATATATATATATAGAATATAGATATACATAGATTTATCAAAATTTATTAAAAAAAACGTATAAAAAAAATTTAAAAAAAAATATTAGCAAAAAAATTCAAATAAAAAAGTTGGTTTTGAGCTAAAGTAATTGCTTTTTGTGCGGAACGTTTTTTCACAATTTCGAAAAAGTAAAAACGTAATTCTGCTTGTTTTTGCCTGCCCTATGTGCTATTTCCACAGATTTTGAATCTAAAAAAAATGACTAACCCTAATGCATATACTCGTATTTGAAATACGGATGTACCTATTTATTACGAGGGCAGTTCGGAAACAGAAAAAGTTAAGTGTTTTGGAAACTTCCATCTCTGTTATGAACACATGTTAAATTTTGTTTCGATCTGGCAACTCCTTCATATAGAAACAGGTGTTCAAAAAAGACGCATCCGCAATTTTTTTACAATGGAAAAATTAGAAATGCGTGCTGTCATTAAATATTTACATAAAAAAGGTTTATCGGGACAAGAAATTCATAATGATATGGTGAATTAAAGATGAACCACGTAGTGGACGTCCAAAAACAGCAACAACAACAGAAATTGTAGCCAAAGTGCATGATATGGTATTAAATGGTCGACGAAAAATCTTTCTGCAAGATGGGTGCCGCATTTGTTAACAGTCGATCAAAACGCATAAGAATGAACATTTCTCAAGCTTGCTTGGATCGTTTTAAGCGAATTAAGCTGGAGGAAGTGCCCCAAAGAAGGCAAAAACAATTCAATCGGCTGGTAAGGTTATGGCAATGGTTTTTTGGGACTTCAAGGTATTTTATTGATTGACTATCTGCAAAAGGGTAAAACAATAAATTCAGAGTACTATTGCAACCTTTTGGATCAATTAATTGTACAAATTCTAGAAAAACGTCCTCGCTTACAACACAAAAAAATAATTTTTCATCAAGACAACACACCAGCGCACAAGAGTGTTTTAACAATGGCTAAAAGCAACGAATTAAAGTACGAGTTGCTTGACCACCCACCTTATTCTCCTGATTTAGCTCCCAGTGATTTTTACTTGTTCCCAAATCTAAAAAATTCCTTGCAGGCAAGCGTTTTACCTCAAATGAAGATGCAATTACAGTTGTAAACCACTATTTTAAGACCTTGGGAAAAACTATTTTAATCAAGGGATAGAATTGCTAGAAAAGCGTTGGACTAAGTGTTTTGAAGTTTCAGGAGATTATATTGAAAAATAAAAATATTTTTGAAAAACTAACTATTCTCTTTCATTGATAGGCTAAGAAGTTTCCGAACCGCCCTCGTACATCGTATAATCATTTGATTCCAGATGCCGATTTCCCGTTGAAGATTTCATTTTTATGTTCTATTTCACAACTAACGAGAAGCGGTTAACGATTTGTCTATATTTTATAATTAATAGATTTTATTTGTTTTTCTTTCTAAAAGCTTTACGCTATTTCTTGTATATGGAATTTTGTATGTACCTGCGCGTCTGTTGTTGCTTTTTGTGTTTGGTATTTCTATACATTTTATAAATGTGTGTTTGTGTAAGTTTTTTTAGGTTTGTGTTTATATTTCATCGAAAGAAAAATTTGTTTGCACCCAAACATATATTTGTTTGCACACAAAAAAAAATTATTTGTTGCACGACCCAAATATATGATATTTGGGACTGTTGCAAACTAAATATGTTTGGGACATATATTAGTGAGGACGTTTTTTCATCCGTGCATACATATGATTACTGTTTTTTTAAGGAAGGTCTCCCACGCCTCGCATTACACACTAGACCATAAATATGTATGTGCATATAGGAGATTACCCACACACGTCTTAGCATTCTATACAAGCATTTGATCAGAAACTACATACATAAATTAAAAATCTCCCGAGACATTAAGGATGATGTCGGTGCTAATGTTAAAGAACTCCATTGGCAGTTAAAATTTTTTCGTTGATGTAACAACAAAACGACACATCAATTTATCTCTTGTGTAAGACTGTAAAAATTGCTGTTTAGTTCTCTAAGAAAATTTTTTCTAGTCATCCATAACGAATATTTCGTAGAAATATACTTTTCTGGTATTTAAGTAAAAACTCCTCAAAAATCAATGTTCGTACAGGATTGTTTTATTATCTCAGTAATGGAAATATCACATATTCCGAATAGGCTACTTCAGCTCTGTCATCAATGCCTCCTCTGACCAACTACAATTCTCCTAAAAAGATACCTTTATCTGCCGATTTTGAGTTAAATAACACTGAATACAAAAATATATAAATAGCTTTTATTAGAACATTAAGAATTTCAAACAGAAAAGCTTTTGTTTTATCCTAAAATTGTAAAAACCTCAGTCACCTGTGAACTTATTTATGTTACATACATAAAAGGCATTGATTTTAGTTCGTTTCTACCCATAACAATATGTCGTTTTTTCTTTCACCGTAGTTTCAGATTGTATTTTTTAACTACACTTGTGTGCAAACGGAGATTGAATTGAAGAGTTATGTGAATAAGTGCTGACAGTTTTAATAGTGATGGGCAAAATGTTTTTATATGAAAGGCAAAAACAAAATCTATGGACAATATATATGTGAAAATTTATTCCAGTGCTTTCTAACAAACGGTTATTTCCATCTCACCAACTACAGACAAAACTGAAATGAAAAAATGTTCACAATTTTCTGATAGGAAAACAAGTAAAAAAGTATCAGTCGGCTTTGCCGACAGAGATATACCCTGAGCCTGTTTAGTTTGAAACACTTTATTCCCAACAAGTAAAAAAGCATTAAGTTCGGCCGGGCCGAACTTTTCATACCCTCCACCATAAAATATTCTGAACTAAAATGGAATAATTACTTTTCATTCCTGTCCCCAACTTTAAGTGGGTACGTTAAAATGTCAGATAATGTTTATGTACATTTATGCTTCATTCGGGAGGCCCTTTTTTATAGTGCCTATATCTAACTATGTATGTTGACAATTTTTGGTGGGCTAGAAATTGGGAGGTACTGTTATATAGAGGTTATAATAAAACATGGGCCTATGTTGACAGCTTTTGATGGGAGCCTTTAATGTCAAATAACTCCTAATTCGGTTAAAAAATTTAGCTAGAATCTTCAAAATATCGAAAATCGGTACATAACGTGGGAACTTCAAATGTCATTAATAGCTATTTCGGAGGTATCTGGGCTATACTAAAATATGAACTTAAATGAACCGTTATATGGGGGCTATACCAAAACGTGGACCTATGTCCACAAGTTTTGTCATATAAGTTTATTGACATTTAAGAACTCTTAATGTCAAATTATAGCTACATCAGTCTGAAAATGTAGCTACAAACGTCAAAACACCGCAAATCGGCGGTACCGTTATATGGGGGCTATACCAAAACGTGGACCTATGTCCACAATTTTTGTTATATAAGTTTATTGACATTTAAGAACCCTAAATGTCCAATTATAGCTAAATTGGTCTGAAAATGTAGCTACAAACGTCAAAATACCGTAAATCGGGGGGTACCGTTATATGGGGGCTATACCAAAACGTGGACCTATGTCCACAAGTTTTGTTAAATAAGTTTAATGACACTTAAGAACCCCATATGTCAAAATATAGCTAAGTCGGTCTGAAAATGTAGCTAAAACCGTCAAAATACCGTAAATCGGGGGGTACCGTTATATGGGGGCTATACCAAAACGTGGACCTATGTCCACAACTTCTAATATATAAGTTTATTAACACTTAAGAATCATAAATGTCAAATTATAGCTACATCGGTCTGATAATGTAGCTAAAAACGTCAAAATACCGCAAATTGGGGGGTACCGTTATATGGGGGCTATACCAAAACGTGGACTTATGTCCACAACTTTTGTTATATAAGTTTATTGATACTTAAGAACCCTAAATGTCAAATTATAGCTAAATCGGTCTAAAAATGTAGCTAAAAACGTCAAAATACCGCAAATTGGGGGTACCGTTATATGGGGGCTATACCAAAACGTGGACCTATGTCCCCAAGTTTTGTTATATATGTTTATTGACACTTAAGAACCCTAAATGTCAAATTATAGCCAAATCGGTCTGAAAATGTATCTAAAAACGTCAAAATACCGTAAATCGGGGGGTACCGTTATATGGGGGCTATACCAAAACGTGGACCGATATAGCCCATCATCGAACTTGACCTGCCTGCAAACAAAATACGCATTTTCCCAAAATTTCAGCGTCCTATCTCCATTTTTGTGGATGCTAGAGTGATTACCACAGACGGACGGACGGACGGACGGACGTGCTCAGATCGACTTAGAATTTTACCCTGATCAAGAATATATATACTTTATAGGGTCGCAAATGAGTATTTCAATGCGTTACAAACGGAAAAACAAACTTAATATACCCTCCATACTATGGTGGATGGTATAAAAACTTTGACTTTTCTCCACATAAGCTTTTCGCTTATTCCGACTCCTGAATATTATCCGACCATCGCCAAAATAAATAGGCTTCTTCCTCTGTGGGACCCGCATACAATTCCAAAAACTTCGTGACGATCCGATCAAAATTGCGACCTGTAGCTTGATTTCAAAAAAATCGGAAAATGGGATGCATTACCGACTATTGCGATATCTCTGTTGTTTGAGCAGCTACGACAACCTACTTTACATCATTGTAAAGGCGATATTATCTACTTTCCTTGCCAGGTTTTGCTTTTGATACACCTCTTAAAGAAACAGAGATATTGGCTTTGAAATAAAATGTTGAGTTTTCTCCAAATAAGTTTTTTGCCCATTCCGACCCCTAAATATTATCCGACCATCGCCAAAATCAATAGGCTTCTACCTCTGTGAGACCCCCATTAACCCTCAAAATTTCGTGACGATTCGATCAAAATTGGGACCTGTAGCGTGATTACAAGGTTTAGATGGACAGACGGACAGACGGACGGACGGACGGACTGACGGACGGACACACATAGCCAGATCGACTCAGCTCGTCGAGACATTCATTTTGGTATATATAAGTATGGGTCTACGACCATTATTTCGATGCGTTACAAACTTTTTGGCCAAAACCAACTTATAATACCCTCCCCACATAGTGGTGTAGGGTATAAAAATACTTATGTATTTAGGGAGCTTTCAAAATATTTAGGCAGCTTTCCAAATGTTGGGCGTATTAACCAACAAAAATGTGGATTAGGATTAAAGTTCAAAAGTATTGGGGAGGAGGTACTTAAAGGAATATACCGACATAGTCCATTAGACACAAATGTTGAACTTTTGTGGGGGAGGTACCTAAGTATAGGACCGATATGGGCCATTTTAGAATTTAAACTAAATTTTGACAAAATATTGGGATATCCAAATTGGTTGCGTTCAAGAGATATGGTGCATACCATTTTAGTGACCTTTTTAAAAATTGGGGGAAGTACCGGGAGTTGTGGATCAGTATTGCCCATCTTCGAACTGAAACTAAGTTTGGACAAATTATGACGAAGGCCCAATTTTGGACCAAATCGGTTGATCAGATAGAGAGTTATCGTCCTCTCCAGCCACTACATATGGTACCATAGGGGTTTTTTACACCTTTCGGGATTTTTTCTCAAGAACTATGGACTTACCCCTGAAAAAATTTTACCTTCGTAATTGAGGCAGCGAATGCATGTTGCTTCAACAAAAATAAAAGTGATTCGAGCGCAGTTATTAAAGTGAACTTATCCGAAATTTTGTGTGGGAGGTACCCGAAAGAGCGCACAAATTTAGTCCATATTCGAACCTGATCTATATCTGGTAGATATATTAGGATTTGTGAAGTGTGGCTCAAATCGGTCACTCCCATCAAGAGTTATCGTGCGCACAATTTTTCCGAACATTTTTGAACTCTTGTGGGGGAGTTACCTGAAGGAATGGACCGATATAGCTTATCTTCGAATGTAAATTTTGTTTGGACAAAATATTACGAAGGCCAAATTTTGGACCGAATCGGCAGATCAGTTGACTACACACGGTGTCATAGTTTTTTTTTTGCAACTTTCAAGCTATTTTTTTAAGGAAGTGTGGACTTGCCCCTGATGAAACTTGTACTGTCGTATGGGGGGCAGTGAATACAAGTTGTTACAACAAAAATCAAAGCGATTCGAGAACAGATCCTAAATTGAACTTTTCCGGAATTTTGTGTGGGAGGTATCCGAAAGAGTGTACCGATTGAGTCCATATTGGAACCTCATTTAAGTCTGGTAGAAGTTTTACGATGTGTGAAGTATGGACCAAATCGGTTACTCCCTTCAAGAGTTATCGTGCGTACAAATTTTCCGAACATTTTCGAGGAGGTACCGGAAGGGGTAAACCGATAGAACCTTTCTTCGAAATTAAACTAAGTTGAACAAAAATTACGAAAGCCAAATTTTGGACCGAATCGGTTGATCCATTCGAGCGTTATTGTGCGCTTCAGCCACCCAGACAGACGGACGGACATGGCTAAATCAACTCCAAATTGTCTGAAACGGATTACGTCCAAACATACTTGGGGTCTAAAACCATTATATCGATGAGGCACATTTTACCCGTATGAAAATGTATTTACCCTCGTTAGCATAAATGCTGAGGGAGGAATCATGTAAGAAATGCAAACTAATATTTGCAGATTATGTTTTGCAATTGCTGAACAACAAAGTCTAAAATATTGTTAGTCCTACCGAGGCGTCAAAATGTTGCTCAAAACATGTCATTATATTCTACACAGAAAAAATATGTCATGATTTTTTACATATTTTCGTTCACGCTGTAGTTTTTTCATACTGTACATGTACCTCACATAAGATACATGTTCAGTTTCTTATATCCATCCGAAAGCCATTTTTTTTTTCAAAAATATGTAATACTTTCATGAGATGCAAAATTACTTTCTTATTTTTTTTCCTTACATTCCCATTATTTGATCTCATATTTCCTCTCCTGTTTTCTTTTGCTTTTGAATGATTCTCATCGTCTCACCATCACATTGGCACTGTATCCACAAACCACACCAGCCAACAATTTTTGCCTACGGTTTCGATATCAGATTTTTTCCCGAGATTTCCTAACCTTTTTTCCGATTATTTTCCGGGTGCTCTGCACATTCGCTGAGGGGAAATTTTGATTCGTGTTTGTTCCTATTAATTCCCGAGTACTCTGCACATACTCTAAAGGGAAATTTTATTTCGTTTTTTTTTCGATTAGTTTCTCGCTGGCAAAATTCGCGAGATTCGTTTGGGAGTTGATTGTATACACACAATCAACGGCAACGACAAGGGAAATTTTTTATTTTGTTTGCATGCTGTAGCTTGTGTTTTAGTTGTTTCGCAGCATTTTAGTGAGTAAGACGTAGCGGAACAAATTATTTTGTGTTTTAAAACAAATGGAAATTGGAAGTTTGCATATTTGTAAACAATTTGTAAAAAAAATTTTATAATAATAATAATAAATATTGTTAGTTCTATTTTAGATACGTAAAATTCGAGTTTTTTTTACCGAATTCGTGGACACCTTCACACAATCTTGTTCCGATTTCGGAACGCTTTCGACATCAGAATCGGAAGCTTTTGCAGATTTTCGTTCCGAATTCGGAGAAAAGCTGGGACAACGAAACAACCTGACTGAAATACAGCTAAACCAGCGATATGCACCATATTTTTTATTGCATACTATACGGGGTGTTATTGTGTGGGTGCATGTTGTTTTAATTGTGTGTGTGAAGAAAGAAACGCTCACTGGGATCACGTGTGCACTCTTGCCCAACGCTGAGCTAAACGCTTTACGCTAAACTACCACCGTCCCAATAACTTACAAACCAAACACCTACTACAGTGCGCTTGTTGTCGAAAAAACAAATTGATTGTACGATATAGTTCGCATCTACAATTTTTTAATTTCTTTAATATAAAGGCAACATCTAATATCTCAACCTGATAGACTCAACATGTACATACATATATGTTTCATATTTTTCTGCTATTCTCACAAGACAATAACAACTACAGTCAGAATCATTAGAAGAAGCGGTAAATTACAATATACAAAATAAAAGCTATAAAAAACACCAAAACTTGTCTCTGGTTTGGTTGGTGGTGTGGTGGCGGTTGGTTAGTCAATAAAAACAAAATAACTCGCCGAAATTGTTTTTTCAATCTCTCAGATTGCTTTATGAAAGGCGTTCATGAAATGCAGAAATTTTAACCTTGACAAGACTTTTTGAACACTATTCCTAAAATGCAGTACTTTTTTCTGTGTATTGTGATACTCCACCCAGCGGATTCAGACCTAAATATGGACGGCGATTTTTTGAAGAGAGATTACGATGTTGAAATTAAGATACTCGAGTATTCAGTTGGATAATTCATTTTCAATAATATGCCACGGCAAAATGCAAATGCACAAAAAATGCAAAAAAATCATATATTATTTGAATGAATTTAATCTAATTCTCAATTGGTGTTTGCATGTATTATATAATCCTTCTAGACATATACCTTAACTGTCTTTTTGGCAGGTAAAACGTATTTTAGGAAGTCTTCGTGAAAAGTAGATTAAGGTAAGTTTTGTCCTTTTCGAAAACAGATTTAGATTAAAAGTTTCATATTCAACATTTAGTAGATCGAAATCAGAGTATTATGGATTGATCTGAAATGAAAATAATTACTAACATAAATGGCCCTCTACACAATATTTGCCATATCAGCCTTGCTAAGAATAGATTTCCACTATCCTCTTTTGTTTGCTTTCCTTTCCTTCAAAATATTGTTACGAAAGTAACTTGTGAATTTGGGTTAATTTAGACGAATTTCCGTTAAATTAAGAATTTGAATTGTAACGTAAACGTAACGTGAATTTACTGTATAGAATTATAGAATTCCAAGCACTATTTTTCTATGTTTGTTTTGCTATTGTTCTTGTTTTATCTCTCTCTTTTCTTTTCTTTTGAGCATTCAGTGGTAGCTTACATTGTGACGTCATTCATTATTACCAATTCTGCTCTCACGTGTTTTTTACAAATGCCCTATTAGTTGTTTACATTAATTTGTTAATTTGTACGAGTGTGTGTGTATGTGCATCTGGATCTCTATTGAACATTGAAGAACCTCCCAGATGTAGGATGCTAGAACCGTCTACGCATACGCAAGGGGTTAGAAATACGCGGCCGAAGCGGGTGGGATTTTTAATTCATTCCGCGACTTAAACTCGTCAGTGTAATCTATAGAGTAAAGAATGAACCTGAATAGAGTAATGCTGTGTGCTTACTAGTTACTAGAGTTAGCTGTGTGCTAGTGATAAAGTTTTGCGTAAATAACGTCAATAGAGCATTGTAGAATCGTAATCTAAAGCGAACCCTTGTTTTATTTCATACAAATCGTATCGGGGAACCAAACAACGTCTACACGGGATTATGTTAAACCCTAATTCCATAACAATATAGGGTTTTAATCTTGTCAAACTTCTCTACAAGTTGTGTGGTAAGACTCTCCCTTTGGACTAGGCAATAAACAACAGGTTCCGCATTATTGAGCTAATATGAATCAGGTGTACTCATTGATATAAGATAGGTTAGGTTGAAAAGAGGGGTGATGCAGGATCACCACATGTCCGTGTGGACATACACTTAAGCCATAAAGTAGGCCTGTTGTGCGCTCTAATTTGCGGTCAGGATGAGGTTGTAAATTTAGTGTATGAATTAGTTAAAATTCCTGATAATTCTATTGACTTTAGTCTAAGATTTCTGTCATATTGACATAGTCTCTTAATGTTTTGAGATCGATTGTCCTGATGTGGTCGAGTCCTTGTATTATGTCGCTCCCTAGTAGATGTTTTCTCGGGTTTGTGAAGGCCTGACAATGACAGAGGTAGTGTTCGAACGTTTCGTCGTCCTCTCTGCATGCCCTGCATTCACTGCTTCCTGCACAACCTATGTTGTGCAGGTGCGCTTGTAGACCCATGTGTCCGGTAAGGATACCCGTCAGTCTACTAATGTCTTTTTTACTTAGTAAAAGTAGTCCCATTGTTTTGTCCTCGTCTGGGTTCCCCCATAGGATTTTTGTGTGTTTCCCTTTGTCTTCTCTATTCCAGAGGAATATATGTGCATCTTTTGCCATTGCCTTTAGCTCAATGCGCGTCGCCTTTAGGGGTTTGGCGTTATCTAGGCTGACTGTAGGTTGCTCCCTTTCCTGTTTTGGCCCTAATCCCAATATGCCCTGGTACCTATATAATGTTTACCGTACCATGTTGGGAGTAGTTGTTAATATACTGTATGCATTCCAAGACAGTTCTAGATTTCACTGTCTTGGTCGTTCGCAGTGGTAGGCTTTGTGTGACTGTCAAACCAGTTCAGACCCTTTGTTATCGCACGGACTTCCGCCTGAAGAATCGTATTATGAACCGGCAGTCGGAGGGAGATTTTCGTTTCCAGTTCCATTATACATATATAGACCCAGTTCTGTTCTCCCCTCTAGCACAGCCCCATCCGTAAGCCCACAGCTTCCAGCGGGAATCTGTCCTAGAGTTCCATCGATCCACATGTCTGTGTCTGGTATTGAAAATTCACACAAACCTACTTCACTAGTTTCAGGTATGCGGTCTGATATTATTTGGTTTATAGATTCACCCGTTGTGACCATTTATATGTTTTGGTGGTATGTTTGGTGGTCTCTACCAGGGACGTACGCAGGATTTCATTTCGGGGGGGCCCAACTTGGCCAAAAATCTTGAAAAATTCAAATGTTGTGTAGCGTTACGTTAAGCTATTTTAAGGGGTTATGGCCACTTATAATTATAAGAAAAACCATTTTCATGCATTTTTTATAAGAAATCTATTAAACCTTGAGTTACCTTCTAACTTTTTTTGTATAATCTATCTGACAAATGCCCGCCTATAAAGCACTGTTTTTACTAAAGCAGTTTGCTGTACCCACTGTAGTTCGAAAAAGAATAAACCGATCAGCATATATTTTTGTGGGATCATTACGAACCTAATAATCGTGTCCATTATCGAAACGGAATTAAAAAAATCAATTTTTGAAAATTTTGAACAGTTAAAATCAAAATCTCGGTTTAAAAAACGGGTTTTTAAAGACTCTCTCGGTTTAGCACATGGTTTATGTGTATAATAGTCCCAAAAACATATAAAAACCGGACCATCCGTTTTCGAGCTACAGTGGACACCGCTTCAAAAGTGCCACTTCGAGGAAAAGACGCTTTAAGATTCTATGCTACATACAGAACACAATAAATTTTTCCCTTCGAAAGCTAATATCTCCGTAAATTTTTGTCCGATGGACAGGAAAATTTTGGCACATATTCCGTTCTACATGTTCAATTTTTCGAATTTAGTATGAAATATTGGTACAAAGTATATAAATTCAATAGAAAGAATTCATAATATTTAGGATCTTAGCCTAATTTTTAAGAATATCGGCTGCCGTTGTCTATGTTTCCAAATGAAAATATTAAGAAAAATTTAACAGTTTTGGAAATATGGTGCGAAATATATACAAATTATATAATTTTTAGAAATATTATAAAATTTGAGGTAATAATTGTAGTTTTTCCAGTTCAATATTTGTCCAAGTATTTTTTTCTGACCCTTATCTACAAATTTGCGTCAGAGGTCAGAAGAAGATTTGCATTGGTTTCAGGGACATATCCCCGTGTTGCTTTAAAAAGTCGATAATTAACAATGTTTAGAGGGGCCCATAAAATCCAAGCTAGATCTGACTCAACAAAACCCAGCCCTAGTTTGTACTTTGGGTCTGTACTTTCAAAAAATCCTCACTTCAAATTGTTTGCACAAGATTACCTTAAACCTTGCATAGTGTTATTTAGCGGAAGAGATAGAGTCTGATACCCCGGTTACACTTAACCGGATTAACCAAGTGGGTTTGGATTTCAAATGTCAATTCCATTACGCAAACGTCAAATAAATCCTCTCGAAGTGGGTTAACCCGGCATAAAACTATAGTGTAACCGTACTATGATTCCGTACTATGTTCTTACTTTTAATATAATGTTAAAAAAGAAGCATTATATTTTTTTCTTAATTGTACGATTAGAAGATTTTGGACTCGATGACAAACACTTTGATGGACTTAGTTCTATATAGTTTTGACAAATAACAATCGATCCTTATTGAACCCCACTTAATTATTCGCTAATAATAAGCTAATTCATTTTAGAAATGGATCTTATTTTGAGACACATTCGCGCCCATAAGCTATTTTAGTTGGTCACCGTAGCATTGAGAGCTTTGTCAGGAAGCATGAACTTGTCCACGAAAAATAGGATATCGCTGTAAACAAGACTACAAAATGTCCAAAGGATCCTCGAACAGTCTATAAACTGCAGTTATGTTAAATATGTATGAGTGACCTGAAGATGTTGTCCAAACATATTCTCTTGGAACTTGATGTACTTTTGGAAGTAATTTTGCGAGTGGACCGAAATAGTCCATATTAGGTTCGATTTTAGACCGAATCGGTTAGTCCCCTTCGACCATTTTATTGAAAATTGTTGAACTTTTATGGCGGAGGTACCGATATGACTTAAATTTAATTGGGACAAAACATTACGAGATCCATAACTTGGACCAAATCGGTTGATCCGTTCGACAGATATCATGAGTTCCAGCCTGCCAGACAAACAGAGATACAACCGGATGGACGGTGGTAAGTACTTCCATCATCTCCAAACATATTTATGTGGAGTCTAAAATCATTATTTTGATGAGACCTATTTGCATCGTATTCTAGTGTATATATTCTCGTAACCTTAAAGTCTGAGGCTACAAATAAACGTCGGTGATGATAAGGAAAAAAACAAGTCACGCACAAAAATTCATTTGTCATCATTATTTTCTCATACTGTTTAGCAGCAAATTTGTCTAAAATAGAATAACAAAATTTTGGCGATGGCAGTAAAACAAATTTCTAATTCGCTTTCAAGATGTAGTACACGAAGGACCGACCCTTCCATTCCACAGTGGTCCCACTTGTATGGGAAGGTGCGACAAAAATATTTATAATCGTCGGATCAATCTGATTTGTTCACTATATGCAAAAATAAGTAAACAAATACTTTAGCCAAAACATCATCAATATGGGTCCAGTTTTTCCTATAGCCCCCATGTAGCGGTACCACCCGATTTTAGCTTTTATCTACATTTTCGGCCCTAATTGGCTGTACTTTGGTATTTGGGGTTTCCAATGGTCAAAACCCTTCTGCGCCAAAAATTGTGGTCGTAGGTCCAGGTTTCGGTATAGCTCTCATATTACGATATGTCCCGTTTTCAGGTATCTTGAAGATATTATAAAAATTTTCGGCCCGAATTGGTTGTAATTTGCCATTTGGAGTTCTCAATGATCAAAAACCTTTTTTAGGACTTAAAAAAAAACCTACAAGAAAATATTGTAAAAATGTGATTTCCAACACATTTTATGCGAATAATGTGTACAATTTTTTATGTAAAAGTAATTAGAAATCCTTGTAATAAAACTTCCATTTCGCAAAAAAAAAAATTATCTTTTCAATTTTGAGTTACTTGCCTTGTAAGAAGTCACAACCTTACTGATGTTTTTAAAGTTTCTATAAGATTATACACAAATGTCAACTTCTTCTGTATTGTTTTGTTAAATACTGTTATAAATTACAAAAACAGTGCTGGAATACTAAAATATAATATGTTTAGAGAAAACTTGCTAAATTGTCTCAGAGATTTGCTGATATCGATTTTTGTCGCAGGTTGGGACCAGTGTGAATTCCCAGAAACTGAACTCGTTAATTTTGTTGTTACAGGATGAGTTTTAAGCCTCGAGAGCTCTATACAGTTCGAATAAATAATAGACATGGGGTATATTCATTAAGGAATTAGCTTTTGATAGTGGTTTCTCTCAAAAACAGCTTACAAACAAAAATTTTTTAAATATTTTCTTACAAAACTTTTTAATGATGTACATTTTCTGTTCAGAAACTTAAGAAAATATAAGTTTTAATTTAAAATCTTCAACTATACAAACATTTTTATGCGAAAAAAATACAATAACTAGTGACAGTAGCTTAACAAATTTTGCTCGACCAAACCATTTCGTACGTCCCTGGTCTCTACTGATCCACTCGCTCATCGACTTTAGCCTTGTAGCTGCGATGGGTGCCTCATACCTTACCTGAATTTCTATTGGGTATATAAACAAAATTGTTTCTAGAGCCCTAGTCGGTGTGGTCCTCATTGCCCCGCTAATGCTAGGCAACATGTTCTTTGGAATTTTTGCAATATCTTCACATTGCATTGTTTGTCCATAGCTATCCACCATATAACATACGCGCATGTTAAGATTGGTCTAATTGCGCCTCTGTATAGCCAGTGTGTCATCCTAGGATTGAAACCCTATTTTGAGCCTATTGCCCTTCTACATGTTGACCAACATCTTTGTGCCTTGTTGGCCCTTTCTTGAATATGGTCTTTCCAATTATTTTCCTATCCAGAATTACTCCTAGGTATTTAACTGTGCGGGAAATATTTATTGTCCTATTTAGTAAAACTGGTTCCTCGAAGATAGCCACTTTCGTAAATAGACATATTTCCGTTTTTTCCGGGTTAACGTTCAGACCTCTCGGTCTGGCCCAGTTGTATGCAATTTTGAGAGCCGTTTCTGCTCTTCTGCAAAGTATATTCGGATTCATTCCCCTTAGAAGTATTATAACGTCGTCTGCGTAGCAGACTGGGTCAAATCCTTCTTCGGTTAAGGTCCTTAAGAGACTGTTTATGGTAGTAACCCACAAAAGAGTTGATATTATCCCTGTGGCGTTACTTGTCCGACTTTGTCACTTATTTTGACGTCATATAGCCCGCAGCTTATCCATTTGTTCCTTAGCATATTGTTGACCCAGTTCCTTAAAGCCCTGTCCACCTGAAACTCGTCTAAAGAGTGGATCAGCGTTTCGGTGCTGACGTTGTTTAAAGCGCATTCGATATCAATGCATACAGCAAGTGTATACATCTTCATTTCAAAGGTTCTCTCTATATGGTGTACTACCTCGTGCAACGCGGTTTCCACTAATCCGCCTTTAACGTATGCGTGTTGTTTGAATTTTAGCATATCGTTAGGGATTCTACTCTTTATCATGGTGTCGACCGTCCGTTCCATTGTCTTGATTAAGAATGAAGCTAAACTTATCGGGCGATACGATTTTGGTATTGCGTAGCTTGCCTTGCCAGGTTTAGAGATAAAAACTACCCTTGCCTCTTGCCAAGCTAGGGGGTTGTAAGCAAATTTTAGACAAGCGTTGAAGATCCCGACCAGTTTGGACGCAATAAGGTCCACTTCCCGCTGTAATAGGGCCGGGAAGATCTGGTCTGGTCCCGCTGCTTTGTATGGTGAAAAGCTCGTGATGGCTTGTTTGACCATCGAGCTGTCAATTTTTGGTGCATCTTCTGATGAGTAACCCGACTCAATCGATGCCTCGGTGCTGGCCGTGTTATTCGACGGAAAGTGCGTTTTCATCAGAAGGCCTAGAGTTTCTTCTGTTGTTTCCGTCCTTTTCCCATTTCCATCGATCATTTGCTCGGTCTGTGTATGGGTTTTGGGCATAAACTTCTTAATTTTCGAAACGTCGTTAACGCTATCCGCCTGTTCGCAGAATAGCTTCCAGGAGTTACGTTTGGCGTTCCTTGTAATTTTGTTGTATACCTTCAATTTTGCCTGGTAGTTGTCCCAGAATACAGCTGCTTTTTTACGTTTTGTCTTATTATAAAGTCTGCGGACCTCCTTGCCTTTATTCCGAATTTCCCCTGTCATCCAGGGTTTTTCGTAGGCGGATTTCCTCTCTCGAAGGGGACAACTTTCCTCGAAAGACTTTACTAGTGCCTCCGTTAACTTTAAGACATTCCTATCTATGTCCTCCTTACTTAGGCATTCCTCATCTGTTTGCCCTAGTCTTTCGTATACTCGTTTTCCGAACTTAGTCCAATTTGTTTTGGATTTGTTTCGAAAGGATATCGGGTTTGGCGGTGGCCTCGCTATTTTAAATATAATATACCTATGGTCTGAGAAGGAATATTCCTCCAAAACCCTCCACTCATGTACCTCGTTTATTAGATTTTCTGAACATATCGTTATGTCTAATGCTTCCTCCCTAACTCTATTAGCAAAGGTTGGTGTATTTCCTGTGTTAAGTGTAATCAGGTCGTTAGTATTAAAGTAGTCTATAAGGGCTTAACCCCTTTTGTTAGTGTTAGTACTACCCCACGAGATGTGGTGAGAGTTAGCATCGCTTCCTACTAGTACTTCGTTACCTGTTTGCTTGATCCTTCTCACCAGTTGCTGCAATTCCGACGATATGAGATAAGTCCCCTTTTGTCCTTTCTGGGATGTTTGTGGAACAATTACACTGTGCAACATTTTTAAGGTGATCTTGTGCAAACAATTCGAACTGAAGATTTTTTGAAAGTATAGACCCAAACGACAAGAAACCCTAGTTGGGTTTTGTTGTGTCAGATCCAGCTCGGATTTTATGGCCCCATCTAAACATTGTTAAACATTGAGTTATTAAAGAAATTCGGGGTTATATCTCTGAAACCAATGCGAATCTTCTTCTGACCTCTGAAGCAAATTTGTAGATAAGGACAAGAATAAAATATTTGGGGAAATAATGAACTCGAAAAACTACAACTACAAATTTCACAATTTTTATACATTTCGCACCGTATCTCTAAAACCGTTAATTTTTTCTGAACATTTTCTTTTGGAAAAATATTCCCTGGAATGTTATAGACGACTCTTCAGAACATGTCATTGTTGTAAAATGCTTCTATGCCGTTGTTTTCAGTAAATTTTTCAACGACGATTTAATAAAAATGTCAATAAGGTAGTGAAATCCGAAATACGTGTTGTAAAAGATATGATGCAAAATACCTGAAACAACGTGAAGTAAGCATTTTAGAGTTTCAGAATGTTCTAAAGAATTGTTGAGAACTTTATTTGGAAGATTTTTCAAACGATTAGTTGGTTCAACTCAGAACAGTTTAGGCGATACTGACCAGAATTTCAGCAATTATGTAAAATTTTCTATATTTTATAGATTTTGATGCCCTAGATGGAGTTTTTCTTATGTGGTTTTTTCAAAAGATAAGTTCTACTAGTTTCTGAGATAAAGGCCTGATAAATGCAAAAAAGTGTAGATTTAGTCCGGTTTAGATGAGGCCAAAACATCCGAACTGGATCTGACAGGACAAAACCCTACTACGGTTTTTGTAGTCTAAATATGTACTTTCAAAAAATGCATACTAAAAGTTGTTTGCATTTTCAGTGTTGCATAGTGTAGTTTTCCACACGTCTATTTCATCGAAGCTTTCGCCTTCCAGCTCTGTGTGTACCACCATGCGACCCATATTTATAAACCGTTTCAGTGATTTCAACGTACTAGAGTTTCAGTATACTGACGTCGCTGTAAAATAGGGCTGCTCATACAATTACAAACACATTTTGTTATTGTATTGGTTTTGAAACACAAACATTTTTATAGTTTCCCAACATACCATTCAGTCTGATTACATAAAATTTACGAAAAACAATTCGTACAAATATATTCTACAATTACACGGATGAGCTAATAATTAGCATACACATTCATTATTTATTGTTTCGTTTATTCTCTAGTGGCTACACAAGAATTTATATTCAAATATGATGTTTTGTTCGAGTAATGTTGGCTTATTGGGTTGTCTTGTGTAATGGAAAAAATGTGTGTATTGAAAATGTTCATTTCAATAACAAAAGCTCTCTTTTCCAATTGTGTGAGTGAGCAAATTGACACACACCGACAGGAGAAGTGCGCCCTTTGAGAAGCCCTACTGTAAAGCCGATACAGTTCGTGGTTCAAACGACGTCTATATTGAAGGTCAACATTGATCCGAAGATCTTTCGAAAAATTTTTCTCTCAGACACACCAAGTTTTGTATTGAACATAGGTTTGAGTCGTTCATATAATACCCCCTCCACTATCTTTAAGGTAAGAGGGATCAGAATTTGAGACTGAATTTCTCGACTGCTGGACCCAAGATATTCTCCTTTCTAATGTTGGCACTAAACTCGCTTAAAACGTTTAGGCTTTTTTTCAAGGGAGGGTTGTCAACCCCTAACCTAAACCATCCTTCTTTCTTTCACAATCTTCATAAATTCAATTACAAATTTATTTCAATGTCTTATATTTTATTATAATAAAATCAATTCATGCTTTTGACTATTATAATTTAAGAAGTTTTTTTTGTAATGTTATTTTCAATTTTGTCATTTTTTTGTATATTTTCTTCATTGCACTTCATCTGTGGAATGAGAATATCGTACTAAAGGTGCCATAGACAAAAATAGAAAATATTGATTCGATTAGCCGAAGGAGCAACAAAGTATGCGATTTCCTCTCTTTATGAATCATAAACATAATACGATTCTTTTTTTTCCTCGTTGGGGTAAGAAATCTGAATTGTATGATTATGTCTATTCAGTTACACAGAGAGCATGTTAGGCCTTTTCTTGTTGTACCTCCCTTTCTACACCCAGAAGTAAACCGGTCTTATGAGTTTTCCTTAACCGTTTCAGTTGACTCTGCATATTGAATAGACATAATTTTGGTACTTTTTTCTTGGTTTGCAACTGATTTTGAGTTTTGTTTTGCTTGGCTTTTTCTTAATACTTATGCATCCCGCCCATTTGAAATAATAGTTATTTGTTATTTGCAAGTATTGGCATTCCCAGTACCAATACGGCCTTTTGCTTCTCAAGTTCGTTAGCAAACCTGTTTAGCTTGAGTATTAATACAGCTTCCGTTGCCTAACTACCGCTGTTTGTTGCTCTTTGTTGTTTTTTGTAATTCCTCAAAATTGCTAGTCAATGCCAATGACAGTTTCATTTGATATTGTCCTTCGGGAATTTTATTAAAATGTCTAAATCTAAAGATTAAAGAAACCTTCTTGTTTGCTATTTTTGTATTTTCTGTTGTTTTCATAGCATGACGTGCCACTAACTAGCAGCGTTATATTTGAAGCGTTGTAATGTGGACATCACAACAGTGAATAAGGTTTCCAATTTGGTTTAAAGGTCTGCAGTATTGGGCAATATCAAAAAAATAATAAGTATGCAAAAAAACAGATTGATGTCAAATGCAACAAGTAAACAAGTAAGAACGGGGTTAAGTTCGGCCAGGCCAAACTTGTTATACCCTCTACCACGAGTTGTATTGAAGTAAAATGGAACAATTAGTTTCCTTTCGTTTGTAAAGAAGATTAAATACCAAATTTTCAGCAAGTTCGGTAAAATAATGTGGCTAACCTTCAAAATGCGTGACGTAGGGGATGGAAGATACCAAGGAACGGTCGTGACAGGCTTTAACATGGCAAAGCCTAGGATTTATCTTGGTCCCTATTTCATTTCAAGTGGACACTGACCTCCGTGGTGTCACCTGGGGAACTGCCTTTAACATCCGTTAAAGGTAGTGAGCTAACATGTGCCGCGCGTTCACCCATAAGAACGTTTAAAACTGGGGTTTGGACGTCGGGTTAGTAGCCCCCTAAAGAAACAGCATACTATGAAAAAACGAAAGTGAAAGAAAAACAAACCCCTCTAATGTTGACGAACCGCGTAAACGTTTTAAGGACCATGATCTGATCACTTTTTTGCATTTATCGCGCCTTTATCTCAGAAACGATTAGGAATTTGATCTTTCTGTCTTGGCAATATTGTAGCCCTAAACTAGGGGCATCAAAATCGATAAAAAGAAAGTTTTACAAAATTGCTGAAATTCTGGTCAGTATCAGCTAAACTATTGGGAGTTGAACCAAGTAACCTTTTGCAAAAATATTCCAAATGAATTCTCAGCAATTCTTCAGAACATTCTAAAACTCTAAAATGCTTAGTTCATGTTATTTCAACGGTATTTTACATCATGTCTTTTACAACACCTATTTCAAACGCAGTTCACACCTAAAGTTTATTCTCGCATTTCGGATTTCACCACATTATTGACATCGTCGTTGAAAATTATACTGAAAACAAAGTGATAGAGCCATTTTACGACAATGACATGTTCTGAAGAGTTGTGTATTACATTCCAGCGAATATTTTTCCAGAAGAAAACATTAAGAAAAAATGAACGGTTTTGGAGATATGGTGCGATATGTATACAAATTATGGAAATTTTCGATATTATATAAAATTTGAAGCAATAAATGTAGTTTTTCGACTTCATTATTTCGATAAATATTTTATTCTTACCCTTATCTACAAATTTGCTTCAGAGGTCAGGTGAAGATTCTCATAAGTTTCAGAGATATAGCCCAGAATTGATTTAAAAAGTCAATATTTAACCATGTTTAGATGGGGCCATAAAATCCAAGCTGAATCTGACACAACAAACCCCAACTAGGGTTTTTGTCGTTTGGGTCTGTACTTCCAAAAAATCTTCAGCTCAAATTGTTTGCACAAGATTACCTTTAAAATGTTGCACAGTGAAATTCTTCAACATCAGCTTTATTTGCGCTAATGCTCCCACTGAAGACAAGGACGAACAGACCAAGGATATATTTTACGAGCGCTTAGAAGAAACTTATGACCGTTGCCCTGCCCATGGCATTAAAATTATTCTAGGCGATTTTAATGTCAAAATTGGAAAGGAGAATATCTTCGGTAAATTCAGTCTCTACAGTGAAACATCTGATAATGGTATGAGGCTGATAGACTTTGCAGCTGCAAAAAACATGGTAGTTTGCAGTACCAGATTTAAGCATCTCGATCTTCATAAGGACACCTGGCTGTCGCCAGATCAAAGAACAGGAAATCAAATTGATAACGTTGTGATAGATGGAAGACATGCATCGAGGGTGTTGAATGTACGATCATTCCGAAGTGCAAACATAGACTCGGACCACTACCTTGTTGCAGCAAAGGTACGTACCAGATTAAACGTAGCAAACAATGTGCGAACAGACACAACACGGAAGTTGGACATCGGTAAGCTGCAATCACAACACATTCATCCAGCCACAGCATATTCCATTGGCCCAACTGCTTAATCGAAGCACTCCTCGTCCCGATAACATATCAGGACAATGGCAAAACATTGCCCACTCCATGCAAACAGCCGCAAAATTAGTACTTGGATACCAGAGACCTCCACCAAGGAATCCATGGTATGACCAGGAGTGTCGTGCTGCCACCGAAGAGAAAAATGCGGCATATAGGGCTACTTTACAATCAGTAGCAACCCGTACCGCACAAGAGAGGTATCGGGAGAAAAGGAGAGAGGAGAAACATCTTTTCCGCAGGAAAAAGAGAGAGATGGAAAAGCGGGAGCGTGAACAAATCGAGATGTACAGAAGGCAGAATGAAGTCAGAAAATCCTACCAAAGAGTGAAACATCAAACTGATGGCTTTGGAACTGGCCATCCTCCTGTAAAGACCAGCTAAGGATATGGAAAGAGCATTTTTCCAAACTGTTGGTATCCAATAGTAGCGAAGTCCCAATCCCAGAAGACGGTATTGAATGTATACCACCCGGCCAAGACGAGGTAAAGGCAGCGATAAACCGGCTGAAGAATAATAAGGCAGCAGGAGCTGCTGACCTACCAGCCGAACTGTTTAAAACCGGAGCCGACACGCTGATAATGTGTATGAATCAGCTAGTTAGCACCATCTGGCGGGAAGATCGCGTACCCGACGATGGAACCTGAGCATCCTGTGTCCCGCCCATAAGAAATGAGATAAGACTTAATGCTGCAACTATAGGGGCTTAAGTCTTCTCCCTATCATAGTGTCAGGGATATTGTGCGAACGACTAAAGACCATGGTCAACGAAATAATTGGACCATACCAATGCGGCTTTAGACCTGGCAATTCCACCATTGATATTTACCCTGCGGCAAATCCTGGAGAAGACCCAAGAGATGCAGATATCGATCTACCTAGCACCTTTTTGTCGATTATAAAGCAGCCTTCGATAGCCCGCTAGGTTCAAAGGTATTCCAAGCAATGTCTGAATTTGGCAAAGCCCATTCGGTTTTTATACCCAACACCACACAGTGGTAAGGGGTATTATGTCTTTGTGCATTTGTATGTAACATACAAAAGGAAACGAAATAGACCCATAGTTCCTTTTGGGGATATACATATAATCACTTTCTGAGTCGATTTATGCATGTCCGTCCGTCTGTCCGTCTGTCTGTCCATGTATTTTTGTTCGCAACGTACAGGTCGCATTTTTTGTCCGATTCAGCTGAAAATTGGGGACTACAACTTTTTTAGCCATAGGAAGAACGCTATTTGGTGAAAATCGGTTCAGATTTGGATATAGCTCCCATATATATTTTCGCCCGATTTCAAGTATTTGCTGCACCAAACACGCTATATACGTCCAATTTTGATGAAATTTTAAATATGTGACTGAATTCGGTCTACAAATAAGTGTGCCAAATTATATAGAAATCGGGTCAGATTTGGATATAGCTCCCATATATATTTTCGGCCGATTTCACGTATTTTCTGTACCACACACGCTATATATGTCCGATTTAAATGAAATTTGGAATGTGTCAAATTATATCGAAATCGGTTCAGATTTGGATATAGCTCCCATATATATGTTCGCCCGATTTCTCGTATGTGCTGCACCAATCACGTCCGATTGTAATGAAATTTAAAATGTTTGACTAAATTTGGTCTAGAAATAAGTGTGCCAAATTATATAGAAATCGGTTGAGATTTGGATATAGCTCCAATATATATTTTCGGCCGATTTCACGTATTTTCTGTACCAAACACGCTATATATTTCCGATTTCGATGAAATTTGGAAAGTGTGACTGAATTCAGTCTAGAAATAAATGTGCCAAATTGTATCGAAATCGGTTCAGATTTGGGTATAGCACTCATATATATTTTCGGCCGATTTTGCGTATTTGCTGCTCCAAACACGCTATATACATAAGTCCGATTTCAATGATATTTGGAATGTGTGACTTAATTCGGTCTGGAAATAAATGTGCCAAATTATATCAAAATCGGTTTAGATCTGGATATAGCTCCCATTTATATTTTACATATTTACAGTGGTGTATGGTATCATATAGTCGGCCCCGCCCGACTGTGATCCTTTCCTTACTTGTTTAAAATGACTCTGACACAACATCTTCAGTTACAAGAGGAAAGAACCTCTCCGAAGAGTTTTGTACCAAAAGAGGTTTCAGGCAAGGAGACAGCATTTCGTGTAAACTTTTCAACATCCTGCTCGAAAAGGTTATAAGAGAGGCAAACGTCAAAAGAAGTGGCACAATCTACACCAATAGCCACTTGTTACTTGCTTATGCTGATGACACTGTGCAACATTTTTAAGGTGACCTCGTGCAAACAATTCGAACTGAGGATTTTTTGAAAGTACAGACCCAAGCGACAAGAAACCCTAGTTGGGTTTTGTTGTGTCAGATCCAGCTCGGATTTTATAGCCCCATCTAAACATGGTTAAATATTGAGTTTTAAAAGAAATTCAGGGATGTAGCTCTGAAACCAATGCGAATCCTCTTCTGACCTCTGAAGCAAATTTGTAGATAGGGACAAGAATAAAATATTTAGATGGAGTTTTTCTTATGTGTTTTTTTTTTTCAAAAGATAAGTTCTACTAGTGTAGGGCTACAATATTTCTAAAGACTGCAAGGCCAAATTCCTATTCGTTTCTGAGATAAAGGTCTGAAAAATTCAAAAAAGTGTAGATTTAAAATCCGAACTGGATCTGACAGGACAAAACCCTACTAGGGTTTTTGTAGTCTAAATATGTACTTTCAAAAAATGCATACTAGAAGTTGTTTGCATTTTCAGTGTTGCATAGTGTAATATATACATCATGGAAAGATCAGTAAAAGAAGTAACCGATACCTTTATGAAGGTCGAAGGAGAATCTGCTAAGCCCAATGCGTCCATTGAGATCGGACCAACTGTTGAAGTTGGTTGCTATAATTTTGAGGTAGTAAAAGACTTCGTATACCTCGGCACCGCCGTAAACACAACAAACAACAGATACAAATTTGGCTTAACAAAGCACTTTAAAAGCAATGCCACAACTCGTCAAACAAAAATAACGCTTTACAAAACACTGATACTACCCGTGTTGATGTATGGTTTCGTTGCCTGGGTACTTACGCAAGCAGATAAGACAGTGCTCGGCGTATTTGAGAGAAAAATTCTTCGAAAGATCTACGGACCAATCTGCGTTGACGGTGAATATCGACGTCGTATGAACCACGAGCTGTATCTGCTATACAACGACATCAATATAGCTAAACATTCGAGATGCAGCGATTGCGTTGGCTAGGCCATATCATAAGAATGAGCGATGATGAACCCGCTGAAAAGGCGTATAAATTCGGGCCGCATGGCGGTGCGCGCAGAGTTGGCAGACCAAAGAATATATAGCGCAAACAAGTGGATCAGAGATGACAAGGCGCGGTATTTCAGAAAACGAAGCACTAAACAGAGAACATTGGAGATCTTTTCTTAGTTCGGTCTATGGAACTAATGTTCTGTAATGGGCCAGGTAAGTAACTAAGTTACCTTCAAAATACCGAAATTCGGGACGTACCGTTCCATGAGTGCTATATCAAAACGTCGATCTATACCTTCAAAATTTTGGCGGAAAGTTTTTAGACTCAAATGAGACTAAATACCAAATTTCCGATATTTAAGTAAAACCTTCAAAATGCCGAAAAGAAAGAGGTACGCTTCTATGGCGGACATAGGAACGCGCGGACCTACACTGATAATTCTCATCTGGGATATTTCATAACCCCATGGAAGACTAAACAACAAAATTCAGTCTTTAGGTGGGATATTCATATCACAACCTTTAGAATTGCGACAATCGAGAGGGGCCGTTCTATGGGGGCTATATCGCAATATGGACCTAAACAGTCAGAAAGCCTTTTTTACCTCCAACAAAGACTAAATACCAAATTTCAGCCATTTCGGAGGGTTGCTGTGGCCACAACCTTAAAAATACCGAAAATCGGGAGGTACGGTTCTATGAATGCTATATGAAGACGAGGACCTATACCGACAACTTTCTGGAAGATAAATAAAGACCGACAAATTTCTGGGAGAAATTTGTATACACTCAACGAAGACTAATTAGGAAATATCATCCATTTCGGTGGCTTATTGTGGCCACAACCTGCAAAATACCGAAAATCGGGAGGTACCGTTCTTAGCAAATGAATACTGAACTTAATAACATCATTTTTACCCCTTACTATAATAGCTGAGTATATTCGTTTAATATATCTGATACAAGATAATTCGTTCACTTACCAGTCCTAGAGTAATTTCAAAAGGACCTACCTAAAAAAAAAAAATAAAACAAATTATTATAATTAAATTTCGTTGTATTTTAGCAACACAATATTTAATTTCCAAAAACGTAAGAACATAAATATAACGTTCCTCTATGGCTGCAACAACAATTTCAATGTCGCACATGCATGCTAATATGTTAAAGGAAAGTGAATGTAGACAATTGAGTTTTCCAACTCCAAAAAGAACAACAAGCTTCATACGATGGAAAAAAGGAGCAGAACACAGAAAAATGAAAGCAAATTTCATTTTTCTTTGGCATTCACTTTGCCTGCTTTACCATGCCAACTTACGTTGCAGTATAGTTTTGGTTTTCAGTGAAATTTCCATTAGTTTTGCATTCGCTTGAGCTATTCAATTGTTAATGTTTGTCGAGCTAAGTTTGTACTCGGTAGTTTAGAAAAAAACGCCAAAGGAAATGGAATCAAAACAATAGTCTGCAGTTGTACTTTCTCCTTTGTAACAGCATATGTCTTTAAAGGTGTCTAGACAACATGAAGTCTATATACGCTTTTAGCATTATTGTGTTCTTTCTGTTTATATATTTTCGGCAATGGAAAAACTAGCTCACAAACAATCATACACTATATTTTAGTAACACTTGTATGGGGGGAGATAATTTTCAATTATCAGTTCAAAAAGTTTTGCTTTGCATGAAAATATAAATTTTAAGAAAAAGTATCTTACGTTCGTTTACAACGAATATATTAATTGAAAATATCCAAATTATCTCTATGTGTAACTAGCAGACCCCGGTCCGCGTTGCTGGACCTCACTTCTTCGGTCCATTCTCAAACCGAGGAGGATATTTAATTGATTAACTGATTTTGTCGGTAACCTTCCTTTTCTCTTACGGACTTTGTCGGATTTTTTCGCCCATTGATGCTGTTTAGGATTTAATATCGTCCATGTGCCCTGTCTTTATCCTAAAGCGATCTAATTATAAAAGTTGTCTGAGAAATTAATATTCAAGCCGATGCACTCATAAGCTTAGCAAATATAGCGATTTTAAAACAATGGCAAATTTGATGGAAATCGGTAGTATTGGAGATATAATATATGTAAACAAAACAGACGTGGTCGGGTCTTTAGGCCCCAAAGCAGAACCTAGATTGTAGATTAATTCGTAAATTTTTAAGCCGATATATGAGTAATTTTTGCAAACATAGCGTTTTTTTAAATATCGCATAGGGGAGGTACCCCGCCACCTCTGGAATTCAATAAATTATGTAGTCTGTTATCGGGGGCCATCCCTGTACATTCCCTGACAATTTCAGGAAAAACGGTTCAGTAGTTTTTGAAGAAAAACTTCAAATTGAAAAAAAAAGTGGTCGCGTTAAAATGTTCTTTTCATAAAAACCTAAGTTGGGTTATGGCGGGATTTGATTTTTAGTCATAAAAATATGGCGTTTTTATACCCTACACCACTATGTGGGGAGGGTATTATAAGTTGGTTTTGGCCAAAAAGTTTGTAACGCATCGAAATAATGGCCGTAGACCCATACTCATATATACAAAAATGAATGTCTAGACGAGCTGAGCCGATCTGGCTATGTGTGTCCGTCTGTCCATCTAAACCTTGTAATCACGCTACAGGTCGCAAGTTTGATCGGATCGTCACGAAATTTTGGATGTTGATGGGGATCCCGGAGGGGAAGAAGCCTATTGATTTTGGTGATAGTCGGATAATATTTAGTGGTCTGAATGGGCAAAAACCTTATGTGGATAAAAAGACAACGTTTTTTCCAAAAGGAATATCTCAGCTTCTGTATAAGGTATACCAAAAACAAAACAATGAAAGTAGAAAATATCACCTTTCTAATGATGTAAAGTAGGTTCTTGTAGGTGATCAAACAAGGAAGATATCACAATAGTCGCAAATAAAACCCTAATTTTAATTTTTGCGATTTTAATTATAATGACGAATATCACAGCTTTGGTTGGGGACTTTCCAAAAGCAAAGTCTGACTATGAAAGTAAAAGATTCCATCTTTATAATGCTGCAAACTAATGGAGGTCCTACAGGGGAAGAAGCCTATTGATTTTGGTGATGGTCGGATAATTTTTAGGGGTCGGAATGGGCAAAAAACTTATTTGGAGAAAATGTCAACGTTTTATTTCAAAGCGAATATCTTCGATTCTATAAAGGGTATATCAAAAGCAAAACCTGCTAATGAAAGTAGAAAATATAGCGTTTGCAATGATGTAACGTAGGTTTTCAAGCAACGAAGATATCGCAATAGCCGCTAATAGAACACAACTTTTCATTTTTGCGATTTCTATAAGAATGACGAATATCACAGCTTTGGTTCGGGACCTTCCAAAAGCAAAGTCTGACAATGAAGGTAAAAAATCCCATCTTCACAATGATATAAAGCAGGTTGGGTAGGTATCCAAATAACGGAGATATCGCAGTAGTCGGTAATACATCCAATTTTTTAATTTTTTTTATAATCACGCTGCACGTCGCAATTTTGATTGGATCGTCACGAAATTTTGGGTGTTAATGGGGTCCCACAGAGGAAAAAATCTTTTGGTTTTTGATAATGGTCGGATATTATTCAGGGGTCGGAATGTGAAAAAACTTATTTGGAGAAAAGGCCATCGTTTTATTTCAAAGCTAATATCTCTCTTCTGTAATAGGTATATCGAAAGCAAAACCTGAAAGGAAAGTAGAAAATATCACCTTTACAGAGATATCGCAATAGTCCGTAATGCATCCCTTTTTCCATTTTTTGTGCAATCACACTACGAAATTTTGATCGGATCCTCACGAAATTTTGGGGGTTGATGGAGGTATAACAATTTTAATATTTTGAATTTTACCAGTCAAAAGCTTATGAACAGGGGTGGTGGTGTAGGGTATCACATAGTCGCCCCGACCCGACTATAGCCTTGGCTCACTTGTTTTAATATGGCAAAGGGAAGTACACCGTCCCCTTCGAAATTCAAGGAAATTTGCATCCTTTCACCGGGAGCCATCTCTGTACATTCCATGAATCTCGATTCAGTAGTTTTGTAGATGTAACATATTTTAAAAAGTGGGCGTTGTCAAGTCTTTGGGTCCTAAAAAGTAGGTAAGGTCAAAGACACAACCAAAATTGTCAAATGAATTTCCTAACCGATACATTGGTAATTGTTGTAAATATAGCATTTTTAAAAAGTAGGGTATAGGGGAAGTGCCCCGCCCACTCCGAAACTAAATTTGTAGCCTATTTTCACTGGTGGTCATCCCTGTACTTTCTTTGACAAGTTTATTAAAATAAGTTCAGTAGTTTTGTAGAAAATATTAAAATTGAAAAAGTGTGTGTAAAAGTGGACGTGGTCAAATTTTCTTTGCATAAAAACCTAAGTTGGGTTATGACGAACATTTCAAACAATAATTATCCAAATCGGTTCAGCTGTTCTCAACTGATGTCATTACCAAAGAACGACATTTGTTTTTACTGTGTTTTATTTAACTTGCTTTGGTGTGTGTTTAGTTCAAATCTGGTAACTCATTTTTAACACGGTTGCAGTTGACCAATCGAACTAAAAATTTGCGCACATTTCAGATTTGGATGACAATACATGAATATGAAATCAAAATCAATATTGGTCTATTCTTACAGTGTTTTTACGGTGTCTAACTTAACCCCCTTTTCAAATCTGGTAACTGATTTTTAAAACGGTTGCAGTTGACCAATCGAAGTAAAACTTTGCACAATTTTCAGATTTAGATGACAATACGTGAATATGAAACCAAAATCAATATGGGTCCGTTTTTTCCTATAGCCCCCATATAACGGTACGACCCGATTTCCGGTATTTTGCTTTTCAAATATGGTAACTCATTTTTCACACAGTAGCAGTTGACCAATCGAAGTAAAACTTTGCAAACTTTTCAGATTTGGATGACAATACATGAATATAAAATCAAAACCAATATTGGTCCATTTTTACAGTGTTGTACAGTGTTCAATTTTACATGCTTTTCAAATCTGGTAACTCATTTTTAACACAGTTGTAATTGACCAAGCGAACTAAAACTTTGCACACTTTTCAGATATGGATGGCAATACATGAATATGAAATCAAAACCAATATTAGTCCATTTTTTCCTGTAGCTCCCATCCAGCGGACCACTCGATTTAAGGTATTTTATCGTCATTTTAAGCCCGTATTGGCTGTTTTTTGACAACTAGGGCTTCCAATGGTACAGAAACGTACCCATTAAAAATTATGGACATAGATCCAGGTTTTGGTATAGCCCCCATATAGCGGTACCGCCCGATTTCAAGTGTTTTAAAGATTTTGGCATTTGGAGATCCCAGTGGTGCAGATATTTCTCGACCAAAAATTGTGACATAGGTTCAGGTGTTGGTATAGCCCCCATATTACAGCTCCACCCGATTTCAAGTGTTTTTTGTCATAATTTTTGGGCCGAAATGGCTGTAACATTGATTTCGAGTTTCAGTGTTCTATTTTTAAATGCACTAAAACTAAAAAATAATTATATAATTAAAACAAATTAAGTAACAGTGTTTTATTTATAAATGCACTTAAAAGTAGAAAATAATTTTTCATGATGGAATCTCTCAAATAAAACGCTTGCCGTTCAATATTGTCACAATTTTTAATTCAAATGCAAGCGTTTTATTTGAGAGATTCCATCATGAAAAATTATTTTCTACTTTTAAGTGCATTTATAAATAAAACACTGTTACTTAATTTTTTTTTAATTATATACTTATTTATTTATATAGATAAAGACTTCCCATAAAATAAATTTTCTTTGCAGTGTGAAAATGCTATATACCCAAGCAACAAATTAAACCACGATGTCGACATAAGCTAATTAAATCATAGTCAATGTGTGATACTTACACTGATGCGTGGTATTTGATCGGAAGTGGGAGACTTGATTCAGAGTTGAGAGTTGTAAAGTTAAACACCAAGTCCAATAGGAATTCCCATTACCAAACATCCTTTATTCACATTCAACGCAATAAAAAAGACCACAAGAAAGACTAACGGAAGGGAAAAAACACACTGCCAAGAGACAAAACATTGTCAAATTCTAACAGACCTAAAAATAAACAAATTAACAACAATTTATCTGTGAAAAGCGGCTTTAACGGATGTTGGGAAAGCAAAAGAAATAAAATGATGGTGAAAACGTTTGTCATGACTAGCCTGTGTCGCATATTTTTTATGACATTTTATTTTTTCAGTGATTTCGGCAGTATAATAAAAGTCAAAAAGAGTGCATGAGTGACTTTTATAAACTTGTGTTTATGTGCTGGGTATTGCTTTAAACGATTTTAGCAAACATTTTAATTGTTTGTCGTTTAACAATTCCAAGTCTATTTTTTGAAATAGAAGGGCTCTGAAATGTGGAATTTCTGGAATTACACCCAAAACCAGTATGTGCTGATGGTATTATAAGCTTACCCAGAATTTGTAACACAGCGTAGTAATGTTCGTATACCCATACATATATATATATATATATATATATATATATATATATATATATATATATATATATATATATATATATACAAAATGAATGTCTGGACGAGCGGAGTCGATCTAGCTATGTGTATCCGTTCGTCTTATCATTTAAACCTTGCCCTTTATTCCCTATTTAGCTTCTTCAGAAAATGAAAATTTTATTCGGCATGAAATCACCTTTGGTTTGCAAGTGGAATTGTTTTTTTGTTGTTTTCTTTTGGCACGGGGTAGCAGGGTTAGATATGACTTGTTGTATTAATGGTCAAAACTAATTGCAATAAAATGAAATAAACAAATTTAACATTGACTTCATTTTTGTTCATTACGTGAGTATGAAATGACTTCACAACATGAATGAAATCCTACGTTGTATCAATGAAATTTGTCATTGATGTTGGACCAATGTAAGGCTTCATTGCATAAATGAAGAAGTTTCATTACAACAATGAAAGTATTTCATTGCATTAATGAAGAAGTTTAGTTACATCAATCAGGGATTTTCATTGAATTAATGAAAAAGTTTCATTGCTCAATAAAGGATTTTCATAGCATTAATGAAGAAGTTTCGTTACATCAATGAGGGATTTTCATTGCATCAATGAAGGATTTTCATTACATTAATGAACAAATTCATTAATTTTACTTCAATGAAACTTTTATCATTTATTCAATGAAGCTCTACGTTGGTTCAAAATCAATGAAAAATTTCATTGATACAACGTAGGATTTCATTTATATTACGTAGCTTTTTCTTTCAGTGTAGTCTTTGGTATCGTAACGTATTAAAAGGCGTGATGTTGCCCTATGCTGAAGAAGAGATGCCGCTTAAATGGGCATTCCAGAAAGACAACGAGTCTAAACATGTATCGAAGGTGGTTAAGGAGTGATTCCAAACAATTTGACTGAAGTTCTCCAATGGCCTGCCCAATCCCCTGATCTAAGATCTCGGTTGGGGCTTAGTGGAGATCGTTAACTCAAAAAATCAATCGAAAAAAAATTGCAAAACCAAAAAAGATTTATTTAGGCCGCAAAAATAGTCTCCGAAGCAATATCGCCTGCAATAATTAATAATTTAGTATCCTCTATACCTAATAGAGGTATTCATCCAGAATAGAGGATACGCCATGAAAAATGTATTTCAATAGTTTTTGTTGTACCTCATATTAGGGCACCCCGCTTATATTTGCGACCTAAAATGATTTGTATACCCTCAGCATTTATGCTAATGAGGGTATATACACTTTCATATGAGCAAAATGTGCCTCATCGAAATAATGGTTTTAGACCCCAAGTAAGTTTGGACGACATGTGTTTCAGACAATTTGAATTGATTTAGCCATGTCCCTCCGTCTGTCTGTCTGCCTCGAGCGCACGATAACTCTCGAACGGATCAACCAAACTTAGTTTCAGTTTGAAGATAGGTTATATCGGTCCACTCTTTCCGGTACCTCCCACACAAAATTTCGGAAAAGTTCAGTTTAGGACCTGCTCTCAAATCGCTTTGATTTTTGTTGTAGCAACTTGTATTCACTGCCCCACATACGACGGAACAAGTTTCATCAGAGGCAAGTCCATACTTCCTGAGAAAATAGCCTGAAAGGTGCAAAAAAACCTCTATGCCACCATGTTTAGTAGATGGAACGCAATATTACTCTTTACCGATTCGGTCCAAAATGCGGCCTTCGTAATATTTTGTGCAAACTTAGCTTAAGTTTGAAGATAAGCCATATCGGTCCACTCCTTCAGGTACCTCCCGCACAAAAATGTTCTGAAAATTTGTGCGCACGATAACTCTTGATGGGAGTGGCCGATTTGGTCCAGGCTTTCTTCTTCTTCTTTATTTACTCATCCGTTATCCGGATATAAGTGATCGTACAATTCATTTTGTTTTTTAACATTTATCGCATTATATTTATGTTATAGTATAGTGGTTGTCAGCTCTCTGTGTCTTGCAGCATTCAGCAGATCAGTTTCGTCGGTATAACCTGTCCAGTCCATGATGTTTTTGAGCCAAGATGTTTCTTTTCTTCCTCTAGCACGCCTTCCATCAATTTTTCCTTTTAAAATTGCTTGTAAAATGTTGTATTTGTTGTTCCTTAATACGTGTCCAAGATATGCTATTTTGCGACTTTTTATTGTTGTTATTAACTGCCGGCTTACATTCATCCTTCTTAGTACTTCGTCATTAGAAATTTTCGCAGTCCATGGTATTTTCAGTACTCGCCGGTAAATCCACATTTCGAAGGCTTCCAATTTTCTTTCATCAGAGGATTTGAGCGTCCAAACTTCTGTTCCATATAGCAGCACCGACCAAATATAGCATTTTATAAAACGTACTTTCGTTGTTACGTTTATGTCATGGCTTTTCATAAGTTTGTTGTATTTACAAAAAGCATCTCGCGCCATCTCTATACGACTTTTAATCTCTTTCGAGGGATCCCATTGGTCGTTTATTAGTATCCCTAGATATTTAAAAGATCTCACTCTTTCAATTTCTGTACCTTGAACTTTTAAGGTCACATCTGCATGGGGATTTTTTCTGCTTATGACCATATATTTCGTCTTCTTCATGTTTATTTTAAGGCCATATTTCTCACTTACACGTGCAAGTTTCTCCACAAGTTTCTGGAGACCGGATATACTTCCAGCCAGTAACGTGGCATCGTCCGCATACCTTATGTTATTAATTATTTTCCCATGAATTTTTATTCCGACGTTTTCTCCTTCTAGCGTTTCTTGGAATATTTTCTCTGAATATACATTAAACAATAAGGGAGATAGAAGACAGCCCTGTCTAACACCCCTTGAGATGCCAATTTCTTTTGTTGGTTCTCCACTTACTTCAATTCTTGCCTACTGATTCCAATAGAGACTTTTTATGCACATAAGTTCATTGTCTTGCATTCCTATATCATGTAATATTTCCATTAATTTATCGTGTTTGACGGTATCGAAAGCTTTTTCGTAGTCAATAAAACACATGAATACATCCTTCTGGGCATCCCTACATTTTTGTGTTATAATTTGGATGCAGTATAGTGCTTCTCTTGTACCCATTCCTTCTTTAAACCCAAATTGGGTATTTCCCATGTGTGCTTCACATATTTTGTATATTCTACTATGAATAATCTTTAGAAATATCTTCAAGGCATGACTCATTAAGCTAAAGAGTCTGAAGTCACTGCATTGTTTTGCATTATTTTTCTTGGGTATTGCGATGAAGGTTGATTTTAGCCATTCTTGTGGATAGTTTCCAGTGTTGTATATGTAATTAAAAAGGTTGACTAGTAGGTGTATATTGCTGGAATCAATAAGTTTCAGTAATTCTGATGGGATTTCGTCCGGTCCTGTAGCCTTTCTGTCTTTAAATGATTTTATAGCGCGTTCTACCAGGCTTTACACATCCTAATATATTTACCAGATATAGATCAGGTTCCAATATAGACTATATTAGTCCACTCCTTCGGGTACCTCGCACACAAAATTTTAATTCACTTTAAGACCTGCCCTGGAATCACTTTGTTTTTAGTTGAAGTAAAATGTTTTTCTGGGGCAAGTTCATACTTCTTGAGAAAACAATCCGAAAGTTGTAAAAACCCCCTATGGCACCATAGGTAGTGGCTTCAACTGAATATTGCGTTCGTCCACACTTTGGATATCGTAATATTTCTTCGAATATTAGATGAAATTCGAAGGTGGTGCTTATAGGTCCACTCCTTCCAGTGATCTGCTTACAGCGATATTATGTTTTCCGTAGGCTAGTACGGTACAAAAGCTCTCTAGATATCCCCCGCAAATGTTTGAGCTTTAATCCAATGTATATTTTTACCGGTTCATACGCCCAAAATTGTGAAAAACCCAAAAATACATAAGTTTTTTTTGGAAAAGGGCATTTCAATCCACACAGGCTGAGGGTATATCTCTGTCGGCAAAGCCGACTGATACTTTTTTACTTGTTGAATTTTATACATAAATAAATTAAATTTTATCGGTTCATACGCCCAAAATTTTGAAAACCCCCAAAATACATAAGCTTTTTTTTGGGAAAAAGGTATTTCAATCCACACAGGCTGAGGGTATATCTCTGTCGGCAAAGCCGACTGATACTTTATTACTTGTTGAATTTTATACATAAATAAATAAAATGAAGAATAAAAAATAAATTTATAACTTTTTGTTTTTCTTAAAAAAATTATCATTTTAATAAAATGTACTGAGGGGGTGCTTAAGTTTTGCCCGACACTGTATACTTAATATTGAAATGTTTATAGTTACCTTTTTTAATGACAATGTTGACGATAACTAATGTTTTACTTCATTCACTTATTTTCGGGTAAAAAATCGTTTAGTAATAAATAAAATTATAATATATAAATTATCCACTGATTGCACATTTTTTGCTTTCTGAAATGTTGCATTTTCAAGCAGGTATAATTAATTTGTTTTCACATTCTTATAACCAATTTTCATATGTTGCTTTGTTGACTTTATATTCTTTTTAGTTTTTGTATTTTATTTATAATATTTTGTTATATTTTAATTTACTTATACTTTTTTGCGAATCACTTACTTTATTTCTTTTAAAAAATACTTTTAATTAGATTTTTAATATATGCCTTAAATTTACTTTATGTTTAATTATTTTTTTTTACACATTTTTCCACCAACCCTGTATATGTATGTATGTATAACTGATGGCGCTTTTTAATGCTGTGTGTGAGGTTTATTATTTTATAAGAGTGCAAATTACAACACTTGTTGTTTTTACATACATCTCTTTGTTGTTGTTTTTATGTTTAAAATTCGAATGGATTGCAGGTGGCAACTGTGGTGACAAGTAAATTCAAATCGGCCGTAGTGATGTATGACATTTTTTTAGATTTTTTGTAAAACTTGTTAATTTTAAAATAAGATATAACCATTAGATGCTCTTAACATTTTTTGTAGGTATTATTAATTAGATTTGATTTCAGATGTACAATTATATTTATCTGACCTTTATCGCCACCATCTTTATATATGTATGCATTTATTAAATTATCAATAAATTTATTTGAAAAATGTGTGTATTTTTATCTATCATATTTATTTTATTTATAACATAATATTATTTTCAATGCAAAACTGTTCAACATTAATTGGTAATATCAGAAATTGTCTGTATTTACATAATTATACCTTAAGTAAATATTTACAGATTTTGATATTCAAATATTTAGCGTCGAACTAGAGCAGACGTGTACACGAGCATCCACTGGAGTCGCTGCGACATACTCTTAATTTTTGTTAATTGAACAACATACGGATGTTTATGATTTGTTTGCTTTTATTATTTTAATATTTTATTTTTGCAATTTGCTCTACATTAATCTTTGTTTTTTTTTTTTTTTTTTTAATTTGCTTAATTCACACTACAAAATTCCTATATTTTTAACATTTAATTATTTTAATAAATTATTTTTTGCAACACCACACTCTTTATTTATTTGCGCCTTTATGATATTCTGCATTTCTTCTTTACGCTATACACTATTACCGTCGATGGTCTCACGGATACCAGCATTGCGTTATTTTCCAATTTTATTTCTCATGTTTGCGCCTTCACCAATTTCTAAGGAAAAAATTTCGCGTTTTTTCGTCATCTCCATCGTTTAATAACACAAAATCGCATCCTTCCGCATGCATTGCAAAAGTTAAACTAACCTGAAGGCTTCAGAATCGAACACAAAAGCCGAATACAGCAACATAACGAAGGAGCTCCAACAAAATAATATATGAGAATAAATTGCATGTAAGAAAGAAACATGAAATGTTATTTTGTTGCCAATCACATTACTAGCAGCAGCAACATCAACACAACGATGACAAACAATGACGAAAGCAAAATTTGTAATAATTACGTTATTCTGTTTACTACTAATATACTGGATTTGAGTGTCAGCAAATGCAATAGGAATGATACGAGAAAGAAACACTAAGAGAACACATTCTTGACCATTCCCTGTGTTCTCTCTTGTTGTACGTTTTTGTTTATTTCGGAGAGTATAAGTATCTTGTCCCCCACGGGGGCATGTGCGGTATAGTTGTGCATCATTGGGGGAACATTCGAATTTTAAATACTGGTTTTATAGTCCGGTCAAAATAGACATGCGTATAAGGGGGAAATAGCAAAAATTCCCACAAAGCTGAATTTTGGTGGAGAGCTAGGGTTGGCCATTAGAAGCAACGTCCTAAAAGTCCCCATCGATCCCATGTGTGCAAAACAAGTTATTCGGGGTCAAAGGTCATTTTTGGAGGCATTATTCAGTTTTTTTAATTTTTCTCAAAAACGGTAATACTAAGCAAAAGCTCGCTGAAGTAAAAGTTGTACATTCAATAATTGTCTACAAGATTATATCTCAAGAATGGTTCCTTCTAAGAAAAAAATTATAAGGGCCAAACTTGTAGGTAATTTTTCTGTCTACAATATTTACTTTAGTCACTTTTTGATTAGATCAACCGTTTTCCAAAAATAAATCCGAAAACCTAAAAAACCTTTAATTTTGACCTTTGACCCCGAATAACTTGTTTTGCACACATGGGATCGATGGGGACTTTTAGGACGTTGCTTCTAATGGCAAAACCTAGCTCTCTACCAAAATTCAGCTTTGTGGGAATTTTTGTTATTTCAATGTCTATTTTGACCGGACTATTAATGTGGAATACGTTTTATTATACCATCCGACAATTTTCAAAAAATTGCGTTAAACATGAACCGGACTATATACGTCTAAAACTATAGGAAAAATGGAGTAAAATGGCACTTAAGATTTTTCGTTTTCCCATCCTGTTGACCTTTTAAAGGACATTCAAATTTCACAGGACAACATTTTTCAAAAAAATATTTTAAATACTTGTACTCAACATACGATGCTGTTGTTGGAGTCATATTAAAGATGAGAATAGTGGCTTTATATAATAATGTTCGTTTATTGCATTCAAGGATAACAGATATCAAAAAGTCCCTGAAAAATGAAATGCTAAAAAATCCTTTGGAACATTCTGCATTTTTTAAAAAAAAATATATGTTAAATCCTTTATGTAGTGCAACACTTCCCGAAATTTCGATAACCTACACTCTAAACTTTTTCTGTTGACTTTCACAATGATAATGATAGGCAACAAGATGCGACACAAAAGTGCGTAATTTTAAACAGCTTTGTTGTTGTAAGATTTTACGCATCATGTGTTTAAAACTTTACACATTTTTTGTTGCGATTTTAGACACAATTTATTGTAATTTTACGCACTTCTGTGTGTAAATTTGAGCAAAGTTGTGCTTAATTTATGATTGTGTTTAATAAAGCAACATTTTCAATAGAATGGGAAATTCATTTTTATTTTTTAACAAAAACTTAACTTATTTCATTTATAAACTTATGTAAATAAATAGCAATTCATCTAGCTTTTGTATGAGGGTTACAATTCTTTTAATATTATTGATATTCGTTTTTTTGCCTCTGACCTGTATGGGATAAAATTTAAAGAAGTACACAGTCTTACATAAGTATACATACGCCCCATAAATCTCGGGTTTTAGAAAAAGTAATGATATTTATGAAATTCAAAGTACACAGGTTTATTTCGTCTCACTAATAAACAATATTTAATACAACAAAAGTATATTCCATAATACAAATAACGGTAAATTTTACAAAAACCAAAAAATGACACTTACAAAAGTATACATACGCCCCAAGGAAATATGAGTATTATCGTACAATTTATGGAATTAGCAGCAAAATTTATACATTTTATTGTTTTGACGAATGTGTCTGGGTGTCCGAGATATATTTTAGAGAAAAAATAATAATTTTTGGGTGTTAAATGCCGTTATTTAATGCCAAACTTCTTGTATAGCTCGTTAAAGCGGACCCTTGCCGATTTCTTTCCGTTTTAGGTATTTGAGTATACAAAAGCCATAATATTAGTGTCAGATTATAGATTTTGATATCCTAGAAAGCTTTTTAGTTGACCTTGTGCATAACACACCTTCCTGGGTGTCGATAAATTCACATTTTTCCTGGGATATCTCAGGAAGTTAATAGATTCCTCGGAATTCTTGGCTCAAATTACATACAGAAGACCTTAAATTGTGTTTTAATATGGTGTTATATAATCCTTGGACACCAATTGAATCCAATTGATATTGGTGTCCAAGGATTATATAACACCAAATTAAAACACAATTCAAGGTCTTCTGTATGGAATTTGCGCCAAGAATTCCGAGGAATCTATTAACTTCCTGAGATATCCCAGGAAAAATGTGAATTTATCGACACCCAGGAAGGTGTGTTACGCACAAGGTCAACTAAAAAGCTTTCTAGGATCTCAAAATCTATAATCTGACACTAATATTGTGGCTTTTGTGTACTCAAATACCTAAAACGGAAAGAAATCAGCAAGGGTCCGCTTTAACGAGCTATACAAGAAGCTTGGCATTAAATAACGGCACTTAACACCCAAAAATTATTTTTTTTTTTTCTCTAAAATATATCTCGGACACCCAGACACATTCGCCAAAACAATAAAATGTATAAATTTTGCTGCTAATTCCATAAATTGTACGATAATACTCATATTTCCTTGGGGCGTATGTATTCTTTTGTATCATTTTTTGGTTTTTGTAAAATTTACCTTTATTTATATTATGGAATATACTTTTGTTGTATTAAATATTGTTTATTAGTGAGACGAAATAAACCTGTGTACTTGGAATTTCATAAATATTATTACTTTTTCTAAAACCCGAGATTTATGGGGCGTACGTATACTTATGTAAGACTGTGTATCTCATAAAAAATTCAGAAGTTTGTGAGATATCTTTTGAATATTCTATATTGAATATGTAAAAAAACAAAGTAATTGTATAATTAAAGTTGATATGTCGCTGTTGGGCTCTATACTGGTCATTTCATCTTCTAACCAGACATATGTGATAGAATTCCTCTCTTCATCTGTGTATCTGAAATGATTTAATTAAATTGAAACTCTTTTTATCTTTTCTTGTTATACAGTGTATACTTACAAATTATGGAAACCATTGAGTAGCCGTTTCGTTTACACGTTTAATTTCGTCTATCGTTGTTCCAAACTAAAATATTACCTTTACAATGCTGTTGGCACCTTTTGTATGGTCAATGTGAAAAAGCATGCAAATCTTTCGTATGGATGATTCAAAATTGGATTTGAATATTGAAATATCCAAACCCATTAACTTCTCAAAGTAGTCAAATAGGCATTCTTTGTGAAATATCATTGGCCAGTTCTCCAATATATTTCGGACAGTTGGGATATTTTGCGCATCATTATAAAATGCTGGCTGCGTGGCAAAACAGTAGGACGTCAATTGTTTGGCAGTTTCTAATTCAGACTGGCTCAATTTCTTTTTGTGGTGCATTGAAATTAGTATCTATTTATAAGAATTAAAGTTGTTGTAAACTTTTTTTTGCAAACAAGCACCGAAATACACAATTTCTTTGGTTTTTGTGGATATACAAATGCAAATTATATATTTATTAACATTTCCAAACACTTTGTCACAAATTTGACATACATATATTTTTATAAAAATACTTAAATTAATTTAAATTGTATTACTTACCACGTCTGCTCATAAGAACGGGAAGGTACTAAGCGCGACCACGTGTGTTTTCGTGTTGTTGTTATGTCTTTGGAGTTATACACACTTTCAGTTCTGATTTTGCTACAGTTTGTGCTTAATTTTAGGCATTTTCTGTTGAAATGCAGTTTTTGCAACACTTTATGTTTGTAATTAAGGACTTCGTGTTTAATTTCAAGCATTTTCTGTTTCAAAACCAATTTTTGCAATAATTTATGTTTGAAATTACGCATTTCTATAAATTACACTATAATTTGTTAATTATTACGCACCTCTTAAAAAATAAACAAAAAATCACAGTGATTTTTATTGCAATTTCCAACAAATAATTTAGAGTGTAGCTTTGTAAGATATTTGTTTAATAAATATTTACATGGAATTCGTCAAAGAAAACAAAACATTTTATTCTATATCATTGTGCGACACGAACAAAAATAGAAAACAAGTAAGAACTGCCGGGCCGAACTTGTTATACCCTCCACCACTAATTGTAATGAAGTAAAATTGAACAAATAGTTTCATTTTGCTTATGAAGAAGACTAAATACCACATTTCAGCAATTTCGGTAAAACAATGTGGCTAACCTTCGGGAGGTACCGTTCTATGGCCGCTATATCAAAACGTCGATTTAAACCAACAAATTTTTGACGGAAAGTTTTAAGACTCAAAGAAGGCTAAATACCAAATTGCTGATAATGTGACTAAAACCTTCAAAATACCGAAAATCAAGAGGTACGCTTCCATGGCGGATATAGGAAGACATATACCTATACTGATAATTAAATTCGGAAATATTTTATAACCCCATGGGATATTGGCGTCACGACCTTCAGAATTACGAAAATCGAAAGATACCGTTCTATGGGGCTATATCGAAACGTGGACCTATACCGACGAATTTCAGTCGGAATGGTTTTTACCTCCAATGTGGACTAAATTCTAAATTTCAGCTATGTGTGGCCACAGCATTCAAAATAACGAAAATCGATATGTACCGTTCTATAAGGCAATATGAAGGCATGGACCTATACCTAAAAATTTCAGGCAGAAAGTTTTGTACCCCCAACGAAGACTTAATACCAAATTTCAGCAATTTCGGTGGAATATTAAGGCCACAACCTTCAAACTATCGAAAATTGCAATGTAACGTCATATGGGGCTATATGAAGGCGAGGACCTATACCGACAAATTTAGAGGAGAAGGTTGAATACCACCATCGAGAACTAAATACCAAATTTCAACCATTTTAAAGGATTATTGTCACAACTTTGGATAGAAATCAAAGGGTTCGTTGGTTCAACTCGGGCAGACAGCGAAATAAAATAAAGTAAAATAAAAGTAAGAAGTGTGATAATATTAATAACAAATTCTCTACATCAACTGTTCTAAAAGTAGAATTTTTTACCTTACTTTTCAACTTCTACTGGCCACAGAATAACTAGTTATTCTAGTGGTCATAAAATAACTAGAAACTGAGTGCGACATGCCCCTGTAAAAATAATGGGGAAGAAAGGGGGTTTGTGAGTAGTTACAACTGCCAAAAATCCCTTACAAAACCCATGATTTTGGGAGGACTTTTTTTGCTGGGTTAATATAAATTCTGCAAACCTGTCTTTATTATTGAAGAGCGTCCGTACCTTTTTTGAAAATAACGCATATTTTTATTAATATTTAAAATTTTAAAATAACTGAAATAATTGAACAATAAATTGGATTACGAACTTAGCACGTCATCTACCATATATTCCGAACACTACCACTACTTTACGTATAAATCAAAAAAATTGCGGGTGAAGTAATAAACAGACATATGTATAATGTCCGTATAATATAACAAATATATATATATATATACTAGCAAAATGCCCGCTACTTCGTACGCGGAAAGGATATAAAAAAAACAAATAAACAATATATAATATGGAAATGACAAACACTGAAAATTTGGTCGCACTAATACCAATTTTAATCAATATTTATTTTTATCTTAGTACTGTACGTACCCCTTAAGTTCGTTTTTAAAAAAGATCAGCCGTATCTCACCCTTACACATTAACAGCGAGATCAACGTTGCACACCAATACACACCCTAACTCCAAAAAATAAAAATTCCAGCACTGTCCCTACACCCAAAAACAAATTGAGTACCATTAAGTAATTTTCGTATACTTATGGTACGTATTTCGACGACATATCTCAGCCATACACGGACATTAATACAAAATAATTACAGTAAATTCCATAATAATTACAGTAATTCCAAATCTCAAGATTCCAGCTGTATCCGTTCGTCCAATTCCAAATTGTACCAAACTTAGTATCAAGTCGAACTCTTCGTACCCATAAGAAAGATTTTCCAAAACTACCTCAATCCTTCACTTTAGTAGTAATCTTACTTCCAAATTTCAGGATTCAAACTCTATCCGTTAAACCAAATTAAAATTGTACTAAATTTAGAACAATTTAGAATTTTCGTACCAATTTTCAAAACTTCCTCAACGCAACAGGGCTACAATAATCATACTTTCAAATTGCAGGATTCCACCGCTATCCGTTCACCTACATACAAATTGTACTAAATTTAGTACCATTTAGTGCTTTTCGTAACCATAAGTTTGCTTTTTCAAAACCAGCTCTATTAATTCACCCGAATCCAAATTGTATCAAATTTAGTACCATTTCTTTCCCAAACAAAAATTTCAGGATTCCAGCTCTACCCGTTCACCCAAATCCACATTGTACCATATTTAGTACCATTTAGCACTTCTCGTACGCACACGTACGACTTTTCAAAATTTCCTCAATACTACACTCCTACAGTAATCTTAATTCCTAATTCCAACACTATCCATTTACCAAATTTCAAATTGTACCGAATTTAGTGCTTTCTGTACCCATAAGTACGAATTTCCAAAACTACCTCAATTCTACTGTCCGACAGTAATCTTAGTTCCAAATTTCAGAATTCCAGCTTTATCCGTTCATCCAAATCCAAATTGTACCAAATTTAGTACCATTTAGTACTTTTCGTACCCAAAGGTACGAATTTCTAAAACTATCTCAATCCTACACCCCTACAGTAATCTTAATTCAAAACTTCAGGATTCCAGCTCTATCCGTTCACCCAAATCCAAATTTAGTACTGCTCGTAATCATAAATACGAACTTCCAAAACCATTTCCTTATTTCAACGCCATTTCCCAACCTTGATACTTAAAATTCAGGATTCCAGTTCTATCCGTTCACCCAAATCCAAATTGTAATAAATTTAGTACCATTTAGTACTTTTCGTACCCATAAGTACGAATTTTCAAAACTACCTCAATTCTACACCCCACCAGTAATCTCAATTCCAAATTTCGAGATTCCAACTATATCCGTTCACCCAAATCCCCATTGTCCCAAATTTAGTACTATTTAGTACTTTTCATTCACATAAGTAAGAATTTCCAAAACTTCCCCAGTCCTACACTCCAACAGTAATATCAATTCCAAATTTCAGGAATCCAGCTCTATCCGTTCACTCAAATCCAAATTGTACTAAATTTAGTACCAATTATTACTTTTCGTACACTCAAGTTTCCAAAAACCCTTTGGTGCATCTTTCTTACTCTTCATCAGTGATCCTCAGTCCAAATTTGAGGAATCAAGCCCTATCCGTTCACCCAAATCGAAACGGTACCAAATTTAGTGCTATTTAGTATTTTTCGTACCCTATGTACGAATTTCCAAAACTTCCACAATATTAAACTCCACCAGTAATCTCAGTTCCAAATTTAGAGATTCCAGCGCTATCCGTTCACCCAAATCCCCATTATACAAAATTTAGTTCCATTTAGTACTTTCCGTACACATAAGTACTAATTTCCAAAACCACCTTCATATCTCAATCCTACACTTCAACAGTAATATTAATTCCAAATTTCAGGTTTCCAGCTCTATCCGTTCATTCAAATCCAAATTGTACTAAATTTAGCACCATTTAGTACTTTTCGTACCCATAAGTACGAATTTTCAAAACTACCTCAATCCTACACCCCACCAGTAATCTCAATTCCAAATTTCGAGATTCCAGCTATTATCCGTTCACCCAAATCCCCATTGTATCAAATTTAGTACCATTTGGTACTTTTCATACACATAAGTACGAATTTCCAAAAGTTCTTCAATCCTACACTCCAACAGTAATCTCAATTCCAAATATCAGGATTCCAGCTCTATCCGTTCACCCAAATCCCTATTGTACCAAATTTAGTACTATTTAGTACTTTTCGTACACATAAGCACGAATTTCCAAAACTACCCTCATATCTCAATCCTACACTACAACAGTAACCTTAATTCCAAATTTCAGGTTTCCAGTTCTTTACGTTCACCCAAATCTAAATTGTACTAAATTTAGTACTTTTCGTACACATGATTGGTAATTTTCCAAACCATTTCCATTTAGAAGCACCACTTCCCAACCTTGATTTCCATACCAAATTCCTATATTCCTATATTCCTGGGGCCTATTATTGATTTCATTAATTATTTAGCGATTTCATCAAATTACAGATTTTGAAATTGAAAATTGAATAGTTATGACTGTACATCTCCATATACGATAAAATTCTTAATTGCAAATAAATCGTGGTAATATGCACAATTCTATTGCACTTTCATTGATTTGCAAACATTTAGTTATTACCAAAAAGTCAGGTCCATACAGTTTTTAGTTGTTGTTATTTCTGGCCGATTTCTGAATTTATTCCCCTAATGTTGTCTTCAACAGCAACTCATTTGTTCATTTGCGTAATTGATGTTTATACACCATTATCACCAACTGCGACATCTGTTGCAATGGAAGATAACAAAAGTCTTGTCTTTCTATTATTTAGTGGTTTACGATAAAATAAGTGCGCCTAGAAGTAAACTACAAAATTTGAAATTATGTGTGATCTCTTACGATATCAAGAAGTTATGGCATTGTTAATTTTACACATGTCTTGCAGAGGGCCAACTAAGTGAATAAGTACGTAATAGTAATGAAAAATAAGGATTTTTGTTGTTGTTATTTTTTGTGGTTCCAGGACGAATTTTCTAAAACCCGGCCTTATCTCGCACATTTGCATCAACAGTGACCCACTGGTAAAATTTCAAGCTCCTAGCTTTAGCCGTTTTGGCTGGGCGTTGATGATGAGTCAGTCAGTCAGTCATTCAGTCAGTCAATCACTTATCACCAAGCTCATTTATATATATATATATATATATATATATATATATATATATATATATATATATATATATTGTTACGGAATTAGATTTGACTAATCTCCGTGTAGACGTTGTTTTATTTCCCAGTACGATTTGTACCAAATAAAACAGGGTTCGTTTTGGATTACGTTTCTACAATGCTTTATTTACTTTATTACACTTATTCGTAACCGACTTTAATTACTAAGCACGCAGCTTGTCTCTAGTTAGCACGCAGCTATTCTTTTACCGATCTGTTCACTTCAACGCTCAAAACACAACTACTACTCCATTGCCATTTCCCCGGTAATTTATATCCCAAAGTCTCCCTGTTCGAGAAATATCTAGAGCATATGGCAACACCTCGAATCTGTGCAGCGAACACACAGACACACATTCGCACTAAGCGAACAACCATACTCACATACATACATGGGGAAATACAATTGGACGACAAGCACAGTAATGACGTAACAACAACAAACAAGTGCAAAGAAATAAAGAGGTGACAAACTAAACAATAATTACATGACTATGGCAAAGCAAACAAAAGAAAAATAACAAAAGGTAATGTAACGACTAGAATGATGAAGAGAGTTCTACATGGTAGTTGTTGTTGCTTAAATAAAGTAACTGCGTAATAAAAACTTTACGTTACAATTCAAATTTTTAAATTAACGGAAATTAAACTAAACTAACTTAAACCTATCAGTTACATTCGTAACATTGCCTCCCGCTTAAGCCTGTTCGTCCCGAATAGGCACAGTTCCCTCTCTGTGGTATGGGCATTGGTAACACTGCCTCCCGCTTAAGCCTGTTCCTCCAGACTAGACGCAGTTCTCGCTCCGTAGTGGTGGCAACCGATTTAGATGTACCCTCTACTGCGTCAGCTTTGGACTTCTGCTCTTCTGGACGTTGCTTTCTCTCCAGGAATCTTGACGTTATACCTTCTTTCTCGGTCACCCTCCTAAGTGCCACCTGGTCGTCATCGGACTTGTCCTTCCTTGTTGTACGGCCGCTTTCCGATGGACCTTTCCTCGACGCACATCTTCGCTTTCTCGTCCTCGTTGCTGGATTTTTCCGCTTTCCTACGGGCCAACTGTCGGCGGCTTCCACCTTCAGCGTACGGACATCGACAGCGATCTCGCCGGATTCTGCCTTTGGGCGATGTTTGCTTTTCTCGTTGTAGCCCACATTTATCGGTATTTCCACATTGGACCAAGTCATCACACGGTGCTTTATGTCCAGATTGATATCGAAGGCAATCATGAAGTCTACACCAAGTATAACTTCGTCCATAATATCGGCCACTACAAAATCGAAATTTACAGATTTTCTACCCATGCTCAGCCTTTGGTAGGCCTTTCCATGCACCGTTCTAGTCTCGCCTGTGGCCGTCCGCAATTTGACTCCATTTAACGGCAATACCTTCCCTTTTACCAAATCCGGTCTAATAATGGACTTTGTTGCACCGGTGTCCAATGTCAAGGTACGCAATACACCATTGACGAAGCCTTTAACCGTCAAGTTGTGATTCTTCTGCTGGACTATGGCTATAGAAATTGTGGGACCATCGTTTTCATCCTCTGCCACCGGCGCCTCGTGATTAGCAGAACTTGCTGTATCTGATTCACCTGATGTCTCTCTTTGCAGATTCTTGGCCACCGGTTGGTCGTTGCTTTTTGAAGGCGGTGAGGTGGATCTGGGCCTTGCTTGTCTCACTCTGCATTCTCGGGCCAAGTGTCCAGTTTTCCGACAGTTATAACAAGTCTTTTTCGTTCTAGGAGCCCCTCGTTTCACATGCATTAGTGCATCTTTCAGCAGGTCGACAACGGTCTGGGAATTGTTGTCCTCAACTTCCAGCCTCCGCACGTTGTAAGCTTTAGGTTTCACCAGCATCTTCGCGGTTTCTTGGCCCAGGGCAAATGACACGGTTTCTGCAAATGTTCCTATCGGTGCCGCATACGTCGCAAATTTTATCTCTGGATCACGAATACCACTTGCAAATGTCTCAATCTTTATGCGGTCCACCAACGGATGTGTCTCTCCTGGATATGCCAGCTGCGCCAATCGCTCTATATCAGCCGCAAAGTCTTGTAAGGTCTCATTTGGCTTCTGGACTCTTCCCCTCAGTTCCATTCGGTAGATCTCTTGCTTGTGTTCACTACCGTACCTACGTTCAAGAGCAGCCATTATATCTCCATAGTTATTCCTAGAAGCGGCGGGAATACTCTGCAATACGTCAGCAGCATCACCCTTCAATGCCATCAGGAGTGATACCGCTTTGTCGTTTTCGTCCCAAGAATCTCTAGCAGCCATTGTCTCGAACTGTAATTTGAACACATTGAAAGAGGTAGAGCCGTCGAACACTGGAGGCTTAATTTTTAACGCGTTATGGATAGCTCTCACTGGGCCGCCTTTGATTTCCAGTTCCGACATTTTCTTCTCAAGGTTCACAAATTTCTCATCATGGGCCAGAACTTTCTCGTCAACAGACAAAATCTTTTTATCCAACTCTTTCATTTGTACCTCCACGTTTTCTACTCTCTTTTCAATCACCATCGTGGTGTTCTCGAGTTTCTCGTTAATTGTTCTAGAGTTTACTTCTAATTTCTCTTCCAATTTTCTGGAATATTCTTCACTCTTTCTGGAATTTTCTTCAGCCATTCTGCAATTTTCTGCTTTCATTTCGTCCATTTTAGCATCTAATTTCTCCATCATTTTGGAATTTCCTTCACTTTTCTTATTCATTTCCTGCATTATCATAGCCAGCATTGATTTCAAATCGTCACCCCTGGCAGCTACCGATGAAACTTCCTCAACAGTGGATTCGCCCTTTGCCGGTAACTCGACTTCCTCCTTATCGTCGAACTCATATTCATCGATGTTCATTCCACGGCGCTCGAACTCTTCCAACAAGCGTTTTTGTAGTTCGGCCTTGTTGCCAGTAGAACACACTCCAACTTACTTAGCTCCTTCTTCAAGTCTTCCACTCGTAGATCCTTAAACTTCATTGTAGGATGATCGCAATCTCACTTCCTGACACCAATTGTTACGGAATTAGATTTGACTAATCTCCGTGTAGACGTTGTTTTATTTCCCAGTACGATTTGTATCAAATAAAACAGGGTTCGTTTTAGATTACGTTTCTACAATGCTTTATTTACTTTATTACACTTATTCGTAACCGACTTTAATTACTAAGCACGCAGCTTGTCTCTAGTTAGCACGCAGCTATTCTTTTACCGATCTGTTCAGTTCAACGCTCAAAACACAACTACTACTCCATTGCCATTTCCCCGGTAATTTATATCCCAAAGTCTCCCTGTTCGAGAAATATCTAGAGCATATGGCAACACCTCGAATCTGTGCAGCGAACACACAGACACACATTCGCACTAAGCGAACAACCATACTCACATACATACATGGGGAAATACAATTGGACGAAAAGCACAGTAATGACGTAACAACAACAAACAAGTGCAAAGAAATAAAGAGGTGGCAAACTAAACAATAATTACATGACTATGGCAAAGCAAACAAAAGAACAATAACAAAAGGTAATGTAACGACTAGAATGATGAAGAGAGTTCTACATGGTAGTTGTTGTTGCTTAAATAAAGTAACTGCGTAATAAAAACTTTACGTTACAATTCAAATTTTTAAATTAACGGAAATTAAACTAAACTAACTTAAACCTATCAGTTACATTCGTAACAATATATATATATATATATATAATGTACATTTTAGATACTTACTTACTTAGCTGGCCCATTACAGAACATTTGTTCTATAGGCCGAACTAAGAAAAGATCTCCAATTCTCTCTATTTGTTGCTTCGCACTCTGGAATACCGCGACTTTTCATCTCATCATCCACTTGTTTGCGCCGTCTATTCTTTGGCCTGCCAATTCTGCGTGCACCGTAAAGCGGTCCGTATTTATACGCTTTTTAGCGGGTTCATCGTCGCTCATTCTTATGATATGGCCTAGCCAACGCAATCGCTGCATCTCGATACGTTTAACAATATTCATGTCGTTGTATAGCAGATACAGCTCGTGGTTCATGCGACGTCGATATTCACCGTCAACGCAGATTGGTCCGTAGATCTTTCGAAGAATTTTTCTCTCAAATACACCAAGCACTGCCATGTCTGCTTGCGCAAGTACCCAGGCTTCGGAGCCATACATCAGCACGGGTAGTATCAGTGTTTTGTAGAGCGTTATTTTTGTTTGACGAGATGTGGTTTTGTTTTTAAACTGCTTACTTAAACCAAAGTAGCATCAGTTGCCCAATACAATTCTTCTTTTTATTTCACAACTGATGTCGTTTGTTGTGTTTACGGAGGTGCCGAGGTAGACGAAGTCTTTTACTACCTCAATGTTATAAGAACCAAGTTCCACAGTCGGTCCGAGCTCAATGGACGCATTGCGCTTCGACACCATCAACTTGGTCTTCTCAACGTTTACCGCCAGACCCACTTTAGCAGATTCTCCTTCGACCTTTATAAAGGTATCAGTTACTTCTTTTACTGATCGGTCCACGATGTCTATATCATCAGCATAAGCAAGTAACATGTGGCTATTGGTGTAGATTGTGCCATTTTTTTGACGTTTGCCTCTCGTATAACCTTTTCTAGCAGGATGTTGAAGAGGTCACACGAAAGGCTGTCGCCTTGTCTGAAACCTCTTTTGGTACCAAACTCTTCGGAGAGGTTCTTTCCTATTTTAACTGAGGACTTCGTGCCAGTTAAAGTCATTTTACAAAGCCGGATGAGCTTTGCGGGGATACCAAATTCAGACATAGCTTGAAATACCTTGGGACGCAGCGGGCTATCGAAGGTTGCTTTATAATCGACAAAAAGTGGTAGGTGTCGATCTGCATCTCTTGGGTCTTCTCCAGGATTTGCCGCAGGGTAAATATCTGGTCAATGGTGGACTTGCCAGGTCTAAAGCCGCATTGGTATGGTCCAATTATTTCATTGACCATAGGCTTTAGTCGTTCGCACAATATCCCTGACACGATCTGGTAGGCAATAGGGAGTAGACTTATGTCCCTATAGTTAGAGCATACAGTCTTATCTCCCTTCTTGTGGACGGGGCACAGGATACTCAAGCTCCAATCGTCGGGTACTCGTTCTTCCTGCCAGATGGTGCTAACTAGCTGATGAATACACCTTATCAGCGTGTCGCCTCCGGTTTTGAACAGCTCGGCTGGTAAGCCATCGGCCCCTGCTGCCTTATTATTCTTCAGCCGATTTATTACTACCTCATCTTGGCTGGGCGGTATACATTCAATACCATCTTCTGGGATTGGGACTGTGGTATCTTCGTCGTCTTCGCTGCTATTGGATACCAACAGATTTGAAAAATGTTCTTTCCATATCCTGAGTACACTATCTGTATCAGTTACCAAATTACCTTGCTGGTCTCTATAGGAGGGTGTGCCTGTACCAAAGCCATCAGTTTGATGCTTGACTCTTTGGTAGAATTTTCGGACTTCATTCTTATTCCTGTACATCTCGATTTTTTCACACTCCCGCTTTTCCATCTCTCTCTTTTTCCTGCGGAAAAGACGTTTCTCCTCTCTCCTTTTCTCCCTGTATTTCTCTCGTGCGCTACGCGTTGCTACGGATTGTAAAGTAGCCCTATATGCCGCATTTTTCTCTTCGGTGGCAGTACGACACTCCTGATCATACCATGGATTCCTTGGTGGAGGTCTCTGGTATCCAAGTATGGATTTTGCGGCTGTTTGCATGGAGTGGGCAATGCTTTGCCATTGCGCTGATATGTTATCGGGATGAGGAGTGCTTTGATTAAGCAATTGGGCTAGTTGAGTGGAATATGCTGTGGCTATCTGTTGTGATTGCAGCTTACCGATGTCTAACTTTCGTGTTGTGTCTGTTCGTACTTTGTTTGCTACGTTTAAGCGGGTGCGTACCTTTGCTGCAACAAGGTAGTGGTCCGAATCAATGCTTGCGCCTCGGAACGATCGTACATCCAACACGCTCGATGAATGTCTTCCATCTATCACAACATGATCAATTTGGTGTCTTGTTTTCTGATCTGGAGACAGCCAGGTGCCCTTATGAATATCGAGATGATTAAATCTGGTACTGCTAACTACCATGTTTTTTGCGGCTGCAAAGTCTATCAGCCTCATACCATTGTCAGATGTTTCACTGTGGAGGCTGAATTTCCCGACTGTTGGGCCAAAGATATTCTCCTTTCCAATTTTAGCATTAAAATCGCCTAGAATGATTTTAATGTCATGGGCAGGGCAACGGTCATATGTTTCTTCTAAGCGCTCGTAAAATATATCTTTGGTCTGTTCGTCCTTTTCTTCAGTGGGAGCATGAGCGCAAATAAAGCTGATGTTGAAGAATTTAGCTTTTATTCGAATTGCAGCAAGTCTTTCATTCACTGGGGTGAAGCTGGATACCAGATGTTTTAGTCTCCGACTAACTACGAATCCACAACCAAACTCATGCTTTACGTCATGGCAGCTATAATACAGTGCGTCACCTTTAGGTGTTGTTGTGACGCCTTTCCCAATCCATCGTATTTCCTGTATGGCAGTAATATCGATCTTGTACTTTTCAAGTACGTCTGCCAATGCGAAGACTGCACCTTCTCTATAAAGTGTGCGAACATTCCAGGTGCAGATTCGCTACCATGGTCCTTAAAACGTTTGCGGGGTTCGTCAACTTTAGAGGGGTTTGTTTTGCTTTTCTTTAGTTTTTTCATAGTAGGCTGTTTTTTCCAGGGGAAGTTTACTGACCCGATGCCCAAACCCAAGTTTTTAACGATTCTATGGGTAAACGCGCGGCACATGTTAGCTCACTACCTCTAACGGGTGTTAAAGGCAGTTCCCCAGGTGACACCACGGGGAGGTCAGTGTCCACTTGGGATGAAAGAGGGACCAAGATAAATCCTGGGCTTTGCCATGTTAAAACCGGTCAGGACCGTTGCTTGGTATCTTCCATCCCCTACGTCACCCATTTTAGATGCCTGTTTTAATAAAATTGGATCTCAAAAAAAAAAAAAAAAATAACAATAATAAAACAAGTTTTATTATTATGAAAAACATCGATTTTTAGGTTATACAATTCGTTTGTTTATTCTGTCAAAAACCTTGTTTGTTTGGCTAGGTTTACGATGTTTCCGATGTAATATACGTCAGAAATGTATGTCAGATACCTCACAATTGCAGACAGACCATCCCTGATGGTGATGATCGTAAAATTCGGGGGTGAAATGGACTAAAAGCTAAATTTTTTTAGCTGCTCTATAGGTTGCATTAATAGTACGATAGGTTCGAAATTTTAAACAATGTTTGATCAGATAATATGAGGGGATTACATAGACCAACACTTTTGTTTGAATATTGGTAAAATTTTGTTATATCTTTATTCCTAGAGGACACGTTCAACCTTCGTCAATTTGGCAGAGGAACTCTTGACCATTCCACTGATATCAATTATCTTGAACGTTTTCAAATAACAGAGTTATAACGTAATTAATGCAGAGATCCAATAGTTGAGATTGTTTCTAACCATAACCATATATATTATAGTTGAATACTGAAACGAAGTAGTAAATTGTTAAGGTCAAGGACCTATTTTTTGCGTGAAAAATATACAAATATTTTGCGATGTTACATGAATTTTGGGGCAAATTATAATACCCTTCCCACATTCTGGTGTTGGGTACAAAGACTTAACAACAACAAAAATTAATTTGTTATTCATAAAGTCAAACTGAGTACAATTCACTCTCCGAAGCAAACATAACATAATTCAAAGTCAGCATTTACAAAACAAAGCTTAAATTCAATTAGCTTTTAAAGCCACAAACATAAATGAAATAAACACAATAGAGGATTTTCCTTCAACGAGGAAGGCAACAGCATAGTACACAGCTAGACGAAAATGAAGCTCGGTAGGTAGACTGTCAATGGCAAATGGTAGCTGAAATTAAAGGATATCTTTAAGTATGTCTATGTATGGGGGTCCATTCAAAAAAATGTTGAGAAAATGCCAAAAAAGAAAACAGAATACATTCCACATTGCATGTAATTGCATAGCTTTATGCCCATACATTTGCTGGATTCAACTTTATACGAAATTGCTTTTAATTTTCTGGTTGCAATTCCTTTCCATTCATTTCTTCATTTACGCAAGTTGGGAAAAAGTAAAATGCAAAAAATCTGTACGGTACCTTGAAAAATACTAGCAATCGTAAACTGTAGTACAATTTTACGTTACGATTGTATTTTCAGTTTCGAAGCAAACTGAATCATACACGGCCACAACAAAAAAATCTGTGAGGCCTGCAAATGAATGAAGGCGCACGTTGTTCTTAGCCCCTTTACTCATTTACCTATTCTTATTCATATCTACTTGCTGATTTTGCATGCAAAGCAGATGTGAAATTTTGGATGAAATTCGGAATTAAAAAATGTTTTTGGTATTGATGATTTAAAGCTCAGATAGTCTAATTTGCCGTAACTTTTTATCGTGAAATAAGAGAACAGATAATATAAAAACTACACAAATTTGTATATCCCAATGAAGCATTTCTGGTATATCTCTCCCAGTAAATATAATACAAAATGGTATATAGGAACTGCTATCAGTGATCTAATACGAATCGGGGTTTAAGATAATCTATTTTCCTAAATAGTAAATTTTTGACGTCAGAGCTTCCCTTGTTCCCATTCCTTCCTTAAAACCGAACTTGAGTGGCTCCCATTGACAGTTCGCACTTGGAGGATATATGTCTATGTATTACGCGTAGGAATAGCTTAACGGACCGTAAGATTAACACGAAAACGAAACGCAACTGGTATTTAAGAACATAGTTTCAATATGCCACAATTTAAGAAAAAATACTGAGGTTACGTTTCGAAAGTTAACTTTAAACATTATTGCTCTGCTCCAGAACTTTCAAGCGTCTACTATTTTTGAAATTTTACTTACTTACTTAGCTGGCCCATTGCAGAACATTCGTTCCATAGGCCGAACTAAGAAAAGATCTCCAATTTACTCTATTTGTTGCTTCGCACTCTGGAATACCGCGCCTTTTCATCTCTTCATCCACTTGTTTGCGCCATCTATTCCTTGGCCTACCAATTCTGCGTGCACCGCCAAGCGGTTCGCATTTATATGTCTTTTTAGCGGGTTCATCTTCGCACATTCTTATGATAAGGCCTAGCCAACGCAATCCTTGCATTTCGATACCTTTAACTACATTGATGTCGTTGTATGGCAGATACAGCTCGTGGTTCATGTGACGTCGATATTCATCGTCGCCGCAGGTTGGTCCGTAGATCTTTCGAAGAATTTTCCTCTCAAACACACCAAGCACTGCCATGTCTGCTTGCGCAAGTAGCCAGGCTTCGGAACCATAGTTCTGCACGGGTAGTATCAGTGTTTTGTACAGCGTTATTTTTGTTTGACGAGATGTGGCTTTCTTTTTAAACTGCTTACTTAAACCAAACTTGCATCTGTTGGCCAATACAATTTTTCTTTTTATTTCACAACTGATATCATTTGTAGTGTTTACGGAGGTGCCGAGGTAGACGAAGTCTTTTACTAACTCAAAATTTTAGGAACCAACTTCAACAGTTGGTCCGATCTCAATGGACGCATTGCGCGTCGACACCATCAACTTCACCGTTTACCGCCAGACCCACTTTAACAGATTCTCCTTCGACCTTCATAAAGGTATCGGATACTTCTTTTACTGATCGTCCCATGATGTCTATATCATCAGCATAAGCAAGTAACATGTGGCTATTGGTGTAGATTGTGCCACACCTTTTGACGTTTGCCTCTCGTATAACCTTTTCCAGCAGGATGTTGAAGGGATCGCACGAAAGGCTGTCTCCTTATCTGAAACCTCTTGTGGTACAAAACTCTTCGGAGAGGTTCTTTCCTATTTTAACTGAGGATCTCGAGTAATTTAAGGTCTTTTTCAAAGACGAATGAGCTTTGCGGGTATACCAAATTCAGACATGGCTTGGAAAACCTTTGGGCGTAGGGGGCTGTCGAAGGCTGCCTTATACTCGACAAAAAGGTGGTAGATGTCGATCTGCATCTCTTGGGTCTTCTCCAGGATTTGCCGCAGGGAAAATATCTGGTCCTTTCTTGTGGACGGGACACAGGATACTCAACTTCCAATCGTCGGGTACGCGTTCTTCCTGCCAGATGGTGTTAACTAGCTGATGCATACACCTTATCAGTGTGTCGCCTCCGGATTTGAACAGCTCGGCTGACAAGCCATCGGCTCCTGTTGCCTTATTTTTCTTCAGCCGGTTTATTGCAGACTTTACCTCATCTTGGCTGGATCATCTGGATTGGGTCTGTGGTATCTTCGTCGTCTTCGCTGCTATTGGATACCAACAGTTTTGAAAAATGTTCTAAAAAATGTTCCATATCCTGAGTACACTATCTGTATCAGTTACCAAATTACCTTGCAGGTCTCTACAGGAGGATGTGCCTGTACCAAAGCCATCAGTTTGATGCTTGACTCTTTGGTAGAATTTTCGGACTTCATTCTGGTTCCTGTACATCTCGCTTTTTTCACACTCCCGCTTTTCCATCTCCCTCTTTTTTCTGAGGAAAAGACGTTTCTCCTCTCTTCCTTTCTCCCAATATCTCTCTCGTGTGCTACGCGTTGCTACGGATTGTTAAGTAGCCCTATATGCCGCATTTTTCTCTTCGGTAGCAGCACGACACTCCTGATTATACCATGGACTCCTTGGTGGAGGTCTTTGGTATCCATGTATGGATTTTGCGGTTGTTTGCATGGAGTGCGCAATACTTTGCAATTTCGCTGATACGTTATCGAGAATAGGAGTGCTTTGTTTAAGCAAGTGGGCTAGTTGAGTGGAATATGCTGTGGCTATCTGTTGTGATTGCAGCTTACCGATGTCTAACATTCGTGTTGTGTCTGTTCGTACTTTGTTTGCTACCTGCAACAAGGTAGTGGTCCGAGTCTATGTTTGCTCCTCGGAACGATCGTCTTCCATCTATCACAACGTAATCAATTTGATTTCTTGTTCTTTGATCTGGCGACAGCCAGGTGCCCTTATGAATATCGAGATGCTTAAATCTGGTACTGCTAACTACCATGTTTCTTGCAGCTGCAAAGTCTATCAGCCTCATACCATTGTCAGATGTTTCACTGTGGAGACTGAATTTCCCGACCAAAGATATTCTCCTTTCCAATTTTGACATTAAAATCGCCTAGAATAATTTTAATGTCATGGGTAGGTCATATGTTTCTTCTAAGCGCTCATAAAATATATCTTTGGTCAGTTCGTCCTTGCCTTCAGTGAGTGGGAGCATGAGCGTAAATAAACTGATGTTGAAGGATTTTGCTTTTATTCGAATTGTAGCAAGTCTTTCGTTCACTGGTGTGAAGCTGGAGACCCGGTATTTTAACGTCCGACCAACTACAAATCCTTAACCAAACTCATGCTTTATGCCATGGCAGCTATAATACAGTGCGTCACCTTTAGGTGTTGTTGTGACGCCTTTCCCATACCATCGTATTTTGTGTATGACAGTAATGTCGGCCTTGTACTTTTCAAGTACATCTGCCAATGCGTAAACTCCACTTTCTCTATAAAGAGTGCGAACATTCCTGGTGCAGATTCGCAGATCATGGCCCTTAAAACGTTTGCGGGGGTCGTCAACTTTTGATGTATTTGTTTTTCTTTTCTTTTGTTTTTTCATAGTAGGCTGTTTTTTTCTAGGGGAGGGTTACTAACCCTGCGCCCAAACCCAAGCTTTTAACTTTCTTAAGGGTGAACGCGCGGCACATTTTAACTCACTACCTTTAACGGGTGTTAAAGGCAGCTACCCCAGGTAACACCACGGGCAGGTCAGTGTCGACTTCAGATGAAAGAGGGACCAAGATAAATCCTGGACTTTGCCATGTTAAAGCCAATCAGGACAGTTCCTTGTTATCTTTCATCCCCTACATGAAATTTTACCTTTATAATTTGACGAAAAATTCATAGATGACACATTTTTGAAATTTCTGGGACAGAGTATATTATTTAAAAATTTAAGTGGACTGTATTCCTGCAGTAAAGACTTTCATTCTTTCATCTTTTAATATTATGATAGGATATATTTATGTATGTAAGCGCACATGGTGATGACGATGATAGCACAAAATTATCATTATGGCTTATGAGAACTTGAGTTTTATATGACGTGTATTAAAACGAACTCACATTCACCGTCATGGGGTTGATAACGTTGAATTCGCTATATTTGAATGTTAAATCACCTGTCTCCCATTATTTGACTATTTGGTTTTCGTACAGTGAACCGTGAGTTTAACTGCTGTTATTTTTTTTTTTGTTTGATTCAACATAGTGGCTAGACTGGCGGGATTTACTTTGGTATGTTTGCTTTACTGGCCGTTGGTTTTTGCGCTATTTTTGCTGTTTGATTAGACAGAGATAATGTAGGGATCATAGATGTCATAAAATAAATGAAAAAACTTGTTTAAGTCGGAATTGTTACATAGATTTTGTGAAATGTGACAAACTGTGTCTATAGGGAGGAAAATCAACTTAGTAAATCATTAGTACATAGGTTGCATCAGTTGAAAATTACAAATTAATATAATTATACTGAGAAACCCGCTTATGGCCACCAATCGTCGTAGTTTGATTTACTAAGGTGAGAATAGTTGGTATAGGGTCACTTTTTTTGATAGAGCGCTTATAGAACGGCACCGCCAGATTGTCGGTATGTTGCAGGTTTTAACCAAATTATTCTAATGAAACTGTCTTCGCTATGGGCATCAATAAGTGAGCAAAGGCTATATTCGACGGGCCGACTATGTGATATCCTACACCACCGCCCCTTTGAATAGGCTTTTCACTAGTAAACATTTCTCTTAGGGAGATACTACAGTTATCAGCCAACCTGACTTTTATAGAAGCAGACATAGTGGTCATTAAAATTAAAACATCAACATAGTAAAATTGGGATATCTTTCAGCCTTTTGCAAAAGCTCAGATATTTTACCATCAATGCACAACCTTGTAAAAATTTACAGCTCAGATGGTGTAGTTTCCCCTTGGAATGTGTCCTACTGAAGCAGAAATATCCGCCATGGAAATAAAATTCCACAAATTGGAAATTGGCACATCGCTTGTATTTGAACAATTTTGGTAACGCAGCTGGGACCAATTTAATCTCAGAATGTCTTCATTAATATAGATCGATTTTGTTGAAATGCATCCAAGCAAAGCTATAATATTCGTAAGTACAATTCAAATAAAAAATGAAAAGTTGGATGGACACCATTCTTCAAGTAGAGGGCTTCCCTTTTGGAATGCCCGTCAATGGAAGAAAATATCACCCTTAATTTTTCTTCTTCCATTGACGGGCATTCCTTTTTGGAATACCCCTACTTGAAGCAAAGATATTAAAAATTTCGTGATTATCAGATCAACATTTCGATCTGTAGCGTGATTAAAACTTTCGTGACGATCCGATCAAAACTGCGACCAGTAGCGTGATTACAAAAAAAGGAAAAATGGGATGTATTACCGACTAATGAGAAGACATCGGATTTTAGCATGTTTTTTATTTCTTATCCGATTGGACTCAAATTTTGGATCTAGGAGGGTCAATTTTTCGATATTTGGGGTCATATCAAAAATATGCAAAAAATATGCAAAATATATGCAAAAAATATGCAAAATATGCTAAATATGCAAGTGATTTTTTGACGAAAATCGCCAATTAAATTTGGAAAATCATCAAAAAAGCGTACTAAATTAAGTTTTTTGCCGTTTAACATAGTTTTTGGCGGATTATTATGTTATTGAGACTCTCCAGATATTCCGCCACAGCAATAAATCTGGACTAACAAGACTTAAATCAGTTTTCACAAGGTGAGAAAATGTCAAATAACCCAACATTCCTATTACAACATAAGTTGTTTACTATACAAATGTAAGCTCTGTTCCTTTACGTGCAAGAATCTTCAAGTTTTACCACTTTTTACTCGAAAAGGGTTCCTTTACTTCAGACACCATACAATTCATATGGGAGCATTTTACAACATTTACTACTTTTGTCGGTTTTACCATTTTTAAAAGTAAAGGAAAACCCCAGTAGATAGACAATGGAAAAATTTCAAAACCTCAATCAGAAATGTCAAAATCAAAGTGTCCAAATAAGGTGATAGTTTCTAATCGGCCAAAATTGTCTAGCAGAAAAACAAAGGAGCTAGAGTTAGTCATCGCTATTTTTGTTCAGATGAAAGTGCAATTTTTTGGTATTAAAGTACATTTACCATTTAGAAGTATACGTTTTGAATTACCACATATTAGATTTGAATATATTTTATAGTGTTTAGACCTTTATTCAGTATATACAGACATAAATTGGCAATTTTTGTTCTTTGTGGTCAAAAAGCTTCTTTGGAAAAATGCTCTAACTGCCGCTTTAATAGTGATGTCATGGTTTTAGTTTAATGCACTAAAAATACATAATTTAAAATATCAATATTGTACGCATACAACCGCTTAATGCAGAATTGGAAAATGTTCACTCCTCGGCGAAAAGTAATGCATTATTGTTATACCCATCCACGATTAATAATAAGCAAAATGAAGAACACCCAATGATTATTGAAAAATTACATCACTTAGAAAAACCACACAATAGAGTAGTAGTGGTAAAATAAGTCAAAAACCTTGGAATTGTCTTTAAAATGTCAAAACCACTCGCATATTTCTGCTAGAAAAGTATTTGGAATGTTGATAACATAGTCGAAAAGTCATAACCCTTTGTATGCACAATTGTTTAATTTATACCTATCCGTGTACTCGATAATTTGTACTAATTATTACCATTGCTTCGAATTTTGGCAGTTGTTTCAGCAACATTTAGTAAAAATTATCGAGACAAACCTTTCATGACACATTAGTCTTGTTGTATAGGATATAAATAAATATATTAAGAAAAATATTCGCCGCAATATTGTCATTAAAGCTGCCAAATGAACTATACACCTAAAAGGCAAAGATTTCAAGGAATATTAATTTACAAAACGATGAAATTCCACATCTGTCTCTTGGTTTACTTACATCCTGATGTAAACTTTAAAAACGTCATATTTCTAGCACTACTTTCACAATCTGATTGGCTTTTTTCTGGAACAAATACGGGCACTGCCAATAAAAATGTCCAGATTGTCGAGTAGACAAATCGCACTATTTTTTACACGTACAGCACTTTCATTTAAGTGTTCGGTATTAGCAATTACAATTTAAAACATTATTATTATATAACTTCCACGAGTAATTTAATCATATAAAATAATTTATTTTCCCTACAATTCGTTAATCCGAACAATTTGATAATTCGGACACTGCCGAAACCTGTGTTGTAGGGATTATCGCGAATGTACTGTATATATGGGGGCAATATCAAAATCTGAATCGATTCTTACCAAAATAGGGATCGTTCTAGGGCCAAAAAATCCCCAATTTTTATGCGAATTGGTCTATAAATGTGACCTGTGCTTTGTTTTCAAAAAGACCTGGCCAGATGGATAAGTGCGAATCTATGCAGATCTTCAAAAGGAACTGTGGGTCTATTTCGTTTCATTTTGCATGTTGCAAACTCATTCACTAAGTCATAATACGGTTAGGGTATTAAATATAGTTAACAGTGCAATCATGAATAAAAATTCCGTGCAGAATTTGTTTCCTTTCCCCAATTTCACAATTTTTATTTCCATATTTATGCCCCAAGAAGGAATATTTTTGTCGATTCGACTAGAATACGCCTTAATGAAGCGAATCAAGTAGTTTTCAATTTTTAACAAAAAATTATTTTAAAAGAATTTCACTTTTTAAAATTATTTTCCGTGTGGAAAATTCAGAGGGAAATATTCATGATGGCACCGTATATATTTATACCCTATACCACAATGTGGAAAAGGGTATAATAAGTTTGTTTTCCCAAAAATTCATGTAACGCCGCGAAATATTCGTCGTAGACCCCTCATGTGGTATACCAAACTTCATATCTCGACGAGATAAAGCGATTTAGCGATGTGTGTCCGTCCGTCCGTCCGTCCGTCTGTCCGTCCATTAAAAATTGTAATCAAGCTAGAGGCCGCAATTATGGACCGATTGTCACGAAATTTAGTATGGAGGTCGGGTTTGGACCAGAATAGAACTGATTAGTTTTTGGCGATGATCGTGAAATGTTAAAGGGATGAAATGGACCAAAAACAAAATTTTTGCTCGATTTTGTAGCCGCTCTGTAGGTCGCAATAATAGTCCGATCGGCGCGAAATTTTAAACGTAGTTTTGGTTTGAGATGAAGAAGTAGCGTGCAAGTCAACGGTATGATCGGATAATATTTAGCGGGTTAAATTGATCAAAACTTTTGTGTGAAAATTGGTAAAATTTCTAATGCACATCTTATAACTTTATCCCAAGAAGACGCGTTTAGTGGTATAGGGTATCACATGGTCGGCCCCGTCCGACTATAGTCTGTTCTTACTTGTTTTTATATGTTATATGTTTTTAGTAAAATATGAAAGATTTTATGTAATATTCAATATTTTCTTAGACTTAATTTCTAGCTCATTTGTTATTCTGTCATACAATTTTGGCCGAGCAGAAACTATCAACATATTTCGATACGTACATTTTGACATTTGAACAAAATTGTATTAGAAAGCAACTTATGTTGTAATAAGAAGGCTGGGTTATAGGAATTTTTCTAAGTCTTTTAGTCCAGATTTATTGCTGTGGCGGAATAATAATTAATATGGTATGCACGCCCGCCTTGCACGCAGAAGGTCGGGGGTTTGATTCCTCGGCCAAGCAACATCAAACATTTTTCAACGGTGGCAAAATACCCCTCAGTAATGTTGGCGACATTTCCTGAGTATTTCAGCCTTGAAAAACTTCTCCACAAGTGGTGTCTTAAGACACGCCGTTCGGACTCGGCGATAAACAGTAGGTCCCATATCATTGAGCTAAATATGAATCGGGGTGCACTCATTGATATGAGAGAAGTCTCCCTTGTCCCGTATGGGATGTTGTGGAACAATGTTTTTGTTGTTTTAACATGATAATCTGCTAAGAAATCGATGTTTTACGGCAATAAACTTAATTTAGAACACTTTCTGATGACTTTCCAAATTTAATTTGATGATTTTTGTCAAAAAAATTACTTGCATATTTTTTGCATATTTTGCATATTTTGTGCATATGCAAAATATGCAAATATGAAAAAAAATAAAAAATATGAGCCTGTCATTGCATTAAGTTTTCTTCAAAACGAATTTTGGTCCAATCAGAATTTTCGTATCTTTATTAATAAAAAATATGCAAATATGCAAAATCCGATGTCTACTAATGAGATATCTCCTTTATTTGGCAACCTACGCCAACCTTCTTTGCACCATTGCACAGTGGATCCACTTGTATGAAGAAAGTGGCCAAAAATATTTCCAGTGTAAATATCATGCCAATGCGCCGGTTACAGCTTTGTGCTGCTGTGAAGATTGTTTTAAGAAACCACGAGCGTAACATTCTCCCCCCTTTCCCCTGGAGGGGGTATACGGTAAGAACTGTTTTATGCTGTTAATACAAAATGACGTGAACAAATGTCCCGATTATCTTATTATGCAAAAATAGGCATGGAGAAACAAAAACATCTTCAAAACAACATAAAATCCAATCAATTTAGCGGATTAAAAAAATCAACATTTTTGTCTAAAAATTGGAAATTTTTTTAAATATAGATCTTATAGCGTTTTTCCTGAAGGGCACATACCGTCCACATAAGACAAATTTGGAAGAAGATTTCTTCGCCTTGCCATTGATGCCAATTATGTTAATGTACGTTGTCAGATAACAGAATTATACGATAATATATCAATAGAAACCCTATTCTAGGGCAGCTTTAGTCAGCGACCCACCATTTATAGTCTGGCACTAGATGGCAGCTGATATTAATACTGAATAAGATTAAACCCATGACGTACATTGGAAAATTATTCCCGAGGTAGGCACTGGTGGGCATCATGACTAAAACCTTAGGTCAAATTTAAGTATATGATAGAATTGGCATTACAAAATGCACTAAGAAAACATACAGCTAACTGGAATTCCACAACACGTTAAAACACTATTTTTTAAAGAAAATTAAGCTATTAGCTCCTGCTTCAAAATCCACTATAATATTTTGCAATACGTTTAATTTCGCGATATTTTGAATATATTTACTTGTACTTAAAATATAGGTTGTACTCACAACAAAAAATATTAGAAAAATGTTTCGACTTTTGGACCCGTCCTTAAGAAGATCGCGTTCGAATGAAACAAAAACTAATATATTTTTAAAAAGGTCCATGTCATAGCTGTCAGTGTTGCCAGATGTTGTACCAAAATTCTGACATGAATTTTTTTATTTTTGGCCAATGGGTGGATCCACTGTGCATTGTAAATATGGGATCGTCTATCTTCATAGTCAGGTTTTGCTTTGGAAGTTTCCCAATCAAAGCTGTGATATTCGTCGTTATAATTAAAATCGCAAAAATTAAAAGTTGGGTTTCCTTAGCGACTATTGTGATATATTCGTTGTTTGACCACCTACGACAAACCTACTTTACAGCGTTAGAAAGGTGATATTTTCTAGTTTCATAAGCAGGTTTAGCTTTAAATATACCCTATATAGAAGCGGAGATATTCGCTTCGAAAGAAATTGTTTCTTTTTCTCCAAATAAGTGTTTTGCCCATTCCGACCCCTAAATATTATCCGACAATCACCAAAATCAATAGGCTTTTTCCACTCCAGAATCCCCATGAATTTAAAAATTTTGGGGATGATCCGATCAAACTTGCGACCTGTTGCGTGATTACAAAATTTAGACACACATAGCCAGATCGACTCGTCGAGACATTCATTTCGGTATATATAAGTATATGTCTACGACCATTATTTCAATGCATTTGTGGCCAAAACCAACTAAAAATACCCACTCCACATAGTGGTGTAGGGTATAATCATTTCAAACATGTAAAAAAAGTGTCAGTCGGATTTGCTGACAGATATATACCCTCAGCTATTATGAAGTGAAACTTTCACCTACGGACAGATCGAATGTATTTAAGATCTCTCCAGAATTTTGTGGCCCTTTTTGGACATTTGAACTTGCCGACAAAAATGTGGATTAGGAATTAACTGCACTAAGCCACAAATGTTGAACTTTTGTGGGGGAGGTAACCTCAGGGAGGACCGATATGGGCCATTTTAGAAGTGAAACTAAATTTTGACAAAATATTAGGAGATCCAAAGTTTGGACCAAATTGGTTACCGGTATTGCCCCATGAAACCAAGTTTGGATATAATATGACGAAGACCAACATTTGGACCAAATCGGTTGAACAGTTCGAGAGTTTCGTGCTCTCCGACGCCACATATGGTGAAATAGGGGGTTTTTACACCTTTCGGGCTGTTTTACTAAGAAATATGGACTTGACCCTGAAAAAACTTTTACCGTCGTAATGGAGGTAGCGAATGCAAATAGCTTCAACAAAAATCAAAGTGATTCGAGAGCAGGGCCCTATTCCACGAAACAACTTATCAACTTTTCATTTTGCACTTATCAATATTTTTGACAATTCTCAAAGTTAAGTGTTCCACAGAACCATTATTTTTTGATAAGTGATAAGTTGCTAATTATAAAGTGAGTTTGCTTACTTTTCAAAAAAAAATGTAGCTCTTTTTTTGATTTCTGTTCCACAAACGTTATTTCTGCTAAGTGAAAAGTTGTAACGGCAAAGCGTATTTTGCTAAGATTTTGCAAAAAAATTTGCTCTTTCGTTCCACAGAAAACTCTGCATTTTGATTTTGCAGATCAAATTTTGATAAGTTTGCCTTAATTTTGCGAGGTAAACGTTCTCTTTGCCAATGTACATTGTTAAAGCGAGATTTTGTTCGGAAATAGTGGAAACACGGTTATGACAAGAAATTGTAAAGATTTTTCCAAACTTCTACCCTCTGAATCAACCATCCTACTTCGAACTCTCACTATCCGAAATTCCACCCTACGAACAACCTCATCCCGAACATCCACCCTGCGAACAACCTCACAAATCGATGTTTCTCAATTTTACATTTAGACTAAAGTCTATTTGAGAGACTATTTTTATTTATTACTATACCCTCCACCATAATATGGAGGGTATATTAGGTATATTTGTAACTCATCGAAATAATCATTTGCGACCCTATAAGGTATATACATATATTTTTGATCAGCGTAAAATTCTAAGTTGATTTAACCACATCCGTCCATCAGTCTGTTGTAATCACGCTATCTTCAGAACGAGTTGAGATAGGGGGATGCAATGCTGTTCACACGTGTCTTAAATCAAGTTGGAAGTTGAGCTTTGTTATAGCCCACATATAGCAGTGCCGTCGATTTCAGCTATTTTAAGGTTTTTAGCTACATTTTCAGAACGAATTAGTTATAATATGCTTCCAAAACTTACCGACATAGGCCCATATTTTATTATAGCCCCAATATACCGCCCAATTTCAGCTACTTTGGGGTTATTAGCTACATTTCCAGGCCGAATTAGGTATAATTCGGTCAATCACCAAGAAACGTCTCCACAATAAATTATGGATATAGGTCTACGTTTTTTTATAGCCCCCATATAGCAGTACCGTCCGATTTCAGCTATTTTAAGGTTTTTAGATACATTTCTAGAACGAATTAGTTATAATTTGGCAAGTAATTTCTCCACTTTGTGGAGAAAGAAAACTAATTACTCCATGTCGAACATAACGCTTTTTACTTGTTTTATTTCGCTTAATTTTATTGTATTTTATTTTTTTATTTGTATTTCCCTTCATTTTATTTTAGATTATTTTATTTCACTTAATTTTATTTTGTTTATTTTACTTTACTTTATTTTATTTATTTTTTAACTTTATTTTATTTCAATTTACTTTACTTTATTTCACTTAATTTTATTTTATATTACATCATTTTATATTGTTTTATTTTTATTTATTTTATTTCATTTTATTTTTTTTATTTTACTTCATTTGATTTATTTTATTTTAATTTATTTCATTTAATTATGATTTAATCTTTATTAAATTTTTTTATTTTATTTTTATTTCATATTAATTTATTTTGTTTTATTTCATTTCATTTTATTTTATTTTATTTTATTTTTTTTATTTTATTTTATTTTATTTTATTTTATTTTATTTTATTTTGTTTTATTTAATTTTATTTTATTTTTTAGTTTATTTTATTTTATTTTATTTCAGTTTAATTTATTTTATTTTATTTCAGTTTAATTTATTTAATTTTAGTTTATTTTATTTTATTTTATTTCAGTTTAATTTATTTAATTTTATTTTATTTACTTTTAATAATATCAGTTTCTTTTCATTTTTTCGCTCGTCTCAATTTTACATGTGTTATTTAGTATTGCCAAGTAAAAAAATAATGCAAAGATGATAAAACGTTCTATGGAACAAATATCATTCACACTTTGCAAGAGAACTGAGAGACTTACCAATATGGCGGAAAAATTTAGCAACTGTGCTAAAAGAACAGTAATAGACAAATTTGCTAAGTGCAAGGGAAATTGAAAAGTAATTTTGTGGAACAAAAAAAGGTTATCACTTTTCAAAATAACTAGTTTTTGATAAGTGCAAAATGAAAAGCGATAAGTTGTTTCGTGGAATAGGGCCCAGGTCTCTATGCGAACTTATCCGAAATTTTATGTGCGAGGTACCAGAAGAAGTAGACAAATATTGTCCATATCAGGACCTGATCTTTATTTGGTAGATATATTAGGATGTGCAAAGTATGGATTACGCATAATTTTTCCAAATATTTTTGAACTTTTGTGGAGTAGGTACCTGAAGAAGTGGACCGATATGGCTTATCTTCGAATTTAAACTATGTTTGGACAAAATATTACGAAGGACCTAATCGGCAGATCCGTTCGAGAGTTATCTTGCGCTCCATCCACTACACTCGGTGTCATAGGGGCTTTCAGGCTGTTTACTCAGGAAGTATGCACTTGCCCCTAATGAAACTTGTACCGTCGTATAGGGGCAATGAATACAAGTTGTTGCAAGTTGTTGTTTGTGTGGGGTGTACCGGAAGGAGTAGACCGACTGTGAACATATTGGAACCTCATATAAGACGAGTAGAAATTTCACAGTATGGGCATTTTCGAACTTTTGTGGGGGAGTTACCGGAAGGAGTGGACCGATATAGCCCATCTTCGAAATTTTGGACCGAATCGGTTAATCCATTCAAGAGTTATCGTGCGCTCCAGACAGACAGACGGACGGACATTGCTAAATCGACTCCAAATTGTCTGAAACAGATTTCGTCCAAACATTTTTGGGGTCTAAAACCATTATTTCCATGAGGAACGTATGAAAGTGTATAGACCCTCGTTAGCATAAATGCTGAAGGTATAATGAGAATTCTGGATACATGAATTCGTTTTCAAATAGAAGTGTTACCACCCGATTTTCCATATTTTTAAGATTCTAGCCACATTGTCCAACCGAACCAAATTCCATCAAGGATTTATGTATTTCGAGGGTAATTTGTCACATTTTCGAACCGGGTAATTTGGTATTGTGGATCTCCGTGGGAACAATTTAAAAAAGGCCTATATTTTGATACTGTACCGTACAACGATACCCAAGATGTGAGTTTTGATCATTTTCCTTCTGAATTTTCCTTTCTGAATTTGGTATTTCAAATATCCCATTCTACTTCACTACAGTTCGTGGTGGAGGATGTGAATAGTTCTGTTCTACCGAATACTGCTTTTCTTGTTAAGCTTCAATACACGTAGTTTTAAATTATCCTTTAATAATGCATGGATCATACTCTCGTAGAAACTCTCATCCCTGCTGTCTTACTTTTGTATGTATAGCACTATTATCACAGTCAAAACTTAATTTTACACATTGCATCAATAATATTGTACCAATCGTTTACAACAATGTCCTGCGCTGAAATTAATTTACCTGCAATACATTCATCCCATATTGCTTTCGTACACATCCCACTATCTTGCATATATGCAAAGCATTTTCTTAATTAAAAATTTTACCAATAATTTCGGATTCGTTCGTATCTGTAAAGAATTTTATTAAGAAATGTCATTTTTAATATTACCGAACAACTTTATGTTTTATCAGTTTCTGTTTTTTCAGTTACATCAACATATGTAAGCCATAATCCCGAAAATTGGCCTTTAACTCAAATAAATGGCACGCATAATTAAGTTCCGTATATCCGTTTTATATTAAGAAATGAAAGAAAAAGTAAATAAATTTTGTCTGGACATCCATCAATGTGAAGAATGTTTCTGTGGCGGTTGTGAGTAAAGACGAGGTGTCGCGAAATAAAGTACGCACAAATTCAAATGTGGCTCTGATATTTCATTATCCTTATGTATCATAAACTTAAAGCATTTCTCAGAAACAGTGAAATGGGAGGAATGTGACAATTTAACTTATTGTCTTTAAACACATTATGTTTTTTAATGTTTACATATATGAGCGGAACTAGAAAAGTTTCTGACCTAACGATGAAATCGCGAATATTTACCATCAAAACTAGTTTTCATGGACTCAAACCAATTGTTGAAGCACTCCGATTGATACGAGGGTTTTGTCCGGACAAAAAGCCGCTGTTTTGAATTGATGTGTGAGTGCTCACATGACAAAAACACCTAACAAAAATCCAATCACGCCATAACCCGGAAATTTGACCTCTGGCATTACTGTCCTTCCGGGTTCGTAATATCATCTTCGTCGACTTTCATCGCCAAAAGGAATTTTTAGCCCCATAGCCTTTGATCTACATATTTTCGCGTACTGATATTATTGCTTAACAATTAAAAAAATATCAGTCGGCTTTGACGACAGAGATATACCTTTCAGTTTGAATTGAAACTTCCATCTATTGACAATTACGAATCTACGGATTACGGATTTTGTAGCCCTTTATGAAATTTGCCGACAAAAATATATTTGGTTTGAAACTAAAAAGTGTGGCGGAGGATGTACTTGAACGAATGGACCGACATAGTCCATTTTGGAAGAGGATCTTATTTTCGGATTCATTGCTTTTGATAGATTTTGTGCCCACCAGTCATTTCAGTTGATCACCGTATAACTTAGAGGTTTTGGGCCACGATGTCAGGAAGCATGGGCTTGCCCACGAAAAACATAAAATCGCTTAAACAGGACCAAAAAGAATAGCATCGGTATAATTTTACAAAGGGTTTTCGAACAGATCCTAAACTGCGCTTAAACAAAAATGTTGAACTTTTATGGGAGAGGTACCCTAAGGAGAAGACTGATTTCTGAAGTAAAACTACATTTGGACAAAATATTAATAGATCAAGGGTTTGGACGGTTGCTCCGTTCAGCAGATATAGTACGTACTATTTTAGTGAAATTTTTTAACATTTGGGGGTGGTGGAAGATGCCGGAAGGTGCGCAGCGACAGTACCAATCTTCAAACTTAAACTTAGTTTGGACTATATATTACGAAGACCAAATTTTAGACGGAAACGGCGGATTCGTTCGAGAGTTATCGTGCGCACCAGCCAGCCAGACAGGCAGACGGACGGACATTGCTAAATCGACTCCAAATAGCCTAAAACGGATTTCGTCCAAACATACTTGGGGTCTAAAACCGTTATTTCGATAAGGCACATTTTGCCCGTATGAAAGTGTATATACCCTCGTTAGTATAAATGCTGAGGGTATAAAAACGGTTTAAAATCTTGTGAGCAACATTTTTGTAGAATATTTAAATGCTGAAAAATTTCATCTTGTGGTACTTTTACAACGGCTCAAGAAATAAAGGACCAAAATGACATGAAAATAATTGAGTTACAAAGATAAAATATTTTACGAAAAGATTCGCCATTCGATTTGACGGAAGCCATGCAATCTCAAAACAACGCTACAGCAGTGATGCCAGATTTGCCGATTTATCGGCATTTTGCCGATTTTTAGCCCAAGAAAATAGAAATGCCCATTTGCCGATTTTTAACCCAAAAATGCCGATTTTTAGTTAAGGCAACTTGTTCACATAAAATTTCCATTTCGTATGAAAATTGTGGTTGCTAGAACTAATTTGGTACAATAACAAAGACAACTATATCGTCAAGAGTAGTTTGATTAATAATAATAACATTTTTTTTTAAATTTTATAAAAACAGTTTGAATTTTCTTGATTACCATAACGTGTACTTCAGTATATACATACGTCAAGGAAATTGTTCAAAAAACGAAATTGTCGAAAAGTGGGTTAGTGGAAATAATTAAAAACTGCACAAACTTTTACATTGAACTTTGTGGTCAGATTTTGAAGTGGTTTAATTTTGAAAATAAATGTAAGTGCCTAGCTTTAATAAATCAAAGTTTTATAATAAATGGCACACAAGATTAATTTTTCGACATTATAAAGGAATACGAATGTTTTATAAACATAAACGAAAAGCAAGAATCAAATTTCAAAAATTTGTTTAAAGATAAAAACGTAGAGTTGCTAGAATTTTGGAAAACAATGTGTGAATTAATTGGCCTGTTCCTTTACTTTTGAAAATGGTGAAACCGGCAAAAGTAGTAAAAGTTGTAAACTGCTCTCATATGAATTGTATTGTGTCAGAAGTAAAGGAACGCTTTTCGAGTACAAAGTGGTAAATCTTGAAGATTCTTGAACGTGAAGGAACATGTGTGCAATAGGGATATAACTTTTTGCACTTTTTTGCAAATATCAAAAATACCACCACATAGCCGTGTAGAGCATGAAAAACTATTATAAAATAAGGTGTAATTTTTTCTCTATCGCGAAAAAAGTTTCCGCACCAAATGCATTGAAGTTCAGTAATGCATTTTTTAATTTTAGCTGTTATGACAACATATTTGCTTTTAATTAAATTTTTTATTTTTTTGTAATCTAATTTAAAATCATTACCAAGCGTTCTGGACCGATTTGTTCTCAAATCGCGCCATTTCGGAGCATTTTATGAATTTTTGACACTATTGCAATTTTGGTTTTTTCTTTATAAACTCGTGAATTTTATGTTTATATCTATTGTACCTATCGGACAAGAGAATATGGTGTCATTTGCAACAAATTCGCGAAAGTTACAGACAGTTTTTAATGACTTTGCCTGTGAGAATTGTATTTTTTTCTATGAATATTTATTCAAACAAAGCAAATTTAAAATTATAAGTAGAAAAAATATCAAAAGGGGTTTAGTAATTACAGTCGGCGCGGAAACTTTTTTCACCGAATCGATCTTAGAAACGCGTTTTCATTATTAGGACAAAATTCCCCACGTGGTACTGGTGTTGTATTTTTGTAAAAAACATATACGATTCTCACAGGCAAAGTCAACAAAAACAGCCTGTAACTTTCGCGACTTCGCTGCAAATGACCCCATATTCTTTTGTCCGGTAGGTACAAAAAATATAAACATAAAATTCACGAGTTTATAAAGAAAAAGCAAAAACTGCAATAGTGTCAAAAATTCATAAAATGCTCCGAAATGGCGCGATTTGAGAACAAATTGGTCCAGAACGCTTAGATAATGATTTTAAATTAGATTACAAAAATATAAAAATTTTAATTAAAAGCAAATATGTTGTCATAACAGCTAAAATTAAAAAATGCATTACTGAACTTCAATGCATTTGGTGCGGAAACTTTTTTCGCGATAGAGAAAAATTGACGCCGTATTTCATAATAGTTTTCCATGCTCTACACGGCTATATGGTGGTATTTTTTTGGTTATAGCCCTAGTGTGCAAATTCTGAATCATTATTTTCTATTTTGTCCAAATTTATTAAACATCTTTTAGTCTTGCCACATTCTTCAGCAAACGTGGAAAGAGTTTCTAGCCAAGTAAATTTAAATAAAAACAAGTGCTGAGATCGATTAGTTAGGGACTCGATGGAAGGAATTCTCTTTACTAAAGACTACTTAAAATTAAATAAGTCTAACTGTTATAATGTTGTCATTAAAAATGATTTGTTACAAAATTTTAATTCAAATATTTATTACAGAAATTTAATTTAATTGTAAACCAACATTTCAAAATGCCAATACAACTAGTAAGAAAGTGTCAGTCGGCTTTGCTGACAGAGGTATGTATATCCTCAGCCTATGTGAATTGAAACTTTCTTCTACAGACAGATCGAATGTTTTTAAGGTCTTTTCAGAATTATGTGGCCATTTTTAGACATTTGAACTTGCTGAAAAATGTGGATTAAAATTTAAACTCAAAAGTGTTGTGGAGGTGGTACTTAAAGGAATGGACCGACATAGTCCATTAGGGAAGTGGATTTTATTTTGAGAGTTATATCATTTCGATAGATATCGCGCCCACTAGTCGTTTAAGTGGGTCATCATATAACTTTTGGAATCGGTTGATCAGTTCGAGAATTATCGTGCTCTACAGCCACTACATTTGGTGCCATAGCGGTTTTTACACCTCTCGGGCTATATTCTCAAGAAGTATGGATATGTAACTTCTTGAAACTTTGTAAAAGTTTTCATTTTACATTTTCATAGAAACGGAATTGGGCCAAAGGTCTTAAAGAAAACTTATGCGAAATTTACTGTGGGAGGTACCCGAAGGAATAGACAAATAGAGTCCATATTCGTACCTAATCTATATCTTGTAAACATAGTAGGATGTGTAAGGTACTAAATCGACTAAATCAGTCGCTCCTTTCAAGAGTTATCGCGCGTACAATTTTTCATCTTCGAACTTAAACTAAGTTTGGACAAAATATTACGAAAGCCAAACCTTGGAAAAATCGGCTCAACCGTTCGAGAGTCATCGTGCGCACCAGTCAGCCAGACAGACAGACGGGCAAACATTGCTAAATCGACTCCAAATTGTCTGAAACACAATTCGTGGTTGTTGGTTTATGAATTGTTAATTGTTTTGTTGCACTTAAAATTTTATTTTTTAACTTATGCTTATTAAATATAGCATTAATTTGAACTGAAATAAACGTTATTTAATTTGCCGATTTTTTGCCGATTTTGAACATTTTTTGCCGATTTTGCCGATTTTGGCACCCGAAAAGTGCCGATTTTCGACCAAACTTATCTGGCATCCCTGCGCTACAGTGACACCAAACAGAGATATAAAACTATTTTCTCCGGCACTATAGGTGGAAAATCAAAAAGTTCATCACGCGATATCTCAGAAACTTGACCTATGGCGAAAATCTCCGTTTGCGTTCTTAATATACCCACCAAGGACTTTTATCTCCAAAAGGAATTTTCAACCCCCAGACTTTGAGTTCCATTTTGTGAACCAGTATAATCAATGAATATATAAAAACGGTTTGACTTTATATTTTAAATCCCTCAATTATCTTTTTAGTTGTTTGCGCCACATTCCGACTGTAGCCTTTGCTTACATGATTCTATATACAGTATAGTCTCGATAATCCGGACACTCGTTAATCCAGACAACGCGGTAATCCGGACACTAGAATTTTTTACATTGTAGACTCTGTAATCCGGACATCACACATTTTTCTTACCTCGATAATCCGGACACCAATATTTTTTTCCTATTTTAAGTATTAGATTCTTATTTATTTAATTGACGTTTTCGTTCTTAGCAATAGCAATTGGTGTATAAATGAGAAAAATTAAGCTTATCAAAGTTTTCGGTTCAAATCTCGGTTTTCTGGCTAGCCAGTGTTGACTCAGTGATACAACCAAAATGGAATTATCTATCTGAATCTGTCAAATGATTTTCTCATCACTCAACAATTGATGCCTGGCTATGATAAGCAATAGTATTTAAAACCTAATGTTGGGTAGCCTAGTTCCCAGAAAGATCAATGTTGCGTGTTCTTTTCCTCTGAAGGAATTAGTTCATTCGCCCTCCGGTTAGTGAGAAAGTCCCTTGGGCCATGTAATGTATTCCAAGGACATTTTATCTAGAAATGTTTAAATCATTTAAAGCGTCGGGTTTAATAGATTAATTTTTATTGGGATTTATAACTAAACGAGGAAACGAGTAGATACCATAGATTCAATAAACTAAAAAAACGTATGACCCCTTTTATTTTTTTTATTTGACATTCAAAATCACTGACGACTAAGGATTGTTGTATTTGCTTAATATGAATTCGTTTACCTAAGATGTCAGGTTATTATACAGTAAATGCCCCTTGTTAATGATTTAAACTTTCAAAATTATATGTTTTTATTACTACTCGGTAATCCGGACAATTCGATAATCCGGACATCGCCGAAACATGTGGTGTCCGGATTATCGAGACTATACTGTAATCTAAATTCCAAATTATAGATAATTCGGCCTGAAAATTTAGCTAAAAACATCACAAAAATTTGAAATCGAAACATGGATATAGGCTGAAAATTTTTGATAGAGCAATGAATGTACTTCAAATGTCAAATTACAAGTAGTTCGGTATACAAATTTATATAAAATCTTAAAAAATCTCAAAACGGAAGATACCGTTATATGGAGGCTAAATGGTGGAGAAGTTTCGCGGCTGCTGGGAACCTCAAGTACCAAATTACGGGTAGTACCGTCAAAAATATAGCTAAAACTCACAAAATACCGAAAATCGAGAGGTAAAGTTGTATGGGAGCTACACCAAAACATACACACAGAAAAAAACAAGTAAGAAAAGTCTATAGTCGGACGGAGCCGACCATGGGATACCCTATACCCCTATACCAATGATTGTGAAAATTTAATTATCACATATCAAAGATGTATTCTATAATACTTATGACCATACCAAAAAGTTATCTAGCATGACAAAGACATTTTTGTAGCAGGAAAGGAAAATTTAGTTCACACAAACTAAAATGTAATGAAACCCACTTATGTAGTACTACTACTTCCGTTGTTTAACCACTACGTTATTGAAATTTTTACCAATTTTACACAAAAGTTTCAGTCCATTTAACCCGCTAAGTATTTTCTGATCTTCACGTTGGTTTGTACGCTTCTTCTTCATCATAAACTCTAACTTTGTTTAAAAGTTTGCGGGTTATTATTTTGACCTACAGAGCCGCTACAAAATTGGTTAAAATTTTGTTTTTGGTCCATTTCATTCATTTCACGATCATCAGCAAAAACTAATCATTTCTATTCCGGCTCGAGCCCAACCTCCTTAAAAAAATCTTTGCGAAATATATATGTATGTCGTCAAGGAATTAAAATATCGACCAAAAATAAAATTTTTATATTTTTCATACAAAAGTAATGGTCCATTTCACCCGCTAAAGAATATCAGATCATCATTCAAAATTGTAGGCATCGTTTTCGACCTATACTCTTACCCGGTGCAAAATTTCGTGGCTATTCATGTATAATTGCGACTTCTAGCGCGTTTATTATTACACTACTAACAAATAACGGAACATATTAGGCTGTAACTCTGTTATCTGCCCATGCACACCAACATAATTGGCATCAACTGAAAGGTCAAGCGTTCCACTTTCAAGTATATCTCACTTGTCCGGAATGTCACTTCCAGGAATTAAGATATAAGCTGTATATTAAAAATTTTCACAATTTTCACAAAAAAATTTTGGTCCATTTAACCCTCTAAATATTAACCGATCGCCATCTCAAATTGCAAGCTTCTCCTCTGTGATATACTCTTACCTTATTTAAAATTACGCGTTGATCGGACTATTATTGAGACCTACAGAGCCGCTAGAAAATTGGATAAATATTATGTTTTTTGTCCATTTCACCCGCTAAATATTTCACGATCATCACCAATAAGAATAGGGATCTATTCTGATCTGAACCCGAACTCCATACAAAATTTCGTGACGATCGGTCCATATTTGCGGCCTGGAGCGTGTTTACAATTTATAATGGACAGACGGACGGACGATAGGACGGACACACATCTCAAAATCGCTTTATCTCGTCGAGATATGAAGATTGGTATACCACATTGGGGGTCTCCGACGAATATTTCGCGGTGTTACATGAATTTTTACCAAAACAAACTTATAATACCCTTTTCCACATTGTGGTATAGGGTATAAATAGCCTCTCTAACATATGTCCCAAACGTATTTTGCAGCAAATATATATTTGTTTGCAAGGAGTCCTAAAAATAACATATCTTTCGGTCCTGCAAACAAATATATGTTTAGGTGCAAAAAAACACAAACCCAAAAGCCACAAAAAAAAACAAACACATGCAGCAGTGGGCGCTTTCTGAGAGCAAGGGAGCGTAAATATCAATGTGAAACACATTGAAATGTATACTCACTTGCTCTCAGAAGCGCTCACTATTCTATAAAACAGTTTTTTATTTGATAACGTTTTTTGCTTCTCCTGTAAAGATTTGATTTTGTGGGTTACGTCTTCGGGCATTTATGGTGACGATATGTATGTATGTATATGAAAAATGTATTGATGTAATTACCAATATTGAATGCGATTACTTCCTTGTCCAATAAAATATTTCCATTTTATATTTGAATCAAAAAATAAAATGTATTGCACATTTAATTTACTAAAAATCACACTTTCTTTAAGAAAAGGCAAAACACTGATTTATTCACTCACTTTACCATCTTTAATACCATTTAATACATAATTAATACCATTTTTTCTTTTTTTTCTTCGCTTGCTACGTTGGTTAACAACAAAGCACGAAACACACGTGTTTTACGCATTACACCATACACAAACCTCTTTATTATAAACCTGCATTCCGCAGCTGCGAGAGCCTCGTTGACAAAAATCCTATCCACCCATAAAAAATATGTTCTAACATAAAAAATATGTTGGTACCCAAACATATTAAGTTGAGATATGTTACAAAATGTTGCAAACATATATTTGTTTGGACACAAACAAATTATGTTTGGATCCAAACATATATTTGTTTGCATTCAGTCCCAAACAAATATTTGTTTGGATCCAAACATATTTCCAACATATATTTTTCTGCGTGTAGACCTATGTTGGATGGAGAATGGAAACCTCAGAAGTTTTTGATTAACCGACATCTTCAACTTCCCAACATTTTCGTAAAAAACTGTTTCATTCATTCATAAATGCAATCATTTGTCCGTAAAAAGGATTTGCCTTTGCTTACATGTTTCTATTTTACATATAACTGATGGGAAAAGCGTGTACTGAAAACTTTTGCAATAACTGGTTTGTTCCAGAACTGCAAAATTCTACCATTAGATATCATAAAGGAAAAATTAATGTAGTATAAAAACTTGTAAATTCTTGCAGATTCTGATTCCTATAATAGTTTGAAACAGCTTTACCATTTCGTAATTAAAAAATTCACATCGGAAAAGTCCATTTAAAACGGCTGTCATTGAAGAAAATTAAGAAAATATTTAAAGATATCATATCTATAGGCGTATGAGTATTATATATCGATGTATAATTGTTCATCATACTACCGATGGTTACATATCAACTTCTATCTCTTACTCAGGCAAATGGATTTTCTCTTTTCAATCCAAAATATTAAAAAAGTGTTTGCAGTTTCACAATAAAACGTTTAAACTAAAATATTGTCATACATAAGTTGATTTACATACTCGATTTAGATTAGAATATGTATTCGAACAGTATAAGACAGCATAAGACTAATGCCAGACTGTGAACATTTTGATTAACATGAGAATGAGTTTATGGGTAAGAGGTGTGAACTGGGTGAAACTCTGTACACAAGGTTCTGTAATCTGAAATTATTCTTTGTGTTCAAATTCGTAACACTTAAAAAATTTTCAAAGGCTGGCATAAGACTAAACTTTGAATATATTTCGTAGTTTTGCAACCTCAGTTACTTTTTTCAAGTGGGATTGCATTATTACAGAGTTTCTAAAGGAAATTGATTTGTTTCGAAGAATGAATGTGGATGCAGTTACTGGTTACAAGCAAAAAATAATAATAAAGACCACCAAAGTGCGACGAGGGATCATTGAACATCAAATGGTGTACCAGAAATTACAAATTTAACCAAATGCTTTAATTAACGAAAATGCAAAAATAGACAAATTATCGTATAGACAAAGAAATATGTACTCATGGTACGTGCTGTCAACCGACTCAAACAGAAAAACTCAAAATCGAAAGCGATTTTTGAGGAAAATGGAAAGATTTTCTTCTATATTTCTATCTGAGGATGTAGATTCCGTCCACATACAGTCTTTTTTAGAAAAAACCCGTGTTTATTGGCATTTTCAATTGAGTTGTTCTGTCAACAAACTCAATGTTAACAACATTGGTGAGAGTATTTCTTTGTATATACAATTAATTTGCCTATTGTAGGGACACGATTTATATTTTGTAGAAACGTGTTTATCTTTATATATAAAATTCAATTGTCGTTTGTTGGTAATTGAATCAGTTAAAAACGGCTGGAGCAATTTGGATAATTTTTTGTGGAAATGTTAGTCATAGTCCAGTTTAGGTTTTTATGCAAAGAAAAATTGGCCACGCCCACTTTTCCGCCCTCTTTTACAAATATGTTATATCTACGAAACTACTCAACAGATTTTTCTGAAATTTTCAGGGAACGTAGAGTGATGACCCGCTGTTGAAATAGGCTACACATTTGGTTGAATTTCGGATCGGGCGGGGTACCTCCCTTTGCCCTATTTTTGTAAAAATGCAATATTTGCAACAATTACAAATGTATCGCTTTGAAAATTAATTTCCGAGTCAATGGCGATTGTGTCTCCGACCTTACGTGCTTATTTGGGGCATTAAGACTGGACAACGCCCACTTTTTTAAATATGTTATATCTACGAAACTACTGAATCGATTTTCCTGAAACTTTCAGCGAATGTACAAGGTTGGTCCCCGATAAAAATAGGCTACATATTTTTTGACTTTCGGATAGGGCGGGTACTTCCCCTATGCCCTATTTTTGTAAAAAATGCAATATTTGCAACAAATACGAATGTATTGGTTTCGGAACTTATTTGCGAGTCAATGGCGATTGTGTCTCCAACCTTACGTACTTATTTTGGGACTTAAGATTCGACCACGCTCACGTTCTAATTAGGTTATATCTACAAAACTACTGAAGGGATTTTCAAGGAAATCGCGATTTGTCTAAACTTTTAAATCGTTAAAAATAAAAATCAAATGTCGTTCATCAGTTGAGAACGGCTGGACCGATTTCGATATTTTTTTATGCAAAGAAAATGTACGCCCACTTTTTTCAATTTTTAATTTTTATTATTTCTACAAAAACTACTGAACCGATTTTCCTGAAATTGCCAGGGAATGTACAAGGATGGCCCCGCTTAAAATAGGCTACAAATTCAGTTGAATTTCGGAAGTAGCGGGGTACTTCCCCCATACCCTACTTTTTTAAAAATGTTATATTTACAATAATTACGAATGTATCTATTTCGGAAGACCTTACCCGCTTTTTTAGGATCCAATGACTTGACCACACCCACTTTTTAAAATATGTTACATCTACAAAACTACTGAACCGATTTTCCTGAAAATGTCAGGGAATGTACGGGCATATTTTCTTGAATTTTGAAGGGGGCATATTTGAAAAAAAAAACGCCTTACCTTTATGAATAAAAATCAAATGCGGTCATAACCCAACTTAGGTTTTTTGGAAAGAAAAGTTTAAAACGCCACCCGAAAACAGGTTACATATTTTATTGAATTCCAGAGGGAGCGGGGTACCTCCCTATGCGATATTTTTAAAAAACGTTTTATTTGCAAAAGTTATGCATATATCGGATTAAAAATTTACGGATTAATCTACAATCTAGGTACTTCTTTAGGGCCTATAGGTCCGACCACGCCTGTTTTTATTAATATGTCATAACTCCAATACTACTGAAGGGATTTCCATAAATTTTGCGACAAAAGTATATATATTATGAATTTCGGAAGAGGTGGGGTACCTTCCCCATGCCTTTCTGTTAAACGCTATATAAGCCAAATAAATGTATGTTTATATCGGTTTCAGCATACATTTTGGTAGGCAATGAAGTTGTGTACATCCTAGGTACGCTCTACAAAACACTGATACTACCCGTGCTGATGTATGGCTCCGAAGCCTGGGTACTTGCGCAAGCAGACATGGAAGTGCTTGGTGTGGTTGAGAGAAAAATTCTACGGACCAATCTGCGTTGACGGTGAATATCGACGTCGCTTGAACCACGAGCTGTATTTGCTATACAACCACATCAATATTGTTAAACATATCGAGATGCAGCGATTGCGTTGGCTAGGCCATATCATAAGAATGAGCGATGATGAACCCGCTAAAAAGGCGTATAAATACGGACCGCTTGGCGGTGCACGCAGAATTGGCAGGCCAAGGAATAAATGGCGCAAACAAGTGGATGATGAGATGAAAAATTTTCCGTTGTTATGTATATATTATGAATTTCGGAAGAGGTGGGGTACCTTCCCCATGCCTTTCTGTTAAACGCTATATATAAGCCAAATAAATGTATGATTATATCGGTTTCAGCATACATTTTGGTAGGCAATGAAGTTGTGTGCATCCTAGGTACATATTTGGAGCCAAAATACCGGACCAGGCCTATTTTTTGTAATATGTTATATCTTGAAAACTGATGACCACGCCCACTCTTTTCAAAACATTATTTTTCCAAAACCACTGAACCTAATATTCAGAAAATGTTCAGGAATGTCCCGTGGTCCAAAATGCTATATATTTGTAGACGAATTTCGGGGCCTATTATTTTATAATCGCTATATTTGCTAAACTTATGAGTGCTTCGGGTTGCAAATTAGTTTCTGATCAAGAAAATCTATATATTTACAAATTTACTTGAATGGTGAGGTTCAACTGTCCATCAGTCATGAAAAGTCTCAATAAGCGGAAGAATTCGATTTAACCACTTTTTAACCTTTAAAAAAGAAATGAGGTAGAAACAAGTAAGAAAAGTCTATAGTCGGACGGAGCCGACCATGGGATACCCTATACCACTTTCCCTGGACAATCGCTCTCCACGGAACTTCTTTTCAATGATTGTGAAAATTTAAGTATCAAATATCAGAGATGTAATGTATAATACTTATGACCAAAACCAAAAAGTTATCTAGCATGACAAAGACATTTTTGTAGCAGGAAAGGAAAATTTTTTTTCACACAAACTAAAATGTAACGAAACCCACTTATGTAGTACTACTACTTCCGTTGTTTAACCGCTACGTTACTGAAATTTTTACCAATTTCACACAAAAGTTTCAGTCCATTTAACCCGCTAAGTATTATCTGATCTTCACGTTGGTTTGTACGCTTCTTCTTCATCATAAACTCAAACTTTGTTTAAAATTTTGCGGGTTATTATTTTGACATACACTACAAAATTGGTTAAAATTTTGTTTTTGGTGCATTTCATCCCCTGAGCATTTCACGATCGTCACCAAAAACTAATCATTTATATTCTGGCCCGAACACAGTCTCCTTAAAAAATTTGTTATTGAAGTTCAAATTGCCTTAAGCTTGTTTAAAATGTTTAATGGACGGACACACACCGCTAAATCGCTTTATCTCGTCGAGATATGAATTTTGGCATACCAAATAAGGGGTCTAGGACGAATATTTCGTGGTGTTACATAAACTTTGGGAGAGACAATATGTCGCATAGGATAAAAATGTGGTTCTCTACACAGAACCCATTATATATTAGGCAGTAGGCCCGTTATCTAGCAAACACTTTATTGCAATTTACATCAGAGGGAAGGTCAGTAGTTTTTTTCCATATATAGGCTACTTTGCGAAATGTATATGTCCTCAAGGAATTACAATATCGACCAAAAATAAAATTTTTATATTTTTCATACAAAAGTAATGGTCCATTTCACCCGCTAAAGAATATCAGATCATCTTTCAAAATTGTAGGCATCTTTTTCGACCTATACTCTTAACCGGTGCAAAATTTCGTGACTATTGATATATAATTGCGACTTCTAGCGAGTTTATTATTACACTACAAACAAATAACGGAATATATTAGGCTGTAACTCTGTTATCTGATCATGCACACCAACATAATTGGCATCAATTGAAAGGTCAAGCGTTCCACTTTCAAGTATATCTCACTTGTCCGGAATGTCACTTCCAGGAATTAAGATATAAGCTGTAAATTAAAAATTTTCACAATTTTCACACAAAAGTTTTGGTCCATTTAACCCTCTAAATATTATCCATCTCAAATTGCAAGCTTCTCCTTTGTGATATACTCTTACCTTATTTAAAATTATGCGTTGATTGGACTATTATTGAGACCTACAGAGCCGCTAGAAAATTGGATAAATATTATGTTTTTGGTCCATTTCACCGGCTAAATATTTCACGATCATCACCAATAAGAATAGGGATCTATTCTGATCTGAACCCGACCTCCATACAAAATTTCGTGACGATCGGTCCATAATTGCGGCCTGGAGCGTGTTTACAATTTATAATGGACAGACGGACGGACGGACGGACGGACGGACGGACGGACGGACGGACTGACGGACGGACACACATCTCAAAATCGCTTTATCTCGTCGAGATATGAAGATTGGTATACCACATTGGGGGTCTCCGACGAATATTTCGCGGTGTTACATGAATTTTTACCAAAACAAACTTATAATACCCTTTTCCACATTGTGGTATAGGGTATAAATACATATTTTTGAATTTTCAAGCATAAAGTCGATAAAAAGTTGTCATTAAAACTCATTACGACGGGCCAGCAACGCGGACCGGGGTCTGCTAGTTTAATAATAAGTTTTTATCGAATGACATACAATTAATACTGAACAAATATGGAAAATTCAATATAATTAATACTGAACAAATATTCAATATAATTATTCAAAAGCTAACTTGATGAAAATACATTAACAATTTCAAAGTTGATATTTATAAAAAGTACAAAAACATGTATTATGTCCCTACAATACTCCCCCTTCAGGAGAATCTATGTTCAATAAATTAAATGTTACCCGTTTACGTTCTTTTTTATTCGAGACTGTTTTCTCAGAATCAGACGCTTCCACGAATGCAGGTTTGAGCCGATCTATTGAAATAGTTCTAGCTTCTCCGTTTTTTTCAATTACGAAATATTTCTTATTTTTTTCAATAATCCTATACGGGCCTTCGTATGGGGATCGCAATGATCTTTTTTGTTCCACACGAACCAATACGTATTTGCAACTTCGTATGATGTGACAAATTTTAATGTGTTTCCTTAAATCTCTCTTTTAATTTAGCCATACAATCAGAAGATACTTCCTGCGAGCTCTGCACCACCATTTCACCTGGCAACTGTAAATTTTGCCCATAAACCATTTCTGCCGGAGTAGCTCCCAAATTCTCCTTAAAAGTGGACCGCAGACCAAGCAATACAATCGGTAATGTTTCGTACCAATTTTGAGAATTTTCTCTTGCCATTATGGATGCTTTCAACTGTCTATGGAACCTTTCTACCATACCATTAGCTTGTGGATGGTACGCTGTAGATTGTATTCTATGACTTCCTAATAAATGCATCAATTCTGAGAAAAGTTTAGAAGTAAATTGTGCTCCCTGATCACTAGTTATTCTTACTGGTACACCAAAACGACTTATATAGTTATTAAAAAATGTCTTCGCAACCGTTGCGGACATTATTTCCCTTAAAGGATAGGCTTCTGGCCAACGTGTATACCTGCAATAACTGTTAGTATATACTGATGCCCGTTAGATGGTGGCAAGGGACCAATAATGTCAATATTGATATGTTCAAACCTGCCTTTAGGAATTTCTATTTGTTCAATAGGTGATTTAGTATGCCGAGTAATCTTTGCCTTTTGGCAACCTAAACAAGTCTTAGCCCAAGTGTTAATTTCTTTGTTCATGTTTGGCCAAAAATACCTACTCGATATCAATTTCCTTGTAGCTCTTATTCCAGGATGTGACAAACCGTGCATTTGATCAAAAACTTCTTTACGCATGTTAGCAGGAACATATGGCCTGGAAGTTCGCATCGACATTTCACACCACAAATGTATATTCAAAAAATCTATTTCGATGGCTTTCAGATTGTGATGCTTATTCCTATCAAGCAAAATGTCGTTGAGTTCGTTGTCCTTTTCCTGTTCCGCATATAACCTTTTTAAATTTAAATCGCTACTTGCAATTGCTTCAACTTCAAAGAACCTGGAAAGCGTATCCGCAACCAAATTTGACTCTCTTTTCACGTATCGAATGCCACTGGTAAATTGTGATATAAACTCAAGATGTCTAGTCTGTCTTGGACTTCTTTCAGTTTTCGAATTCAGTGCAGAAACCAGCGGTTTATGATCCGTAAAGACTGTGAAAGGCCTACCCTCTAACATATGTCGAAAATGTTTTATATTCATATATATTGCTAACAGCTCGCGATCAAACGCACTGTACTTGCACTCGGATGGACTCAGTTTTTTCGAAAAGAAAGCTAAAGGTTCTACTCTGTTTCCTCTAACCTGCTGTAGTACTCCACCTATTGCTACACCAGATGCATCCACTGTGAGGGTCAGCTTTGCATCTTTGTCAAAATGATGTAAAAGCACCTTTGTCCCTACACTATGATGCAAATACACAAATCACATAAGTTTGTTGCTCTCTAAAATCGAATTAAATAGAATATCCTGTTTTCATGATGGTTTCTTGTTATGTTTTTTTTTTTTTTTTTTCATTTATACGCAATATGTATAAATATTCCGCGCAATATTCTTATATGATTTTATAAAAGTATTTATGCAAAAAAAAAAAAAAACAATTTTTCGCGTTTTTAAGTACTCAATGTGTCAATTAAGAACAATTTTTTCAAAATCATGGTTGCCCTGCGGTTTTTAGTAAACAGTTTAGGAAAACAAATAAAAAACATACGAAATAAAAAACATAGGTTTCAATTAGGAAATTGTTGGCCAAAACCCTATTTTTGAAGTTTCGAAATTTTAATTTTTTTTTTGCACAGAAGAATAAAAAACACATCAAGTCATGTGAAAATAATTAGTTTTTGTAAATAACGTTAGTATTCGTTGATTGGCGCAGTACCAAAGTTGACACTTTTTATGTAAAAATAAAACAGGCTTTGTGCTGTATAATATACAATTTTTGTTGTATTGCGTCGCTGCATAAATATACAGAAGTGAGATCAAAGTTATTATGAATCGGGAAGCTGTTAATGAGTACTTTCATAATATTTACAAAAAGAACGATGAAATTTGTAAAATTAGCGTAATAAAATCAATGTTTTTATATATATTAAAAATTATTTTTTACAAACATTTTTTAAATATACTTAAACTTTTAAAAAAATGTCCAAATATGTCCACCTCCAAATCGAATATGAGAGACAGCAGGGGGTCTGAACTAATAAATTCAGAAGTCAAATCGTGCTCAAATTTGCCACAGTTAAAATAAAGTGGATTTTTCTATTTTAAGATGGGAGAATTTTTTGTAAAGACCTGTTGTGACTGTACGTAGTATCCAATTGAAATAGAACGGTAATACCCACATCTATCAAGCGATTTGCCTTAAAATTCATATTTAGAGGTTTCAGAGTGTAGAAAACAAGTATGTATAATTATTTTTTTGAAAATAGGTCAATTTTTTGTCATAGCCCTTACATAAAAGTACAGTCCGATTTTAGATATTTTGTGGATTTTAGCGACACTTTATGACCGATTCGGCTGAAATTTGATATTTTGACCTCTTCGAAGATATGAATCCTTCGTACCAAAAATGATTAACATAGGTCAATGTTTTGGTTTAGACCCCACACAACGGGACCACCCTGTTCAACAAATTTTGGCCGTTTTTTGGTCATTTTGGTCGATTGAACGTAAGAATTGCTGTTTGTACACATTTTTTATAAATAATAATTAATTTCAATACAAAATGGACGTTAAAATAGTTTTGGCCAGAAACTTTGGATTTGGGACCATTGTGGATTGGGAAAAATTTTAAATCCTGCTACATACAATATAGCACAGAAAATGGAGAAAAATATAAACGTTTTATAAATAATTTTAATGCATCTTTGTCCTTGCGGTTCTGTAGACAAATCAACTAAATCAAATTTAACTACAGCATAAACACACATTGCGTCTGCGGATATCTGCACATCCGCACATGTCACGACAGACTTTTCCCGTTATGAAAAACTAAATAAACTTCTAAACCATTGATGGCCAAAAACACACATTTGCACACATTGCGCCTGTGTGAGTATAATAAAACCGAACGACCAACATTAGTATTACACTAACAAACCAACGTTCTTCTCATCGACTGATTTGCAAAATGTAAACAACACGCCAACCTAACGAAGCCACACCAAGATGTTTACTCTATACGTGTGAGTACGATCGCTTTGCCTATGCCCGAGGGCATAGGAAATTGTGTTGCTGGCCATCTCTGATCTAAAACAAAGAACAATATGGCAAGGCTGAAGGATATGCTTAAACGACGTGTGCTTAAAACAATTCTGTAAATTAGCATTAATTAATCCACAGTGTTGATATAATTCAAGCTGGTTGAGGCTAATATGCAATCCAGTAACAAGAAGCACGAAATACAATGCATTAATTATTGTTGGTGCCAAACAAAATGGTATCCCTATACTACACCACATATACAGAAGATGCAACATTAAAGCGATATCCAACAATCAGTTGACAGTTGATAACACAAGATTTGATACAAGTATATACATACATATATGGGAGATAAGAATATGATTCCTAATCTAAACCTTAATAAATAATGGTGGCGCACTGAATAACTTGTATGTTTACCATAAACCTTTCATTTTAAAATAAGACAACTATGCCTGATATGCCTGTTGATCTAGAGGATCTCTCCTATATTGCTGGACCTCCGTCTGTAGAGCATGAATATCCTTCCTGATATGCCTAGGTGTATCGTGGCCAGCAGATGGTGATTGAAAAAAAGGAAAAAGGTGGTAAGATCGGTTAAATAGGAGTTCAGCCTCTCACAGATGTCATCAGGGTAGGTACCTGACGCCAGGATCGTACAATCATCCTCATACGTTACGATCTCAATGCCGTCTGGAGGGTCGGAATACAGGAAAGTTAGAGGTTCAACAGTTCCGAAGATATAACCCCTCCTTGGGGAGCTCCCTGTTTCACTCTACGGGGTTTGGATTTCTTGTTCCTGAATTCCACATACATCTGGCGACCGCACATTTAGTTGATTATCCAACGTTTCAGACTTGGCCGGAGGGTTGTCTGCTCGATGTCCTCGAATAGCGAGGAGTGCTTGACAGTATTAAAGGCTTTTGATAAATAAAGCGCCATCATCACTGTTCTATCACACGGCCGCTCCTGGTTGAGTCGTGCTGTGCTGCTTACCGAATCCATGCTAATGATCGGCAACTTGATAGCTATTTCTAATGCTGGGGAGGAATAAGGACTCAAGGGTCTTCGCTACAGGTGACAAAAGCGTGCACGATTCACCTTTGCTGCCATCCTTGCCTGACTTCAGTAGCGGGAACACCCTGCCCATTTTCCAGACTTCGGGAACAATAAGTGTGGCTAGCGACAGGTTGAGAACTTTAGTGAGATAATCTACTCACGGCTGTTTCAACATTACCATGGAAATTCCGTCAGGGCCCAACGCTTTGGATGATTTAGCGTTCCTGATGGCATTCGCAACATCATCCATTGTAAACTGTGGTGGTTCATCCTCGGCAGGAAGAGATCTAATGCGACGTAAAACTTTTCTCTTCGCCCTGTCACTCTCGGGGTGCTAAACAAACAGTCGACGTAACGTCGCCAAACGTGACTGAGGTCCTGTCATCCTTCCTTCGCGGGTTCGAGAGCGACATTACCGTTGTCCAGAATTTACTTATACCGGCTCCAATGTTGCAACTCTTCAGATGATTTAACCACATGTTCCGATTATTTTCGCCGACTAGCCTGTTAACTTCCAGTGTCAGCTCCCTGACTCCGGGGTCGTCGGGGTTGGTTCGACGAAGATCATCACGCACATTTGCTAATCCCGTATTCGACCAGCAGGAATATGTCGAGCGGCTGCAGCATTGATGATGTCTCAGGACGTCGTTTCCGCTACCCGAACATCAGATGGATTGGGCAATTCTCTGAAGCGGTGATTGGTTAACTCTCTGAAACTCAGCCAATCAGTTTTCCCATGATTGACGAATGTGCGGCGTTCAGAGGTGATGAAATCGGGTGGTCTGCTGATGGAGACAATTATGGTGAGATGGCCTGATTCAAGGGAAATGACGGGTTGCCAGGTGACGTCATTTGTCAGGTGAACTGTGAAACGCTCTTCTAATTCTGGTAGGGGCGTCCTGAGTGACCGAGAAAAACGTAGAGCTATCAATCTGCTCAGCCAGCGCTGTACCCGCCTGGTCGTTTCCGAGGGCCGAATCCCACATCTCATGATGCGCATTAAAGTCCCCCAGGACCAGACGATTACGACCTTCCAAAAGAGGGCTAATTTTAGGCACGTAATAAGATATACAGCTATTTCTCGGCGGTATGTATACGATCAGCAACTCTATCTCGGTAGTTCCACATCTGACTGCTACCCCCATACATTCCATGTACGGGTCGCTAGAGACAGGTCTGTATTGAACAGACTGGTGCAAAAGGAAAGCTAATCCCCACCTCCACATCTGGTGCGATCCTTCCTTATTACGTTGCAACCATCTCAACGTACTGAGCTGTGGTCGTTCAGCGTGGTTTCCTGCACCGCCACGACCTTCATCTTCTTCCGATACAAAAATTCAACTATTTCGTAGATCTTACCTCGGAGCCCATTGCAATTAAATTGCAAAAAGGATGCATTTTCTAGGATTGGAACAACAACGGCTGGTGTTAAATGCTGCTCGTGCGGGTGCTGTTGGGGGACTGCGGGGGAGTTCCGTAATCTGACGACGAGGGAGTGTCGTAATCTGACGACGATGTCTCACTGGAGGCAGTGTTCGCGCAGCGTGGACAAGTCCAGAGCAACGCCTTAAATGCACCCACTCCTGACATCTATTGCATCTCACCGAAGATTGGATATGGGTGACGATGCGAATGGGACAAACCGAGCACAAATATATTGGTCCTGGGTTTTCCTCTGTCCCGGCACGGACCAAAATAATCCGGAGCAGACATTCCGGGATATGCTGCTCCCAGCACAGAAAAACGAAACAAATACAAACACATGTAGTCAGTTGCCCACTTCTATTCGAGAAAGCATTTTTTATAATGTTCTCTCTAGATAAAAAAAAAAATCAGATGATCAAACATTGATTTCAGAAAAGTTTCCCTTGTCCCTTCGAGAATGATAGTGGTAAAATATGTATGTAAGAATTTAAAGAATCAGAAGGCATTAAAGCGAAATGCATCCTGTTAAATCCGACAATTTACATAAAATGTCCATTTAAACATAAATCAGTATTTGCCAATATGGAAAAGGTAGCAACCACAACCTCCTCCCACACAAATGAAATTGTAAACAAAATGTAATCCCGATGTCAATCCTTTGGTAAAAACAAATATTTACATGACCAGTTAAACAATGTTAACGTTTCACAGGATACAGATATTTACCTGAAAGGGATTAAAATGTCATCAATTACTTGGACAATGACAATTTAACAATTGAGTATTTCAAACAATGTAGTTTCCAATGTCATTCAAAAGAAAAAAATGAGAGGACCCGAACCACCCAGTCAGTCAAACAATAATATTGACTTGTCCAGTTAGTTTGGTTATGACAATTAAAAGTCAACACAGACTGAGAAGCATTTTTAAAAAATCAGACATAAACTGCATTTCAGCACCCAACGACGTTTTTCGTTTGTTTTGTGCAACCATAGCGGGAATTAATTGAATTTAAAATGTTTGATTAAAAATGCAATACAAATGTTATTATATTGTCAAGGAACTTGCAGACAAATATAATTTCGCATTACGCCTCACAGGATGAGGGCGGATATTTTTATTTCACCAAATATCAAAATTTAACGTCGATTATAAGTATTTTTGATGACCAAAATAAAGATTTTATGAACGAACTTCAAGGCTAAAGCGTATAGGAATTTTATAGACGAGCCGAAGCTAACTTAATAAACATGGTCAGGGGAATCTGTATAAACGAGCAGATGAATGCTTGTATAAATGATCTCAATAAAGTCTTTATTGACGAGCTGATAGGAGTTTTATAGATAGAAATGGCCTACCCGGTCCCCGTTGCTGGCCCTTGAAACAGTTTTATGTTACCTTTTCTTAAGTCAATTATATTTTTCTTGCATCGGTAATTAATTAGTCCGGATCTGCAAGTGACTGTCAATTAAAAAATCTTCAGAAATGTTGGTGTCGATATGCAATTTTAACATACCGACAAAGAACTGATGACTTGAGGTACGCATTTATTCCATCTGCTGGAATAGTATAACTGGTGTTTGTCTCAAATCCTTCAAGAATCGATCTAAAGCTTCTAGGGAATTTGTATTTGCCATCGAACATTCGTTCCAGATGATAACTTCTATTTAATATTGTATGTGTGTCTCTCATTCAAATGAGTGTCCAGTGGCAACTTTCCATTGACTTGTAACATATTTAAGAAAGTGGGAGTGGTCGGGTCTTACGGCTAAAATATGTACCCAGGGACGGGGAAACGGCAAGTTTTACATATATAGCGCATTTAAAAAGTAGGCCACAGGAGATAGCTCGCTCCTACGAGATTCATCAAAATATATAGCCTATTTCCACCAAGGGTAATGAAAATGACATGGAAATCGGTTTGGAAGTTTTGGAGATATGACATATGTATTTAAAAAAGTGGACGTGGTCGGATCTTAAGCCCACAAATAAGTGCATCGGTTCGGAGACACAACCACCTTTGTCTATAGAATTAATTTTCAGACCCCGCTCTACCGAAATGCAACAAAATATGTAGCTTGTTTTCACCAGGGGACAGCCCTGTTCATCATCTGAAAATTACATGAAAATCGGTGTAGAAGTTTTGAAGATAAAACACAATTAAAAAAGGCACGATCGGGTCTTTAGGTCCCAAATAAGGACCTAGGGTGGGAGACACAACCAAAATTGCAAATTCATTTTCAAACCGATGCGTTCGCAATATTTACAAAATTTGCGAAATTCAACTAAATATATAACCTATTTTCACCAAGAGTCATTCCTGTACATTTTCTGAAGATTTCAGGGAAAACCTCTTCAGTAGTTTCAGAGATATAACATATTTAAAAAAGTTGGCGTGGTCGGGTCTTTAGGCTTTAAATAAGTACATAGGGTCGGAAATTCAGCCACCGTTGCCTCTCAAATTTATATTCTAACCGGTATGTTCGTAAGTTTTGCAAAAATAGCGTTTTTAAAAACTAGGGATTCAACCAAATGTTTATCCTATTTTTAACACTGGTCATCCCTATACATTTTCTGATGTTTTCAAGAAAATCGGTTAAGTAGTTTTGGATATATTACATATTGAAAAAGTGGGCGTGGTCGGGCATTTAGGCCCCAAGTATGTACTTAGGGTCGGAGATTCAACCACCGTTGCCTCGTAAATTAATTTTCTAACAGTTCTATGGGGACTATATCAAAACGTCGATCTATACCTAAAAATTTCTGGCGGAAAATTTTTAAACTCATAGAAAACTATAATACCAAATTTCCGATATTTCGGTAAGATAATATGGCTAAAACCTACAAAGTACTGAGAATCAATAGGTACGCTTCTCTACGCTGATAAATTCTCTTCTGGAATATTTTATGGAATGGGATATTGACGTCACAACCTACAGAACTACGAATATCGGGAGGTATCGTTCTATGGGAGCTTTATCGAAACGTGGGCCTATACAAACGACTTCCAGTTCGAAAAGTTTTTACCTCCAACGCAGATTAAATACCAAATTTCAGCCATTTCGGTGGGTTGTTGTTGTCAAAACCTTCAAAATACTGAAGACTGGAAGTACCGTTCTATGGGGACTATATGAAGGCGTGGACCTATACCGACAAATTTCATATGGGAAGTTTTATACCCCAAGACTATATACCAAATTTCAGCCATTTCGGAGGGGGCTATATAAAGGTATGGACCTATACCGACAAATTTCATATTGAAAGTTTTATACCCCAAGACTATATACCAAATTTCAGCCATTTCGGTGGAATATTGAGGCCAGAACCTTCAAAATACCGAAAATCGGGAGGTACCGTTCTATGGGGGCTATATGAAGGCCTGACCCATACCGTCAAATTTCTGGGGGAAAGTTTTGCACCCCAACGATAACTAAGTAACAAATTTTAACCATTTCGGAGGGATATTGAGGCCACAACCTTTAAAATAGCGAAAATCGGCAGGTACCGTTCTATGGGGGCTATATGAAGGCGTGTACCTATACCAACAAATTTCATATGGAAAGTTTTACACTCCAAATGAAGACCAAATGCCAAATTTCAGCCATTTCGGTGGAATATTGAGGCCAGAACCTTCAAAACAACGGAAACCGGGAAGTACCGTTCTATGGGGGCTATATGAAGGCCTATAACAACAAATTTCATATGGAAAATTTTTGTACCCCAAATGAAGGCCAAATACCAAATTTGAGCCATTTCGGTGGAATATTAAAGCCATAACCTTCAAAGTACGGAAAATCGGGAAGTACCGTTCTATGGGGCTATTGACATAGAATTTTACCCTGATCAAGAATATACATACTTTATAGGGTCTCCGATGAATATTTCGATGTGTTACAAACGGAATGACAAATTTCATTATATTATGGTGGAGGGTATAAAAAGTGGGCGTGCTAAAATAGCGTTTTAAAAAATTAGGACAAAGGGGAAGTACCCCGCTCCCTCCGAAATTCAAAAAATATATAGCCTATTTTCATAACGGGTGTTCCCTGTACATTCTCTGAAATTTTCAAGAAAATTAGTTCAGCCGTTTTTGAGTCTACACGGAACATACAAACATAAATACGAGATTTGACGGGGTATCCGCGAGCAGTACAATAAGAAAAATACTCTTGAATGAGACAATGCCTTCGTTATATTTTGTCAGAGAGGAACTGATTACCGGCAGCTATAAGCACGGAATTGGGGTAACGCGAGAGTTAAAATGAGGTTAGCAAAAACGATACAAACACCATTTGGGGTTAAATTACCTACCCGATGCCTACGGAAAGACCCAAGCTCATTTATTAAAACTTCCTTCAGCACATTTTTAAAGAGGTGTATGCATCCCCTGGGTCCCTCCCTCCTTGGGTCCATCCGTTTAACCCTTCGGTGATCATTGACAGGCCAGTCGGTTATAACCCTTTGAGGTGCTCGCAGCCTTTGTGTCCCTCACGCAAACCCTTTTCGTAAGAGGTGTTCAAATTATATGGGTGCTCTCAGTTTCACCATAGCACTATAGGTAATTTGCCCTGTTTTTGAGACAAAAATTAATAACAGCGGAATTAAGGGATTTTTTAACTTTTTAAATTATTTATGTGTAAAAGTGAGATAAAAAAAATATTTGTACAGACAAATTCGGATATAAGGAACAACGATTTTCATTAGTTTTCTTATACACATTAAACTGATGAAAACAATCACGGTAGTAAGTAACACAAATTTTGACCCCGCGCACAGTGGTCGAAATCACTGATCTAGCGGCGCGAAATTAATAACTTGGAAACGAATGGAGATATCTTTCTAAAATTTTGCACAAACTCAGTCTGTGTCCGTGGGTAATAATGTACTAAATATGAACAACATCTGCTAATATTTTGGTATAGCCTCCATATGACGGTACCTCTTGATATTCCGTATTTTGAGGATTTAAGCTACTTAGGGTTTCTAGTGATCACTAAACCTTTCCACCAAAAATTGTGGACATAGTAAGTCCACGTTTGAATACAGGCCCCTTTTAAGGTACCTCCGATTTTCAGTATTTTGGGGGTTTAAAGCTACATTTTCCGGCCAAATTAGGTATAATTTGGCATTTGGGGTTCCCAGTGGACACACACATTCTCCACCAAAAATTGTGGACATTGGTCTGTTTTTTGATATTGTCCCCATATAACGGTACCTCCCAATATTCGGTATTGTTAGGATTTTGTCTACATTTTCAGACCAAATAAGCTGAATTTTGGCATAGGAGGTTCTCGTTGGAAATACATCTTCTCCACCAAAAATTGTGAGCATAGGTCTACATTTTGATATAGCCCCCATATAACTGTACCGACAGATTTTGGCTATTTTGAGGATTTAGGCTATTTTTCAAGACCATTTATCAGCAAGATTTGCAGCTATTTGCAGCTAAATTGGGGTCATACGGAATCTAGAAAGTGCAAATTAATTAGTAAAACCAAAATTGGACTGGACTTTAGAGGACCTTTGTAGTTACGCTCCATTCAACAAAAGTATATTGCTCTAAAAACATAAAAAAATAATAATTTTTGATAATTTATTTTTATAAAACTATGTAACTTCAGGCCCCAAATATTTTTTTTTAAATTTAACTTACACCCTCCTCTATCAATAAAAAAATAACTTTGTTTAGTTTTATTACCAATTTATTTAACAATGAAACCAGGTTTTTAGCAACAATTTTGTTAAAATCTGATGCATCAAAATTCCTTGCACTCGACAGTGAATAACTGGGTGAATATTTACAACAACAAAAAAAGTAAAAACAAATTTTTAGTCAGCAGAGTGGCTGTAATCGATACAATGGAAAACATTTCGCAATTTTATACTTTCGCGCCGCTAGATCAATGGTTTGGACCAGTGTGCCGCGAGTAGATTTTCCAACGAATTGTTACTACAGTTTTGTTGAATATACGTTAATAAAGACGAGTTTAGTACTCCTTTAAACCGTATCAATGATTAATATGTAATTGAGAAATAAAATAATGCTTACTACTGCCTCACCGTTTATAGAAAACCACGGATATACCGAAAAATTTGTCGCCATTACTTATTTTACTTGCAATCAAATTGTAAACAACAATATTTTTTACATTTATTATTTATTTCCTCCAACCAACTTTCCACAATTTTAAGACTTTTTATTGAGAAGTAACCTAATAAAATCTCATAAGTATCAAAAAACGGGCAAAATCGAGTTTTGAAACCTAGTAATACCATTTCAGAAGAATATCAGTAATGTGTTCTAGGTGGCAAAATCACGGCCAAACACGGCCAATTTAGTATAAGTCTATATGAAGTGAGTTTAAGAAAAATAAAATACTTATTTCTGACTTATTGTGTTTTTTGGTCGCTACCCAAAATGTTTTTAAGATATATTATATATTAAATAAATTCTTCTCGCAATATCCAATCTATTCCATTTTACATATATTTATATTTGGTTTATTTTCCGCGGTTTTAAATACATTGAAATATACCTTACAATATATATTTCTTTAGTTCTTCTTCGAAATTCTCACTTTGACCGTAATTTAAACCGCGATAATGACACTATTTTGAAAAATATCAAAAAAAAAAAAAAACATTGTTCCACAACATCCCATACGGGACAAGGGAGACTTCTCTCATATCAATGAGTGCACCCCGATTCATATTAGTTCGCCGAGTCCGAACGGCGTGTCTAAGACACCACTTTTGTAGAGAAGTTTTACATGGCTGAAATACTCAGGAAATGTCGCCAACATTACTGAGGGGTATTTTGCCACCGTTGAAAATTTGATGTTGCCTAGTCGGGGAATCGAACCCACGACCTTCTGCGTGCAAGGCGGGTGTGCATACCATTGCACCACGGTGAAAAATATCATTCATATTAATAAATTTTGACATGTTCCTATTTCAATGCCAACTAAAAAATTTTTATTATTAAAAGTTCCAAAATCGATTTTTGCCTCAACAACAGGCCAAATTACCTATAGTGCATAGTGCTGAAGGAAGTTTTAATAAACGAGCTGAAGGCAGTATTTATAGACTCTTAGGATTTAGACAGAGAAGAACAAGAAGTACTGAAAAAATAGCTCTGCTGTATTGTCTATCCTTACGGTTAGACAACGTTCAGTTTTTAAGATAATGTTGCTATAGGCATTTAATTGGGGCTACGCGATGTTTAGTAGGAAGTTATTCAAGGGATATGAGTTTTTTATAGTTACTCTAAATTTGGCAATGCCTACTGAAGGGTTAAGCAACCGGGACAAAAGCGTTACGAACATCCCTTAGATTCAACACTAAAGAACGTAGGGTTGCGAACACATCAAAAGAATAAACGCGGCGGTCTGTAGTCGCCTAAATGTTAAAATTAGAGTGTCAATGTTACTTCTTAGGGTTTACACGCCAATGGTCACCGAAAGCCTAAACAAAGGGACCCAAGTGTTACAGACTCATCTAAGGGTTTAACTGTAGGGGACACGAAGATTACGTACACCTCATAGGAGTTGCACCTCTAAAGTTCTTTGAAGGATAAATAAAGCCAGAAGGCATGAGAAGGTTATGGTTCTGCAAGGGATGAAACACTGAAGGAAGTCTTTATAGACGAGCTGAAGGGAGTTTTAATGGACTCTTAAGATTTAACGGTGTAGATCGAGAAGTACAACTGGAAAAATATGTCGAAAGTGGACAATGCTTCTGTTATATTGTCTACCCTTACGGTTAGACAAAGTTAATTCTTCACGTTAATGTTGCTACAGGCATTTAATTGATTTACGCGAGGATTAACAGGATGTTTTCAAGGAATATTAACCCGTTTTAACGAAGGGTTAAATGACCGGGCACTAAGAGTTACGAACATCCCTTAGATTTAACACTAAAAATCCAAGGGTTCCGAACAGCTCAGAATGATAAACGCGGCAGTTTGCTGTCGTCTAACTATCAAAATTTGACGTCCAAGGGTTACGGAAACCAATTAGGCTAAACAAAGGAACCCAAGAGTTATAGAGGGTTACGTACACCTCATAGGGTTTGAACCTCTAAAGTTCTTTGAAGGATAAATAAAACATCTCTTAGGTTTAGCATTAAAAAAACTACGGTTGCCAACACCCCAGAAGGATAAACGCGACGGACTGTGGGTGCCTAATTAGGGAGCCAAAAGTTTACGGACACCTATTAGGGTTGAACACGATAATTCTCATGGTCACTGCTTAGGGTTAAACATGCCAATGATCACCGAAGGGCTAAACAGAGAACATAAGTGTTACAGGCGCTTCATAGGGTTAAGCTCGAGGGGGGCCCAGGGGGTTAGGTTTACCGCATAGAGCTTGCACTTCTAAAGTTCCTTGAAGGATAAAGCAAGAAAACATAAAAAGGTTTCGGTCCTGGAAGGGATAAAACATTGGGGCACCAAAGGTTTCCCGACACCTATAAAGTTCTGAAAAGGATGAAACACGTGGATACCAATCGGTTACGAACACCTCTTATGGTCTATGTTGCACAATCTGAGTCGATTTAGACGTGTCCCTCAGCCCGCCTGTTGTAATCACTCTAGCTTCCAAACACAGGCGCATCTTTTGTTTCTAGGCATATCAAGTTCGACGATGTAACATCCCGCCCCACTTAAGTTGACTTGATTTAGCAATATCCGTCCATCTTTTCTCGTAATATCTTGTCCAAACGTATATCATGTTCAAAGATTGGCCATATAGGACTACTCCTACCGGTAGCTTTCACTCGAAATTTCAAAAATGTTCGCACAAGTGTATTTTAAGAACATCGTGTCATTTCTTTCAAACGTACATCCAGTACCATGAACATCTATATCCGACAACAAGTTAGGGTACCTTCCTCACAAAAAAAAAATTGTCGTTTATGATCAGTTCGAGTTGTTCTAGAAGTGTTTTGAAATTGTTATCGATGCAAGTGCTTGCAACGATATGATTTTTTAGGTTGGTATATCCATGCATCCTGATATGATAGCACCAAAGCTAAACTGGCTGGTTGGCACGCTAAAGGTCTCGGCGCATACGATCCGTTGAATGCCGCGTTACAACAACTACATGAAAACTTCAAGAACAAACTTGTCATCACTTACAAATTTTTCATGTTTTTTACGCGTGACGCGACTCACAACGGACGAATTGTGCCGAGGCTTTAACGGTCGAAAAGAATGACTCGAATAATTAGATACGTTTCCAAGATTGACTATGTCGGTGCATTCCTTCTGATACCTTCTCCGCAAAGTTACAACATTTGTTTGCTTTAATCCAGTTTTCGAGATAGATAACTCCTACGAGATAGTTAACTCCTTGACAAGGCACGCCAGGGAGCAAAATACGATAAGCCTAGATAACGTTAAGCCTTTAAAAGCGGCGCGTCTAGAGTTAAAGGTATGGGAGTAGATGGGAGTACATAGTAGACTGACAGGCATCCTTACGGGACACCTGGGGCTATAAGCGCACCTGCACTTACTAAAATAGAAGAATAACTCCGACCTATTTTTACTACATTTTCTTCAACTAACTCGGAAAATAAATTTTAATAAATATTTTCTCTAACAGCAATTTTATAAATTTCCTCAATATATTTTTTGTGTTTGATTTGTATAGTTTTCATTTTCATTTGAATCTTCGCGATGTTTAGATTACGTACATATTTTTATATATTTTCGGATGCATAAACACCTTGAATTTTATTAAAACAAGTTGCAAACTACCAATTGTTTTGAATTATTTCCTAATTTCCGCGAAAATTTACAACTTTTTCACTAAAGTTATGGGACCTCAGTAAACATATGGTATGTAGGAAGCCATAAATTAACAATGTTTCTGGATATATATTTTTATAAGATTTATAAGTATCTCGAACAGATTTGAGAATGAGAATCCTCAATCCATGTACCAAAAATCGTTCATATAGCGTCAAACAATTTTTTTTTTTAATTTTTTTCAAATGGAATATTAAAAAATTCTGACTTTTCCTAATACGCACAAAGTGTGACATTTTATGTTTTAGTTTTATCAATATTTGAAAGTTCTAAAATGTTTTATTTACGACAATCAATTTAATTTGCATTGAAACTACTTAAAGGAAATTAAAAGGATACAAATTGTCAACGATTATTAGTGGTTCCGAGAGGGGCAATTATTATTTATATTGGTTCAGTAAGAAAATACCTACATTTCCGAAAGTAAATATATTTCGGTGTTAATTTTGTGACCGTAAGTAACGACAAAAGCTTATTATGTGGTTGTTACATGTTCTATCATATTTCAATGCCACGACTTCTATATTATATAAAACTCAAATGTCGTTCGAACGTGGATCAAAAATTCGACCAATTACAACTATTTTGTTTCGCGGTTGTCTTAAAATGTTTATATTCAAGTTTAATTTTTTTGTTTGTTTTTATACCCTCAGCCTTTAGGCTAAAGAGGGTATTTACACTTTGATACGACCAAAAATGTGTCTCATAGAAATAATGGTTTTAGACCCCAAGTATGTTTGTACGATATCCATTTCAGACAATTTTGAGTAAATCTAGCAATGTCCGTCCGTCTGTCTGTCTGTCGGTCTGTCTGGCTGGTGCGCACGATAACTCTCGAACGGATCAATCGATTCGGATCACGTTTTGGGTATCGAAATATTTTGTCCAGATTCGATTTAAGTTCGAAGATGGACCATATAGGTACCCTCCTTCAGGTACCTCGCTCACAAGTGTTCAATTGTCGCAAAACTTGTGCGCATGATAACTCTTGTAGGGAATAACCGATTTAGTCCATACTTTGCACATCGTGTAATTTCTACCAAACTTAGATGAGGTTCCAATATGGACTCAATCGGTCCACTCCTTGGGTACCTCCCACACAAAATTTCGGAAATGTTCAGTTTAGGACCTGGTCTCGAATCGCTTTGATTTTTGTTTACGCAAGTTGTATTTGCTGTCTTCTATACGAAGCTGTACGTTTCATTAGGGGCAAGTCCATACTTCCTACACCGTGTGTAGTGGTTGGAGCGCAAGATAACTCTCGAACGGATCTGCCGATTCGGTCCAAATTTGGCTTTCGTAATATTTTGTCCAAACTTAGTTCAAGTTCAAAGATGGATTATATCGGTCCACAATTTCCGGTACCCCCCACAAAAGTTCGAAAATGTTCGGAAAATTTGTGCGTACGATAACTCTTGAAGGGAGTAATCGATTTGGTTCATACTTTGCACATTATGAAATTTCTACCAGACTTAGATGAGGTTCCAATATGGACTCAATCGGTAAACTCCTTCGAGTACCTCCCACACAAAATTTCGGAAAAGTTCAGTTTAGGACCTGCTCTCGAATCGCCTTGGTTTTTGTTGTAAAATCTTGTATTCACTGTCCCCTATACGAAGGTACAAGTTCCCTCAAGGGCAAGTCCATACATCCTGAAAAAATAGTCTGAAAGTTGAAAAACTAACCCTATGACACCATGTTTATGGGTCACGGTGTGCCTTAACAAATTTAAATGGAGGGTGCTTACACCTCGGAAGTTTTTGCTGATTCTGAAACTACAATGCTCGTAGATGATAAATATCAAGAAACAAAAAAATCGCCGGAGGGATTTTAAAATAAATCGCGATTTAAGTTCACATTTTTAGGGGTTCTTAAGGTTTTCACGATTTTGCTTAGAAACCGCGGGTCCTATGTAAATAGGCCTAAAAAAGTATTGTAGCTGTGAAAATTCTCCACAAGATTGGTATTTATGATATTTTCGTAGGTTTTACCGTTGTTGAGATAAAGAAGTTCAAATTGAGACAATGCAATAACTGTATCGCCTCCTTATAAAACAATGCCATTACTGCAATTTTACAAACTAAACTTATATATCTTGAAAATGGTACAACCTAGGAAAAAATAAATCATCCAATCTTGTAGAGAATTTACTCAGCTTCAACAATTTCTTTAGTCCCATTTCGATATGACTTGCGGTTTTCAAGCAAAATCGTGAAGACTTAAGATAAAAACCTAAAAATTTGAATTGAACCTCTATATCTCAAAAACGGTAAAACCTACCAAAATATCATAAAGGCCAATCTTGTGGAGAATGTTGACAGCTACAACATTTTCTTTAGACTCATTTCGATACGACTTGCGGTTTCTAAGCAAAATCGTGAAAACCTAAAAAAAACCATAAAATTGTGAATTTTGATCGCGATTTATTTAAAAATCCCTCCGGCGATTTTTTCTGTTTTTTTATTTTTCTTATCTATGAACATTGCTGTTTCAGAATCCGCAAAAACATCCCATGTGTAAGCGGTTTCCATTAAAAGTTAGTTAAGGGGCACTGTGCATAATATTGTTTTATAAGGGGATGATACAGTCAGTGCATTGTCCCAATTTGAACTTCCATATCTCAAAAACGGTAAAACCTACGAAAATATCATAAAGGCCAATCTTCTCTGCTACAACATTTTCTTTAGACTCATTTACATAGAACTCGCGGTTTCCAAGCAAAATCGTGAAAACCTTAAGAACCCCTAAAAATGTGAACTTAAATCGCGATTTATTTTAAAATCCCTCCGGCGATTTTTTTTGTTTCTTGATATTTCTCATCTACGAGCATTGTAGTTTCAGAATCAGCAAAAACTTCCGAGGTGTAAGCACCTTCCATTTAAATTTGTTAAGGCACACCGTGGGGTGGAAGCGCAAGATAATTCTCGAGCGGAAATGCCGATTCCGGCCAAAATTTGGCCTTCGTAATATTGGTTCCAAACTTACTTTATGTTCGTAGATAAGCCAAATCGGTCCACTCCTTCAGGTACCAACCTCACAAAAGTTCAAAAATATTCGGAAAAATTGTGAGCACGATAACTCTTGATGGGAGTGACCGATTTGGTCCATAATTTACACATTTTCATAATATCTACCAGATATAGATCAGGTTCGAATATGGACTATATTTGTCCAATCCATCCCGTACCTCCCACACAAAATTTTGGATAAGTTCACTTTAAGACCTGCTATTGAATCAATTTGATTTTCATTGAAGCAACTTACATTCGCTGCCTCAATTACCATGGTAAAAGTTGTTTCAGGGGCAAGTCCACACTTCTTGAGAAAAAAGCTCGAAGGGTGTAAAACCCCCCTATGGCACCCCCATGGTCTATGTCGGTCCATTCATTTAAGTACCTGTTCCGCAAAATGTTTGAACTTTAATCCTAATCAACATTTTTGTCGGTTCATACGACCAAAATTTTGAAACCCCCTAAATATATAAGTTTTTTGTGAAAAAAGTGTTTCAATTTGCACAGGCTGAGGGTATATCTCTGTTGGCAAAGCCGACTGATACTTTTTTACTTGTTTTTTTTTTATTATTTGGGAAAGCAAATACATGTTAATTATGTAACCATAAGTAACGACAAAACATATTTTATGCGGTTGTGTTCATATTCCGACAAAATAGTGGTATACATCTAATTTCCTAACCTTCAAAATACCGAAAATATGGTTTGTTCTATGGAGCATGGGCGTAGCCAGCTATGGGCAGGGGGGGGCAACTGCCCCCCCGCCCCCTAGAACCTTCAAAAAAGTTTTGAAAAATTATATTGTTACACAAAAGCTGAAAAAAATTGCAGATTTTTTTATGTAATATTTTTTATAACGGCAAATGCGTGACTTTTATCTTTCGAATAAGCTATATATTTTTTAAAAGTGGTTAACATAACCATTTGTTAACCACTTTTAAAAAAATATAGCTTATGGCATATAGTTATGGTGATTGAAATGTAAAAAACGCATAAACACAGGAAAATGCTTTTCTTCGAGCTCTAGGCTACTTAGGAGATACCAACAAGTATAATTTATTTTTTACTTTATAATATTTAATTTATTATTTGCAAGTAAGCTTTCGAAAATTGGAAAAACAAACGAATTCGTTTGAAAAATAGATAGATTTTATACACACCACCATAGTATGGAGGGTATATCATGTTGGGTTTTCCGTTTGTGACGCATTGAAATACTTATTTGCAACCCTATAAAGTATTTATATTTTTGATTAGAATAAAATTTTGAGTCGATATAGTCATGTCAGTCAGTCTGTAGAAATTAAAATCGGTCCAAATTATTATATCGGTCCAAACTTAGTTTAACTTTGAAGAGGGCCATATCAGTCCACCTTTTAATTATTTGTGATGTCAAAATGTGTTAAATAGATATTTTTGTTTAATCATTGAATACGGTTTTATTTATGAAAACATAGATAAAGTTCTTTAAAGTATGTTTGGACGATCAATGTCTCGTAGAAATATTATGATGTGCGAAGTATGGACCAGAGTTGCCGTGCGATCCATTTTAGCGAAAAGTTTCGAGGTACCTGAAGAAGTGGACCGATATGGCTCATCTTCGAACTTAAACAAAGTTTGGATAAAATATTACGAAGGCCAAATTTTGGACCGAATCGGTTGATCCGTTCCAGAGTTATTGTGCGTCCAGAAAGCCAGACGGAAGGAGATAGCTAAAAATACTCCAAATTGTCTGAAACAGATTTCTTCCAAACATAGTTAATGCGCTCAGCGCCAAAACGGCCTATAACACACGTGTACACAAAAATAAAACAGACTATAAAGATCTAACCAGAACCGTTTGAAATAAGTATTAAAACAATTCCATATTGCATTGATTAACACTAGGTAATACTACCTTCTAAAATAATACAATATGGCATTTTATAGAATTTGTTTCAAAATGTTTCAGTTAAATCTTTACAGTATGTTTGATTTTTTGGGCATGTGGGTTAGGCCGTTTTGGCGCTGAGTGCATCAATTGGGGTCTAAAATAGTTATGTCGATAAGACACATTTTGGTGGTATGAAAGTGTATATAACCTCGTTAGCTTTAAGGCTAAAGGCATAAAAATGCCATACCAAAACGTGGAACTATGTTCGAAATTTTGAGGGGGATATTGTCTTTTCAGCGGATAAATTTTTGGACAACCTTGAACTTAGAAAGCCAAATTTCAGCCAATTTAATAACTTCCAAATACCTAAACCCTAAATTCAAAATTAAAGCAAATACATTTGTAGATTGAATCTTGAAAACTACTGAAATCGAGCGGTACCGTTATATGTGGGGCTATATAATTTTTGTTGCAGATTTGTTCACCCTAAATGCCAAATAATAGCTAATTCCGTCTTTCCAAAACTTCAGTGTCCTATCTCAATTTTTGTGGATGATCAATTTTACCATAGTAAAATGGAAACTGGCGTTCAATATTGGCGTGAACACTATATTTGTAGAAGTAAAAAAAATGGACTTATATACTTTTTTATTAACTTATTTTATCATTTCACTGTGCTCTTGAATCAAATTTAAATTGTGCTTACACCTGGGAAGTTTTTGCGGATTCTGAAACTACAATGTTCATAGATGAGAAAAATCAAAAAAACTAAAAAAATCGCCGGAGTGCTTTTTTAAATAAATTGCGGTTCAAGTTGGCATTTTTAAGGGTTTTTTAGGTTTTCACGACTTTGCTTGGAAACTGCAAGTCCTATCGAAATGGGACTAAAAAAATGTTGTAGCAGTGAAATTTCTCTACAAGACTGATTTTTATGATATCTTCGTAGTTTTTTTTTGGCTGATTTGAGGTATCTGATGCACCATGAATGTCCAATTTCAATGAAGTTTTTAAGTGTGAAGCAATTGGGACTATATATTAATTATATTGAAATCGGTCGAGATTTTTAAATTGTAAATTGAACTAAAAAATGTTCGAAATAATATATCTGTTAAAAAATATCACGTGAGTAGAGATAAGGAATAATAATAAAATATTCAATCTCTGATTTATTACTTAAGGAAGTGTCTTTGAAGTCAATAGAAGTCATCATTATAGTATGCGTCTATTTTTAGTTGGAGAAAATCAAGGCTAAAATTATTAAATATCATATATCTGAGAGACTTCTTAGGTGGGATGGACGAATACCATAACATAAGCTTCATACACGCACTGAATGTGTAGAAAATCCTTCATATCTGCTATATATATGCATTAAAGTATTTTAAAGAATAATTTAAATATAGGTATAGCATTCCATTATATTTTATCTTGGTAGGGGTAGCGAAGCGCACCGGGTTCAGCTAGTCTTTAATAAATAACCAAAAAAAAAAAAAATTATTCTCTTTAGGCTTCCGAAATAAGAGAGCACAACAGGCCTGTTCTGGCTTAAGTATATTTCCATACGGCCATGTGGCCGTGGCATTCTTATATCGCTCCTCTTTTTCAACCTATCCTAAACTCACCTAATCTAGTTTTACTCCACTTTCGGAACATATTGATTGGGTCGTCACGAACTATTTGGTTAAGATGGGGTCCAAGAGGGAAAGAAGCCTATTAGTTTTGCTCATAAACAGATGATATTCAAGGGTCGGAAAGGGGAAAAAACATATGTTGGGAACCAATAGCTCGGCTTCTATTATTTCAAAGGAAAACCGTCTTCTCCACTAAACGACAATACCTTAAAAACGACTATCCCGAATCCCTAAATACGGGTGCATTCAGAAAAAACCCTCTTTAATAGTAATCGTAATTTCATAACAATTTTCTTTTTGTAAAGGACAAAACAATTTTTAAACAACGAAAATGCAACCTAACATTTGTAAATATTTGTGTAGCTTTAAGAAAGAGACAAACAACACGATATAAAAACAAGTAAGAAAGTATCAGTCAGCTGAGCCGACAGAGATATACCCTCAGCCACGTACCCGAAGAAAAAAAGTTAACACAATACTTCTGTAGGTTTTTTAGCTGTTGGGAAAATTTTCCAGGATGGAAAGGGCCGCAAAAAACTACATGTTGCAACAAAATTCAGAATGATCCAAAACGAGTGCATTTTTTCCAAACTTTGGGTAGGGTGTACCTATAGGAGTGATCCGATGTAGTACATATTCGGACCTAATACAAATCTGTAGGAAATATTTTTTTCTTTATTAAATTTTCTGAATTTAAATATATTACAATTTTACTTTTCAATTTACAAAGTTTGAGCTAAATCGATTTCTCTCTTAAAGGGTTATTTTACACATTAGCCAGTTTAGGTGGTTCCGGTAGGATTTTCTGGACCTTTTTGGGTCATTATCTCAGGAAGTATGGACTTGCCCAGGAAAAAAATTACATCGTCGTAACAGGGGCCGCAAGTGCAACCTGCTGCATCACAAATTATTAAGATCAGAGAGGAGTTGTTAAACTATACTTTTTTCAAATTTTGTGTGGGAGGTACTCAAATGAGTGGACCGATATAGTCCATATTAGAACTAGATCTATGCCTGAAAGTAATATTACCAATAGGAAAGTTTAGCTCAATTCGGTTATTCCCTCTTAGAGTTATCATGCCCACAATCTTGGCGAAAAATTTTGAACCTTTGTGGGGGAGGTACCGGAAGGAGTGCACCGATATGGTCTGTCTTCGAATTTAAACTAAGTTTGGACAAAATATTGAAAGACCCAACATTTTAACCAAATATGTTGATCCGTTCGAGAGTTATCGTGCACTCGCACTTGTTTGCAGTTTTCGTGCTGAATTCTGAGGATATATGGACTTGCTCTTGAAAAAAAAATATATCGTCGTAATGAGGGTAGTGAATACAAGTGGCTGCAACAAAAATCAAAGCGATTCGAGAGCAGGCCTTAAACTGCACTTAAGCAAAATTTTGTGTGAGAGGTAACCGAAAGAGTGAAGCAATAGGGTCCATATTGGAACCTCATCTATGTCTGGCAGAAATGTCACGATGTGCAAAGTATGGACTAATTCGGTTACTCGTTTAAGAGCTATCGTGCGGACAATTTTTCCGAACATTTTTGAACTTTTGTGGGGGAGGTACCTGAAGGAGTGGACCGATATGGCCCATCTTCGAACTTAAATCAAATCTGAACAAAATATTTCGACACCCAAAATTTGAATCGAATCGATTGATCCCTTCGAGAGTTATCGTGCGCACCAGCCAGCCAGACGGACAGACAGACAGACGGACGGACATTGCTAGATCGACCCAAATTGTCTGAAACGGATATCGTACAAACATACTTGGGGTCTAAAACCATTATTTCGATGAGGCACATTTTTGGCCGTATCAAAGTGTAAATACCCTCTTTAGCCTAAAGGCTGAGGGTATAATAAATCGTCTGCGAACATTTTGTCTGCCCGTAAAAAAACCAACTGGAAAACTAATTTGTGGTTGTCATTTCCACTTAACCAAAAATATGTAAATATGTACTTGAGTTTCATTGTTAGAGCTTGTTGTTAGGTTTGTTGGAACTTAACCATTAGAAAAACGACAGATTGAAACAAGTTTGGCTGTGCTATTAAAACCTAACATTATGGCTTGTTTTACACAACAAATGAGTTCAAAATGACATTTTAACAAAGGCAAATAATAATAATGATGTGGTGGTGGTAACATTTACATAACTAAATTTGTTTCACAGACTCAAAAGGCAAACACAAACAAAGTCAAGAATTCCAAAAACAAGTTTTAATCTTTGAATTGAACATTAGTCAACATTCTGTAAAACAAGTAAAAAAGTATCAGTCGGCTTTGCCGACAGAGATATACCCTCAGCCTGTGTATATTGAAAAAAATGTTCCCAAAATACGTATGTATTTAGTGGGTTTTAAAAATTTTGGGAGTTTGAACCGACAAAAATGTTGATTAGGATTAAAGATCAAAAGTTTTGCGGAGGAGATACTAAAAGGAATGGATCGACATTGACTGTTATGGAAGTGGATCACAACATATGGTGCCATAGGGGGTGTTTACACTCTTCGGACTGTTTGCTCAAGAAGTATGGACTTGCCCCTAAAAAAACTTTTCCCTTCGTAATTGAGGCAGCGAATGCAAGTTGCTTCAACAAAAATCAAAGTGATTCGATAGCAGGTCTTAAAGTGAACTTATCCGAAATTTTGTGTGGGAGGTACCGGATGGAGTGGACAAATATAGTCCATATTTGAACCTGATCTATATCTGGTAGATATATTAGGATGTGTAAAGTATAGACCAATTCGGCCACTCCCTTCAATAGTTAACGTACTAACAATTTTTCCGAACATTTTTGAACTTTTGTGGGGGAGGTACCTGAAGGAGTGGACCGATATGGCTTATCTTCAAGCTTAAACTATGTTTGGACAAAATATTACTAAGGCCATATTTTGGACCGAATCGGCAGATCCTTTCGAGAGTTATCTTGAGCTCCAACCACCTCACACGGTGCCATAGGGGTTTTTTGCAACTTTCATGCTATTTTCTCAGGAAGTATGGACTTGCCCCTGATGGAACTATTACCGTCGTATGGAGGGCAGTGAATACAAGTTTCTAAAACAAAAATCAAAGCGATTCGAGAGATGGCCCTAAACTGAACTTTTCCGAAATTTTGTGTGGGAGGTACCCGAAGGAGTGGACCGATTGAGACCATATTGGAACCTCATATTATTCTGGTAGAAAGTTTACGATGTACAAAGTATGGACCAAATCGGTCACTCTCTTCAAGAGTTATCGTGCGCACAAACTTTCCGAACATTTTCGAACTTTTGTGGGGGAGGTACCGGAAGGAGTGGACCGATGTAGCTCATCTTCGAACTTAAACTAAGTTTGGGCAAAATATTACGAAAGCCAAAATTTGAACCGAATCGGTTCATCCGTTCGAGAGTTATCGTGCGCTCCAGTCAGCAGGACAGACAGACAGACGGACGGACAGGGCTAGATCGACTCCAAATTGTCTGAAACACATTTCGTCCAAACATACTTGGGGTCTAAAACCATTATTTCGATGAGGCACATTTTCATCGTATCAAAGTGTATATACCCTCCATAGCCTAAAGGCTGAGGGTATAAAAATGAAATCTATAATGACCTAATTATCATAAATGTAACATCGATTGTAATGTCATTTGATGATAACATACAAATATGTACATGTGCGAAAAGAAAATATATAAAGTTTTCTTAATATTTAACAAATAAAACAGTACAAGTCGGCTTTGCCGACAGAGTTAAGGCCTGGGTACATAAGCTGCTTTGCCTGGTTGCCTTGCTTTCCTGCTTCATTTTTGACATAATTAAAATAAAAGAATAAAGAAGGCCGAGCAAATTTCGAACTGGGTTGCTCTTTTTTATTCTTTTATCAGAAGCAAGCAAGGCAACCAGGCGAGGCAGCTTATGTACGTAGGCCTTTAGGTCCTCAGGCAGTATGAATTGAGACTTTCATCTATGCAACAGGTAGATTAGGCATTTCTTTTTAATTCAAGAATTTAAAATTCAACAGACAACTTAAAATGCGTTTCTGTAAACCATGGTTTTTTAGTTGCGACTTTGTGTACACCTCAATTGTTTGATAAAACTCTGACTTGATATAAAGAAAGTGAATATAAATAATGTACCAAGTAGCCTGTAGCAAAATACTTGTATTTCTTTGTTTTCCCCATTCAAAACTCACACCGACTATTCGTTTTCTTTATATAAAGCAAATTGACCCATTTAGCAGTTTATCACCACAAAGCTGCCACAGCTTTTCCTTTGATGCTGTGAATATGATTCGATGCTCCAGAGAAAACAAATCCATCAACTATAAATGTTGATACTTTGAACAATTCAAAAAGGTTCCTTATAGCTGCGACAAAAACGTTGTTTATCCGGAAATTGTTTCAACGTAATATTTAAGTAGAAGTCTTTTTGTGCTCTCAACTATATCACAAGTTTTAATAACGAAGGAAGGACACAAATTCTATGATGCATTAACAACCAATTTCACAATACCAGAAGCTAGTGTTGAAAATGCACATAGAAGTTAACTAGCCAAATAAAATAATATGTAGAAAGAAGTATGCAAAAGCTATAGTCGGGACGGCCAATGTGTTACCTTCACAACGGCTTCAAAAATATAACAAATACAATGCTCGCACATTGAAAATAATTTCTTGCAAATTAAAAAAAACACTATTAATAAAAATATTTTTTCCAATACCAGTACCAAAATAATTTTAAATCTTAAATCGCGAAAATTCCATCCAAGCACACTGTGCAATTTTTTCTATTTTTTATTAGATAGCTGATAAAAAAAAACCAAAAAATACAAAATTTGTGTTTTCTTTCTGGACCAATATTAAACCTCTTCGAAATATTTGTTTGGACGAAATGTGTTTCAGACTTTGGACTCGATTGAGCCACGTCCGTGTGTATGTCTGTCTGGCTGGTGCGCACGATAACTCTCGAACGAAGCAACCGTTCGGGCCCAAAATTTCAAAAATGTTCGGAAAAATTAGGCGCACGATAATTCTCGAAGAGAGTAATCGAATTTGTGATAACTTTGGACATGATAATATTTCTACGAAACATATTGACTATGTCGGTCCTCTCTTTCGGGCACTTCTCACACAAAATTTCGGAAAAGTGCAGTTTAAGACCTCCTCTCGAATCCTTATGATTTTATTGTAACTACTTGTATTTGCTGCCACCATTACGACGATGCAAGTTTTTTCCAAGTCCATACTTCCTGATAATATGGTTGTAAGAACCCGATATGGCACCGTGTGTTGTGGACGGCGCTTGCGGTAACCCTAGAACGGATAAACCGATTCGTTTCAAAATTTGGCACTCGTAATATTTTGCCCAAAGTTAAATCAAGTTCTAACTTGGGTCTTATCGGTGAACTCCTTTGGACACCTCACCCACAATAGTTCAAAACTTTTCGCTAAATATATCAACTCTTTCGCATACCGCCCACACTAAATTTCGGAAAAGTGCAGGTTAGGACCTCCTCTCGAATCGTTTTGATTTTTCTTGCAACAGGTTGCAACTTTGGTCCACGCCGGAAAAGGAAAAAACAAAGGACCAATTTATTTGTGCTCAACCCACTCAAAATTCGATGAAATGGGGGGTTGTTCTGGTCATGTCCATGCGAGGGACTGCAACAGGTACTATGCTTCTCCTTGAATACAGCTCCCAGAGAGTGGTCATCGTCATAAGAATACGCGAATCTTCCGTAGTCCCCATACAGCAGCTGCCCCGCAGCACTCAACACCAGCCATTGTTGTTCCAAGCCCTGAAAATGTATCCTTTTTGCAATTTAATTTCAATGGACTCCGATGCAGGATCGGCTGTGCAACAAACCAAGCTCAACAACAACTTACAGCGTTGTGATATTTACAACGTACTGAGGAAGGATCGCACAAGAAATGGAGATAGAAGATTACCTATTATGTTGCACCAGTTTGTTTAATACAGACATATCTCGCTTGAGTCTGACTCTAATGACCCGTACATGAAATGTGGTGTGGAACTGCCGAGGTAGAGTTGTTGAAAGTATACCTCCCGCCGATTATTAGCTTTACCCCAGGTTATAGGCTCAACATTAGCCCGATTTTGGAAAGTCATGACCGTCTGGTCTTGGGGGACTTTATTGGTCGTCACGACTTGTGACAGTCGATCCTTGGAAACGATTCGATTGATAGCTCTACGTTTCGCACGGTCAATGCCGACGTCCGAACCAAAATTAGCGGAGAGTGTTACAGATTGCGAGACATAACCATTGTCATGACAAATGACGTTACCTGCACTTTCATCAATCATAGAAAAGCTAATTGATCTGATTTTAGGGAGTTCACTAATCACCACTTCAGAGATCTGCACAACCCTTCCGATGTCCAAATAGCAGAAAGGACGTTCCAAGACAACATCACTGCTGCAGCCGCTCGCCATATACCCGCTGGTTGAATACCCAAAGTGAGACCAAATATCACAGCGGACGCGACGGGATTAGCAAATGAGCGTAATAAGCTTTGTCGTACCAACCCCATTGACTCCAGTGTCAGGGAACTGACACTGAAAGTTTACAGGTTTGTTGGTGAGCATAAGCAGAACAAGTGTTTAAATCATCTGAAGAGTTGCAAAATTGGAGACGGAATAAGTGAATTGTGGACAACGCTTAAGTCAACCCTAGAAAGAAGGAAGATATGACCTGAGACACGTTTGGCGAAATAATGCTAACTGATCCGAAAAGGTGTGCAAGTTATTTCTATCGACAGTTTGTTGGACAACCTAGGAGTGACAGGGCAAAGAAAAGAGTACTACGTTGCATTAGATCTTTTCCTGCCTAGAATGAACCACCAAATTGTACATTTAGTGATGTTGCGAATGTGATGAGAAGCGTTAAATCATCCAAAACATTGTGCCCCGGTTGGAATCTCCATGGTGATGCTGAAGCAGTTGGAAGTGCCTGGAGTTCAGTATTGCAAAGAAATGTTCAACCTGTCGCCAACATCATTCACAAAGTCTGGAAAATGGACAGGGTGCTCCCGCTACTGAAGCCAGGCAAGGACGCCAGTCAAAATGAATCGTACATACAGATTTCGTCCTTGTTGTGCGTAGCAAAGACCTTTGAGACTTCAGTCCTTCCCAGCGTCACAAATAGTTACTCAGTTGCCGGTCATCAGCATGCATTCCATAAGCAGCAGCGCTGCACGCCATCTTCACACATATTAGTCGAGGACTCGACCAGAGAAAGCCGTGTGATAGAACAGTGATAGTGATGCTAACTTATCAAAAAACTTTGTTATTGTCAAGCACTGCACGCTGTTTGCGGATATCGAGGGGACTACCCTACGGGGGTGATATCTCCGGATCTATTTAGCCTCTATCTCTCCTGTATTCCGCCCTCTCCAGACGGCATTGAGATCGTAACGTATGCAGATAATGGTACGTTCTTGGCGTCAGGTACATTCCCTGTTGTCATTTTCCTTTTCCAAGCGAAGAGTGTAAGATATCCGCCACTAAAACTTCGGACACTCTGTTCACCACATGGACGGCAGAGGTGATAAGTGAGTTTAAATACAAGACTCCAAGGGTCGCAGCTATCTGCGACAAGATAAGATGTAGGAACAAGCTCTTCAAGTCCCTATCCCGTAGCACTTCGGGTGCACATACAGAAACCTTGTTGACCACATATAACGCAATAGGTCAGTCTGAACAAAAGTTCAAATATATTGACTTAAGAAGAGGTTGAAACTGGAAAAATTGTATACATTATTTAGTTTTGGCGGTTCATATTACAACGTTATAACTCTTTAAATTCACGGATTTTTCAGCGTATTCTTTGGCTTTCCAATTCTGCGTGCCAAAACCTAAAAACGATGGGGACTTTTAGGACGTTGCTTCTAATGGCAAACCCTAGCTCTCCACCAACATTCAGCTCTGTGGGAATTTTTGCTATTTCAATGTCTATTTTGATTGAGCTAGATTGCAAAGTACCCCTATATGCCGCATCTTTCATTCGGTAGCAGCACGACACTCCTGGTCATACCGTGGATTCCCTGTCGGGGGTCTCTGATATCCAAGTACTGATTTTGCGGCTGTTTGCATGGAGTGGGCAATGTTTTGCCATTGTCCTGATATGTTATCGGGACGAAGTTTGATTTGTTTTGATTAAGCAATTGGGCCAGTTGAGTGGAATATGCTGTGGCCATCTGTTGTGATTGCAGTTTACCGATGTCCAACTTCCGTGTTGTGTCCGTTCGCAATGTATTTGTTACGTTTAATCTGGTACGTACCTTTGTTGCAACAAGGTAGTGGTCCGAGTCTATGTTTGCACCTCGGAACGATCGTACATCCAACATGCTCGATGATTGTCTTCCATCTATCACAACGTGATCAATTTGATTTCTTCTTCTTTAATCTGGCGATAGCCAGGTGCCCTTTTTTTTGCAGCTGCAAAGTCTAACAGCCTCATACCATTGTCAGATGTTTCACTGTGGCGATTGCATTTCCCGACTGTTGGGCCAAAGATATTCTCCTTTCCAATTTTGGCATTAAAACGCCTAGTATAATTTTAATGTCATGGGCAGGGCAATGGTTATAAGTTTCTTCTAGGCACTCGTAAAATATATCTTTGGTCTGTTCGTCCTTGTCTTCAGTGGGAGCATGAGCGCAAATAAAGCTGGTGTTGAAGAATTTAGCTTTTAATCGAATCGCAGCAAGTCTTTTATCCACTAGGGTGAAGCTGGAGACCAGATGTTTATACCTTCGACCAACTACAAATCCGCAACCAAAATAATGCTTTGTGTCATGGCAGCTATAATACAGTGCGTCACCTTTAGGTGTTGTTGTGACGCCTTTCCCAATCCATCGTATTTCCTGTATGGCGGTAATGCCGGCCTTGTACTTTTCAAGTACATCTGCCAATACGTAAACTGCACCTTCTCTATAAAGAGTGCGAACATTCAAGGTGCAGAATCGCAAATCATGGTCCTTAAAACGTTTGCGGGGTTCTTTTGTTTCGTTTTATCATAGTACGCTGCTTTTTTTCTAGGGGAGGGTTACTAACCCGGCGCTCAAACCCAAGTTTTTAACGTTCTTATAGGCGAACTATAACACTACCTTTAACGGGTGTTAAAGGCAGCTGCCCAGGTGACACCACGGGGAGGTCAGTGTCCACTTGAGATGAAAGAGGGACCAAGATAAATCCTGGGCTTTGCCATGTTAAAGCCGCTCAGGACCGTTCCTTGGTATCTATAAGTTTTTAGGTACATTTTCTAACCCAATTACCTGTAATTTGGCATATTGACTTCCTTATCCACAAAAATTATCACTATCAAATTATCTACTGGCATAAGTCCACATTATGTGATCACTGAAAAGAGAATTTAAACATTTCGCGAAAAGGTGTAATCTACACAAAGACTAATCGTACGTAAGTGAAAGTGCTATATCTTTTCGGCGAAATACAATGTGACTAGAAAATCCTATTCGCCTCCTACACGCAAAACAGTGCATATGAAAATAAATACATAATTTGCCACAACACATCGCTGCTTCATATGTACATAAATATATCGTCATCCTTGAGTAGCCTTCTTGTTTTATTCCCTACACCACTATGTGGGGATGGTATTATAAGTTGGTTTTGGCCACACGCATCGAAATAATGGTCGTAGACCCATAGATATATATATATACACCAAAATGAATGTCTCGACGAGCTGAGTCGATCTGGCTAATGAAGGTAGAAAATATCACCTTTGCAATGATGTAACGTAGGGACAAACAACGAAGATATCGCAATAGCCGCTAATAGAACACAACTTTTTATTTTTGCGTAATGAATCCCTTTTCCATTTTTGGTTCAATCACACACAGATCGGAATTTTGATCGGATCCTTTCGAAATTTTGGGGTTTGAAGGGGGTCTCACAGAGAAAGAAGCCTATTGATGGTTGGTGTACATCACACTTTTCCATTGTTTATTTGTGTTGTATTGACGATGCACTTAAATGCGTTTCAACAAAATTGGCCTGTATTATTGAAGACATTCAGAGCAAAGGCGTTAAGCTATCCCAATTGTAATTGATGGCGTGATACCACTGACCGTCGATAGCTCAGGGATGAAAAGAGAAGAAATAAAAGACAAACACGAGTGTATAAGTTTCAAATATATTTTCGGTTTATTGTTGGTATAGGGTTTCTGCGAACGAGAAACATTACCTTTTGTATGACTCGACAACGAAATGATTGCAATAGGAGTGTGACTCCTTCGAAAGTGAAATAGCAAGTGAAGTTGCAGGTGGGCAGAATAACGTTCACAAGGCCGTGACATCAACTACGACCGCAGCATTGGAAAGCGCCCCTCTGCATCCGAACTAAGCGAATAAGGCTTCCAGGAGAGTGAGTAGAAAAGAGCAAGCTCTCTTCTACAATCCGAACTAGGCGAATACGGCTCCTGGAAGAAGTGCAGAGAAGTTATCCCCATAGGGCTCATAAGAGCGGCCAATTAGCGTGGGTAATTGGAATGCTCGGAAGGGGAAACAAAGTATCGAACATATACATTGGCGTAACCAATGTATCGAACTTATACATTTGCCGCCCACCTTGACGCGCTATCTGCAAGGCAACAGGGTTAGACTAAATTCGCGAGCAAACTTAAACTAGAGTTAGTGGGTTGTGTTTCAAGTTAGAGGTACGCAAATCAAGTTTCTATTGAGCATGGTCAAATAATGTGCAAGATTTTCAAATGCAATTAAACTACGATTTAGTTAAAAGTGTTCGCTTTGATCGACTATGTGCTATATAATTTTACTACGAGGTATTGGACCGGTAATGATGTAACCGAATATAGTTTTCTGAGCCACCAATGCATTCGAAACAATGTGAGGCGACTCAGCCGACAAAATTTTGGAGTATAGATCTGCGCCCAATAACAAATCAATTGGCTTGTCTTCGGATGTATCTGCTAGTTCGAGGTGAGACAAATTAGAACGCAGACTCGATATGGAAGACAACGACAACAAGTTTTTCGAAATGTTAGGTGAGACTAACACATCAGCATGTAGGATACTTTCCGAATTCTAAGGGGACGATAAAGTCAAATAACAAATTTCTTTTGAATTGCTATTACTATGTACGCCAGACAGAGTGGCATTAGATGAACGAGTTTTAACTCCAATTGTTCTTTGTAGTCTCTTTGTGACAATAGAGACCTCCGACGAAGGGTCAATTATAGCTCGAACAGCATAATTTTTGTGATTATGAACGACATTAACGACGGCAGTTCCTAGGAGCACATCTCTATTTTGTGTTGTGTGCAGAACTTGCCGTTTATTCGAATTAGAACTAACATTGGACGATAAAGGAGAAGAGTTTTTCCACGAGCTTGAGGAATTCTTACTATTTTTGCTACGATGGAGTAGAGTGTGATGTCTACCTTTACAAACTGAACAATTGTGGTTGCTATTGCATTTTTTAACTTGGTGCCCATTCGAGAGGCAGTTAATGCAAAGGCGATGTTTTTTAACAATAGAAAACTTGTCCTCGAACGAAAGTTTTATAAATCGAGAACAGTTTCGAAGTAGATGCCCGTAATTTGGACACATCACACATGTATGGTTCAACAACGATTTCAGTTTAGATGAGTTAGTTTTATAATTTGGACGACTAATTGGAGAAGATGATTTTAGCGGAGATCGACAATTTTGCGAATATGATGTTTTGGGATTTTCCATAGCAGTAAAGTTTTCGATGCACAACAAAGTTTGTATTCTATCTGTTAGGAACGAATCTAATTGTTTCCATGTCGAAAGAGACGACTTCTCTTTGACACTTTGTTCCCACAGAGCGATTGTATGTTGAGGAAGACGTTGCAAGCAAAGATGAACAAGAATTGGATCCCAATGATCCGTTACAACGTCGTAAACAGACATAGCGGAAATACAACTATTTATTCCGCGCTGAAGAACTTTTAGGCCAGAGATCGATTCTTTTTCTATTGTTGGAAGGCCGAAAAGAAGATTGAGGTGATTATGTACGAGGATACGTTTATTATCATACACATCCTCCAACGCCTTCCAAGCTAATTCAAAACTACGATGGGTGAGTGGAAATTTCGAAACAATTTCTCGAGCCTCACCGCTGGTTTTTTGAACTAAGTGACATAATTTCTCAATGTCACTCAAGCGAGAATTTTTGATAAAAATTGTACTAAAAAGATCTCGAAAGGTTGGCCATGAAATGAAATCTCCACTAAAGACTTCGATGTCGATAGGAAGCAAAACTAAATTGTGCGATGGAGGATTGAATGAACTAAGTGGATGTGGTTGAGTGGAAATAGATGCGAGTGATTCGCTTGTATTCAAAGGAGGCGTTTGACTTTTTTTTACAAATATTGGAAACCGAAGGTATTGTATTCGAACTAGTGGATAGTGGAGCAGACGTACTTACTGGGAGTTCCTCCGAAGGTGATACAATTTGAGGAACCGTGGGTGGGTTGTTGTGTGGGATTGGTCCATTCAAAGATGGAGAAGTCTTGGACGATTTTAGCTCGTCTAGCTTCTGGTTTATTGCCGAAAGGCAATGTTGATAAGCCCGAACGGAGCTGTCGTATTTACCCTCGACGACATTTTTGTCAGAGGGTTGAGGACTCTGTGATGTCGCCAGATGGTCAAGACACTTCTGATGAGTGCTTTTGAATGTTGTACATAATTGATTAAGCTCGGAACCGTATATTTCGAGATTAAATACGGTGTGCTTATCAGGATTTAGTCGTTCGAAATACGCATCAAATTTAATAAGAGCGTCGGTAGCTCGAATGAAACGCACGAGGGGAGTTATGGACATAATTGCAACAAATTTAGAGAATGGGGACGAAAGAGGGAAACGAATCAGTTCCAAAAAGGTTTGTGGGCTCAGAAGTTTAGGACAAGACTAACGAGTCCAAGCGTCGCAAATTTAGAAAAGCGATAACTATGGAAATACTTGAAGCGAAATTCAAACTATAGAAAATGCGAATCCTACTAATTGGGGAAAGAAAAAACCAAGGAAGTACAAACGAGTGTGAATACTCAACCAATGAAAGGGTCGAAAACTATTCTAATGTGCGACAATGAAATATAAACTGCAAAATTCCACCAGTAGAGTACGTGAGTAGAGAGCAAAGTTGCAAGAACGATAAGAAATTGAAAAGAAGTACCGAACTGGGACAATTTGCCGACTAGAGAATATAGAAATTATTACTATTGTTTCTAAAAGAATTGAAAAATAACGACAGATTTGTAACTCGAAATGAGAATTTAGAGCAACAAACGAAAAAACAAGAAGAAAATTTCCAAAAAATATCAATTTTTTCAAGTGTTCTACCAAGCCTAGCTTGCAGGGTGTAGGGTACAATGAACAAGGCGTCAAGAAAGCTAAACAAATTTCAAGAACGAGATTTCTAAACGAAAGCAGCGGATAAAAAATCGAAAAATTATTAAATTGGTGGATTTTTTAAAGTTATTTGCTTTGACCAATGATAAAATGTACCAGTACCGACTGTAGGGTACACGATTTGTAGATGCAAGATTTTTTTTTTTGTTTTTTCAAAAACGACTAATTTGTTTAAACAATATAGATAAATAATATCGATATTATTTGCAATTCAATTCAACCAAATTTAATATAATTTTATTTATAAACTGCAAAAATGCCGAAAGTAGGGTGCCTTAACCGAAGATAAACAACAACAAATGGTATTGTAGCACCACACGAAGTAAAAAGCAAAAAACTCGAATCGAAAATATTCAACAAAAAAATATAAGAAAAAATAAATATTTTGAGACGATATGTCCCACTGTGCGAGTGTCTACTACGAATACCTCACAAAAGGTAGTAAAACACAAGCAGAGAAATGGCTATGCGTGGGCAGCGAAGCTCCCACTCAAGTACCGACGCTACAAACGACCAAACAGTGATCGACAGAATTTTGTTGGTATGTTTACAATGTAATCTAACCGACGCTTTATAATTGTGCGTGGAAAGATGTACGTTGTTAGTGCAATTAGAATGCAAATTCTCAAATAGGAATATCAATACTTCCAGGAGAATAAAAACGAATGCGTTTGGTTGGTGGAGAACGATCTATACAACAAATAAACCAAACGACCGTATGACTTAGCAATGTGTATTGTTAATGTAAATTTGCCAATGCAAATTCTCAACTAAAGGGCTTCGATAGAAAAGACCTTGGGGAATAACAACAACAATAACAACTAACAAAAGAGATCGATAGTGTAATTGGGTTAGAAACAATATTTCAAAAAGTAGCCGCAAAGTTATTGGAAGAAAGGGGTGTTGTTATTTCTCACTGCAGGCTGTAGATATCAACGAGGGAGCGGGGGTGTGCAAGAAGCCTTTGAGTGAGAAATTAAACGAACGAAACCGATAGCGGATAATTGTAGTGAAATTGTTGTAATTATTTCTCTAAAAGGGTTCTTAGAAAACAGAACCAAACGAGAAAAGTAGAAAACAACAAATTCGAAGGAACAGCACTGCTAGAACTGATCTTTGGAAAGATCAACGACGAAGGAAGTTTGTTGTTGTGTTTATTATTAAAGTGTTTTATTTTCGAAAATAGAACCGAAATAATAAAGGGACAACAACAAATTAAAACAAGCAGCACTGTTGGCGAGGATCACTACAATTACTGCTACGACTAAGTGGACTGTATGAAATGTGTGAAATGCGAGACAATAATATGGATACACTAGCGAAATTGTAATTAACAAGGCGACCCATGCGCGATGTAGCGAACAATTTTAAACCAAAAAAATATATTTTTTCGTGCGACTTGGAATTCAAAAACAACAACACTCGCGGGTTTGCTCAATTTTTGCACAGAAACTGATTTACGTACCTGTGTTTGGTTGATGGTAATAAGAGATGATGTTGTGATGACGATAGCAAATTGTTGTAAGGACAACAACAACGAATTTAGTTATCCAAGATTCTTCTCTCCTTAAACAAATGTAATTTGTTCAGCGGGCAACAACAAATGGCTTCGACTGGAACAGATCCGGCTCGATTGGATCAAAATGATGGCGTGATACCACTGACCGTCGATAGCTCAGGGATGAAAAGAGAAGAAATAAAAGACAAACACGAGTGTATAAGTTTCAAATATATTTTCGGTTTATTGTTGGTATAGGGTTTCTGCGAACGAGAAACATTACCTTTTGTATGACTCGACAACGAAATGATTGCAATAGGAGTGTGACTCCTTCGAAAGTGAAATACCAAGTGAAGTTGCAGGTGGGCAGAATAACGTTCACAAGGCCGTGACATCAACTACGACCGCAGCATTGGAAAGCGCCCCTCTGCATCCGAACTAAGCGAATAAGGCTTCCAGGAGAGTGAGTAGAAAAGAGCAAGCTCTCTTCTACAATCCGAACTAGGCGAATACGGCTCCTGGAAGAAGTGCAGAGAAGTTATCCCCATAGGGCTCATAAGAGCGGCCAATTAGCGTGGGTAATTGGAATGCTCGGAAGGGGAAACAAAGTATCGAACATATACATTGGCGTAACCAATGTATCGAACTTATACAGTAATATTTTGAATTTTACCAGTCAAAAGCTTATGCACAGGGGTAGTGGTGTAGGGTATCGCATAGTCGACCCGACTATAGCCTTGGCTCACTTGTTTACTTTAGTAAGATAGAGCAATTCTTATTTCTTCAGACAATTTGTGTGTTGCCGTTTTAGCATTAAGTGGAACTTTTACTTTTGCACAAATTTCGTGCAGAACACCCAAGATGTTTGTCACATGACAAGTAGCACGCATTCCCGGGCAATAATTCAAAATAATGAATATGTCAGCATCCATGCGCATCAGTAGCAGACGAAATTTTGTCAAATCATTGCCACATGTTGCTGATGTTGGCGTAATAAAATTGTCAACAAAGCATAAACGATTGTAGTTGGGGATAGTGTCTATGTATGTGTCCACAATGTACGATTCTTAAATTAAAGTCAGTTTTATACGTTGTGTAAACTATTAAACAAAAAAAAAAAACATGAATGATGTGTCTCTAATTAAAAATCACACATTTGAGTGTTCTTGTCTTGTTCGTCTTCTTACACCACGTAAATGTGAACGCCAATTGTAGTGTCTCCAAGCCGAACACTTTTCAATCAAAGAAGCTACAGAAAGCGACCGGTAACTACAGTATAGTCTCGATAATCCGGACACTAAAATAATACGTACACTCATATATTTTACCCTTAAAATTTGTACTTTGCTTAATTTGACCATTCTAATTACAAATTCCGAGCAACAACGTCATATTTCGATATCGAATTAAATATTTAACAGCTTTTTGTGGGAAAAAATTTAGAAATTTATTGTCCAAAAATTGTATTTATTAAATATGGGGAGATGACAATAATCTTCACCATATATGATATACATATGCCACAACGACACAACGTTGTTTGAGTGGCGTATGTCTTACAAAATAAAAACTACAGCTATTAGTGATTGGAAACTCCAAGATATCTTAAAATGTGACTTTTTATACCCTCAGAATTTATGCTAACGACGGTATATACATCTTCATACGGGCAAAATGTGCCTCCCCGAAATAATGGTTTTAGATCAAAAGTCAATTTAGCAATGTCCGTCCGTCTTTGGGCTTCGAATCCCTTTGATTTTTTGTAACAACTTGTATTCGCTTTCCCAATTACGACTGCACATGTTTTTTTCGGGGGCAAGTCCTTACTTCTTGAGGTCCAGACGCTCCAAAAAGCCTGGCGGCACCAACTGAACTGGGTAGTACGTAAGATAACCCTTGAAGAGAGAAAGCGATTTGTACCAAACATTGTACATCGTATTATATAGACGTCAGAAGTATTACTTCTTTTCTTTAGGTCTGAGGTTATTTCTCTGTCGGCCAAGCCGCCTGATACTTTTTATACCCTACACCACTATGTGGGGAGGGTATTATAAGTTGGTTTTGGCCAAAAAGTTTGTAACGCATCTAAATAATGGTCGTAGACCCATATATATATATATATATATATATATATATATATATATATATATACTAGTAAAGTGCCCGCTACTTCGTATGCGTTAAATATACAAAACAAATAAACAATATATAATATAGAATGGTGGAAACATTTTGTGTACTAATACGTACCACTTTAGTCCGATTTTCGTCACGCCTACACATCAAGATCAGTCCACATTTTTTGAGATATTTTAATTGAGGTTCTCAGCGCAAATACGGCCTAACCCAACAACCGCCATCCTCATTTCCAGCTCTATCTGTTCCCCCAAAACCAATTATAGAACTATTTAGTACTTTACATGTAAATGCATAAATACGAACCTCCTCCTAAATTCCCTTCACACAATAACAAATTGTACCAAATCCTGTGTAAATCGGACGTTATAAGCAAATGATAACTGTAATCTTAATTCCAAATCTCACGAATCCAGATCTATCCGTTCAACCAATACAAAATTGTACCACACATGGAACCATTTCGTACCCCTAAGTGTACCTAATTCCACATTTTAGGATTCGAGCGCTATAATTTCACCCAAATCCTAATTGTACAAAATGTAGTTCTTTTCGTACTCATAAGTACGAATTTCAAAAACTACTTCCATATCTCAATCCTACACTCCAACAGTAATCTTAATTCCAACTCTATCCGTTCGCTCAAATCCAAATTGTACCAAATTTAGTACTATTTAGTACTTTTCCTACCCACAACTAAAAATTTTCAAAATTTGATCAATCCTACAATTCAACAGGTATTTTAATTCCAAACTTGAGTATGGCAGCTACATCAGATCACCGAAATCCAAATTGTACCAAATTTAGTACCATTTAGTACTTTTCGCACCCATAAGTACAAATTTTCAAAACTACCTCAGTGCTATGTTCAAACAATAAGCTTAATTCCGAATTTCAGGATTCTAGATATATCCGATAACTCAAATCCAAATTTGGTACCATTTAGTACTATTCGTATCCATAGTACGAATTTCTAAACCTACATCTATCAACACTCCAACATCAACATCACATAAATTAAAATAAAATATCCGTTCAAAATGCAAACTGTATCAAATTTGGTACCATTTAGTACTTTTGTACCCATGAGTACGAATTTCTACAACTACCTCAATCCTACACGCCAACAGTAATCTTAATTCCAAATTTCAGGATTACAGCTGCATCCGATCACCGTAATCCAAATTGTACCAAATTTGATACCATTTAGTACTTTTCTTATCCAAAGTACGAATTTCCAAACCTTCCTCTTTCAACACTCCAACAATAATTCCGAATTTCAGGATTCCAAATGTGTCCGATCACATAAATTAAAATTTGGTACCATTTAGAACTTTTCGTACCCATAACTAAAAATTTCAAAAACTTCATAAATCCTATTTACCAACAGTAATCCTTATTCCGAATCTCGGGATTCCATCTATATCCGTTCACCCAAATCCAAATTGTACCAAATTTGGTACCATTTAGTACTTTTCGTACACATAAGTACCAATTTTCAAAACTACCTCAGTGCTATGTTCAAACAATAAGCTTAATTCCGAATTTCAGAATTCCAGATACATCCGATAACTCAAATCCAAATTTGGTACCATTTAGTACTATTCGTATCCAAACCTCTACCTCTATCAACACTCCAACAGCAATTTTATTTCCGAATTTCACGATTCCAAATCTATCCCATCATTGAAATCTAAATTGTACCAAATTTAGTACTATTTAGTACTTTTCCTACCCATAACTAAAAATTTCCAAAACTTTATCAATCCTACACTCCAATAGTACTCCTTATTCCAAATCTCGGAATTTCAGCTATATCCGTCCACCCAAACCCAAATTGTACCAAATTTGGTACTATTTAGTACTATTCGTACCCAAGAGTACGAATATCCACAACTACCTCAAGCCTACACGCCAACAGTAATCTTAATTTCAAATTTCAGAATTACAGCTGCATCAGATCACCATAATCCAAATTGTACCAAGTTTAGTACCATTTAGTGCTTTTTGTTCCCATAGGTCCGAATTTCCAAACCTACCTCTATCCAACACTCCAAAAGTAATCTTAGTTTCGAATTTCAGGATTCCAAATGTATCTGATCACCCAAATCCAAATTGTACCAAATTTGGTACCATTTGGTACTTTTCGTTGCCATAAGTACGAATTTCCAAAAGTATACCAATCCCACACTCCAATAGTAATCTTAATTCCAAATTTCACTATTCCAGCTCTATCCGATCGCTTAAATTCATATTGTACCAAATTTGGTACCATTTGGTACTTTTCGTACCCAAAAGTACGAATTTCCAAAATACCTCTATCCTACACTCCGACAGTAATCCTAATTCTAAATTTCAGGATTCCAGGTCCATCCGTTCCCCCAAATCCAAATTGTACCTTATTTGGTACTATTTAGTACCTTCCGTACCCATATGTACGAATTTCAAAAACTACCTCCATATCTCAAACCTACACTCCAACAGTAATAGTAATTCCAAATTTCAGAATTCCAACTTTATCGGTTCGCCCAAATTCACATTTTACCAAATTTAGTACTATTTAGTACTATTCGCACACATGAGTACACATTTTCAAAACCACCTCCTAATATCAACTTATCTTCTAAACCTTGATTTTCATTCCAAATTTCAAGATTTTAGCTCTGTCCGTTCACGTTATACCAAATGGTACTAAATTTAGTAACTTTTATTACTCTTCATACACTTATAGTTCGAATTTCCAAAAACCCTTTGGTACACCTTTCTAACTCTCCATCGGTGAACCTCATTCCAAATTTCAGAATTCTAGCTCTTCGCGTTTGCCTAATACTAAGGGTACCACATTTAGTACCTTTTAGTACTTTTCGTACTGTTCTAGTTCGAATTTCCAAAAACCGAGCCTTATCTGACCTATTCGGACCATTAGTGACCCTGACCCAAAATTTCAAGATTCTAGCTCCAGCCGTTTAGTCTGGGCGTTGATTATCAGTCAGTCAGTCAGTGAATCAGTGAGTCAGTGAGTCATCATTACTGAACTCTTTTATAAGTATAGATATATATATATATATATATATATATATATATATATATATATATATATATATATATATATATATATACCAAAATGAATGTCTCGACGAGCTGAGTCGATCTGGCTATGTGTGTCCGCCCGTCTGTCCATCTAAACCTTGTAATCACGCTACAGGTCGGAATTTTAATCGGATCGTCACCAAATTTTGGGTGTTGATGCAGGTCCCGGAGGGGTAGAAGCCTATTGATTTTCTGATGGTCGGATAATGTTCAGGGGTCGAAAAGGACCAAAAACTTATTTGGATAAAAAGTCAACATTTTATTTCAAAGCGAATATCTCCGCTTCTATAACGGGTATATCAAAAGCAAAACCTGCTGATGAAAGTAGAAAATATCATAGGAAAATAACATAGGTTGTCGTAGGTGGTCAAACAACGAAGATATCGCAATAGCCGCTAATAGAACCCAACTTTTTATTTTTGCAATTTTAATAATAATGACGAATATCACAGCTTTGGTTGGGGACCTTCTAAAGGCAAAGTCTGAATATGACAGTAGAAAATCCCATCTTTGCAATGATGTATATCAGATTGGCGTAGGTGGCCAAATAACGGAGATATCGCAATAGTCGGTAATACATCCGGTAATACAACCTTCAAAATGCCGAAAATCGGGAGATACCGTTCTATGGGTGCTATATGAAGGCGTAGACCTCTACCGGCAAATTTCATATGGAATATTTTATACCCCAAATGAAGAATAACCACCAAATTTCAGCCATCTCGGTGGAATATTTAGGCCACAACCTTCAAAATACCGAAAATCGGGAGGTACCGTCCTATGGGGGCTCTTTGACCTATACCTATAAATTTCCGGGGGAAAGTTGTATACACCCAACGAAGACTTAATACCAAATTTCAGTCATTTCGCTGCGATAATGAGGCTAAAACCTTCAAAATACCGAAAATCGGGAAATATCGTCCTATTGGGTCTATACCTGGACCTATATAAACATTTTATGGTAGAAATATTTCTAAGCCTGTGGAAACACAAAATACAAACTTACAACCGATTCTGTGATCAAATGGGACTAATACATTCAAAATTTCTTAAAGTGACGAGTACTATATATGGGGCGTTATATGGGGGCTCTACCAAAACGTGGACCTATATAAAAAAAAAACATTGGTAGACACGTTTTTTAGCCTCTGCAGACACAAAATACCAAATTACAGCCAATTCGGTGCTCAAATGGGACTAATACATTCAAAATATCTTTAAATTACGCGTACTATATATGGGGCGTTATATGGGGTCTATACCAAAACGTGGACCTATGTAAACATTTTATGGTAGTTATGTTTCTTAGCTTCTTGAAACGCAAAATGCAAAGTTACAACCAATTCTGTGGTCAAATAGGACTAATACATTCAAAATAAACAAAATTTGGTAGAAATATTTTTTAGCCCCTGGAGACACAAAATGCCAAATTGCAACCAATTCGATGGTCAAATGGGACAAATATCCTAAAATTTCCTTAAAACGACGACGCGTCACTTTGTATGGGGGCTATACGAAAACGTGGACCTACATAGCCCGCTTTCAATACCAAAAGTCCTACATACATATTATAGATTTTACCAAAATTTCATCCACCTACTTCAATCCATTCGGAAGCTAGAGTGATTTCCACAGACGGACAGACGGACGCACGCTGATCAAGAATATATATAGTTTGTGGGGTCTACAATGATTATTTCGAGTAGTTACAAACGTAGTGACAAACTTAATATACCCCCCATCCTATGGTGGAGGGTATAAAAAAATCGGATGTATTACCGACTATTGCGATATCTCCGTTATTTGGCCACCTACGCCAACCTGATTTACATCACTGCAAAGATGGGATTTTCTACTGTCATATTCAGACTTTGCTTTTAGAAGGTCCCCAACCAAAGCTGTGATATTCGTCATTATTATTAAAATCGCTATTGCGATATCTTCGTTGTTTGACCACCTGCGACAACCTACGTTACATCGTTGCAAAGGTGATATTTTCTATTTTTATTAGCTTTTGATATACCCGGTATAGAAGCGGAGATATTCGCTTTGAAATAAAATGTTGAGTTTTTCTTTAAATAAGTGTTTTGCCCATTCCCCTGAATATTATCCCTCCGGGACCTTCATCAACACATAAAATTTCGTGACGATCGGATTAAAATTGCGACCTGTAGCGTGATTACAAGGTTTAGATGGACTATGTGTGTCCGACCGTCCGTCCGTCTGTCCATCTAAACCTTGTAATCACGCTACAGGTCGCAATTTTAATCCGATCGTCACGAAATTTTATGTGTTGATGAAGGTTCCGGAGGGATAATATTCAGGGTAATGGGCAAAAAACTTGTTTGGTCTACTTTGTTTGGTCTATCATAGCAATAGTTATAGTAGTGTTGCAATCAATTTTATGTTATTTATTTATTTAAACATTGCGATAGAAGCCTATTGGCCAATTGGCATCGCAACACAGCATAAAACTACAACATTATTTCATATTACAAAATTACTTATAGATAAGAGATAAGAAAATATAGATATATATTACACAATGTAAGTTAAAATTATTAAAACAAAAATTGCAAAAAAGGCTCCCCAGCCTTATAAAAGAATCAAAAGTGGAACTGAGAGAAAAAAATTATTGCTGGTAATTCAACATGATCGAAAAAGCATTTATTTAGAACAACATACTACTCAGTAAAATGCCATATATTAAGCCATCAGTCACTATTAATAGTAAAGGCTTCAAACTTGCGCCGAAATTCGAAACATGGGAAAGATAAGTTACGTAGCTCATTGGGTAGGTGATTCCACAGCCGAGCAGCACGAACAACAAAAGAATTTTCTAACCAAGATGTGGAAAAATGGGCAGAATTATCTGTATGTTACGAGTATATCTTGATAACGAAAATATTTCCCGAAGTAACACTGGCAGATTCAAGTATATCGATTTATAAAGAAAAGACACAACACGTTGTTGGATAAAAACTTTAAAAGGTACTCCTAAGAAATTGTGCGCATGAGCAGAAATGTGGTCCCTTCTGCGCAAACTGTAAACAAATCTGACAACCATATTAAGAAGCTTCTCTACTCTCTTCAACTGTTCATCAGTTGTACCTGATATAACCTCAATGCCATAAGAAATAACTGACATTAGCAATGCGTGTTTCAGATTCCTTTTAACAAAGAGGGGCAGGTAGAACTCAGTGCTATATAATTTACGAAGAACATTTATGATCTTAGGAAACAAAGCATTAATATGTGCGGAAAAATCAAGTTTAGAATCGATAATGACACCTAGACACTTCATCTTGTCCACGAAATGTATAGGGGAACCATCAATAAGTATATTTACACTACCACCTAGACGACTAGTGGGACCAAATATCATCGACTTAGATTTAGAAACATTGATCACCAAATTGTTGCTATCTAACCAATGTGATATGTCGCATAATGTAGAATTAATATTAGACTGCAATTCGGTAGCAGTTTTGCCATTAAAAATAGATGAATGTCATCAGCATACAAAAACGGAGTACACCCACGTCTGTGTAAACTGTTGCAATATCATTGATGTACATATAAAATAAACAGAAGGGGACCCAGGATGGAACCCTGGGGTACTCCACTGTATATATTACGAATATCGGAAACACTACTATTGAATGTAACGAATTGGGAGCGACCCAATAAAAAAGATGAAATTAATGCACAAGCAGATGAATCGAACAAATAATTGGATCGAAGTTTACTTATCATCTTCGAAATATCCACTCGATCAAATGCTTTGGATAAATCCAATGCAACGAGAACTCCATTTTCACCTCTTTCAACTGTCCCTCTAATGGCATCCGGTAAATCAATCAGAAGCGAGATAGTACTAAGCCCTCGCCTGAAACCATACTGGCATGATTTAAGAAGACGATAGTTATCAATAAAATGCTCATTTTGCTCCTTAATTATATGCTCAGCGATTTTAGATAAGGCTGGCAAGACACTAATAGGCCTCATGTTTTCAATACCATTTAACTCTCTATCTTTGGGTATTGGCAATACGCGTGCAACTTTCCATGCTTTTGGAAAGACTGAAGTTGTCAATATAGTATTGAAGAAATAAGTGATATGTCTATAAATAAATGGAAAAATCAATTTAATAAATTTTATAGGTATGCCGTCTACACCCAAGGATTGAGATTTTATCCGCGACAAGGCTTGAAAAACATCCACCTCATAAACACAATTAAATGAAAATGAATAGTTACCATTCACATTGCTCGAATCTACTACAAGTGCACTACCAACAATATTTTGCACAAAGACAATTTCAATGGTGTGGGCTCTAATTCTGACGGAATGCATTAACATGCTACATTCAAATTAACATTGTATTGACAGAAATAATAATATCCTTTCGTCAAATCTATCAAACTAACATATGTTAGCATGTAATTTAATAATCCAAATCCATTAGATTTTATTTCCTAATTCTTTAGGGTCACATTCAAACTACAGGAAGGGAAGAAGAATTAGTGAAAATAAACACCACATACAAACGATTTGTACAATGAGTATTGTAGGAATAACGGAAACACAAATAATTCTATTAGACACACAAAGGTCTGCCAAAGATAGAAAGTTTTCGGAAGTATTTTGTTAAAAGAAGTGTTTTAGAGACCCATGTATATTTAGAAAATTTACATGACAACCTTCTAGGGCAGGTAATAGAAAATTGCCAAAAAACTTGGTAGGGTATGTAACGTTCCAAACCCAAAGTCCAGAAGGGTTGAAGAGTTTCTGCAATGGAGGTCACCCCTTACCTCCATTGCAGAAATCCGAGGAAGTTTTTATTGGTTTATTTTAAAGTAGCAAAGAATATGTTGTAAAATTTTTAAGTCGATCGGATCAATATTGCCAGAGATACGATCTTTGGAAAGGAACAGTTTATTGTGTTTTCCACCTAAAGTTGTGAAAGGGAACTAATTATTCTATTTCAATTAAGACTATTTTATGGTGGAGAGTATAAAAAGTGCGGACCGACCGAACTTAACGATTTTTACTTGTTTTTTTTTTTTCTTTTTTGATGAAAATTTAAAAAAGTTTGAAGATTCCTCATAAACGCTTTGAAAAGCTTTTGCACCGTAAAAATCATAAAGCAATTTTCTATAAAATTATGCGCAGTAAATAGATTCTAGTTTCTATTGTGGTTTATTAGCCAAATTATCCTCTATACCGTACTTACTATGTTAAAAGCCTCAACAATTCAAATGTAAATGTGCATATTTTCCCAATTAGGTTCAACATTAAGTAGGCACAATGTACAGCACAGTTTTACACATAGACATGGCAATGCTAAGTTACTCCCATTCTTGATAGTGTTATGATTAACCTTTGAAATTTTACTATGTATCCCTAAATATAACTCTACAGACAGCTAGCTTGTCAGACTTTAAATGGATGTAAATATGGATTAATTAACAATGAAAAATGCTGGTCTATTGCCGCAATTAGAGTTTTCATACTTATCCGATATAGATTTGTTCCAGTACTATTTTCACAGTCAAACTAGCAAAAATTGATTTCTAATACAAATTTGTTAGGAAAGTACGTAAACTAAAATTTGCAAACACAGAAACAATACAGCAACACTTCACCACATAATTGGAAAATTGGTACTAGATAATAACATGTTAAATATTCTAGAATACAACAAATAATTTATTTAAAATTTAGTATTCACAATCCGAATTATTTGTATTATTTAACATATGTATGCATATTGATGAACAAATTGTATTAAATTATTTACATTTAAGTGAAATATTTTTAAGAATGTGACATCTGTCCTTATGCTGCACACATATTTATACTAGTCATCATTATTCATAATTCATCTATACTTCCCTTAGGCACTTCCCAAACTAATTATCCATTATTGGTGATAATGCGAACAAAAATCAATTTCAATCTACCAACAACCAACGAAACTGACCAACCCATAAAGTGTTTGTGGGTTTTGGCTGCCATAATGGTTTGTAACCAAAACCGTTTGTCGAATACTGTTAGTGCCAACCGGTACTCGTTGAATGAAAAATTTTATGTTCCATTATGAAAGGGCAAAAATTAAATGATTTTGAGGAGGGTTTGAGGTTTCAAGGAACAAATGAATGGGTTCGGTGCTTATTAAATTATGCATAATAAGCTGATTGTCGGCCAGTATGACTGTTTTTCAGTCGCACTGTGGCAGACACTCAACCCACATTAATACAAACATGTGCTATAAAGGCACTCATAAAGGACAATACCATGTTTCCGTTATACAGGCAAAATAATCTGCTTACATAAATGTCACAATGCAATTTCCATTACGAGGTGCCAAAGCGTATCAAAACCAATAATCATTGCAAAATTAATTTACACATCTCTTATCGGGATAAATTTACAAAAATAGCCATAATTTTGTGAACTCACATAACAAGTCGTCCATGTATACATACATGGTTATTTACTTCGTAAAAATAAAAATAGGTAAAAAACTTTTTGAGTTAAACGGTTTTATGTTAAACATACATTGCAACACCGACGTAGCCAGGGGGGGGGGGGGCCCGGGCCCCCCGAAATGATTTTAGTTCCCATAGAATATTAGCTTAAGTTACACATTTTTTTAATTTTTGAGTAAAATATTAAATTGTTCAATGTATGTAAAGTAGTTGGAAGCATTACATAGAATTATTGAACTACATTGGTATACTTGTTGTTCAACATAATTAAAAATATAAAAATAATGAACAAGTTAGGCTTTTTGAGCAATTTTATGCATAGTTCTTGTTAAGTTTTAAGGTGTTGTTTAAGCGTTTGATCGGAATTTTAGGCTGACGGTGTTACTGAGTTCAAAACAATACCTTTATTTGTATTTATTGAACGTTTGCTTGTAGGTCCAATACTTTGGCTTGGCAACATCCAGAAAAAAATTTGCGACATTTTTTTTGAAGTTTTTTATAAGAGCAGTTCAACAATAAAATGTAAAACTGTTGCTTAATCTTTGTGGTTTTAATTGTTTGTATATTTTCTCTAACACGTTTTTATAATGAACTATTTTGAAATTCATAACAATTACAAATTCTTTATTATGTTTGAAATATGATATAATTTCTGTTCCACCACAGTGTCGTAAATGTCTATTGGACAAAAGGATTTTTCTGTCGAATTTTTATGTTTTGTTCGACCTTACGAATGTTAATAAAATCAATATTATTAAGCTTGAGGTCAATGTTTATATTTTATTAGCTGACCCTAGTGTGCTTCGCTACCCCGAATATTTTGACAAATTTATTTGTAGGCCAATTTTCGTCTCTCTCCTCTTAGCAACTTTCACTAAAATCGGGTATATAAAGCGTGTTTGGTGCATCAAATACATGAAATCGGCCGAAAATATATATAGGCACTATATCCAAATCTGAACCGATTTCAATTCTAGACCATTTTACACCGATTTACTCTTTGAATAAAATCAGAAGAAAACGTCATAGAGACCCACAGCAATTGTATTTTGGGAAGTACTTCCAATGGATGCACATTTCTAGAAATGTTAATTTTTCCTGCTTCGGTAAAGGACCTTGTGGCGACAAACGAAATCTAACTGACAGGTTCTTCTTCGTCAAAATCTCAACAAGTACTACTCGACTTTGCGGACAGGAATATACCCTGAGCCTGTGTGAATTGAAACTTTCATCTATAGACAGATCGAATAGCCGCTACACAGCCAAAATCCTTAAACCCAAAAACTATGCATTAGGAGCTTTTCACTGCACTCTAATCTGCACTTAAACAACTATTTTGAAGGTTTGTGAGGGAGGTACCCCAGTATGGCCCATTTTCGAGCAAAAACTAAGTTTGGAAAAAATATTACTAAATCCAAAGTTTGGACCAAATCTGTTGCTCCGTTCAAGAAAACTCGCGCATACCACTTTAGCTAAAATTCTTGAAATTTGGGGGGAAAATACCAGAAGAAGTAGACCGAAAAGCACCATCTTCGAATTTTGTATATATAAGGCTCGCTGAAATATTCCGATAAACAAAGTTTGGACCAACGCAGTATCCGGTTCGAAAGTTGTCGTGTACACTAGCCACTACACATGATTGCCTTAGGTGTTCTTTACAGCTTTCGGGCCATTTTACCTGGAAGTATAGACTTGCCTTTGAAAAACTTGTACGGTAGTAATAGGAGCCCCGAGAACACTTGTTGCAAAATAGCAAAGCGATTCCAGAGAGTTTTTTATTTATTAATTTATTTTATATTTACTTATAACTAATTATTAGCATAAGGGTAGTGAAGCCATGACCATTGAGGTCTTAAGCTTACACAGCTTATCCATAGAGGTCTTAAACTGCACTTCACTGAAAATTTTTGAAATACTCTGCGGAAGTTTGCCGAAAGAGTAGATTGATCAAAATATCACGAAGGCCAAATTTTGGACCGAATCGGTTGATCTGTTTGAGAAATAATCGTGCTCCCCAGGCGGCTACCCAGACGAACGGACATAGATAAGTCGACTCCAAGTTTTCTGAAACAGATTTCTTCCAAACACACTTTTTGCCCTAAAGCTATTATTTCGATGAGGCACATTTTGGCTAAAGACTGAGAGTATAAAAAATTTAGATTGGGAAAAATTGTGTTTATGGATTTTTGCTAAAAGAATGTATACATGTATAGACCTTGGATTGGGCGACATAATTTCATTTTAAACGAAGTTAAGACTGGATTCCAGAGATTCCCTTGTTCCTGATAAATATATGAGAAGATCCAGAATTTCTATAAGTGAAGTTCGACGATTGGACGCCAAAATTAGTCATTGGTATTGACCAGTGTTCGAAAAGAAACAGTACACTAAAATAACGTACCGTACCAGGTACGGTATCACTAAAAAATATTTTAGTGTACCGTACCGGTACGCAACCACTAAAAAATATTTTAGCGTACCGTACCGGAGCACAACGAAAATTGTAGTGAACCGCAGTCGGTACACTAAAAAATCGTAGCGTACCGCAGTCGGTACACTAAAATATCGTAGTGTACCACTGGTCGGTTCACTAAAAAATAACGTACCGGTAATGTACCACACATGTGTTTTTTTAATTATGAGGAAATATGAATTGTTATATGATTTCTTGGGAAAGAAGGCAAGTATAATAAATAAAATTCAATATTGTATAAATTAATTACATTTTAATCGTTTATAAATATTGAGAAAATTACTAGAAAATATAATGTTGTTTAAAAAAATAGTGAATTATAAAATCATTTACATGAATGAGTAAAGAATAATTTTACTTTTATTGATGTTATTAGCATTTTTTGGAAAAAGATAATTCAGAAAAATTTAATATTTGCTATACAATCCACATTAATATTACCAGTACCAACAAAAAATACCCATCTATTTTGTTTGTAGCGAACAGTACTGTTCATCACTAAGGTTTTTTTCCAAGCTATGTTTATTTACACATTTAAAAGTATTTGTAGCCAAATTACAAATTTTAATATGATTTTTTCAATATGGAATGTATTTATCATAACACCAGTATGAGGTTACTAATTGATGTCATAAGGATGTTTAAAAATCCCCTCGTGCAAAATCATTATTATTGGCGGCACCAATAACAGAAAATCTATTCATAGCAAGGTAATGTGGACGATCAACGAGAATTTTGCCTGTTACTTTGTGGTACTACTGAAAAGGACGAAGCAGTAAAACTTCGTAGTTCGTATTGTTGGAACAATGAAAATAATATACGTATCTGTAATGTAACACACATGTGTTTTTATGAATTATGAGAAAATGTAAAATATTTAATGGTTTTTTGTTTTATTATGGAAGACTATATAAATTGACCCCATAATTGTGTTATATACATATGTATATCTAAAATATTTGTATAAAGTAATAAGGCACGTGTTGGTGTCACATTGATGTTTTTTTGGACCAAACGAACAGTGGAAAAAATACAGATATAGCGCGCCAAAACTTAAAAAAATCACATACGCCTATGTAAAAACTATTGGTGCAGTATTGATCTAAGGTGTCCACAGAATCTAACGACAGTTAAAATAATTTGTTTTACATCAGCCAAAGAAAAATAACGTTTAATTTTTTGTTCACAATTTATGGACTGGTTTTTATAATATATTTTAGTAGTAAATTTGCGATCGTCGTATGCAGCAAAAAATATTTTATATAATATGTTATTTATTGTAACTCGGATTTTACACATATGTAAATCACGTGACATCCGCTTTTCTTTCAAATTCTGTACTTTGTTAAAGCTTCTTAGTAGGGAGTGTCGCGGGATGGCGCGTAGATTTTTTATTTTATTTTTAGTACATATAGTTCTTACCAAATTTGTAAAGTTTTAGCTGCAACAAAGTGCAACACAATATTTTATAATTGTTTTTATTATTATTTTCTATCTAATATTAGCAAAATTCGGGCGGTACATTTCTATGGGGGTCATATCAAAACATGAACCTGTGCAGACAATTCTCCGTCGGAATATTTTATACTCCCAACGTAGACTAAATGCCAAGTTTCAACTAATTCGGTTGGATAACGTGGCTACAACCTTCAAAATAATCAATATCGGCGGAACCGTTCTATGGGGGCTATATAAAAACGTGGACCTGTACCGAAAATTCTTATAGGAATGCATGTATAACCCCAACGGACACTAGATACCAAATCTAAGCCATTTCGGTGGGATAAATTATGGACAAACGTAAACGTATTCTACCAGCAGAAAGTTTGAGTTTTTGGAGGCATTATTCTCATATTCTTACCATGGCAGAACTACCAGGTAGTGGTATCACACCAGCTGATCGAATATGAAAAGTAAAATCACTTTATAAAAAAATTATTTTTGTTGTAATTTCCCCAACAACATAAAGAAAGTTTTGACATAACATATTCAAATTTTTACGATGCCACTACCTGTGTAATTGTGCCTTGATTCTTACCATTTTTTTTTGTTGCCTATTACAAACGGATTTTATGTTTTATGCAATTTTATTTTAATTAATTCAAACATATCAACATTAAAACTTCAACAGAATAAACATATTAAAATTTTAAAATATACTACCTGGAGACTCAATCTTTAGTGATCCGACGGTGGCTGTTTTGTTTGTTCATGTGGATTGGACAACAAACATAACCTTTCTATGAATTGACTTTTGCCGCAAATAAACATCCTTATGACACCAACATATTAACGTTATTCTTTTCCATTCCTAGAAATGGTTTTATGATACATGCATTATCACCCCTTTTTACTTGTAAAAATTGTCTAATTATTTAACTAGGGAACAAATAATATTTAAAAAGCAGTGTTTTAATATGTACATTGACTACAAGGACCCTAATGAGCCCATAATAAAATTTTCTCAAAGCGAGTAAACAGAAATACATACATTAATAATATGGGTTTTAAACCTAATACTATAATAGAGGGTAAATTTATTAAAATATGTATTGGTTGGAAATTTTAGCTAATTTCATATTTTATACTAATTTTCTCAACATTCGTATACCGACCGAATTTACCACATTCGTGCATTTAATTTATATAATCTTGAATTTTAGTTACTATTCTTGCCCTTAGTTTCAAAAACATCAAACATATAATTTTTCATCACAATTTACAAAAAACACACGTGCGGTACATTACCGGTACGTTATGTTTTAGTGAACCGACCAGTGGTACACTACGATAATCGTACTGTACCGCAGTCGGTTCACTAAAAAATCGTTGCGTACCGCAGTCGGTACACTAAAAATCGTTGTGTACCGCAGTCGGTACAGTAAGATTTTCGTTGTGCTCCGGTACAGTATCACTAAAATATTTTTTAGTGTTTGTGTACCGGTACGGTACATTATCGTAGCGTACCTATCCATCTTGGTACGGTACAGAACGGTACGGTACGATTCCATAGTGTTTATTTTCGAACACTGGTATTGACAGATGCACGATTTGGCGACAGAATTTGCCATTTACATAACCGCGATTAGGTGCTAGAATTTCTTGATGGATAGACTAACTATTGCTCAGCATTAGTTCTCGGCCTTCAGAAATTCTTTGCGAAAATGTACATCGGAATTTTGCATATTTTTGAAAATTATAATGTTAAGATATTTGAAAATTAAATGTTATGATATTTCTAAGGTTTTTATTGTATTCGCTTTCTTTTGGCCTTACCGAAGTGATATCACTGAATTTCGTAACATTCACTGTAGTTGTGAATTATTTGATAAATGATCCACCGAAAAATAGATGGCATTATTAATATATTCATTGTTTTGACCATATATTAACTGTGACATATTGTCAAAAAAATTCTAAAAGATAAAATTAGCCAAGAAGTCTTGCGCCATATGAACTAAAAAATAGTATTGAAAATTATTTCATCAGTAGAATACGTCTAAAATAAGGTTTGCATCTTTGCTAAATATGACATTTTCGCTAACATGAACTTTCAAAATTTTGGTCAGGTGGGCCCCCCCGAAATGAAATCCTGGCTACGTCCCTGCATTGCAATGTTTAAGATAAATGTACTAAACACCAAAAAATAATAAAATAGATACAGTCGTGGGAATTATAAACATATGCATAGACTAGACTAAAATAAAACCGTGGGGCACGTCAATTGTCTACAATCGTTGATCAAAATGTTCGTTTTGTAATGTTACACTATAATAAGGCAGTTGTTCAACCGACAGCGATGGACGTGTGATAAGTAGGGATAGAATGTGCAAACAAGCTAGCAAGCTCAATTATAAGCGAGTTTTAGGGTTTCATAGTGGTGAGCGAGTAGTACTTTGTCGATTAAAGACAAACTACGAGCAGTAAAACGATTCCTCGCCAGCCAGCAGTGTGAATGTCCAACGATAAACTAATTGAAATATCTTATTTATTTACATGGAGTGTATAACTATTGGAATTTCCATGAGCAAGAAAATTGTAAGTAATTTCCTCACCGTCTGCGGGCCAACTGCCTAACGACGAATTAAACGATTCTTCTATCGCACATTAAGTCGATAATTTGTAGACAATTGGCGTGCCCCACGGTTTTATTTTAGTCTAGTCTATGCATATGTTTATAATTCCCAAGACTATATCTATTTTATTATTTTTTGGTTTTTAGTACATTTATCTTAAACATTGCAATGTATGTTTAACATAAAACCGTTTAACTTAAAAAGTTTTTTACCTATTTTTATTTTCTAGATTTTAGTTTTTATTTCGCATTCTATTTAATTCATTTAGTGCTTCATTATTGCAAGGTTTCTTGCCCGTTAGTTTATTGCAGTCCAACTCCTCTATACGTAGTCCCTGCAAAGATCTCACTCTACTAAGAGCCACGTAGGCTTGACCTTCTTCAAACAGTTTCGCACCTAAGTATACGACTGCGTGATCCACAGTGCTGCCCTGCATTTTATGTATTGTAGAAGCCCATGATAGTATTAAAGGCAACATTCTTCTTTCAGCCGTCCTGTAATTGTACTTAGCTGGAAACTGTATGGCCTTCGGGTGTATAAGATGTACTGTATAGTGCACTGTATTCTTCTTGTCAAGCCCTTTTATTTGATACCCATATTGGTGGGATTGATAAAAAAAAAAATTGTTATCAGCCATTTGGTAGCGGCGGCCATCTTAGATTTCAATTTTGCATAGTAAATTGTATTCTATTTGTAGAGACCTTTCATTTGATACCCATGTTGATGGGATTGATAAAACCTAAGTTATCCGCCATTTTGTAGAGGCCGCCATCTTGGATTTTAATTTTATATAGTACATTGTATTCCACTGGTTGAGCACTTTCATTTGATACCCATATTGATGGGGTTGATAAAACCTACGTTATCCGCCATTTTGTAGCGGCCGCCATCTTGGATTTCAATTTTTTATGGTATATTGTATTCTGCTGGTTGAGCCCATTCATTTGATACCTATATTTATGGGATTAATAAAACATAAATTATCCTCCATTTTGTAGCGGCGGCCATCTTGAATTTATAATGATAATGAATAAATATAATTGTATTGTCACCAAAATCCAAAGTGTATACAAAATTTCAGATTAATCGGTTGACAGGAAGAGGGTGAAATTTGAATTACTAAATTTGACCCAAGAATAAATAAAACAAACGGGGTGAGCTAAATAAAACCATTTAAAAATAAACTTAGCTTTTAACAACATGAAATATCGATGTTCGTCCCTGGGAAACTAACCAAAAACCTTCTGAGCGTCATTTTTGAAAAAAATATTTGGAAATAAATAGCCACATATCATTGTAGAATGATTACGATTCTAGAAAAATTGACTAAAGCTACATTGTAGGAACGAAATTGGATGGTCGAAATGTTCTGTGAAAAAGTGAAAAAGTATCAGTATTGCGGAGGACGTAGCTGAAGCAATGGACCGATTTGTATATTTTGGAAGTGAATCTTATTTTGGGAGTCATTCATTTTGAACCACCATAAGAAGAAGCATGGACTTGCCCATGAAAACACAATATCGCCGTGAACATTATCACAAGGAGTACCTGCAGTAAAAATTTCCAAAGGACAAAAATGTTGAACTTTTTTTGGGGGGGGTACCCTATGGAGTGGACCGGGATGGCCTAAACTAAGTTTGGACAAAATGTAAAATCCAAAGTTTGGACCAAATCGTTTAAGAGATATCGTCCAAATCATTTTAGCAAACATTTTTGAACTCTTATGGGGAAGGTACAGGAAGAAGAGGATCGATAAGCACCATTTTCGAACTTTATTTAAGATTCGAAGCAATATTACGATATGCAAAGTTTGGGTCAAATCAGTATGCGGTTCATTGTTGTTGTTGTAACAGTGTTATTATTGTAGTTTGTGTGTTTGTTCTTCTGCTCAATCAGGCTCTGGATCTATCTCACGGTAACATCCTACAAGTACTGCAACGACAGCATTTCATTGTGTTGCTTTACTCGAAGAATCTTTGCCTCCTCTTGTAGATAATCCACAGAAGACTTGAGGAAACACCCTGCTGCTGTTCTCAGGGCGGCATTCTGGCAAGCTTGAATATTTTTCCAATGCGTATCACATAAACCGGCGCCGCATAGCTTACCACAGACCGACCTATCGCGTTATATGTGGTCCACAAGGTTTCTTTATCTCCACCACATGTGCTGCCGGCAAGAGACTTGAGGACCTTGTTCCTACATTTCAGTTTGTCGCATACAGCTACGGCATGCGCGGACGATGCGAACGAAGTGTCAGATGTGACACCTAGAATTTTGGAGCAGTTTGTGGTCGGAATTCTGCTACAATCGATCACGACATTCAACTCTCTTCTGTGCTGCGGCGTCCATGTGGTAAGCTGAGTGGCCGTAGATTTAGTGGCGGATGTCTTCATATTCCTAGAGTGAAAAAAGGTGGTAAGATCGGTTAAATAGGAATTCAGTATCTCGCAGATGTCATCAGGGTAGGCACCTGACGCCAATGATCGTACAATCATCCTCATACGTTACGATCTCAATGCCGTCTGGAGTGGGTGGAATGCAGGAGAGGTAGAGGTTAAACTTTTCCGGAGATATCGCCCCACCTTCGGGAACTCCCTGTTTCACTCTACGGGTTTTTGACTTCTTGTTCCTGAATTCCACGTACGACTGGCGTTCACATATAATTGATTATCAAACTTTTAAAGTTTGGCGGGTTGTCTGCTCTATGTTCTCAAACAGCGTGGAGTGACTGACAGTGTCAAAGACTTTTGGTAAGTCAAGCGCGACCATTACTGTTCTGTCACACGGCGGTCTCTGGCTGAGTCCTCGACAAATATGTGTGGAGTTGGCGTGCATTACTGTTGTCGTGCTGTGCTGCTTACGGAATCCATGCTGGTGATCGGCAACTAGATAGCTATTTCTGACACTGGGGAGGACTAAGGCTTCAAGAGTCCTTGCTACTGACGATAAGATCGAAATCGGCCTGTACAGTTTTTCCAGACTTCGGAAACAATTAGAGCGGCTAGCGACAGGTTGAGAACTTGAGTGAAATACTCCACTCCCGGCTCATCCAGCTGTTTCAGCATTACCATGGAGATTCCATCTGGGCCCTACGCTTTGGATGATTTAGCGTTCCTGATGACATTCGCAACATCATCCATTGCAAACAGTGGTGGCAGGATGAGATCTGATGCGACGTAGTACTCTTCTCTTCGCCCTGTCACTCCCGGTGTTCTCGAAATAACTTTTTTGGGTCAGTCAACCGCTACCCAAAATTCACGTATTCCGGCCCCAATATTACAACTCTTCAGATGATTTAACCACTTGTTCCGCTTATACTCGCCGACCAGCCTGTTAACTTCCAGTGTCAGCTCCCTGACTCTGGGGTCATTGGTGTTGGCTCGACGACGCTCATCACGCTCATTTGCTAATCCCGTCGCCTCTGCTGGGGAGTTTGGTCTTAGTTCAGGTATTCGACCAGCAGGTATATGGCGAGCGGCTACAGCTGTGATGATGTCTCGGAACGTCCTTTCCGCTACCCGAACATCAGAAGGATTGGGTAGGTCTCTGAAGCGGCGATTAGTGAGCTCTCTGAAAACCGGCCACTCAGCTTTCTTATGATTGACGAATGTGTGGCGTTCAGAGGTGATGAAATCGGGTGGTATGCTAATGGAGATAATTATTGGTAGATGGTCTGATCCAAGGGAAATGAAGGGTTGCCAAGTAACGTCATTTGTCATACGATGCTCTACCGCTCTGGTCGTTTCCGAGGGCCGAATGCCACATCTCATGATGCGCATTAAAGTCCCCCAAGACCAGACGATTATGACCTTCCAAAAGCTTGCTAATGTTAGGGCTGTAATCTGAGATACAGCTTTTTCTAGGAATGTATACGTCCAGCAACCCTATCTCGAGAGTACCACACCTGATTGCTACCCCCATACATTCCATATACGGGTCATTAGAGTCAGGCTCAAGCGATATAGGTCTGTATTGAACAGACTGGTACAAAAGGAAAGCTAGTCCCCCACTTCCACTTCTGGTGCAATCCCTCTTTAATACGTTGTAACCATCAGAACGCTGTAAGCTGCAGTTGTTGTTGAGATTGCTTTCCTGCAGCGCCGCGACCTTGATCTTCTTCCGATTCATAAATTCCACTATTTTTTCGATCTTACCTCAGAATCCATAGCAATTAAATTGCAAAAAGGGTGCATTTTCTGGGATTGGAACAACAATGGCTGAAGTTAAATGACGCGGAGGTTGCTGTTGAGAGGACTGCTGGGGAGTTTCGTAATCTGACGACGACTCACTGGGAGCTCACTGGGAGTCCCTGTCGAAGTCCCTCGCGTGGACTAGTCCAGAGTAACCCCTTAGATGCACCCACTCTTGATATCTATTGCATCTCACCCAAGATTGTATATGGGGGAATATGCAGATGTGACATACCTGGGGTTTCCTATGTACCGGCACGGACCAAAAGAACCAGGAGCAGGCATTCCGGGATATGCTGCTGCCAATACAGAAAAACGAAACAAGCACAAACACATGTACAGTATCCGGCTCATGAGTTGCCGTGCACACCAGCCACTACACATGGTGGCCCGTAGGGTTTTTTGCTTTCGTCCATTTTCTTAGGAACTATGGACTTGCCTCATGGACCAAAAGAAAAAACTACGAAAGAACTAAAAATAAAGGCAAGCGATGGTGTGATCGCAAGCCATGTGTTGCTTAGAGAAATTCGTGGGACGAGATACCAATTTGCATTCGGAGAAGGAGGTCTTCTTCATTAGAAACTGATGTAGATGAGAAAATTCTTCCTCCCTAACCCTGTATCTGTTCAAGCCAAAGGCTATGAAGAAACTACGACAACGAGCAAAATGTGGAAAGACGAAAACTAGTGATTCAATTTCAGTTCCGTAGGCGAACCCAAACCAGAGAAAAATGAAGAAGGTTATAGAACCTACCAATAAACTGAACGACATCCGTAAATGAGCTCAATTGGCGAAGGAGACTGCTTCAAAACACGATTCAACTCCAAAAGTAAATGGTAAAGTGGAGGCTGTAGTGAATGTATGGTGATTGAGCGGACTGAAACACCAGAAAGAAATGAAGAAGGCTAAAGAATCTACCCCTGAAATGAATGACATCCGTAAAGGAGATCAATTGCAAAGAACATCAATTCCCGACTCAAACCCGAAAGGCAAAGGGAAAGTGGAGGGACAATCTGTACAAGTAACATCGAAGTTCTTGGGCCGACTGAAACACTATCAACTTCGGAAAAGACGAACAAAGTTCCGCAGCGCAAAGCTGTTCAAACCAAAGTTTCTAAAGAAGCTAAGGCAACGAGCAAAACGTGAAGAAGACGAAACTACTACCTCAAGAAACGTGGTGGATTCAAATTTTGTTCCGAAGACGACTCAAACTAGAAAGGAATAAAGAAGGCTAAACTGAACGACATCCGTAAAGGATATCATTTGGAGAAGTGATCTTATTTTAAGTAAACTCAAACATGAATAGTAAGGAACGACTGAAAAACTATCATCTTCTAAGAAGAAAAACCAAGCTCCGCAACCAAAAACTGTGAAATGTGTTCGCTCTCAGCATTCCCCAAGAAGACGCTGGTTTCACAAACAGTCAACTCATCGACATCCTATACAGGTTTCCTTGACAAAAAAGCCAAGGAGAAAAAGCCAAAGGGGAAAAACGACCTCCAAGGCTTATGGACAAGGGAGACCTTATGCCAGACGGGCCCCAGTGATGCCGCTGATGATCTTCGAGTGGCAATCCTTGACAAAGCAGACCTTAACGGGAAAATCAGCAACAGTCAATTGTTGTAAATCGAAACCGGGTTTCAAAGTGTCATTGTTTCTGTACGAAGGTAAACTATCTAAATAAACTATTAGGCTGTTAATGCCCGTGGTGAACCTTGGAAGGGCGCTAATCTTATTATGGTCTCCATATCTGAGATATTGTTACCAACATGGATATCAATATCTTAGAAAGCATGAATTCCCCCACCTATCATGGACAGTTAGGTCATATTGAAAATGTTGGAGCTTTCATTGTAATGAGAATGGAGGGAGTAAGATAGTCAATACTCCTTTGAATATAAGTACCTAAGTACAGTACAGGACTGTAAACTGGGAATGGGAAAGGAACGTTGAGGTTCAAAGTCCAAAGAAAAGAGCATCACCGAGCAATTTACAGCCAAACGAGGTTTAAGACTAGAAGATAGTCTTTCGTATAATTTTTCCAGTATCCTGCTGGAGAATATTACAAGAGATGCGCAAGCAAGAGGAATGACTTACTTACTTAGCTGGCCCATTACAGAATATTTGTTCTATAAGCCGATCTAAGAAAAGATCTTCAATTCTCTCTGTTTACTGCTTCGCTTTCTGGAATACCTCGCCTTTTCATCTCTTCAGCCACTTGTTTGCACCATCTAAGCTTAGGCCTGCCAATTCTGCATGCAGCGCCATGTGGCACATATTTATACACATTTGTAGTGGGTTCATCATCGCTCATTCTTATGATATGGCCTAGCCATCGCAATCGTTGCATCTCGATACGTTTACCCATACTGATGTCGTTGTATAGCAGGTACAGTTCGTGGTTCATACGACGTCGATATTCACCGTCAACGCAGATTGCTCCATAGATCTTTCGAATAATTTTTCTCTCAAACACACCAAGCACTGCCTTGTCTGCTTGCACAAGTACCCAGGCGTCGGAACCATACATCAGCACGGGTAGTTTGACGAGATGTGGCTTTTTAAATTGCTTATTTAAACCATAGTAGCTTTTGTTGGCCAATACAATTCTTCTTCTTCTTATTTAACAACTGATGTTGTTTGTTGGGTTTATGACAGTGCCGAGGTAGACGAAGTCTTTAACAGCCTCAAAATTATAGGTACCAATTTCTACAGTTGGTCCGATCTCTATGGACGCATTGCGCGTTGACACCATCAACTTGGTCTTCTCGCCGTTTAACGTCAGACCCACTTTAGCAGATTCCCTTTTGACTTTTGAAAAAGTTGTCAGTTACTTCCTTCATTGATCGACCATGATGTCAATGTCGTAGGCATTAGCAAGAAACATATGGCAGTTCGTGTATATTGTTCCCCCTCTTTTGAACTTCGGGTCACCTATGACCTTCTCCAGCAGGATGTTAAAAAGATCACACGACGGGCCGTCTCCTTGTCTGAAATCTATTTTGGTAATAAACTCTTCAGAGAGGTTCTGTACTATTTTAACCAAGGACCGAGTATCAGTTAATGTCATTCTACAAAGCCGAATGAGCTTTGGAGGAATACCAACACTAGACATGGCTTGGAACACGTTTGAACGCATAGGGCTGTCGAAGGCTGCTTTATAATCGACGAAAAGATGGAAGGCGTCGATCTGCATTTCTTGGGTCTTTTCCAGGATTTGCCTCAAGGTAAATATCTGGTCAATGGTGGATTTGCCCGGTCTAAAACCGCACGGAGAAGGTCCAATAATTTCATTGACCATAGGCTTAAGTCTCTCACACAATATGTTTTGAACAGCTCGGCTGGCAAGCCATCGGCTCCTGCTGCCTTATTATTCTTCAGCCGGTTTATTGCTGTCTTTACCTCATCCTGGCTGGGCGGAATACATTCAATACCATCTTCTGGGATTAGATCTGTTGTATCTCCTGCTTCATCGCTACTATCGGATACCAACCGTTTGGAAAAAATTTTCTTTCCATAACCTGCGCACACTATCTGTATCAGTTACAAATTTACCTTGCTGGTCTCTACAAGAGGATGTGCTTGTACCAAAGACATGAGTTTGATGCTTTACTCTTTGGTAGAACTTTTGGACTTCATTCTGGCTCCTGTAAATCTCGATTTGTTCACACTCCCGCCTTTCCATTTCTCTCTTTTTCCTGCGGAAAAGACGTTTCTCCCCTCTCCTTTTCTCCCGATATCTCTCTCGTGCGCTACGCGTTGCTACTGATTGTAAGGTAGCCCTATATACCGCATTTTTCTCTACGGTAGCAGCACGACACTCCTGGCCATTCTATGGATTCCTTGGTGGAGGTCTCTGGTATCCAAGTATGGATTTTGCGGCTGTTTGCATGGAGTGGGCAATATTTTGCCATTGTGCTGATATGTTTTCGGGACGAGGAGTACTTTCATTAAGCAATTGGACTAGTTGAGTGGAATATGCTCTGGATATCTGTTATGTATGCAGCATAGCAAGCACAGTGTTTCAGAATCGTTTTTCCTGGGCAAAATTCTGTAACTTTTGAACAGATAGACATATTTTCATAAATCTTTCTTGTTTTTTTTTTTTGGTAGACTGATAACATTTGAACCCATGCAAAGGAAGTCGTGAAAGATCCGATCTTTTCATAAGCATTTGAACCCGTTCCATCGATCCAATTCAGATGAATTTTGTGTTTTTATTTATACATATTTTTCTAAATATATAAGATTAATTATTTATAATGGGCTTGATGTTGTCGGAGACTCGATCGTTGTTAAAAAAATTAAATGTCATTGCAAAGGGTTGGTGAAAATGACATGCCAAAGCATTGGTGGAAATGACATGCAAAGTATTGGTGAAAATGACATGTGAGAGGATTGGTGTAAATGATATGCTTTGGATCCAAAAATGAATGTCATCTTTTGGGGTCCACCCTCATATAAAATTCATCGATGAAGATGCTAAAATGATGACATGACAGATCACTTTCACCCATGATTGAATAGCATCTTTGGCATCGAACATTTTGCTGAGTTATTATTGTGAATTGATTTGATTGACAAAAATAAATTTATCTTATTGAAATAGACAAATTCCCCAGAAGAAGACGGCAAAAATGCGACGAAACGTCGGGAAGAAAAAAGCAATAAAATCTTTGTTTTATTTGCTTAAAATATCTGAGGTCTTAAAGCTTAATCAAAAATACAACAAAAAAATTTAAGTTTTTTCACAAAACTTATAAAACTCATAGAAAAAATTCATATACTCCAAAAAATATAAATTTTTATACCCTAAACCACTATGTGGGGAGGGTATTATAAGTTGGTTTTGGCCAAAAAGTTTGTAACGCATCGAAATAATGGTCGTAGACCCATACTTATATATATCAAAATGAATGCCTCGACGAGCTGAGTCGATCTGGTTATGTGTGTCCGTCCGTCAGTCCGTCCGTCCGTCCGTCTGTCCGTCTGTCCATCTAAACCTTGTAATCACGCTACAGGCGGCAATTTTGATCGGATCGTCACGAAATTTTGGATGTTGATGGGGGTCCCGGAGGGGAAGAAGCCTATTGATTTTGGTGATGGTCGGATAATATTTAGGGGTCGGAAAGGGCAAAAAACTTAGGTGGATAAAAAGACAACGTTTTTTTCCAAAGCCAATATCTCAGCTTCTATATAGGGCATACCAAAAGCAAAACCTAACAATGAAAGCAGAAAATATCACCTTTCTAATGATGTAAAGTAGGTGCTCGTAGGTGATCAAACAACGAAGATATCGCAATAGTAGCAAATAAAACCCCAATTTTCATTTTTGCGATTTTAATTATATTGACAAATATCACAGCTTTGGTTGAAAATTTTCCAAAAGCAAAGCCTGACCTTGAAACTAGAAGATCCCGTCTTTACAATGATGCAAACTAGGTCGGCGTAGGTAACCAAATAACGGAGATATCGCAATAGTCGGTAATACATCCCATTTTTCTATTTTTTTTGGAAATCACGCTACAGGTCGCAATATTGATCGGATCGTCACGAAAATTTCAGGGTTAATGCGGGTCTCACAGATGAAGAAGCTTATTGATTTTGGTGATGGTCGGATAATATTTAGGGGTCGGAATGGGCAAACACTTATTTGGAGAAAAGTCAACATTTTATTTCAAGGCCAATATCTCTGTTTCTTTAAGAGGTATATCTAAAGCAAAACCTGGAAAGGAAAGTAGAAAATATCACCTTTACAACGGTGTAAAGCAGGTTGTCGTAGGTGGTCAAATAGCAAAGATATGGCAATAGTCGATAATGCATCCCATTTCCGATTTTTTTGTAATCACGACACAGTTCGCAATTTTGATCGGATCGTCACGAAAGTTTAGGGGTTAATGGGGGTCCCACAGAGGAAGAAGCCTACTGATTTTAATGATGGTCGGATAATATTCAAGGGTCGGAATGGACAAAAACTTATTTGGAGAAAAGGTCTACGTTTTATTTCAAAGCCAATATCTCTGTTTCTTTAAGAGGTATATCAACCTGGCAAGGAAAGTAGAAAATATAGATAGATAGATAGATAGATAGATAGATAGATAGATAGATAGATAGATAGATAGATAGATAGATAGATAGATAGATAGATAGATAGATAGATAGATAGATAGATAGATAGATAGATAGATAGATAGATAGATAGATAGATAGATAGATAGATAGATAGATAGATAGATAGATAGATAGATAGATAGATAGATAGATAGATAGATAGATAGATAGATAGATAGATAGATAGATAGATAGATAGATAGATAGATAGATAGATAGATAGATAGATAGATAGATAGATAGATAGATAGATAGATAGATAGATAGATAGATAGATAGATAGATAGATAGATAGATAGATAGATAGATAGATAGATAGATAGATAGATAGATAGATAGATAGATAGATAGATAGATAGATAGATAGATAGATAGATAGATAGATAGATAGATAGATAGATAGATAGATAGATAGATAGATAGATAGATAGATAGATAGATAGATAGATAGATAGATAGATAGATAGATAGATAGATAGATAGATAGATAGATAGATAGATAGATAGATAGATAGATAGATAGATAGATAGATAGATAGATAGATAGATAGATAGATAGATAGATAGATAGATAGATAGATAGATAGATAGATAGATAGATAGATAGATAGATAGATAGATAGATAGATAGATCGGGTATCTTTCTGTGAAAACAGAACATTGTTCCATGCTGTTCCACAAAAGTTCCAGTCCACTAAATGTGGTCTTTTATAAAATTTAGTACCAGATGAAAAATAAAATAGCTCATGTAATATCACGCATAATATTTCCTTCGAAATTTTGAAGATTTTGAACAAATCTGTGTACCATTTGGAGAGAATATTCGGACATCCTTATAACCGAAGAAGTCTCATATAAGTAATTATTAGAAAATCGTTTATGTCGAGTTTTATAGTTCCTTCCTATGCACTTCCGATTTACGTTCATTTCAAAAATTTCCATTTCTTTCATAACAGTCGGTGAAATTGTGAACCAGATCGGAAATGCATAGAGAAGGATCGGTCTAATACTGACTTTATACAAAATAATTTAAAAACTCAAAACGATATAAATTATGTATTATGACATTACTTCTGTATTTTCAAACTTTTATTAGAGCAACTTGTTTAAAATTTTTAAAACTGGGAAATGAAACCGAGTTGCAAATTTTAAAATCGATGTAGCTTAAAAACTAAATGACAGATTTTTGTTCAAATTGCATATTTGAAAAAAATTATCAAATTTAAAAATTTTAAAAAATTTAAAAAAAAAAACAAAATAAAAAAACAAGTAAGCAAAGGCTATAGTCGGACAGGGCCGACCATACGATACCCTACACCACTACCCTGCGAGTTAGCTTTCAGCAAATCAAAGTTTCTTTTGGAATAAAAAGCTCATTGTAAGAAATAAATTTTTGGAGTCTGCAACCTTATCGCATTAAGTTTAAATAACAATATAATAATTGTTCCACAAACATCACAGAAGGGACAGGGCGTGCACCACGATTCATATTACAGCAATAGTATGGGGCCTACTGTTTATCGCCGAGTCCGAAGGCATGTCTTAAAACACCACCTGTAGAGAAGTTGTACATAGTTGAAATACTCAGAAAATGTCGCCAACTTTACTGAGGGCTATTTTGCCATCGTTGGAAATTTGATGTTTGCTGGCCAGGAATCGAACGCCCGACCTTCAGCGTGCAAGGCGGGTGTGCAAACAATTGTACCATGGTGGCACCAATAAGTAATTTTAGAACGGACATTTAGTCTGGACCTAATTTGTTGCATATTTTGACATATTTGCTAAACCATATGCAAGACTTTGTGTCTTAAATATCCCATCGAATTGGCAGAAAGTTTGTATTAAGTATTCGTTCATCACAATTTTCGAACTGAAATTTATCGGTATAGGTCCAGGTCTTCATATAGCTCCCATAGAACCGTACCTCCCGATATCCGGTATTTTAAAGGTTGTGGCCTCAATATCAAACTAAAATGGCTGACATTTTGAATTCAGTCTTCGTTGGAGGTAAAAAACTTTCCACCTGAAATTTGTCGTTATATGTCCACGTCTTCATATAGCTCCCATAACCAGGACCTACCGATTTTCTGTACTTTGAAGGTTATGGTCTCAATATCCCTCCGAATTGGCTAAAATTTGGTATTAAGTCTTCATTGGGGGTATTAAACTTTCCATCTGAAATTTGTCGGTATAGGTCTAGGCGTTCATATAGCTCCAATACAACGAAAGCTCCCCATTTTCGACATTTTGAAGATTGTGGCTCTGGTTACAGATTTCTCTATTTTATTGACTTGTCTGAAGTGAATTTCAAACAGAAAAATGTACACATAAACATTTTAGAAGATATTATTGAAATATATGTAGCATACGAAAATATGTGAAATACAGAAATTTTCCATACGCAAAAATAATATTTGCATATGCATAATTTATACATTTCGCATATTTTTGCATATGTGATATATTTCGAGTGGAATTTAATTAGAAGCCAAAAATATGAAAATTTTACAAAAATAGGTGTTGCATAAAATTCCGCTGTCTACATATCATTGAGCTGATATTAATCGGGGTGCTCTCATTGATATGAGAGAAGGCTCCCTTGTCCCTACTGGGATGTTTGTGGAACAATTATATACAGTACATTTCAAGAAATAATCTTAAATTTGAAAATTGGCGTTGTTTAGCAATTTCTGCTACATCTTTAAATTTTGGACAATTGGACAGGTAATATGATAGGGTTCCACGCAATTTGTAAGAACTGGAAATTTGTCTGTCATGATAGAGACAATTTGTAGCATGGGAGGAAGATGTGGTTCTCTTCACAAAACTTATTATATCTTAGGTAGTAGGTCCGTTACCAAGCACACATATTATTGCAAATTTCATGAGAGGAAAGATCGGTAGTTAATTTTTTATATATAGGCTACTTTGCCGGTATATGTCCTCCAGGGATTTAAATATGGACCAAAAATAAAATGTTTTTATTTAGCATACAAAAGTAATGGTCCATTGCACCCGCTAAATAATATCAGATCATCATCAAAAATTGTAGGCATCTTCTTCGACCTAAACCCCTACCTCGTGCAAAATTTCGTCACTATTGATCTATAATTGCGACCTCTAGTACGCTTTTGATTACATTGCAAGCAAAACACTAGATATATTAGGCTGTAACTCTGTTATCTTGCAACATAAATCAACATAATTGGCATTAGTTGAAAGGGCAAGAGTTGTCCTTCCAAATATTATTTATGTGGGCGGAATGTGTGGTACAGGAATAAAGATATTACCGCTATATTAAAAATTTTCAAAATTTTCACACAAAAGTTGTGGTCCATTTAACCCTCTAAACATCATCCGATCACCATCTCAAATTGCCAGCTTCTTCTTTGTCATATAATCTTACATTATTTAAAATTTCGAGGCGATCGGACTATAATTGCGACATACAGAGCCGCTACAAAATCGGATTAAAATTTTGAATTTGGCCCATTTCACCCGCTAAATATCTCTCGATCATCACTAATAAGAATAGGGATCTATTCTGGCCTGAACCCGACCTCCATACAAAATTTCGTGACGATCGGTCCATAATTGCGGCCTGGAGCGTGTTTACAATTTATAATGGACAGACGGACGGACGGACGGAGGGACGGACGGACACACATCTCAAAATCGCTTTATCTCGTCGAGATATGAAGATTGGTATACCACATTGGGGGTCTCCGACGAATATTTCGCGGTGTTACATGATTTTTTACCAAAACAAACTTATAATATCCTTTTCCACTTTGTGGTATAGGGTATAATTAAACTAAAAATGTTTGTTTTTAGCTAAAGTAATTGCATTTTGTGCGCAAGGTTTTTTACAATTTCGAAAAAGTAAAAACGCAATTCTTATTATTTTTGCCTGCCATACATGCCATTTCCACAGATTTTTGATATTCGAAAAAAAGAAAAAATGACTAACCCTAGTGTACACGCTACGGTAACTTGTTTAAAATATTTTTAAAGGCCACAATCCTACCTACCTTGCAAAGAAACAATGAACACAATATCTGTTAAAGTTTCCGAGAAATAGCTATTTCTTTTTCAAGAAGTTTGCAAAAATTAGGTATTTCTCAAACATGGGAAAAATGCTCGTCTGTAGGGGCACCCCACGCCCGCACCTTCCAATATTTTGACCTAGTTTTTTGTTTTCCTTAGTTTCAATATGTTTACTATCGAATCCCATATAGAAGTTAAATATCTGTGACAAAACAAAATTTTGATTTTTGGCCAGGAAAATCGTTTCTTGAACCATTGTGCGCTGTTGTATCTGTTCGTGCTTTATTTGCAACGTTTAGACGGGTATGTACCTTTGCTGAAACAAGGTAGAGGTCCGAATCTATGTTTGCTCCTCGGAACGATCGTACATCCAATAGGCTCGATGAATGTCTTCCATCAATAGAGTTTGGGAATTCCCGACTTTTTTTCATTCCCGGGAAATCGGGAATGAAAATTTCTCATTCCCGGGAACCCGGGAATTCCCGGGACTATGGTAATTCGAATTCGTGGGGCATAGACGTGACAGAGATTATTCCTGACTAATTAGCGGAGGTTATATAAAATATCTTTTTCCAACTACCATCCTAGCAAAGCTTCCTTGATATCAAAGAGTGCTGTCCGATTATATTTTTAAAGTCAACTATATTGTATGTTCTTCTTATGATTCGAAATGCGTGTTGATCATATAACAAATCCGTTTATAACGAATTTTTAAACGGTTGACCTTTTGGGTACACGGCTTCACAATGGCAACACGTTGGCACCAATGATATAGAGTCGTACTTACATGAACATACATACCATTGTTATTACTGGGTTCCAATCCTAATATGCTCTATTTGTCACTTACACATTGTTATGCCCTCAGCCTTTAGGCTAAGGAGGGTATATACACTTTGATACGATGAAAATGTGCCTCATCGAAATAGTGGTTTTAGACCCCAAGTATGTTTGGACGAAATGTGTTTCAGACAATTTTGAGTCGATCTAGCCATGTCCGTCCGTCTGTCTGTCTGTCCTGCTGGCTGGACGAACGATAACTCTCGAACGGATGAACCGATTCGGTTCAAATTTTGGCTTTAGTAATATTTTGCCCAAACTTAGTTTAAGTTCGAAGATGAGCTACATCGGTCCACTCCTTCCTGTACCTCCCCCACAAAAGTTCGAAAATGTTCGGAAAGTTTGTGCGCACGATAACTCTTGAAGGGAGTTACCGATTTGGTCCATACTCTGTCTAGCGTAAACTTTCTACCAGAGTAAGATGAGGTTCCAATATGGTCTCAATAGGTCCACTCCTTCGGGTACCTCCCACACAAAATTTCGGAAAAGTTCAGTTTAGGGCCATCTCTCGAATCGCTTTGATTTTTGTTTTAGCAACTTGTATTCACTGCCCTCCATACGACGGTACAAGCTTCATCAGGGGCAAGTCCATACTTCCTGATAAAATAGCATGAAAGTTGCAAAAACCCCTATGACACACTGTGAGGTGGTTGGAGCGCAAGATAACTCTCGAACGGATCTGTCGATTCGGTCAAAAATATGGCCTTAGTAATATTTTGTTCAAACATAGTTTAAGTTTGAAGATAAGCAATATCGGTCCACTCCTTCAGGTACCTCCCCCACAAAAGTTCAAAAATGTTCGGAAAATTTGTTCGTACGGTAACTCTTGAAGGGAGTGGCCGAATTGGTCTATACTTTACACATCCTAATATATCTACCAGATATAGATCAGGTTCAAATATGGACTATGCTTGTCCACTCCATCCGGTACCTCCCACACAAAATTTCGGATAAGTTCACTTTAAGACCTAATAACGACTAACTTTGATTTTTGTTGAAGCAACTTGCATTCGCTGCCTCAATTACGATATTAAATGTTTTTTTAGGGGCACGTCCATACTTCTTGAGCAAACAGCCCGAAGAGTGTAAAAACCCCCTATGACACCATATGTTGTGGCTGGAGATCCACTTCCATAACGGTCAATGTCGATCCATTCCTTTTAGTATCTCCTCCGCAAAACTGTTGATCTTTAATCCTAATCAACATTTTTGTCGGTTCAAACGCCCAAATTTGTTAAAACCAAATAAATTGTTTCAATATACACATGCTGAGGGTATACATCTGTCGGCAAAGCCGACTGATACTTTTTTACTTGTTTTATATTGCAAACAATAATTCGAATGGATCACAGCTTTTATATCTTAGCCAATTAATATCCTTCAAGAATGCCACCAATAAAAATTTAGACTAGAACAACCATGATAAACTAAAAATTAAGAATTATGTGAGGCTACACAGACTTCAAATTCTAAAAAACACCAATTATCGAGAAGACCAATGCATACATATTTTATACGAATTATGGCATTTTTCCAATGAGCCCGCAATTACGAATAATCGGGGCACGAATTATCGCCATTCTACTATATTTCCAATATTAAATAACTATAAGGCAAATAATATATGACTTATACATGAAAATACAAATACCCGTATTCCCGGGAATTTCAAAAAATTTTCCCGGGAAATCCCGTTCAAAAAATTTCGGGAATTCCCGGGAAATCCCGGGCCGGGAATTCCCGACCAGAAACTCTATCCATCAATCACAACATGATCAATTTGATTATTTGTTCGTTGATCTGGAGACAGCCAGGTTCCCTTATGAATATCGAGATGCTTAAATCTGGTACTGCTAACTACCATGTTTTTTGCAGCTGCAAAGTCTATCAGCCTCATACCATTGTCAGATGTTTCACTGTGGAGACTAACTTTCCCGACTGTTGGGCGAAAGATATTCTCCTTTCCAATTTTGGCATTAAAATCGCCTAGAATAATTTTAATGTCATGGGACGGGCAACGGTCATATGTTCCTTCTAAACGCTCGTAAATATATCTTTGGTCTGTTCGTCCTTGTCTTCGGTAGGAGCATGAGCGCAAATAAAGCTGATGTGGAAGAATTTTGCTTTTAATCGAATTGCAGTAATATCGGCCTTGTACTTTTCAAGTATATCTGCCGATGCGCAGATTGCACCTTCTCTTTAAAGAGTGCGAACATTCCAGGCGCAGATCATGGTACTTAAAACGTTTGCGGTGTTCGTCAAATTTAGAGGGTTTGTTTTTCTTTTCTTTCGTTTTTTCATAGTAGGCTGCTTTTTTCTAGGGGAGGGTTACTAACCCGACGCCCAAACCCAAGATTTTAACGTTCTTATGGGTGAACGCGCGGCACATGTTAGCTCACTAGCTTTGACGGGTGTTAAAGGCAGCACCCCAGGTGACACCACGGGGAGATTAGTGTCCACTTGAGATGAAAAATTGACCAAGATAAATCATGGACTTTGCCTTGTTAAAGCCGGTCAGGATCGTTCCTTGGTATCTTCCATCCCCTGCGTCACCCAACAGGAATGACACAACATCATATATGGCATATAACATTTTTCTTAAGAGATAGCTCAAAGTTTGATAAAACTTTTGAGATCTAAAACAACAAAACATTCAAGCTGGATAAGTTTCATAAATATACAGGCGACTTCCTGCTCTAATACAGAGCCAACTACCTCACTAAACATCGCCACAAAATATATCTAATAGTGATAGCTAGGTGTCTTATAACGTAACCCTTTAGTATCATTGTACAATGTACATACTGTAATAATACATCTGAAATATTAACGCAGCGTTAAGTAGAAATTCCAGAAAAGATTTTATTCAATTCAATCGCACGTGAAGATACTCTCATAAAACAGCTAATTAATTTAATACCAAGCCATTGTTATGACTAAGAGACAGCAATAATGGTCTTAACGATGATGGCAATTATTTATACAAAATATAAACGACTCATCGCAAACATAAACGAGAAAATCAATTAACGCACCGCCTCGTTTGAGGCCACAGGCTAGACAAACAGAAAAACCACAGCTGCAAAACAACCGCATAAACGCACAACACAGGTTGTAGTGCAGCTTGTAGTTTATGTGAAGACATTATGAAGGCGTGTTTTGTCGGCATGGTGCATGAAAGAATAAAGAAGTAATTCTTGTTGCACATAAGATAACATTTATACTGGAAAACGTGGTTGATCAAAATGATGGAATACTTTGCATATAAACACTTCTCGTGTACTCAAGTTAATTATAAGTCACATGATATGTTGATGTCAAATGTAAAGAACATATAATATCTCTGAGTGACAAGTAGACACAAAGATACGCAATAAATATATTTATGTATACTTGTAATCATAAATGTCAATTAACGTGTTCTTAGTGAATATGATACAAGGTCAGTTATATATGTATGCAGTCAAGGTCATTGAAATGTGGTTTATCATATATGTATGTATGTATTAATGATAGATATGATGACTTACTTGGATTTAACAATTTCGATATGATTTTGCATTTTCTTCTCAATAGCAATTCGTTGTTTACGTCGTTTGATGTGTACCTCGTGAGTGTGCCTCGTACAGCATCCGAGTAATTGGAGTTCAAAGTCGAAAATTTGATGAGTAAATTAAAAAAAAAAAACTATTTTTTGCTTGTAAAGTTTCACAAGTGTCATATAATATCCTTTGAACCCCGTTTGAATTTAGTTTTTCTACGCGACGGATCTACTGAGCCCTTCGGCGTTCGAATGCATACACTAAAACGGTGGATATAGATACCTTAAAAACAGGAAAATCTGCAAAAATATATTTTGACAGATTTTTACGTAAATGTAATCCTTTATACGCGATTACAATATTTGCGAAAAGGTGTGACATAAATTACAGAGATACGGGAGTAATATGGGTCTTTTATCCAAAGTAGTATACTTACTTACTTAGCTGGCCCATTACAGAACATTTGTTCTATAGACCGAACTAAGAAGAGATCTCCATTCCTCTCTATTTGTGCTTCGCACTCTGGAATACCGCGCCTTTTTATCTTATCATCCACTTGTTTGCGCCATCTATTCTTTGGCCTGCCAATTCTGCGTGCATTCTGCCGCGGTCCGTATTTATACGCCTTTTTAGCGGGTTCATCATCGCTCATTCTTATGATATGGCCTAGCCAACGCAATCGCTGCATCTCGATATTCATGTCGTTGTATAGCAGATACAGCTCGTGGTTCATGCGACGTCGATATTCACCGTCAACGCAGATTGGTCCATAGATCTTTCGAAGAATTTTTCTCTCAAACACACCAAGCACTGCCATGTCTGCTTGCACAAGTACCCAGGCTTCGGAGCCATACATCAGCACGGGTAGTATCAGTGTTTTGTAGAGCGTTATTTTTGTTTGACGAGATGTGGCTTTGTTTTTAAACTGCTTACTTAAACCAAAGTAGCATCTGTTGGCCAATACAATTCTTCTTTTTATTTCACAACTGATGTCGTTTGTTGTGTTTACGGAGGTGCCGAGGTAGACGAAGTCTTTTACTACCTCAATGTTATAGGAACCAACTTCCACAGTCGGTCCGAGCTCAATGGACGCATTGCGCGTCGACACCATCAACTTGGTCTTCTCACCCTTTACCGCCAGACTCACTTTACTCGGTCTTCTTTTACTGATCGGCCCATGATGTCTATATCATCAGTATAAGCAAGTAACATGTGACTATTGGTGTAGATTGTGCCACTTCTTTTAACGTTTGCCTCTCGTATAACCTTTTCTAGCAGAATGTTGAAGAGGTCACACGAAAGGCTGTCGCCTTGTCTGAAACCTCTTTTGGTACCAAACTCTTCGGAGAGGTTCTTTCCTATTTTAACTGAGGACCTCGTGTCAGTTAAAGTCATTTTACAAAGCCGGATGGGCTTTGCGGGGATACCAAATTCAGACTTAGCTTGAAATACCTTGGAACGCAGCAACTTTATAATCGACAAAAAGGTGGTAGGTGTCGATCTGCATCTCTTGGGTCTCCTCCAGGATTTGCCGCAGGGTAAATATCTGGTCGATGGTGGACTTGTCAGGTCTAAAGCCGCATTGGTATGGTCCAATTATTTCATTGACCATAGGCTTTAGTCGTTCGCACAATATCCCTAACACGATCTTGTAGGCAATAGGGAGTAGACTTATGCCCCTATAGTTAGAGCATACAGTCTTATCTCCCTTCTTGTGGACGGGGCACAGGATACTCAGGTTCCAATCGTCGGGTACTCGTTCTTCCTGCCAGATGGTGCTAACTAGCTGATGAATACACCTTATCAGCGTGCCGCCTCCGGTTTTGAACAGCTCGGCTGGTAAGCCATCGACCCCTGCTGCCGCCTTATTATTCTTTAGCCGATTTATTGCTGTCTTTCTTCATCTTGGCTGGGCGGTATACATTCAATACCATCTTCTGGGATTGGGACTATAGTATCTTCGTCGTCTTCGCTGCTATTGGATACCAACAGATTTGAAAAATGTTCTTTCCATATCCTGAGTACACTGTCTGTATCAGCTACCAAATTACCTTGCTGGTCTCTACAGGAGGATGTGCCTGTACCAAAGCCATCAGTTTGATGCTTGACTCTTTGGTAGAATTTTCGGACTTCATTCTGGTTCCTGTACATCTCGATTTTTTCACACTCCCGCTTTTCCATCTCTCTCTTTTTCCTGCGGAAAAGACGTTTCTCCTCTCTCCTTTTCTCCCTGTATTTCTCTCGTGCGCTACGCGTTGCTACGGATTGTAAAGTAGCTCTATATGCCGCATTTTTCTCTTCGGTGTCAGCACGACACTCCTGATCATACCATGGATTCCTTGGTGGAGGTCTCTGGTATCCAAGTATGGATTTTGCGACTGTTTGCATGGAGTGGGCAATGCTTTGCCATTGCGCTGATATGTTATCGGGATGAGGAGTGCTTTGATTAAGCAATAGGGCTAGTTGAGTGGAATATGCTGTGGCTATCTGTTGTGATTGCAGCTTACCGATGTCTAACTTTCGTGTTGTGTCTGTTCGTACTTTGTTTGCTACGTTTAAGCGGGTGCGTACCTTTGCTGCAACAAGGTAGTGGTACGAATCAATGTTTGCGCCTCGGAACGATCGTACATCCAACACGCTCGATGAATGTCTTCCATCTATCACAACATGATCAATTTGGTTTCTTGTTTTCTGATCTGGAGACAGCCAGGTGCCCTTATGAATATCGAGATGATTAAATCTGGTACTGCTAACTACCATGTTTTTGCGGCTGCAAAGTCTATCAGCCTCATACCATTGTCAGATGTTTCACTGTGGAGGCTGAATTTCCCGACTGTTGGGCCAAAGATATTCTCCTATCCAATTTTGGCATTAAAATCGCCTAGAATGATTTTAATGTCATGGGCAGGGCAACGGTCATATGTTTCTTCTAAGCGCTCGTAAAATATATCTTTGGTCTGTTCGTCCTTTTCTTCAGTGGGAGCATGAGCGCAAATAAAGCTGATGTTGAAGAATTTAGCTTTTATTCGAATTGCAGCAAGTCTTTCATTCACTGGGGTGAAGCTGGATACCAGATGTTTTAGTCTCCGACTAACTACGAATCCACAACCAAACTCATGCTTTACGTCATGGCAGCTATTATACAGTGTGTCACCTTTAGGTGTTGTTGTGACGCCTTTCCCAATCCATCGTATTTCCTGTATGGCAGTAATATCGGTCTTGTACTTTTCAAGTACGTCTGCCAATGCGAAGACTGCACCTTCTCTATAAAGAGTGCGAACATTCCAGGTGCAGATTCGCAGATCATGGTCCTTAAAACGTTTGCGGGGTTCGTCAACTTTAGAGGGGTTTGTTTTTCTTTTCTTTCGTTTTTTCATAGTAGGCTGTTTTTTCTAGGGGAGGGTTACTAGCCCGACGCCCAAACCCAAGTTTTTAACGTTCTTATGGGTGAACGCGCGGCACATGTTAGCTCACTACCTCTTACGGGTGTTAAAGGCAGTTCCCCAGGTGACACCACGGGGAGGTCAGTCCAAAGTAGTATATGAAGGAATATTTGAAATAATATATTCTTGAAGAATATATTTGAAATAGGGGTATATTGACGTATTTTTAATGGGTGCTACTGAAATCGGATGTGCATCAAAATCGTACACGCATTGCGCGGCTTTTTCACAGTTTAAGATTGTTTGGTTAATGCAACTGAATGATTGTAATTTCAACATTACTCTTAATTTCCTATCATTATAAGTTATCGCAGTAATTGTAAGCCATATTTCTTGATGAAGTTTTAGCAGAGTACATTAATTATTTTTAGCGAAATACTTACAGAACTTTAAATTTTTTTTCTAATTTTGCTAATCAAACAAAAAAATATATTTGGAACAATGCAATTTATGCACCCAATTTCTATACATTTTGTTTCATATTTTTCTACGCATTGTCTAGATTCTAAGTTATTTTTTAAGGTTTGTACGGAGTCTGGGGCAGGATAATTTGGATTTACTTCAAGATTTTTATTATTTGCTGATATTTAAACATCTACGAATAGATATGGAATGCTCTTAACGATTTGTGCATAAAACAAATCAGACCTTTTTAAATATTTTTTTTCGTTTTATGAGAACAACAAGTATGGCACGGCTATAGTGCTACCAAACCATCACCAGTTTCCGGAATCTATTTAATGTGATTGCGTAATATTTTTGTCGTTCGATAATACATACATAAGTTGATATACAGGATAACATCGCAGAAATATTACATATACCGTTATTACTGGAAAAGTTGAAATTTTCCTTATTTTATTACAGTGTTTTATTTAGCTTGCCTTGATGACCGTTTAGTTCAAATCTAGTAACTCAATTTCCACACATTTGCAGTAGACCAATCGAACTAAAACTTTGCACACTTTTCAGATTTGGATGACAGAACATGAAAATGAAACCAAAACCAATATGAGTCCATTTTTTCTTATAGCCCCTATATAGCGGTACCACCCGATTTCAGTTCAAATGTAGTAACTCAATTTCCACACAGTTGCAGTTGACCAATCGAACTAAAACTTTGCACACTTTTCAGATTTGCATTACGGTACAAGGATATGAAACCAAAACCAATATGGGTGCATTTTTTTCTTATAGCCCCCATATAGCGGTACCACCCGATTTCAGGTATTTTGAGGATTTAATCTTCATTTTTAGCCCGAATTGGCTGTAACTTGGCAATGGGACTCCTCAATGGTACCGAAACTTCCTTACTAAAAATGTTGGACATTGGTCAAGTTTTCGGTATAGCTTCCATATAGCGGTACCACCCGATTTCAGATATTTTAAGAATTTTATTTTATATTTCTGCCCGAATTACCTAAAACATGATATTTTGAGTTCCCAATGGTACAGAAACTTTCCCACCAAAAATTTTGGACATAAGACCAGGTTTTTTATAGCCCTTATATAACAATACCACACGATTTTAGGCATTTTATAGTTTTTATCTACATTTTTGGCCTAAATTGTCTATAATTTTGTTATGAATAATAATGATAATGATTAAAAACTTAAGTTACAGTGTTTTATTTATAAATGTACTTAAAACTAGAAAATCAGTGCAATCATGAATAAAAATTCCGTGCGGAATTTGTTCCCTTTCCCCAATTTCACAATTTTCTATTTCAATATTTATGCCCAAAAAGGGAATATTTTTGTAGATTCGACTAGAATACGTCATAATAAGTGAATCTAGTAGTTTTCAAAGTTTTACAAACATTGACTTTAACAAAATTTCACTTTCAAAATTATTTTCCGTGCGGAAAATTCTGAGGCAAATATTCATGATTGCCCTGAATAATTTTTCATGTATAATTCTATATAAATAAAAATCAAATGTCGTTCATTGTAAGGGCATCAGATGAGAACGGCTGGACCGATTTCCATAATTCTTTCTGTAAAATGTGCGTCATAACCCGACTAGGGTTTTTATGCAAAGAAATTTTGACCACACCCACTTTTACGCCCACTTTTTTCTATGTTAAATTTTTAACATTTCTAGAAAAACTACTGTATTTATTTTCCTGAAATTGCCAGGGAATGTAAAGGGATGGCCCCCGATTAAAATAGACTACAAATTGTGTTGAATTTCGGAAGGAGCAGGGCACTTTCCTTATACCCTATTTCTTTAAAAACGCTATATCTCTATAAATAAAAATCAAATGTCGTTCGTTGCTAATGGCATCAGTTGAGAACGGCAGGACCGATTTCGATAACTTTTTCTGTAAAATGTGCGCCATAACCCGACTTGGGTTTTTTGCAAAGAAACCCCCACTTTTTTTTAAATTTTCAATTTTTCTCATTTCTACAAAAACTACTGAACCGATTTTCCTGAAATTGCCAGGGAATGTACAGGGATGGCCCCCGGCTAAAATAGGCTCCAAATTTGGTTGAATTTCAGAAGGGGCGGAGTCCATCTTCCACCCCCCCCCTGTCCCGAACCACCCTGCTGTGGACTTGTATTCTTCGAACCACCCCGCTCCGAACTTCCACCCTCCGAACCACCCCGCTCCGAACTTCCACCCTCCGAACCACCCCGTCCCGAAATTCCACCTATCGATCCACCCTGCTTCGACCTTCCACCCTGCTGCGGACTCCCACCCTCCGATTCACCATGTTTCGAACTTCCACCCTCGGAACCTCCGATCCACCTCGCTCGGAATTTCCACCCTCCGAACCACACCCTCACATCCACCGCACCGAACTTATATATATCGAACCACCCTGCTCCGAACATCCACCCTTCGATTCTCCGACATTAGGTACTCATTTTGGGACCTTAAGACCCGACCACGCCCAATTTCTATCTCTGAAACTTCTGAGCCGATTTTCCTACAAATTTCAGGGAATGTACCGGGATAATCCTGGTGAAAAGAGGCTGAATATATGTACCCTGTTTTTTGGTGAAAATAAACTATATATTTTGTGGAATTTCGGCGGAGCGTTGTTTGAAAATTAATTCGATAGGCAATGGTGGTTGTGTCTCCGACCCGAGGGACTTAATTGTGGCTATAAGACCCGGCCACGCCCACTTTTTTAAGTGTGTTATATCATCAAAACTTCTAAACCGATTTCCATGTAATTTTCATATGATGTACAGGGATGGTCCTTGGTGGAAAAATGCTATAAATTTTGTTACATTTCGGAGGTGCGGGTTATACCCTGCGTCCTATTTTTTTAAATGCGCTATATATGTAAAATGTATAAACCATGAGACCCGACCACTCCAACTTTCTTAAATATGTTACAAATCAATGGAAATACCAAATGTTATGCATATCGAAGCTTAGGTCTTATTGGAAAGCAAGTATTTAAATTAGAAGGCAACATATCGATAGCTATAGCTTCATCATGTATATAAGATACTAGCAAGTGCCCGCTACTTCGTTAGCGGAAAATTCACACGAATATAAAGGAGGATAATAAATAAATAAATTAAAATGCAGAGTATAGTTTCACCCGTTCCTATTTACAAATTCTTTAACCAGTAAAGTACGACAGTTTAAGGTATTACCACATATTCTTTTGGTAATTACCGAAATTATAAGCATTTTAATTTTACCGACACTTGTCGGTAACTCACAAAATTAGTTTGTGAATCGCACTACTGAACAGATTTCATTACACATTTGTTTTAAAATAGTTGTTTGGTGGATGGAATATACGGAATCGGGAGAATATTTGGGAGCTATATCCAAATCTCAACCTATTCTCGTCAAAAGCAATAGCTATAGTCCTTTGGTCAAAATTGCGACCATCATAAACCAGGATAATAAATGCGACAAAAGTGCATTAACGGATGGACGGGCACGTACATATAAATGGACTCAGAATGTGATGCTATGTAGATCATCGAAAGGAACCATTGACCTATTTGGTTTCCTTTTGCATTTTACATACAAATGCACAAATTGATAATACCCCTTAACACAGTGTGGAGTAGGATATAACAAAAAATTCTAAAATCGACAATCTTTATCATAAGAAGATTTATGGCCAGTTTAATACGATACATATACAAATTCGTTCAAACTACTACCAAACTTTTTTTTTTTTTGAAAAATATATAAAAATTTATGAGTCATGTTTGTTTTCAGTCAAACAACAACAGGAGTTTGGTTGGTAGTAATTCGAACGGATTTGATTTCCAATCATCTTAGAGAAACAGACCATTAATTAATTATTTTGTCTTAAAATATTCAGCGTTAATAGAAATCTACTATAATATAATCATTCAATAACCATTATTCAAAAACGCAGATTTTTTTCACTGAAAAGTAAATGTCTTGCAATTTTCGCAATTTTTGTTTCGTTGTAATTTTAAATATGTAATGGATACTTTACACGATATGTTTTTACATATGTGTTGAAACTTTTCATATACATTTTGTATGTACATATTTAGGGTTGGTCGACTTTTGACATTCTTTTTCACATGAACATTGAGGATGTCCGAAGAAAGTATTCTGCGAAAAATGTATGCATTTGACTGTTTTAGTTATCTAAATGTTATACAAATTTTATTTGTATAACATTTATCGTATCGGGACTTTCAGGAAAAGTTGGTCTTAATATAACGTATATCTACTTTGGGTATCAATTACAGCTTTTAAACTCCTAGGATTTAAAAAATACAATTCGAAATGTCATATTTTATTGGTATTTGTGCCATTGATCTTTATTAAGTCTCTCATATTAGTGGGCTGTCTTATTCCCCACTTCTGTCTTCAGATGAACCCATACATTTTCAATGGGGTTAATATTTGGACTTTGGACTTTAGTGTCGATGTCTTCGTTGTAGTTGTATAACAACCAAGTCCTACGTAAATAAGATTTACATCTGTATAGACTGTCTTGTATTGGTAGAGTTTATATTATAATTTTCAGTGTCCAAAAACCCAATGTTGACGTTGTCGATTAAATAATTTTTCAATGTTTCCTCCGAAATCCGTATTTTACCAAAGCCCTTGCTTTATATACAACCCCATGCCACAGAAAAACGGATTGTATAGACAAAGGACTGCTCTCACCAATTTTATTAACATTGAGTTTGGTGACAGAACAACTGTATTTAAAATGCAATTGTAATCATATTTTGTTCAAACAAAAACTGTATGGGGTTAGTTTTTGACGAAATCTACATCCTCAGATAAATGTATAAATGAAAATATTGCATTTTTTTAAATCGCCTTCGTAAAACGTTGAGTATTTTTGTTTGGGTCGGTTAACATGATGTGGTGCTCTTGAACCAACATTAAATGAAAGGAGCTTACACCTGGGAATAAAAAAATCGCCTGAGCGTTTTTAAACAAATCACGGTCAAAGTTCACATTTTTTGGGGATTTTTAGGTTTTCACGCCCTATCAAAATGGAATAAAGAAATTTTTGTAGCATCGAAAATTCTCTACAAAATTGTCCTTTATGATATTTTTGTAGGTTTTACCATTTGTAAGATATAGATGTTCAGATTAGGACAATTCACTGACTGTATCGTCTCCATATGAAACAATGTCACGACTGCAATTTCCTTACTTTAACTTATATATCGCAAAAATGGTACAACCTAGGAAAAAATTACGAAATTTTCACAGCTATAAGATTTTTTTAGTCCCATTTTGACAATACATGCCGTTTTCAAGCAAACTCGCGAAAACCTAACAAAAAACCTAAAACTGTGACCTGAACTTCTATATCTCAAAAATGGTAAAACCTAGGAACAAATCGAATGAGTAATCCTTTGTCTATACGATTCATTTGTTAACATCGATTTCCTTTACAGAACAACTCAATCGACATCCTCAGATGTAAAAGAAAATCTTGCAATTTTTCTCAAAAATCGACTTCGAAAAATGCTAAGTATTTTGGTTTGAGTCTGTTGACAGCACTCAACATGAGTAATCCTTTGTCTATTAACTTCATTTGTCTATGCCCATACCATAACTTACAGTTCTCCGAACTTTACAGTATGTATTGCATTTTTATTTTCCAGGGCTCTGAGAGGGTTGCGCCATATTTTTTGGGTTCCGTCGTAATAGAGCAACATAATTTTCATCTCATCAGAAAATATAACGTCATCAAAGTACTTTAACGGGCTTGAAATCTTCTTAGTAGCAAATCTGATTCGTTGCTTTATATTTTGCGGGGAGAGAACTTTTTCCTAACCCTTCGTGATGAATACTTGTTATGTAATACTTTTCTGCCTTTTTCACGTAACACACATACTCCAAAATCGTTTTCAATTACAGAACCAATCTTTTGTCTCTGGTTTGGGGACTATTATTGATTTCATTAATTATTTAGCAATTTCTTCAAATTACAGATTTTGAAATTGAATAGTTGTGACTGTACATCTCCATATACGATAAAATTCTTAATTGCAAATAAATCGTTGTAATATGCACACTTTTATTGCACTTTCATTGATTTGCAAACATTTAGTTATTACCAAAAAGTCAGGTCCATACAGTTTTTAGTAGTTGTTATTTCTGGCCGATTTCCGAATTTATTCCCCTAATGTTGTCTTCAACATCAACTCATTTGTTCAACAAACCCAACATTATTTATTGAAAGAATTTTTGTTTTAATTTTAAATTGAAAATCAAAATTTTTACAAATGCATCGTTTGTAATAATTTTTTCTAACTGGATTTTAACGAATGAAAATCTTTTGTGCGCCACCTGTTATGTGAAAACAAAATCAGGATCGGTTTGTATTTTATGCGTAATTGTCTTTCTATTATTTAGTGGTTTACGATAAAATAAGTGCGCCTAGAAGTAAACTACAAAATTTGAAATTATGTGTGATCTCTTACGATATCAAGAAGTTATAGCATTGTTAATTTGACACATGTCTTGCAGAGGGCCAACTAAGTGAATAAGTACGTAATAGTAATGGAAAATAAGGATTTTTGTTGTTGTTATTTTTTGTGGTTCCAGGACGAATTTTCTAAAACCCGGCCTTATCTCGCACATTTGCATCAACAGTGACCCACTGGTAAAATTTCAAGCTCCTAGCTTTAGCCGTTTTGGCTGGGCGTTGATGATGAGTCAGTCAGTCAGTCAGTCAATCACTTATCACCAAGCTCATTTATATATATAGATACATTATAAGAAGGTGTGTCGTCCAGTTGGCTCTTAAGTTGCCACTGAACATTCATGTGAATGAAGGGCACATATGCAATATTAAATTTTTACTTTTATTCGTGAATACACCCAAATAAGTTCTTGGATTTAAATGAATTTATATTACTACATGCCATTTCTATCAATAAAACATTTTTAAAACTCAATTAAAAACTAAAGAATTTACATTCCAACCCCTAATCTACTCAATGCAAAACTTTATATTGGCTTTTCTCAATCATCTCTTTACACACCTTCGAGTAAAGATAATATTGAACCTTTAGGCCTCTATGGCAAAAAGACAATCCCAAATATCCTAAATTTACATACATTAAATCGAATAAGCTCCAATTAGTAAAAGAATCCAAGGCTAAAATGTTTGTTTTGCTGCTACAAGGAGTCACAGAGTTATTGCTTTTTTGTAACATCGGCAAACTGGGTTACCGTCTACATAACTTCCGGCTCTTTGCCGGGTTAACTATCTTTGTGAGGATTTATTTTGATGTTCACGAAATGGAATTGACCTTTGAAATCCAGTGGGTTCAATTAATACGGACATATGCATACTCAATATTAATCAACAAAAAATGAGTCACATTTTGCTACATATTTTCCATATATACTTTCAAAAAAGAAGAGTATAAATGTTTTCCTCTCGTGTTATTTTATGATTTTCAATGTGTTGGTTCTGGGCAAATTTTGTGTGACAAAACTTGCAAAATTCCTTTGCATGACTGTGACTCTTTTATTCACACATTGTGCGTACTAGAGTTGAGAGCAAACAACCTTTATGATACCACTTAAACGGATACTGCCATCCTTGTTAAACACACACTAGAGGGTTTTTTTTATATGACCAGCAACACCATGTGGAATGTGTACATTGCACTCCGGTGTAGAACATATACACACAATCCATGTAAGTGGTAAGCACACATACTTTTCGATATTTGTGCCACCAAACAAGCAGAATCAGAGAATCCCGACAAAAGCCTCTTTTTTGTAGAGTTTCGTTTAACATTTTTTTGTTTAGTTACTGAAGGAATGGCAAGAGTAACTAACAAGTTAAGTCAATTAAATGCAGCTTCCCCAGTGTGCACATAATTGTGTACCACATACTTTCCAAGCATGGAAAGAAATTTTATTTCAAAGGCTGGTATTCTTTTAGGATCGTGTAATTGCAAACATCAAGTGTTAAATTATACACTTTGAAAGAGGTTTTTACTAAAATATTAGTAATCATACCACACAAAAACATTCTGAATTCCGTTATTAAAAAAATCACTTTTGATAAGATATTTAGTATTTCGATTATACTCTATACGCCTATGATATGATGTAAGGAAAAGATGAATGCCGTCGAAACCGGCCATAGAATAATTGGTTACCCTTCAGAAATGAAAATATTTAGCAAATATTTCATTTCTAGGAGGAGTATAGATTTAATAAACTATTTAGCATTTCATTTAACATGTTTCGACTATATATGTATGTAAAATCGCCACATGTCCTTGTGGAAGTTATACTTTAACAAGTAAGCAAAGGCTATAGTCGGACGTGGCCGACCATGTGATACCCTACACCTCTACCCCTGGGAATTAGCTTTCAACAAATCAAAATTCTTTTATGTAACAAATTCTCTTCTCTCTTATCAATGAGTGCACCCCGATTTATATTAATTCAATGATATGGGACCTACAGTTTATCGCCGAGTACGAACGGGGTGTTCTAAGACAGACATGTTCTCGTTTGGCACAACGCATCGAAAATTTATGGCATTTTTACAACAAGTCGAGGCTGATTATCATGATTTAGCCTTGTTCACAGAAATAAGATGGCTAAGTCGTGGAAAAAGCCTGGAACGTCTGTTTGCCCTTAAAGAGGACATATTACTATTTTTAAAATCTGAAGCATCGTCAAAAGACTTCGAATCTAAAATATCACTTGTGGAGAAGTATTACATGGCTGAAATACTCAGAAAATGTCGCCCTAAAGGCTGAGGGTATAAAAAATTTCACAATTTTCACACAAAAGTTGTGGTTCATTTAACCCTCTAAGTATTATCTGATCATCACCTCAAGCTTATTCTTTGTAATATACTCTTACCTTATTTAAAATTTGGAGGCGATCGGACTATTATTGCGACCTACAGAGCCGCTAGAAAATTGGATAAAAAATATGTTTTTGGTCCATTTCTCCCGCTAAATATTTCACCATCATCACCAATAAAAATAGGTGTCTATTTTGGTCTGAACCCGACCTCTATGTAAAATTTCGTGACGATCGGTCCATAATTGCGGCCTGTAGTTTGATTACAATTTATAATGGACAGACGGACGGATGGACGGACACACATCTCGAAATCGGTTTATCTCGTCGAGATATGAAGATTGGTATACCACATTGATGGTCTCCGACGAATATTTCGCTGTGTTACATTAATTTTTTCCAAAACAAACTTATAATACCCTTTCCACATAGTGGTGTAGGGTATAATTATATTAATAATTACGTCATTTTAGAAATTATGTGCCCTTGGCAAATTCATTTAAACCTTTAAACTCGTTTGCCCTAATTTCCATGATTTTTGTATTGAGTCGTTTCCCAGGTTTGGTTTCTTTAGGTCACGAAGGCTGGGCAATGACAAATATAGTATTGCAATGTTTCGTCATCTTCTCCGCATGCTCTACCCTCACTATTTTCTGGACAACGTATTTTAAGCATGTCCTCTTGTGGCCCAAGTGCCCTGTAAGAATAGCTGTCTGCTAATATCACTTCTACTCATTAATATTAGGTCTTACTTTATACCATCCAACATAATATGGGGGGTATAAACAAATTTGTTATTCCGTTTGTAACAATCAAAATATTCGTCGGAGACCCTATAAAGCATATTCTTGATCAGCATACAATTCTAAGACGATATCTAGATACATCTCGCAATATTTAAGATACAGCTATATAATTCGGTACATAACTTCCTATTACTCCTGGATGTTTTGTAGTGATAATGGGCTATATCGGTCCACACTTTCATATAACCTCCATAAAAAGGTACCTACCTATTTTTTAGTATTTTGAAAGTTTTACCTACATTATCACACTGAAATGGCCGAAATTTGGCATTTAGTCATCATTGTAGCTATAAAAAATGTCCATAGAAATTTGTCAGTAAAGGTCCACGTTTTGAATAGAATTGTAGCCTCCCATTTTCAGTATTTTGAAAGTTTCACCACATTCTTTCACCGCAGTGTCAGAAATGTGGTATTTAGTATTCTTGGGAGCTACAAAATGTTCTCCCAGAAAATAGACAATATAGGTCCACGTGTTGATATTAGCCCCAATAGAAAGGTACCTCCCGATTTTCGGTATTTTGAAGGTTTCATCCACATTTTCTCAACGAAATGGTTGAACTTTGACACTTAGTCTTCTTTGAGGCTACAAAACTTTCCCTCAGAAATTTGTCAGTATTAGTCCACGTTTTGATATAGAATTTATATAACGGAGATTTTAGCCATCTTATTCCATCAAAATGCTTAAATTTTGCAGTTAGTCTTCTTTGGAGTTATACAATTTTCTCTTAGAAACTTGGGGTATAGGGTCAACGTTTTGATATAGCCTCCATAGAACGGTACCGCCCGATTTCCGTATTTTCAAGGTTTAACCGCATTAACCCACAGAAATGGGTAAAATTCGGTTCATAGTCTTAATTGGGCATATACAGCGTTCAGTTCTCGGAGCCTGTAACCCCTAGAGGACGCGTCCACAGTAGGCGGCTGCAAACAGCGTCTGTACTCTAGGAAGAGCGGCTGAAATGAAGACGATAAACTTAAACCCCTTCAGAAGATAAGGGGAAGTCACTGATGTATTTATCCCTTTCAAACCATATAACAATGAATGCAGAACAAAACACACTGCCCTCAATCTCCGGTAACTCGGAGGTGCTAAGAATCCCCGAAGTTTATATGAAGCAGGAAAACTGAACAATACCATGGCTGAAGTGGATAGACTCAATGTGGGCATACTGGGAGTGTGTGATTCTTGGTGGTCAAACACTGGAGATTTTGTATCCCAAAATGCCAAAATATACTTTTCAGGTAATTCGAATAGAAATCATCCGAATGGAATTGGCATTATAGTGAAAGAACATATAGCCAAAGGCGTCATCGGATTCATTCCAAAATCTGACCGAACTATGATAATAAAAATATCAGCAAAACCAGTCAACGTTAATATAATCCAAGTCTATGCACCTACAGCAGATAAAGTAGCGGAAGTTGTGGACCGGTATTGTTCATCTTCGAACTGTAATTAAGCTTGGTCAAAATATGACGAATGCCAAATTGGGCCAACTCGGTTGATCAGTTCGAGAGTTATCGTGCTCTCCAGCCACTACATATGGTGCCATGGGGGTTTTTACACCTTACGGACCGTTTTCTCAAGAAGTATGGACTTGCCCCTGAAAAAACTTTTACCATCGTATGGGTAGCAGTGAATACAAGTTGTTACAACAAAATCAAAGTGATTCGAGAGCAGGTCTTAAAGTGTACTTATCCGAATATTTGTGTGGGAGGTAGCAGGAGTGGGCAAATACAGTCCATATTCGAACCTGGTAGATCTGGTAGATATATTAGGATGGGTATAGTATGGGCCTAATCACTCCCTTTAAGAGTTATCGTGCGCACAATTTTTCCGAACATTTTTGAACATTTGTGGGGGAGGTACCTAAAAAAATAAATTAAAAATACATACAAAATCTAGACAACGCATAGACAAGTGTGAGACCAAAATTATAAAGATTGGGTTCATTGCACGCATATTACAGCAACAACAAAAGACGAAAACTTATTGTTGAAATTTATTTCAAAAATATAGATTTTGGTTTAATGCGAAAAATTGGAGAAACATGTTTGGGAGTTATTCTACTATTTCGCTAATTTTCCATACAAAACCTAAAGTATTTTGCTAAAACTATTACAAGGAAAAAATAATTTGTCATCGTGAAAGTATATTTGCTTTTTGCGATAAGCAATAGAAATAAGTAGTAGAGCGTAATAATGAAATTACAACCAAAGAAAAAACACAAATATTAAAAAGCTTGTAATTCGCCAATCCGTTTAAATCAGTTGAGGTGCATGTGCTTTTCGGATACAGGTAGTCCATGTCTATCAATATGCATGGATTTTCCCATGTTTTATTCAGCGGAAAAATTGTGCCATCAGTTGCATCTTACTATTCAAAAAACCTTAAAATGGGCAAAAATTACGCGATATGCGTATGATTATAAGGTGCATCCGATTTAAATGGCCGCCTATTAAAACTACGTCAATAAGACTCGGATTACTCCCGAATCTTTGTAATTTGTGACACACCTTTTTGCCAAAATAGTTTTTTTCAGAAAATTTACGCAACAAATTTTCGCTTTTGGAATCCTATTACTAGGAAGCTGTACGGAGCACACTCATGAGATATACACCGAACGACGTGGAATCGCGAGTTCTACAATTCTATAAACTAGTTTCGATTATTATCTAGTTGCACCATCTAATTGTAAGAAAAATTGGAAAAACACTGAAATCAAAACTTCAAAATGTCAGCATCGATTTTAGGGGGATGCAGTGTATATATCGAAATGTCATACACTAGAACCATGTTGCCCAAGGGGTATTCTTTAGTTCTTTCTTTGAGCACAGGTTTAAATTTTGCGTGGTTTGGCCAGAAATCAAGAAAGAACACAACATTTTTTTCCCTATTTTTTATATTACTACCAACGCAGCTTCCACGAAAATCATTTGTTATGGTCCATATTATGAGATCGTGGCAAAAACACTTCAATCAAAATAAATATATTCATATTTTATAAAATATATTAATAGTTCGCGACTTATTAAATGGTGAACCTCAACCTCAACGATTGTAAAACTTTTTTGAATATTACCATATACCCTTATTAGCATAAATGCTGAGGGTATAAAAACCAACTATATGCTAAAACTTTTTGCTATGGAGCTTTGAGAAAAAATTATTTTAAAAATTGCTTGATCTTTGTTTTAATCGCAATCGCCCCACTTGATTTATCCACTATGTTGCATCAGACGTCACACCCTAATTCCTATTTTGAAACAACAAAACCAATTCAACTTTATAAAAATTAAATGTTTGTTCTATTGGTGAAATTTTTTAAGAACTAATGAGTTTTACACAATCCCCTATCTATAAAAGCAATATGCATTGTTTTGAATCAATTGTACGGTTACATCTGTCTTATTTTCTTTTTTAGCTACAATGCAGATGGTGCTTAGCAAAAAGACCTTTAGTTTAATACAAAAAGAAGCAAATCAAAGAGGAAATACAAACAGGAAGAAAACATAGAAAACCCTCTAGCCAGTAGAACGTGAATTTAAAATCATTTTGGAAGACATTGGACAATGGATAAAGGTAAATATCTTGGTAGTATTTTTCTTTTTTCTGAGCTTTCGGTTCCTTATGTTTTTATACTACTCCTATTCACCATGAATTTTTAAAGCCCTGATAATAATGTTATTAAAGTATTCGGAAATGAATTTGGAATGCCTAGTGGCACAGACGTCTGCATCCGTCATTGTTACTAATGACTTTTAAAACACAGATGGCTTCCACCAGTTTGTGATGAACTTCAGATGGATTTCAACACATTGTACAGTGAAAGTTGTAAAACACAGAATATAACTTTATTTATACAAATAATTTGTCATAAGGAATTCTTCTATAGAATTATTTCTTCGAAGAAAATAGTGTCTAAATCAAGAGACTTCTGATTGTATTCAAACACATTGAGCGGTCAAACATTTATTTTCATAAAATATAAATGAACTAAATACAAAAAAATAAATGAAACCTGTAAAAAGCGATAAGTTCGGCCGGGCCGAAATAACCAAAACATGGAAATTTTTAATGAAATCGAGCGTTAACGGTATATGGGGTAGAGCTAGCAAACTATCGACATGCCGACTATCGTTTTGATCAAAACAAAGGTTACGTCGATCAAAACCAAAACACTCTCGATCAGAGTGTTTCATTGCACACGTCCATATCTATTTGAGCGAGCAATTGACACTTGGGTATAAAAAGTTTCTTATTGAAAAACAAGGAACAAGGGAACTGATGAAGATCTGTGGCGTGATCTTGGTAAACATCGCCAATTTTCCCCACTAATAAATTAAAGTTGTTTTAATAAAAAATTAAAACAGCGACTATGGGAGAATTATTTAAAATGTAATTGCTTTCGATATGAATAAACCTTAACTACAGCGATCATAACGATAGTCGGTCTATCGATAGTCCAGTTCCAGTACTATTCGAAAACGTAGACCTATGTCTAAAATTTTTGGTTGAAAACTCTTTTGACCACTTTGAAACCTTAATTCCAAATTAAAGCAAATTTAGACAGATAAGGAGGATAAAATCTTCCAATTTACTTAAATTGGGTGGTACCGTTATATGGAGGCTAAACAAGCATGAAAATTTGTCCAGCATTTTCAATGGAGAAGTTTTCTAACAACTAACCAAACCCCAAATTACAACTAATTCGGCCTGAAATCGGGTGGCCTATTCCAAAACGCGGACCTATGTCCATAATATTTGGTGAATAAGTTTCTTGATTACTGGGAACCTTAAATGTCAAAATACAGCTAATTCGGAAGGAACATGTAGCTAAAAACTAACTTCTTTTGATATCGTGCTGATGGACTATTATTGGATTGAACACAATATTATAATACGCTACAAATAATTTGATTAACTTGTCATCCCCAGATGTTCAAATGGTTGTTCGCTAATCACAAAATTCATTTACCGATTATGCATGGCAATAATTAAAATTAATTCTGAACAAGATACCTATAACTTGGGGATAAGAATTAAAAATTGTGGCGATCTTCTCCTAGCATAGGTTGAGAATATTTCCGAGTTTATTGGGTGGCGTATGGTTTATATAACTGATAATTATATATAACGTATACGATATATGGAACGATTAGTTTAAGGGTTGACGCCCACTTTTAAATTTCAGAAAATAGAAAAAAATGTTTATTGGATTACACTATGCAACACTGAAAATGTAAACAATTTCTAGTATGCATTTTTTGAAAGTACATATTTAGACCACAAAAACCCTCGTGGGGTTTTGTCCTGCCAGATACAGTTCGGTTTTTATGGCCTCATCTATATAAAATATAGAAAATTTTACATAATTGCTGAAGTTCTGGTCAGTATCGGCTAAACTTTTGGGAGCTGAACTAAGTAACCTTCTTCCAAATAAAGTTGTCAACAATTCTTTAGAACATTCTGAAGCTCTAAACTGCTTACTTCATGTTGTTTCAGCGGTATTTTGCATCATATCTTTTACAACACGTATTTGAAACACAGTTCACACAAAAAGTTTATTCTCGCATTTCGGATTTCACTACATTATTGACATTTTTATTTAATCGTCGTTAAAAAATGTACTGAAAACAACGGCATAGAGGCATTTTACAACAATGACATGTTCTGAAGAGTTGTGTATTACATTCCAGGGAATATTTTTCCAAAAGAAAAAAATTAAAGGTTTTGGAGATACGGTGCGAAATATATAAAAATTGTGGAATTTTTGCATATATTTTGAAATTTGAGGCAATATATGTAGTTTTTTGAGTTCATTATTTCTCCAAATATTTTATCCTTGTCCTTATCTACAATTTTGCTTCAGAGGGCAGAAGAAGATTAGCATTGGTTTCAGAGATATAGCCCCGAATTTCTTTAAAAACTCAATATTTAACCCTGTTTAGATGGGGACATAGAATCTGAGCTGGATCTGACACAACAAAATTCAACTAGGGTTTCTTGTCGTTTGGGTCTGTACTTTCAAAAATCCTCAGTTCGAATTGTTTGCACAAGATCACCTTATAAATGTTGCACAGTGCTATGTTAAAATCGGAGCAATATTGCCTGAGATATGAGCTTTGAAAAGACAAGTTCTTTGTGTTTTGTATGCAACGCAGAAATTAAAAACGTGTCAGTAAAATTAAAATTTTTTTAAATCTTTATGTTCTAAATAAGCCCACAAAATGTATGACATCGGTTAATTAGTTTTCTAGCTAGAGTTGGCACGGCAAAACGCTTTTACAAAAAATGTTTTCTAGGACGGTCATTTGCCACAAAACCACATAACATTTTCCAAAAAAAAATCTGACACTAGATTAGGATGTGCTCTTTCAGATGACAAAATCTACCAAAAACGTTTGTAGTTATCTTGGAATAATGCATAAAAAAATGCCTTTTTGGGCTTTGCAAGTGGAGGTCACCCCTTAGCACGAAATCACTGATATAGCGGCGCGAAAATAATAACTTACAAACGAATGGATGTATGTTTCTGAAATTTTGCACAAACGTAGTATGTTTCCGTGGGAAATAATGGACTTAACATGAACAACATCGGCTAATATTTTGATATAGCCCCCATATATTGGTACCCCTTGATATTCGGTATTTTGAGGATTTAAGTAATCCTTTCCTTCCAATTAAGTTGCAATTTGGTACTTAGAGTTTCTACTGGTCACTAAAATTTTCCACCAAAAGTGTGGACATAGTTGCCCCTTTTTAGGTACCTCCCGATTTTCAGTATCTTGTGGGATTTAAGCTACATTTTCCTCCCAAATTAGGTGTAATTTGGTATTTGGAGTTCCCAGTGGCCACAAACATTCTCCAGCAAAAATTTTGGTCGTAGGTCTGCTTTTTGATATTGCCCCCATATTACGGTAACTCGAAAGACTTGGTATTTTAAGGATTTTGTCCACATTTTCAGACCAAATAAACTGAATTTTGGCATTTCAGGTTCTCGTTAGTTATACATCTTCTCCACCAAAAATTGTTAACATAGGTCAAGGTTTTGATACAGCCCCCAAATACCTGTACCGCCCAATTTTTGTTATTTTGAGGATTCAAGCTATATTTTCCATGCGTTTATCAGCAAGATTTGCGGCTATTTGTAGCTAAATGTTGATTATTCGGAATGTAGAAAGTCCAATTTAATTTGTCGAAAAAGAATTGGACTGGGCATTAGAGAACTGTTGGAGTTACGCTCCATTTAACAAAAGTATATTACACTAAAAAAACACAAGAAAAAAATAATTTTTGAAAATTTATTTATATCTCCAGGCCCCCAACCAATTTTTTTACATCTAATTTCCACCTCCTCCATTAAATAAAAATAAACTTTGTTTAGTTTTATTAAGAATTTATTTAACAATTAAACAATTATGAATTTGGATATTTTGCAACAATTTTCTCAAAATCGGATGCAGCAAAGTTGTTTGCTGTGGATAGTGAATAGCTGAGAGAATATTTACAACAACAACAAAGTAAAGACAAAATATTAGTCACCAGAGTGTCTGTAATGGATAGAGATGGTTTTTACCGGGTATTTATTTGGGTATTTACTATATTGAATCGCTAATACAAAATCTTAGACCCTATTTCTGGGTTTAGGTTATGAAATCGATTCAAAATGCATAGTTTTACAATACTTTAAACAAGTGGGTAAATACTTGGGTAAATACCCGAGTATTTACCCAAGTGTTGGGTAAAAACTCATTAACTGCCGAACTACTTGACGTAGGCTGACAAAATTTGGCTCAAATCTTTCTTATGTCAAAAGAACTTCTGGTACTGAACATGGGGTCTCTGGGTCCATGTAAATACTTGTTTAAAGTATTGTAAAACTATGCATTTTGAATCGATTTCATAACCTAAACCCAGAAATAGGGTCTAAGATTTTGTATTAGCGATTCAATATAGTAAATACCCAAATAAATACCCACAAATGGGTATTTACCCGGTATTTACCCAATTTACCGGGTGACCCACGAATTTTAGTGAAGAAATTTCATGACCACTGAAGATTCCCGAAAATCGGGAGGTACAGTTATATGGGGGGATTACCAAAACATGGAACTATGTATATTGACGATTATTTTTGAATAGACAAAATTGTAGTTAAAATTCTCAAAATACCGATCATTACAGCTAGTTCGGTTAATATTGCAGCTAAAATTCTCAAAATACCGCAAATCGGGAGATACCGTTATATGGGGGATATACCAAAACATGGACCTATGTTGACGATGTTCCGTTGGAGATGTTTTATCACCACTGAGAACTTCAAATGTCAAATTACAGCTATTTCGGTTAAAAACTGTAGCTAAAAATCTCAAAATACCGAAAATCGGGAGGTACCGCTATATGGGGGCTATACAAAAACATGGACCTATGTTGACGATGTTTAGTGGAGATATTTCATGAGCATTGAGGACCTCAAATGGCAAATTACAGCTAGTTCGGTTAAAAATGGTAGCTAAAATTCTCCAAATACCGAAAATCGGGAGGTACGGTTATAAGGGGGCCATACCAAAACATGGACCTATGTTGACGATGTTTGGTGGAGATGTTTCATGACCACTGAGAACCTCAAATGTCAAATTGCAGATAGTTCGGTTACAAATTGTGGCTATAATTCTCAAAATACCGAAAATCGGGAGGTACCGTTATATGGGGGTTATACCAAAACATGGACCTATGTTGACGATGTTTGGTGGAGATATTTCATGGCCACTGAGAACCTCAAATGGCAAATTACAGCTAGTTCTGTTAAAAGTTGTAGCTAAAATTCCCAAAATACCGAAAATCGGGAGGTACCGATATATGGGCGCTATACCAAAACATGGATCTATGTTGACGATGTTTGGTGGAGATGTTTCATGACCACTGTGAACCTCAAATGTCAAATTGCAGATAGTTCGGTTAAAAATTGTGGCTAAAATTCTAAAAATACCGAAAATCGGGAGGTACCGTTATATGGGGACTATACCAAAACATGGACCTATGCCCATATCCTTTGGGATATAAGTTTGTTGATCACTAGGAACCCTAAGTGCAAAATTATAGCTAATTCGGTCTGCAAATGTGGCGAATAACGTCAAAATACCTCAAATCCGAAGGTACCGTTATATGGGGGCTATACTAAAGAGTGGACCGATATAGCCCATCTTCGAACTTGACCTGCCTATGGAAAAAAGACCCTCGGGTGCAAAATTTCAGCGCTCTATCTTAATTATTGCGGACGCTAGAGTGATTACAACAGACGGACAGACGGACAGACGGACAGACGGACATGGCTAGATCGTCTTAGAATTTTATCCTGATCAAGAATATATATACTTTATAGGGTCGCAAATGATTAGTTCGATGTGTTACAAACGGAATGACAAACTTAATATACCCTCCATACTATGGTGGAGGGTATAAAAATAGGGAGGTACTGAGTTACCGTCACTTCATTGAGATAATGTGACTAAAACCTTAGAAATACCAAAAATCGAAAAAAATCGGTCGAAATCACTACGCTGCGCAAAGTAAAACAAGTAAGCAAAGGTTATAGTCGGACAGGGCCGACCATGTGATACCCTACACCACTGCCCCTGAGAATTAGCTTTCAGCAAATCAAAATTCCTTTATGGAACAAATAAGCTTATTGTACGAAGTAACTTTCTCGATTCTGCCACCTTCACATTAAGCTTGGGACCTACAGTTTATCGCTGAGTCCGACCGGCGTGTCCTAAGACACCACTTTTAGGGAAGTTGTATTTGGCTGAAATACTCAGAAAATGTCGCAAACCTTACTGAGGTGTATTTTGCCATCGTTGAAAGTTTGATGTTACCTCGCCGGGGAATCGAACCCACGACATTCTGCGTACAAGGCGGATGTGAAGTTGAAATATAGCTCCACTCTATGGAATAACACTGTGCAAAAATTTTAAGGTGATGTTGTGCAAACAATTCGAACTGAGGATTTTTTGAAAGTACAGACGCAAACGACAAGAAACCCTAGTTTGGTTTCCAGCTCGGATTTTATGGGCCAATCTAAACATGCTTAAATTTTGAGTTTTTAAAAAAAATTCGGGGCTATATCTCTGAAACCAATGCGAATCTTCTTCTGAACTCTGAAGCAAATATTTAGATAAGGACAAGAATAAAATATTTGGAGAAATAATGAACTCGAAAAACTATTTTTATTGCCTCAAATTTCAAAATATATGCAAAAATGCCACGATTTTTATACATTTCGCACCGTATCTCCAAAACCGTTAATTTTTTCTGAATATTTTCTTTTGGAAAAATATTCCCTGCAATATAATACACAACTCTTCAGAACATATTATTGTTGTAAAATGCCACTATGCCGTTGTTTTCAGAACATTTTTCAACGACGATTTAATAAAAATGTCAATAATGTAGTGAAATACGAAGTGCGAGAATAAACTCTTGGTGTGAACTGTGTTTGAAATACGTGTTGTAAAATATATGATGCAAAATACTGCTGAAACAACATGAAGTAAGCATTTTAGAGTTTCAGAATGTTCTAAAGAGTTGTTGAGAACTTTATTTGTAAGATTTTTGCAAAATGTTACTTGGTTCAACTTCCAATAGTTTAGCCCATACTGACCAGAATTTCAGCAGTTATGTAAAATTTTCTATATTTTATTGATTTTGATCCCCTAGATGTAGTTTTTCTTATGTGGTTTCTTCAAAAGATAAGTTCTACTAGTTTAGGTCTACAATAAAGACAGCAAGGCCAAATTCCTATTCGTTTCTGTGATAAAGGTCTGATAAATGCAAAAAAGTGTAGTTTTAGACCGGTTTAGATGAGGCCATAAAATCCGAACTGGATCTGGACGGTTATAAACAGTAGGTCCCATATCATTGTGGTAGTATGAAGCGAGGTGCACTCATTCATATGAGAGAAGCCTCCCTTGTCCCCAATGGGATGTTTGTGGAACAATTATGTATATCATTATACATTTCTAATAAAAGTTCCAAAATTTGAAAATTGACATTGGTAGCTCCTTCTGATACATCTATAAATTTTCATTGAATATCAGGTTCCTTTGTAAAAACACTAACACTAACAAAAGGGGGTCAAGCCCTCCTAGATTATTTGAATACTAACGACCTAATAACTCTTAACGTAGGAAATAAACCTACTTTTGTTAACAGAACTTTTAAATACCTTGGCGTTTCAATTAACGACCAATGGAATATTTCAAACGAAATAAAGCGCCGAGTGGAGATGGCCAGAAACGCCTTTTTTAAATACAAAAAAACACTTACAAATCACGAATTAAGTCTCGCAACCAAGATACGATTCGTCAAATGTTATATTTGGTCTATACTATTATATGCCGTAGAAACTTGGACCATCAAAAGTGCAGATCAAAAAAGAATTGAAGCATTTGAAATGTGGGTCTATAGAAGAATGCTTAAGATACCCTATACATCGCACATTTCAAACCAAGAAGTTCTCAGACGAATGCATGTCAACAGGCAACTCTTACACACGGTCAAATCGAGAAAAATTGCATACCTTGGACACCTGATGAGAAATGACAAATACAGATTTATACAATGCATTATTAAATGCAACATAGAAGGACAACGACCAAGAGGCAGAAGAGAGATATACTGGCTAAGTAACATCCAAGAGTGGACAGGATACAGAGATGAAACAAATCTGCTACATGCTGCTAAAAATCGAGAGCTGTTTATAATTTCATAAAATAAAATAACATAACATGTACATATGATATATATAAATGTAATGTATACCATTGTATGATCGCTTTATATCCGAATAACGGATCCGCAAATAAAGAAGAAAGAAGTTAACAGAATTAGGGAGGAAGTACTAGATATAACAATATGTTCAGAAAACCTAATAAACGAGGTACATGACTGGAGGGTCTCAGATGATCTCTCCTTCTCTGACCACAGGTATATTAGGTTAAAAATATCAAGGCCACCGCCAAACCCGATAACATTCCGTAACAAATCCAAAACAAACTGGACCAAGTTCGGAATTAAATTAAGGTACAGACTACGGCAAGGAGAAGATGAGGAATGCCTAAGTAAAGAGGATATTGACAGTAAAGTCAACAAATTAGCCCAAGCCCTGGTAAAGTCTTTCGAGGATAGTTGTCCCCTACGAGAAAGGAAGTCTGCCTACGAAAAACCCTGGATGACAGGGGAAATTCGTAACAAAGGCAAAGAGGTCCGTAAACTTTACAATAGGGCAAAACGAAAAAAATTAGCTGTATTCTGGGACAACTACAAATCAAAACTAAAAGATTACAACAAACTGACAAGGAACCCCAAACCAGGGACGTACGCAGGATTTCATTTCGGGGGGGGGCCCAACTTGACCAAAAATCATGAAAATTGAAAATGGTGTGTAGGGTTACGTAAAGCTTTTTTAAGGTTTTGCTTTTGATTTTATATGAAATATTGACACAAAGAATAAAAATTCAGTAGAGAAAGATCACAATATTTAGGATACAATTTTAACTTTTTACAGAGTATTAAATATAAGTTAAATATAAGATATTTAGAATTGAAATTGAAACCACGTTTGGTATGGTCGCCATATAAAAGTTGCGCCCCGTTTTCAGTATTTTGGACCTATATGATTAAAAAATATAGGTCAACGTTATGGTATATCCCAGCATTTTAAAAGTACAGAGAATTGCCATTATTTCTGCTATCGCAAGATTTTCAGTATTTCAAAGCTCTTTATCTAATTTTTAGAATATGTATCAGCTGTAATACAGATTTTGGGATTCCTTTTTGTGAAAGAGCCTCCATGCAGAAAGTGGTTAAAATATATCCACGTTTTAATCCAATCCCTACTTAACTATATTCGCGAGTAGGACGAATTGAGTTATACAGGAGTTATAGGGTATAGGGGTATATTTCGACCCGAACATAACGCCTCATTTTTTAAATTACATATCGAAATACCCATATGACTTCTATAAATTAATTATCTCTATATCCAGCTATTGTGTCGATAACCTAAGAATAAACTATTCTTTAATGCCATAAAAACGCCAAATTTGATTGATTAAAAACTTTAGAAATTTAAAAACGGACAATACAGACTACGATTCATAGACTCCAAATCCTTTTCAGAGTACTGTTTGAGACTACAAAACTCATGTTTGGACTAAGCCACAGCATGGTCGATCAAATATCTCAGAAACCAATTGGCACACTCTAGCTAAGTCGTGACAAAATAATATAAGTCGAAAATTTTCATGATTGTTGTTCCGGCTGCATTCTTTACTTTTGGTATAATGTTAAAGAACGCCTTAACTAACTTTAATTGAAAGGTGCTTACACTTGGGAAGTTTTTGCAGTTTCTGAAACTACAATGTTCATAGATGAGAAAAATCCAAAAACAAGAAAAAAATCGCAGGATGGATTTTTAAATAAATCACGGTCAAAGTGCACATATTTAGGTGTCTTTTAGGTTTTCACGGTTTTGCTTGGAAATTGCAAGTCCTATCGTAATGGGACTAAAAAATGTTGTAGCTGTAAAAATTCTCTACCAGATTGGCCTTTACTACTTTTTCCTAAGGGGTAGTTTACACTATATGTAAATGTCATATGACATGAAATTTTCCATCGTTTTATATTCGCTAATATGTGTAATATTGGAGATTTTCCTTACGCCATTTACTCTGTGTGTCCACACCAGCAAAAATGTAAAAAAACTACGTCTCCACATTGCCTCCGTGGGTAAATATGGAAAGTTTTTATTTCGTGTCATATGACATTGATAGATAGTGAAAACTACCTCTAAGTTTTACCATTTTTGAGATATAGAAGTTCAAATAGGGACAATGCACTGACTGTATCGCCTCCTTATAAAACAATGTCATGTATGGTGTCCTTAACTAACTTTAGTTGAAAACGGCTTACACCTGGGAAAATAGATGGACGGATTTTTAAATAAATCGCGGTCAAAGTTCACATTTTTAGGTTCATTTTAGATTTTCAGGATTTTGCTGGAAGCGGCAAGTCCTATCGAAAGGCAACTAAGGAAAATGTTGTAGCAGTGAAAATCCTCTTTAACACTTTCTTTAGTCAAATTTCGATAGGAATTGTCGTTCCCACGCAAAATCGTGAAAACCTAAAATAACCCAAAAAATGTGAACTTTGATCGCGATTTATTTGAAAATTCCTCCGGCAATTTTTTTTTCTCATCTATGAATTGTTACTGCGCCCACAAGCCATTTTAGTTGGTCTCCTTAGTATTAGAGCTTTGAAGCATGGACTTCCCCCTCAAAATTTGATATCGCAGTAAACAAGACTACAAATGTCAAAAAAGTCCAAAGGATCAGTCTTAAGCTGCACTTATGTTGAATTTTGAGAGGGACGTACATGAAGATGTTGGCCACATATATTCTCTTGGAGCTTGTTGTACATTTGGAAAAAAATTTATTTGAAGAACTGGACCGATATAATCAATTTTGGGTTCGATATATTTCTGGAAGAAATAATGCGATGTGCAAAGTTCAGATCGAATCGATTACTACCATTTTAGCGAAATCTTTTTCTTTACGAGATCCAAAACTTTGACCAAATCGGTTGATCCGTTCGAAAGTTATTATGCGCTCCAGCCTGCCAGACAACTGAGATACAGACGGACGGGCTGTCCGTCCAAACATATCGCTCATTTACTCAAAGAGTGGCATGCACTTCCATTCCCACAATACTGAATTATTTTGGATTCAGGATGAGTGTAAAGCCTCGAGACCTCAACATAGCTTGAATAAGACATAACAAATATGAAGCATATTCATTACGGAATTCGTATTTAATAGTGGAATGATGTGGCATGAGGACGTAATTCAGATTTCATTGGAAGTTTCTCCCAAAAGGAGTATACAAACAAAAAATTTGAAAAAAATCTTACATAACTTGACTTGATGTACATTTACTGTACAGAAACTTCATATACATATATAAGATAGATATATAAGTTTTCATTTGAAATCTCCTAACATAAAAAATGTTTATGACAAAGAAAAAATTTAATAATTGGTTACAGTTGCTTAATAAATATTGTTCGACCAAACCATTTCGGGGGGCCCGGGCCCCTCGTGCCCCCCCCCCCCCCCCCTGCGTACGTCCCTGCCCCAAACGCAACTCCTGGAAACTTTTCTGCGAACAGGTAGATAGCGTAAACGACGTATCAAAAATTAAAAAGTTTCTATGACCACAGGTATATTAGGTTAAAAATATCAAGGCCACCGCCAAACCCGATAACATTCCGTAACAAATCCAAAACAAACTGGACCAAGTTCGGAATTAAATAAAGGTACAGACTACGGCAAGGAGAAGATGAGGAATGCCTAAGTAAAGAGGACATTGACAGTAAAGTCAACAAATTAGCCGAAGCCCTGGTAAAGTCTTTCGAGGATAGTTGTCCCCTACGAGAAAGGAACTCTGCCTACGAAAAACCCTGGATGACAGGGGAAATTCGTAACAAAGGCAAAGAGGTCCGTAGACTTTACAATAGGGCAAAACGAAAAAAATTAGCTGTATACTGGGACAACTACAAATCAAAACTAAAAGATTACAACAAACTGACAAGGAACCCCAAACGCAACTCCTGGAAACTTTTCTGCGAACAGGTAGATAGCGTAAACGACGTATCAAAAATTAAACAGTTTCTATCCAAAACCCATACACAAGCCGAGCTAGTGGTTGATGAAATGGGAAGGAAGATGGAAACAAGCGAGGAAACTTTAGGCCTTTTGATGATAACACACTTTCCTTCAAGCACTGCGGCATAAACAGTGCTTTTGACGGAAAATGTCCACACATCAGATGAAGTACCAAAAATAGACAGCTCTATGGTTAAGCAAGCCATAATGAGCTTCTCACCAAACAAAGCAGCAGGACCTGACCAGATCTTCCCGGCCTTACTTCAAAGGGAAGTGGACTTCATTTCGTCCAAGCTGGTCAATATTTTCAACCCGTGCTTAAAAGTTGCTTATACTCCTATAGCCTGGCAGGAGGCACGGGTGGTTTTTATACCCACACCAGGTAAGGCAAGTTACGCAGTACCAAAATCTTATCGCCCGATAAGTTTAACATCTTTTTTACTCAAGACAATGGAACGGACAGTCGATACCATAATCAAGAGCAAAATCCCCAACGACATGTTGAAATATAAACAACATGCATACGTGAAAGGTAGATCAGTGGAAACCGCATTACATGAGGTAGTACACCACATAGAGAGGACATTCGAAATGAAGATGTACACACTCGCAGTTTGCATCGACATAGAAGGTGCTTTCAACAACGTCAGCACGGAAACGCTAATCCACTCCTTAGACGAATTTCGTGTAGACAGAACGCTGAGGAACTGGATACACGACATGCTAAGGAACAGATGGATAAGCTGCGCGCTACATGACGTAACAAGAAGAGACAAAGTAGGGCAGGAAACGCCACTGGGGGGATTTTATCGCCGCTTCTGTGGGTCACTAACATAAATAGTCTACTAAGGTCCTTAACCAAGGAAGGATTTGAACCAGTCTGTTATGCAGACGACGTTATAATACTTTTAAGAGGAAAGAATCCAAATCTACTTTGCAGGAGAGCCGAAGAGGCTCTAAATATAGGTTACAACTGGGCTAGACCGAGAGGTCTTAATGTTAACCCGGAACAGAGTTATGTCTTTTCACTAGGAAAACGAAATTGGGCTCCGTAGAGGAACCAGTTTTCCTGAATAAGATATTAACTATATCTCCAACAGTTAAATATCTGGGGGTAATCCTAGATAGGAAACTCAAGTGGAAAGACCATATTCAGGAAAGGGCTGCCAAAGCACACAGATGTTGGTCAAAATGGGGTTTTAATCCTAGAATGATACACTGACTATACAGAAGCGTAATAAGACCGATTCTTACTTACGCATCTGTTGTATGGTGGACAGCAACGGACAAAAAGTACAATGTGGAAACATTGCAAAAAGTCCAAAGAATGTGTTGCCTAGGCATTAGCGGGGCGATGATGACTACACCAACTAGGGATTTAGAGACAATTCTATTTGTCCACCCGATAGAAATACAGGTAAAGTATGAAGCAGCCATCGCGGCTATAAGACTGAAAGCGATGAGCGAGTGGATCGAAAGAGACCACCAAACATACCACCAATGCATATTACGGTTCACAACGGGTGATACCAGAATCAAGTGAAGTAGCTCTGTGTGAAGTTCTAATACCGGACAGAGATATGTGTATCGATGGAACCCTTGCACAGATTCCAGCTGGAAGCTGCGGGTTTACGCACGGAGCTGTGTTAGGGGGAAGAACGGGACTGGGTCTTTATATCGTAGACACGGAAACGAGGATCTCCCTTCGTCTACCGGATCATAACACGATCCTCCAGGCCGAAATCCGAGCGATCACAGAATGTCTGAACTGGTTTAAAACAAATCCAAGGCCACTCACAGTTAACATCCTTACGGATAGTAAAGCATCAATTAGAGCTATAACAAGTAAGGCAACAATATCGAAAACTGTCTTAGAGTGTAAAAATGCAATTAATGACTATTCCCATTATGGCTCGGTAAACATTATATGGGTACCAGGACACATAGGGATTACGGGAAACGAAGTAGCAAACTCCTTAGCAAAACAAGCAAGGGAGCAACCTACAGTAAGTCTAGACAATGCCAAACCTTTAAAGGCGGCGCGTATAGAACTAAAAGCTTGGGCAAAGAATGTTCATGTATCCCTATGGAATAACCAGGAAAAGGGAAAAACTACAAAAATCCTATGGGGAAACCCAGACCAGGACAAAACAAGTGACCTCCTAGTGATGAGTAAAAGGGATATCAGTAGACTGATCGGTGTCCTCACAGGGCATCTAGGAATACAAGCGCATCTGCACAGGATAGGCTGTGCAGAGAATAGTGAATGCAGGGCATGCGGCGAGGACAACGAAACGTTGGAACACTATCTCTGCCAGGCTTTCACAAACTTGAGAACTCAACTAATGGGAAACGACATAATTACAGGACTCGACCATATCAAGGACATCGGGTTCAAAAACTTGAGGGACTACGTCAATGGGACGGAACTCCTAAACTAACAAAAACTTCCAGGACACATAAAATTAGAGCGCACAACAGGCCTCTTCTGGCTTCAGTGTATGCCCTTTCTTTTTAAGGACATGTGGTGATCTTGAATCACCCCTCTTTTCAACCTAACCTAACCTTGGAAAAAACAATTAATAATGACTAGAAATTAAACTAATTTGCATGCAAACTAATTTATGACTACCAAGAGTATTCATATTTAATTATACGCCAGGAGGGAGGGTGCCTTCACCAAAATTACAGCCTGTTCATGTATGTCGACCGAAAGGTTTCTTGCGCTTCGGAAATCGAAAAAAATCATTTTCCGTTCATGTAAACACCTTCGAAACGAAAATCTATGCGACCGACAAGCCATACGAAATAACACGTAAACGTACACATTTCCTGTAAATTTGGTTTTATGTATTTCGAACGGACTGTCTCTTGTAGAAAGAGAATGTCAAAATCACTCACTTGCTTTGTAGCTGTCGAGTAGGACGTAAACTCGCGAATAACACCGAAAATCTTAAAACAAATTTATGCATCACATTCTTGAAACAAAATAAAAATTTTGTAGACACATTTTAAAGGCTGTTTCATTCATTAATTTGAAAAAACCAATCAAATAAAATAATTCAAAATACCGACACATTTTATTTTTCAAACAAAACAACTCACACATATTCCAATGTTTGTATGTATATGTGGATTTTGTTTTCATTTCTCATTTGGCTCCCATTTATGGAACATAGTTGAACAAATGTACATTTAAATTAGTAGTATTTCGCGTAGGATACGTAACGGCAGTCGCACGATAGTTTGCGAAATACATGAACGCATTTTTAGACGGAAGCGAGCGACTGCTTTCTTTTCGTACAAGTTTTCGTGCGATATACATGAACAGGCGGTTAATATTTCAACTTTAAGCGTAACGACACCGAGTGCATTTTGAAAAAACTTGCGAAGCGACCCCATGCTGCAATATACATACATATGTATAAAAAATGCAAATGGACAATTAATATGCTAGGGCTCCACGCAATTTGCAATAATGCTGGGAATTTCTCTATAATGATAGAGACAAATTGTAGCATGGGAGGAAAATGTTATATTCTATACAAAACCTATTATGTATTATGCTGAAGGCCCGTTAGCTACCCAGGAGACACATTATTGCAATTTGCATCAGGGGAAAAGTTATTAGTTCTTTTTCCATATATAGGCTACTTCGCTAGTATATGCCATCCAGAAGGTAAAATATGGACCAAATTTTAAATTTTTATATTTTTCATAAAAAGTAATGGTCCATTTAAGCCACTAGATATATGAAATCATCATCCAAAATTATAGGCATTTTCGACCTAAACTCTTACATCGTGCAAAATCTCGTGGCTATTGATCTATAATTCCAGCCTCTTGTGTGCTTCAGATTACACTACAAACAAATAATGGGATATATTAGGCTGTAACTCTGTTATCTGAGCACGTAAATCCACATAATTGACATCAATGGAAAGGTTAAGAAATTGTCTTCCAAATGTTATTTACATGGGCGGAATGTGTCTTCCAGGAATATATACATAAGCTGTATATTAAAAATTTTCACAATTTTCACACAAAAGTTGTGGTCCATTTAACCCTCTAAATATTATCTGATCACTATCTCAAATTGCAAGCTTCTTCCTTGTCTTATACTCTTACCTTAGTTAAAATTTCGAAGCGATCGTACTACTACTGTGACGTACAGTGCAGCTACAAAATCGGATAAAAATTATATTTTTGGTTCATTTCACCCGCTAAATATTTCACGATCATCACCAATAACAACAGGTGTCTATCGTGGTCTGAACCCGACCTCCATGCAAAATTTCGTGACGATCGGTCCATAATTGCGGCCTGAAGTTTGATTACAATTTATAATGGACAGACGGACGGACAAACATCTGAAAATCGCTTTATCTCGTCGAGATATGAAGATTGGTATACCACAATGGGGGACTAGGAACGATATTTCGCGGTGCTACATGAATTTTTCCCAAAACAAACTTATAAAGGGCACATAGTGGTGTAAGGTATAAAAATCGAAGTATAAACTTGCAAAATGTTTTCCATTGTATCGATCGCGGATATCCTGCTGACTAAAATTTTGGTTTTACTTTATTGTTGTTGTACATATTCACTATCCAATGCAAGAAACTTTGATGCATCAGATTTTAAGATAATTGTTGCAAAATATCTAAATTTATATTTGTTTAATTGTTAAAAAAATTCTTAACAAAACTAAATAAAGTTTATTTTAATGAATAGAGGGTTGTTTAGCAATAAATTTTCAAAAATTATTTTTCTCGTTTTTTAGTGTGATATACTTTCTCTCTCTTGCTGATAAATGCATGGATAATGAGCTTAAATGCTCAAAATACCAATAATCGGCGGTACAGGGGGCTATAACAAAACGTACACCCATGTTCACAATTTTTGGTGGAGAAGATGCGTAACCAACCATAACCTCCAATGTCAAATTTAGCTTATTTGGTCTGAAAATGTGGACAAAATCCTTAAAATATCGTATATTGGGAGGTATCGTTATATGGGGAAAACCAAACCGTAGACATATATCCACAGTTTTTGGTGGAGAATCTTCTTGGCTGCTGGGAACTCCAAATACCAAATTACACCAACTTTGGTCGGCAAATGTAGCTTAAATACCCCAAAATACTGAAAATTGGGAGGAGGAAGTTAAGTGACCACTAGGAACCCTAAGAGCCGAATTACAACTAATTTTGAAGGAAAATGCGGCTTAAATCCTCAAAATGCTGAAAATTGGGAAGTACCGTTATATGGGGCTATACCAAAATATTAGCAGCTGTTGTTCATATTTAGTCCGTTATTACCCATGAGCCCACACTGAGTTTGTGCTAAATTCCAGAAACATATCTCCATTCGTTTGGAAGTTATTAATTTCGCGCCGCTAGATCAGTGATTTCGACCACTGTGCGTTCTAAGGGGCTATATCAGAACTGGACCCACACTGATTAATTTCTGGAGGAAAGCTTGTAGCTCCAACGAAGACTTACTGTCCAATTTCAATCATTTTGGTGAAAAATTAGACTAAGGACTTTAAAATACCAAAATTCGTGAGGTACCGTTCTATGGGGGATGTGGATTGATATAACCCACTTCAATACCAAACACCATAGGGGTAATAAAAACTTGTGTACCAAATTAAAAAGCTCTATCTTAAATTTTTGCGAGCTGTATCACGATTTCAACAGACAGAAGAACTTTATGCTGATCAAGAATCTATATATTTTAGGGCCTCCGACGAATATTTCGATGTGTTTAACACATTTAGCACATTGTGTTACAAACGGAATGACAAATTTAATTGTAATTTCCATCTTATGATGGAAGATATAATAATAAAAAAATACAATAAAACTAATTTTGAAAATTATTGGAATCATTTTGTGTACATCTCTGATTTTTTTTGTGTCACCGAACTTGCTAATAGAAGGCGATATTCTCGAGATGGCGAGGCGGAAGAGCTTATTACGCTCATAAACAAAAGGAAACTAACTGGTAGATTTAAGTTAATTTAGACGAATTTCTGTTAGTTAAAGAATTTGAATTGTAACGTAAATTTTCATTAAGCATTTACTTTATTTAAATCAAATTTACAACAACAAATGCTCTATGAGAATTCCAATCACCACTTTTATTTGTTGCTTTGATCTTGTTATTGTTGTACGCCTTTAGTTCTCTCTCTTATTTATTTCTGCAACAACAAATATTAATGCAATTATGGAATTATCGCATAGTCTTGATTTACACTGTTTACTTAGCTATTGTTGTTGTACTCGTTCTTTTATTTACTTTGACTATTGGATTATGCTTCTGCATTGTAACCTCTTCTCCTCTCCCTTATTTACTAAAGTGCCCCTTAGTTGTAAACACTCACCGGTCAGTCTGTATGTGCGTACATGTGTGTATTTGCCAATTGGTTAGCAGTTCGTCGGAACATTGTAGAAGCTCCTAGATCAAGGAGACTATAACAGTCTATATAGCAACGGGCACATATAAATACGGGGAAGGAAAAGCTGGGAGTGAGTAGTTGTGAATAATCAACCGCGAGATTTAAACCGTAAGTGTAAGTAAAGACGTAACCTGAATAGAGTAAAGCTTTGTGCTACTGGAGAGTTTGCTGTGTGCTAGTCGAGATATTAAATCTTGTGTGAATAACTGAAGTGAATAAAGTCAATAAAGAATTGTAGAATCGTAATCCAAAAAGTCGGGGAATAAAACAACGTCTACACGGGATTAAGTTCAAACCCTAATTCAGTAACAATACTATCTGCCGGTATTTGCCTTTTTTGAAGTTGTTCTCAAAATATTAAGGTGATAAATTTCAGATTTTCAAGCGTATAGTAGAGAAATCGTACGGAACAACGCGATACCGTTCCACGGAAACCCTATCAAATCTATTAATATAGACAAATTTCTGATGATTACGAATTGATAATTTATATAAAACCTTAAAAATTCCAAAAATCAGACGGTACCGTTGTTTTGGCACCAGCGTACGTAAAAATACTTTAAATAACACTTCCAATCGTTTCGTATTTTCCATAGGAACAATACAAAACGAAATATAACCCACGTTGGCCGAGCTGGCTGTATAGTTTCGTTTTGTTTACCTTCGTGAGTGCGAACAAAACGAAAAGCGGAAAGTACTCAACTCCACAAGAGCAGATAGAAAACGGAACGGTACTAAACACATGTGAATAAATCAAAAACGTTTGGTGGTTGATATAATTCACTGTGGGATGCTGATGCTAACTTATACCCAGTTGGAAATTGTCTGCAATGTGTCTTCAAAGGTGTCCCAAATCCATTGAAGACGGCTCGACGACAGCCCTTTAGGATCATTGACGACATTTTCACACAAATGTCGCAAAAGTCGTGCACGATAAGTTGAGCGACAAGGTAAGCGGATTGGTCTTCAACGACGATATAATGGACATTGGATTCCACCTTGTCGTTGGTGAATACATGGACCACTTTGTCTCAAACTTTGTCCTTGATGACAATATTATTCCAATTGTCACCTTTGTTGTCTTTAGTGACATTATAAAAGAAATTTTTTAAAAGTATTTTTTTATTTTTATTATATATTTATTTATATTAAAAAAACTAGAAAATCCATTTGTATATAGTTTTAAGAAACGATTCAATAAATTAGGTACATTCATATGTATACAGTTTTAAAATTACATAAAAAATATATTAATTTAGTCTTAACACAACAACTTAAAAATAAATAAATGAAATTGTTAAAGTAAAATAAATAAATATATTAATTCAGTCTTTAAAACATAGAATCATATAGAATAAAATAGATTGCTTAAATTATTAATTAGAATAAGTTGAAAATTATGATTCGAACTTCGATGATGATTTTGAATTTCTTGTTCTTGAATTTTTTTGTTAATGGTGTTTTTTAGCCTCTTAAGCGAACTTCTTAATTCGCACACAAATTGTTCGTATGTAAATCCCTCCGTTGTGACAGACTCTGTAGACAAATTTAAATAGAATAAAATATCAACGTATCTGTAGCAGAATATATTAAAAAAATCTTATCATATAAGGCGTTCAAGAAATGTCCATATGTTTTTAATGATTTTTTATCTTTTGAACAGTTATAGTTAAATGATGAAACTATATTTTGTCCCAATATTTTGTCCAGATTTTTCATAGAAGATTTTAGTATTTTCCTCATGACATTTATCTAACAAAATAATAAAGAAATATTTTAATATAAGATATAATATAAAGCATTTTTAAATACTTACAATGTCACCATTATCCGTGGCCAAAATACTATCCAACTCCTTCAATTTATTCTCCTATGGAACAGGAAAATATGTTTAATTTGCTTCATACAATAGTGTATTTCGATGAAGCAAAACTTTATTTCAGCAAATACGTTTACCAGTTCTTCTTGCACTTCTACAATACGTTTCAATCCGTCTTCTATTTTTGGGATACATTTTAATTGGTTTTTTATGCTTTCAATGTCTTTAGAAATTTTATCCATTGCTGGTTATTCTAGGAATATAGGTGTATTTTGATGAGTGAACTAATTTATTAAAGATTGTAAATAAATAAAGATAAATAGTAGAAAATACGTCTTGTATAAATAATATATACGCAGTTGTGTAACATTGGCAGAGCTATAAATTTGTCTTTATATGGAAGGTACATCATTTTACACTTAATCATATCCACATCGATCACTATTTCCTCTCCAGGCTCGTCTAAATGAGCGATAAGTGAAATGCCCAACTGCATTGAGGGCATTGGTAGTGAGAAAAAGTTCTTTGTACTACTAATTTTTAGGCCATGCACTGTTGCATTATTCACCCTTCGACCGATCTGTAAGCAGCGGCTACAGCAATGGAAAGAATTATGTCCCACGGAGCCTTTTACAAATGCTCCCGCTGGAGCATCGCAAATAAATACTCTTAATGTGAATTTAATTTTAGTTGCACTGTATATTATTCCGTTCTCAAATAATTTTGTAATTTGTAGGGTAAAATCATGAAGATATGAATTTATACAAACAGGCTTTTTGTTCCCACAATAAACCCCAATGAGGAAAACACAATGAACATTAAGGTTACAAATTTTCCCTAGTATAGGCCATAATGCAACCGAACTACTCTTAAATAATGACAGTCCATCTATCCCTACATCTAAAACTATTTCATCCTTCTCCTTCAATAGATCTCCTAGTTTTAATACCTGCATTTCAATGCCAAAATGTAGGTATTGACTAGGATTAACAGTACGAAGAATTATTGGCGATCTTTCAACACTTAAAAGTTGTTTCGAAGTACAGGGAACATTTAAATTTTCATCATACAGTGTTTGAAGTATATCATCTCCCAAACTTCTGCTGACATTATGTTTAATGAAAATTTGTCTTAATTTTTCGCGCAATGTTGAGCTAGCAACACAATTATCTGTTAGAGAATCTTCAATATTACTGTCAGCATTATTACTTGGTTCAGATTGAGTCAAGTTCTTATCATTTACATGTTTTCCCCAAAGTCTTTCAAAGTATACTTTTTCGTTTTCGAAATTTCCCTTTGTAAAGATCGAATCGATGTCATTACAAAGAATAAAATCTATATATATATAAAATTCTTCAAGTCTGTCATGATGTTCGAAATTAAACTCCCCCGAAACGGCTGGACCGAATTTGATGAAATTTTGTATGTGGAGTTTTTAGGTCTGAGAATAGGTTTTTAGCTATTTTTTATACTGGTCAGTGGAGTGACCAGGGTACCTCCCCCACAAAATTTTTTAAGAAAGCGTGAAATTAAGGATATTTTTGAACGTATTGTTTAAAAATTACTTGCAATACTATGGTAAATACTGCCTCGATCCTGAATGGTCATCTCGGAAGTGAAATATCGCGGTCAGCCCAATTTTTCAAAAATGTATTATTATAGATAATATCCTTAATTTTAGTAAGCGTGACTACAAAAAAGCTATAAACACTGGCTTCAATTAGTGGGAAAGCGCGACCAACCCCATATTTTGGAATACAGTACAACCTCGATAATGTAAAATGCTGCGTGATTGAAATTCCAAAAAATTGATTGAGAAATCAGGGAAAATGTAATTTCAAAGATGGTTAAATAACTGGAACGTCTAAAAATGTGAAATGGTCACTAAAACGACGAGTAAACTATGCTATGATCTATCCAAATGTATAAAAATTCTTTAAGACTGACATGATGTTCTAAATTAGACTTCCGTGTGTGCAGGTTTATGAGGTGGTAGAATACAGAAAATGGAGGGGATGGGGGACCTCTCCCATAACAGGTTTCAACAAATCGCGAAACTCAGAGATTATTAGACGTATTAGTAAAAACAAAAGTAATTGTGGCCTCGCCCAATAATGGGATTTTTGAATCAGTATATCGCGATTGCGTCCAATTTTTGAAAACTTTATTCTTTCTGATTAGATTTACTAATTTAATAAGGGGCAGCAAACACGCCATGAACATTAGCTTTAGGGCTTGAAATACAGCAGAGTCTAGATAAATTCAACTAGCATTTTGAAGTCATTTTGTATGAAGCACCGATGTTTCATGTTTAAAAGTGTAAAATAATAACGTGCTCCATGAAACAGCACTTTGTTAACAACAAGTAAAAACGACGTTACCCGCCAGCATAAATTATATTGAAATCAGGTTTCAGACATTTCGGTTGAAAAAAATGGGGGGCTATATGGAAACGTGGATTTTACCGACAATTCCCTGCTAAAATATTTGATACCTCCAAGGAGACTACATACCAAATAATGTTGAATAATGCCGCTAAAACCTTGAAAATACTGAGAACCGGAAGGTATCGTTCAATGGAGGCTACATAACACCTTCTACCGGTAATGTTTTATACCCATAATGGAGACTAAACACCAAATTGTAGCCTTTTCGGCGGAATAATGACTCTAAAAACTAAAAACTCCAAAATATTGAAACTCGGGAGGTACAGTCCTATGGTATCTGTACTAGAACGTGGATCTATGCCAATATATCCAATTCGTATGAATAATGTGGCTATACACATACAAATACCGAAGTTAGAAATCTAGCGATGACTAATTACAAAACCTGGACCTGTACCGAATATTCTATATTTTATACCCACACTGAACACTTAATACCAAATTGTAGCCATTTCTGTGGGATTATGAGACTAAAACCTTCAAAATATCGAGACTCGGGAGGTACCGTTTTAGAGTAGCTCTATCAAAACGTGGACCTATGTCGATAATTTATTACAGAAATATTTTGTGCCTCCAAGGTAGACTAAATACCAAATTATTGTCATTTCGGTAAGATAATGCTGTTAAAACCTTGAAAATCGGGCAGTCAGTGGTATGGCGGCTATATCAAAATGTGGACTGATATAATAACTTTTCAATACCAAACATGCTACGAGTAATAAATAGAAACTTCTGTACCAAATTGAAGAGTTCTATGTTAAATATCGCGAGCTGTATCTTGATTTCAACAGATAGACGGATATCGTTATATCGACTTATTTTTTATGTTGATCACAAATATATACATACTTTATAGGTTCTGCTACGAGTATTCCGATGTGTTGCAAACAGAATCACAAAGTTAATTATACCCTTACACATCGTATGGTGGAAGCTATAATTTAAGTAACTTTCTATTCTACATCTGGAGATACCATTGTATGAGGGTTATATCAAAACATCGACATATCGTCAATTCGGTTCGAAAATCTAGAGGTATCAATATTAGATAGATAAATTGTTGATTGATTACTAAGGCTTACATGGAAATCCAAAACGACGGGCCAGCAACGCGGAACCGGGTCAGCTAGTAATATATAATAATGTATGATAACATATAATAATATATAATACAAAGTATGTTTTGATCTTACTTACCAAATTTTTCAAAATCACTCTTCACACTTTTATTTCACTCTTTTTTAATTTATCAATTTAGCACCCGCGTTGATCTTATCACTTCAAATGTTCAACAAAAAATGATAACTGCCGTCAAAATACAAAAAATATATTTTTCTGTTCTGTTCTGTTTGTAGGAACTTTGGAGATGTTCGTGGTAAAAAATTTAGTTTATGCATGACATATTGCAAGGCAATGTCACTCATCGCACACACAAGAGTGACGAGTTCGGTGACATTATCTTGAATAAAGACAAATTCGATTTTTTTCGTTGATGAAATGGTCATCGCAGATTCAATTTCCAACTGGGTAGTGTTGTTAAGTAATCACATGTGTGTGTGTGTGCCTGAGTTTGTCATTGACCATAACGCACAGCAAACGTTTGCCAAAAATTCTTTTTGTTTGGGTGGTGAATGAAACAACTCGGCAAAGCATAGCCGAAATACATTTCAGTAATCGTACAGTTTTCATCTTTTTAAATTGAAATGTTTGTGGTTTTGTTTTGGTTGTGAGAATGAAACGATTCAGAGAAGCTGAAAAGTTTGTGGCTTTGTGTGATTCGTACGGAAATCGTTTTGTTTGTTTCCGTTAATTGTTTGGCACCCTATTAAAAGGTTAGCCCATATTGAAAATATTTTGCAGGAAAGTTTCTAATACTAGGGAAGATCAAGTGACAAATGTTAGCCATATAAATTGAATGCTATGGCCAAGACCTTCTAAATACCAGAAATCAAGAGGGTTCCGTTCTATAGATACCATACGTAAAGTTGGACCTATATTGAATTGTATTGTTTTTGTTTTTAATTATTTGTATTGTTACACTAACCTTTAATATCTGCAAAGGAAGTATTTAGGTTAATTATCTCAGAAAACATGGATATAACTTAAAAAAATTATGCATTTTATTTAATGAATTCGAATAAAAACGTTAACAATCAAACAAGCAGATTTTAAATTTCGTACAACTTTAAATTTTTAGCAGGTCCGAGAAAAGCTTATGCACAGGGGCAGTGGTACAAAGTATCACCTAGTCGCCCCGTCCCGACTATAGCATTTTCAAAATGCAAGTATTGAGCCCCTGGTAACATGTTTTAACATGAACTGAGAGCAAGTGAAGAAATAATTGCAATGTAATGCATAATTTATATAAATTTTACCCTAATTGAAATTCTCATTTCCATAATTAATGAGAATGTGATGAAAAGAATGATGAAAACAAGCACTGCAACTGCTGTTGGCAAATTCATGAAGTAAAAAGTCAAAAAATACCTTGAACTCAATAAAAAACAAAAAGCAAAAAGAAACAAGTAAGCCAAGGCTATAGTCGGACGGGGCCGACCATGCAATACCCTACACCTTTACTTTTAGGAATTAGTTTTCCACATATCAAAATTTCCAACATAATAATTTTTTCGCTTTATTGCTATTTTCATCAGGGGGAAGATCAGTAGTTCTATTTTCATATGTAGTCTACTTTGCCGGTATATGCCCTCCAGGAAATAAAATATAGACCAAAAATATTTTTTTTGTATTTTTTCATACAAAAGTAATGGTCCATTTCACCCGCTAAATAATATCAGATCATCATCCAAAATTATAGGCATCTTCCTCTACCTAACTCCCAACCTCGTGCAAAATTTCGTGATTATTGGGCTATAATTGCGACCTCTAGCGTGTTTATGATTACACTACAAACAAATAACAGGGTATATTAGGCTGTAACTCTGTTATCTTATCATGTACACAAACACAATTGACATCAATAGAAAGGTAAAGCATTGCTCTTCCAAGTATAGCTTACTTGCCCGGAATGTTTCTTCCAAGAATAAAGATATAAGCTGTATACTAACATTTTTCACAATTTTCACACAAAAGTTTTGGTCCATTTAACCCTCTAAATGTTATCTGATCGCCATCTTAAATTGCAAGCTACTTCTTCGTCATATACTCTTAACTTACTTAAAATTTCGAGGTGATCTGACTATTATTGCGACCTACAGAGCATCTACAAAATCGGATAAAAATTATGTTTTTGGTCCATTTCACCCGCTAAATATTTCATGATCATCACCAATTAAAATAGCGATCTATTCTGATGTGAAACCGACCTCCATACCAAATTTCGTGACGATCGGTCCATAATTGCGGCCTGGAGTTTGATTACAATTTATAATGGACAGACGGACACACGGACGGACGGACACACATCTCAAAATCGCTTTATCTCGTCGAGATATGAAGATTGGTATACCACATTGGGGGTCTCCGACAAATATTTCGCGGTGTTACATGAATTTTTCCCAAAACAAACTTATAATACCCTTTCCACATAGTGGAAAAAGACTAAATAAAACACGTACAGCACTAATTAAGTTTTGTAAACAAACAAAACGAGGATAGTTGCTGTCATCACTGCCATAATTACTAACATCGCCTTCAATGTCGCTATCATGATATTCGTGGGTATTATTAAAACAGAAAATTATTTTATTTCGTGCAATATGTTCTTTCATTCAAAAATTGCCGTGTTGCCCTTAGAGTAAATTTGAATTATGTATGTTGCTTTGTTGGTTTGTTTGTTTTTTTTTTTATTTCACAAGTTTACATTGATTATGACAAGTAAACACAACGCTCGACTGCTGGCGTCTGTTGGTTAAAAAGATAATGTAAAACGAAATAGCGAAATCATAGAAGAACGAACAACCTAACATAAAATTATCTGGTAGAAGAATAGCACCGCAAAGAAATACATATAACGATTTAAAGCACTGTCTAGTAAGATATTACGAAAGAGCAATGGTTATAAACATGTGATGCACTTGTAGATGAACTTATAGCTCTGCCAGTCTGTTTTAATTTTCCAGATCTGACAGCTGACATTTCCCTACAGTTGTAACTAATACCATTTGCAAATTATATCTGCTGTGCTTTTGTCTGCATTTCATCTCCTTGGCTCATCTTTGCTTTATATTGTAAAAACAGATTACGATAACTAGGTGGAAATAACACCTAATTATTATGTTAATATAAATGCATAAGGTCAGTGCTCGTTAGTTGAAGTAGATATGACTGTTTGACAAATTGAACTACATATGAGTAAAGGCAAAAAAGAAAAAACAACTAAATAAAAATAGGTAAAAAAACTTTTTAAGTTAAACGGTTTTATGTTAAACATACATTGCAATGTTTAAGATAAATGTACTAAAAACCAAAAAATAATAAAATAGATACAGTCGTGGGAATTATAAACATATGCATAGACTAGACTAAAATAAAACCGTGGGGCACGTCAATTGTCTACAAATTATCGACTTAATGTGCGATAGAAGAATCGTTTAATTCGTCGTTAGGCAGTTGGCCCGCAGACGGCGAGGAAATTACTTACTATTTTCTTGCTCATGGAAATTCCAATAGTTATACACTCCATGTAAATAAAAGAGATGTTGCAACTAGTTTATCGTTGGACATTCACACTGCTGGCTGGCGAGGAATCGTTTCACTGCTCGTAGTTTGTCTTTAATCGACAAAGTACTACTCGCTCACCACTATGAAACCCTAAAACTCGCTTATAATCGAGCTTGCTAGCTTGTTTGCACATTCTATCCCTACTTATCACACGTCCATCGTTGTCGGTTGAACAACTGCCTAATTATAGTGTAACATTACAAAACAAACATTCTAATCAACGATTGTAGACAATTGACGTGCCCACGGTTTTATTTTAGTCTAGTCTATGCATATGTTTATAATTCCCACGACTGTATCTATTTTATTATTTTTTGGTTTTTAGTACATTTATCTTAAACATTGCAATGTGTGTTTAACATAAAACCATTTAACTAAAAAGTTTTTTTACCAATTTTTATTTTCTAGTTTTTAGTTTTTATTTCGCATTCTGTTTAATTCGTTTAGTGCTTCATTATTGCAAGGTTTCTTGCCCGTTAGTTTATTGCAGTCCAACTCCTCTATACGTAGTCCCTGCAAAGATCTTACTCTACTAAGAGCCACGTAGGCTTGACCTTCTTCAAACAGTTTCGCACCTAAGTATACGACTGCGTGATCCACAGTGCTGGCCTGCATTTTATGTATTATAGAAGCCCATGATAGTATTAAAGGCAACACACATCTGTGTGTATCGCTCACGTTGTTTTGTTAACCTGGTTTCATATTCTTCAGGCGTTTTTGACGCTATCACCTGTGTATATCGCTCACGTTGCTTTGTTAACCTGGCTTCATATTCTTCAGGCGTTTCTGACGCCGTCATTTGTGTATATCGCTGACGTTGCTTTTTTAACCTGGCCTCATATTGCTCAGGTGTTTTTGACGCTAATTGTTCCCGTCGTTTCTGTAATCGACTATTTCTATCACCTTTACTTTCTTTAGCTCGTTTTGCTTTATACTTTTCTTTCGCTTTTTGAAGCCTTCGTTTACGTTGTGTTGCAGTTTCTGTTTTATTTGTGCTTGTATTTTTTTATATATTTTTTACCACGAGTTCCCACGAGTAATGGACATTTAAACGTTCGACCCCCAGAGGTCCAATAAAGGGACAAGGCTATGTACAACAAGGGGAAAACGCTAACGACATATAATTTTCATCCACCCTAATGTCATACAGTTCTCGGCGCGTTTTAACCTTTCACCTTAACTTGGGTGGTGTACCGCTAACGACGTATCATTTTAGCCACCCTAACGCCACACAGTCCTCAACACGATAAAAAATCTTGACTTGGGTGGTGGATTCAGGCTGGATTAATCAGATACCTAAATTACAGATTCAATTTCTAAATTTAAATCTTAATTATACGCCATTTAGTGGCTGCGCCCATCTTAAATATTGAGGTTGTATAGTGCACTGTATTCTTCTTGTCAAGCCCTTTTATTTGATACACATATTGGTGGGATTGATAAAAAATTGTTATCAGCTATTTGGTAGCGGCGGCCATCTTAGATTTCAAATTTGCATAGTAAATTGTATTCTACTTGTTGAGACCTTTCATTTGATACCGATGTTGATGGGATTGATAAAACCTAAGTTATCCGTCATTTTGTAAAGGCCGCCATCTTGGATTTTAATTTTATATAGTACATTGTATTCTACTGGTTGAGCACTTTCATTTGATACCCATATTGATGGGATTGATAACACCTACGTTATCCGCCTTTTTGTAGCGGCAGCCATCTTGAATATCAATTTTTATAGTATATTGTATTCTGCTTGTTGAGCCCTTTCATTTGGCCGCCATCTTGGATTTCAATTTTTTATTGGGTATTGTATTCTGTTTGTTGAGCCCTTTCATTTGATACCCATATTGATGGGATTGATAAAACCTACGTTATCCGCCATTTTGTAGCGGCGGCCATCTTGAATTTATAATGATAATGAATAAACATAATTGTATTGTCACCAAAATCCAAAGTGTATACCAATTTCAGATTAATCGGTTGACAGGAAGAGGGTGAAATTTGAATTACTAAATTTGACCCAAGAATAAATAATAAAACAAACGGGGTGAGCTAAATAAACCATTTAAAAAGTATCAGTAAGCTTTGTCGACAGAGATATACCTTCAGCCTTTATGAATTGAAACTCTCGTCTATTCACAATATCGAATCAAATACCGGCTACGCAGATTTTGTGGCCCTTTAGGAAGTATAAACTTGCCGATAAAAAAATATAGTAGCATCGGTATATATTTCCAAAGGATCTTCGAACACTTCAAGCACTTAAGTAAAAGCTTTTGAACTTTTGTGGGGGAGATACCTTAAAGAGAAGACCGATATCGACCATTTCTGAAGAATACTACATTTGGACAAAATGTTAGGAGATCCAAAGTTTGGGCGGTTGCTCCGTTCAACAAATATAGCGCGTACTATTTTAGTGATATACCGGAAGGTGCGCACCGATAGTACCCATCTTCAAACTTTAACTTAGTTTGAACATAATATTACGAAGGCCAAATTTTGGACAGAATAAGCTGATCCGTTCGAGAGTTAATGGTTTTTTTTACACCATTCGGGCTATTCTCTTTGGAAGCATGGACTTGCCCATAATAAAACTTTTACCGTCGTAATGGGGGCAGCGAATATAAATTGTTACAACAATGATAAAAGCGATTTAAAAGCAGGCCTTAAACTGTATTTTTCCTACATTTAGTGTGTGAGATACCTGAAAGAGTTGAAAAATATAATCCATATTCGAATCTCATCTATGTCTCATAGAAATTTCACGATGTACGAAGTATGCACCAAATCGGTTACTCCCTTCAGGAGTCATTATATATATATATATATATATATATATATAATTGTTCCACAAACATCCCATACGAGACAAGGGAGACTTCTCTCATACCAATGAGTGTACCCCGAATCATATTAGGTCAATGATAAGGGACCTACTGTTTATTGCCGAGTCCGAACGGCGTGTCCTAAGACACCACTTGTAGAGAAGTTTTACATGGCAGAAATACTCAAGAAATGTCGCCAACATTACTGAGGGGTATTTTGCCACGGTTGAAATTTTTGATGTTGCCTGGCCGGGGAATCGAACCCACGACCTTTAGTGTGCAAGGCGGAGTGCATAGCATTGCACCACGGTGGCGCCCAGGAGTCATTGTGGGCACAAATTTTCCGAACTTTTGTGAGGGAGGTACCTGAAGGAGTGGACTGATATAACAATTAACTAAATTTGGACAAACTGTTACGAAGGCCAAATTTTGGACCAAATCGGCTCATCCGTTCGAGAGTTATCGTGCACTCCAGTCAGCCAGAGAGACGGACATGGCTAAATCGTCTCCAAATTGTCTGAAACGGATTTCGTCCAAACATACTTGGGGTCTAAAACTATTATTTCGATGATGCACATTTTGTCTATATGAAAGTATATATCACAAATATTGTAAATTATTTCATATTCCATTTCAAAAAAAGGTTAATTTTTTTTCGCGCTACATCAAGAATTTTTGGTACACATGTTCAGAAAAAAATCCTCAGTACGAATCTGTTCACGAGCCAATTTTTTGGACAAAAGTTATGTCGTTTTTTCGGCTTTTAATTGTTTTAAAGAAGAAATTATTACTATAAACTTCTCTCGAAGTGACTTCAGCAAGTAAATTGCATAATACATGAAAAATGTTACTCAGAATTCGCGGACTGTACATAAAATGGATAAATTGTTGAATATAAGTCAACTTTTTTCAAAATAAAGCTCCATTGAACGGCCATAAAATTACATAAAAAATTTTTGTGGATCAAAACTTCACGGCGATTCAAATTAGACTAAAATCGTACAGATTGGTATTATGTTTCGATATTACATAAAAAATAAACACAAATTTCCATCAAAAAAATAATTTTTTGTTTGAAAAAATATTTTTTCACATGCATTATGTAGTTGAAAATATTGGTAAAATCTATAGGAATACTTTCTTCATTTTGTTTAAATCTCCCAATAAAAAAGAAGGATTTTGCTTTATAGACATTTATATTAAAGCTTTCCTATTGAGAAAGATAATTGGTTTGCTGAGGATATATCTCAAAGCTTCTGAAATGCAAATACAGGTCAAATAACCCATTTTAATTTATATCCATTTTAAAATACGTGTAAATCGCTAAGTATCAACATCATTTTGTCCGCATGTGATTTTCATGTTCAGCAAGACCATATCTTTTAATTTGTAAATATTTTTCGATATTTTATTTGGAGGCTAAGATGATGCATAGTGTTCAAAACCTATAAAACATCGCTAATTTGGCAGAGTGCATATAATTTTTGTCCGCATCCGATTTCAGTGTCCACGTCGATATATATCGATTTTAAGGCGGTCAATGAAGAACCGTGGATGTAGCATCAAACACTATTTTTCGGATAAAATTAATATAGCTGCTTTATCAGTGAAGTTTTTAAATCAGCGAAAATGCTATAACCGTTTTTTCATTGCTGTTGAAATGACCCGCAGAAAACGCGATAAAATACGCGAAATTTTCAGAAACAATTTTAGGTGATTTTCCTACTTTGGAATTTCTCGTAACTCGCGTTTAAGTAGATCGATTTTCACGGGGAATGATTTATTAGACCCTTTTTTGGAAAACCTCTTTGCGGAACGCAACTAGAAAAAAATGTCAAAAAACTCTGTAAATCTGGCTTCAAAATGTCACCATCATTTAATGGTAGAAGCAGATCAAGTAAAGTAATACATTTGTGAGATGAACGGTACCTCCCGATATTCGGTATTTTGGAGGCTTTAGCTTCATTATCCCACCAAAATGGCTGAAATTTGGTATTTAGTTATCGTTGGGTGTATAGAATTTTCCACCTAAAACTTGTTGGTATAGGTCCACGTCTTCATATAGCCCCCATAGAACGGTACCTCCCGATATTCGGTATTTTGAAGGTTTTAGCTTCATTATCCCACCAAAATGGTTGAAATTTGGTAATTAGGCGGAGCTAAGTACTTTCGTAGATGAAAGGAAACTTATTATTCCATTATCTTTCAATTTGATTTTGGTGGAGGGTATAAAAAGTTCGGTCCGGCCTAACTTAACGTTTTCTTACTTGTTAACATAAACATAGCCACAGTTTCCACGCAAATTATCTTTTAAGGCCAATAATTTTTCACAAGTCGCGTGTTCTAAAAGGGTATACTTTGTCTTCAGCTATATTAAATTTTCAAAAATATTGGTTATAGACCCTCGTGGGCATAAACGCTGAGGGTATAATTAATAAAGGTAAAGCCAAAGTATGCACTATTATAATTCGCGAAATATTGTAATATACCAAAACACATGTTAATGAATGTTTTTTTAATTTTTTGTTAAAATAACAAATGCCATTGGCCAAAAATAACAAAAAAATGTCAAAATTTTGGTACTGCATTTGGCAACTCTGACAGCTATGACATGGACCTTTCTAAAAATACATTAGTTTTTGTTTCATTCGAACGCGATCTTCTTAAGAATAGCTTCAAAAGTCGGAACATTTGACTAATATTTTTTGTTGTAAGTACTCGTACACTCTATTTTTTAAGTGTAAGTAAATATATTCAAAATATGGCGAAACCAATACGTATAGCAACATATTATAGTGGATTTTGTTTGGCCAGTTTGTAAGGAGGAGGTAATAGCTTAGTTTTCATCAAAAAATAGTGTCTTAGCGTGTTGTGGAATTATAGTTAACTGCATATTTTCGTAGTGTATTTTTTAATGCCAATTCGATCATATACTTCAATTTGACATAAGGGTTTAGTCATGATGCCCACCTCGAGAATAATTTTCAAAGTAGGTCATGGGTTTAAGATTATTCAGTATTAAATTCAGCTGCCATCTAGCGCCAGACTATAAATGGTGGGTCGCTGACTAAAGCTGCCCTAGAATAGGGTTTCTATGGATATATTAGCATATAACTCTGTTATCTGACCACGTATATTAACATAATTGGCATCAGTGGCAAGATGAAGAAATCTTCTTCCAAATTTGTCTTACGTTGGCGGTACGTGTTACCAATTTTCAGACAAAAATTTTAATTTTTTTAATCCGCTAAATTGGTTGGATTTTATGTTGTTTTGGAGATTGTTTTGTTTCCCCAAGCCTATTTCTGCATCATAAGATAATAGGGACCTTTGGTTATGTCATTTTGTATTAACAGCATAAAACAATTCTTACCGTATACCCCCTCCAGAGGGGAAAAAGGGGAGAATGTTACGCTCGTGGTTTCTTAAAACACTCTTCGCAGCAGCACAAAGCTGTAACCGGCGCATTGGCTTGATTTTTACACTCTAAATATTTCAGGCCACTTTCTCCATACAAGTGGATCCACTGTATCAAAAATTGAATTGATAAATATAAAAAAAATAGTAATCATTCGAATCCCACTACCAAATAGGACTTAAAATGTTTGTACATTACACTCTATGTGAAGAGGGTATTATAAGTTTGATTTTTCCGAAAATTCATATAACACCGCGAAATATTCGTCGTAAGCCCCTCATGTGTTGTTACCAAAATTCATATCTCGACGGGATAAAGCGATTTTGATATGTGTGTCCGTCCATAAAAAATTTTAATCACGCTACAGACCGCAATTATAGACCAATGTTGCATGGAGGTCGGGTTCAGACCAGAATAAACCCCTATAGTTTTTGGCGATGATCACAAATTATTTAGGGGATGAAATGGACCAAAAACAACATTATGATCCTATTTGGTAGCGGCTCTGTAGGCCACAGTAATAGTCCGACCTGCGCGAAATTTTAAGTAAAGTTTGGATTTACAATAAGGAAGAAGGTCGCAATATCAAATGTAATCAGATAATATTTAGCGGGTTAAATGGACCAAAACTTTTGTAGGAAAATTTGTAAAATTTTTAATATACATCTTATATCTTCATACCTGGAAGATTCATTCCGCCTTCGTAAGTCAAATTCGGAAGATGAATTTTAACCCTTTCCATTGGTGTCAATTATGCGGATGTACGTGACCAGATAACAGAGTTCTTTCCTAGTATATGGAGCGTTAGAGGTTGAAGTTATAGCTCACAATTTTTCACAAGGTAAAAGTTTTAGTCAAGGAAGATGCCAATAATTTTGGATAATGATCAGATAGTATTTTGCGGGTGAAATTGACCATAACTTATGTGTGGAAAATATCCTAATTTAATTTTTGGAACATATTTTCTATTCTAGGGGACATATTTTGGCAAATTACGAATACGAAACCTGAAAACCAATCTTTGGTCATTCCCTTGATGCAAATTACATCAATGTAGCGGTAAGATAGCGGAACTACTGTCTACGATATAAGTGGGTTCCTTTATTGTTTTGACCTGTTTGTAAGGAAATACATTTACCTTGCATGTTACAATCATGATAGATAAGTCATGATATATAATTCTAAGTTTTTAATTGAGGTAAATTACAATGATGCACGGGGTCTCGAAGTTTTTGTGCCCCCTTTAGGCAAAAGTAATATAATACCTCGAAATATTGGTCGCTTTTGTATTGGTCACCGAAAGTCACCGAAAGCTATAATAAAAGTCTTTTGATATTTTTTCTTAATACAAATTTTATTTTTTAGGAAGCAATCGGTCTATCCATTAAAAGATAAGGAAAATAACATCTAACGTTTCGAATCCCAGCCTGGCTCATGCTGAAATTATTTTTTATTTTTGCCTTATTAAGGCGAAGGCCATTTATAGTGATATTTAATTAATTCTCTTTCGAGTTGAGCTGTTAGGCCTTTAGAAATACATTGAAAAATTAGGAGTCTACCGAAGTCCCACGCATCCAACCATTACACTACGTTTCACGGTTGGTTAAGCCGATCTTCAGGTGTATTAGGATGTTGTTGTTGTGGCAGACGAAGGCAAAGCTTGGAAACTAGTATAGACATATATCGCACTTCATTAGATAAATGTATATGCGAAATTATGTCAGTTAATTGAAACTCCAAACTTACCATAGTATTTTTGAACATTGAAAAATGGGATTACCAAGCAGGACTATAGGAAAAGTTTGGAGTTTCAATTAACTGACATAATTCCACCGAAATAAATTCCGTGTTAAACTAGTACCCAGGGTTAGTGGTGTAAGGTATCACATGGTCGGCCCCGTCCGACTATAGCCCTCTCTTACTTGTTTTAATTAATCGTAGTTTAATACAAAAAAAGATTCAAGAAAATATAAGAGTACAATTAATCATCGTTAAAAATTGATTTTAAATATTAAACCCAGACCACTGTGCAAATTTTTTCTATTTTTTATTAAATAGCTGAAAAACACCAGAAAATGCAAAAAAAAAGGTTTTTTAAATTGGACCAATATTAAAGAAGTTATGAGTATGGTCCGACGAATACAAGTTTTGGATTCCGAAACTAATCTGTATAGAATTCCCTACCCTCACTGTTCTCTCCTCAATATATAGTGTGATTCTTGTCCACTTTTCCACATCATGCAAATGGCTATGGGCGAATTTCGCACCATTTTTCTTAAGCAATTAATTGATTTGATTTTGTTTTACAAAAAACTTGCGAATGGAATTTTCCACAGTCAAGAATTTGTCGCTTAGACACAGTTTACCTTATTTGTTTTGCTATTGTTTGATTGATAAAAATTGATTTTAAATTTTAAATCGCGAAAATTCCATCCAAACCAACTGTGCACATTTTTTTATGTTTTGTATTAGATAGCTGATAAAACAACAAAAATATCAAAAAAAGATTTTTTTCTATTATGACCAATATCAAAAAAGTTATGAGTATTTCTGTGCACATAGTTTTTACAAAATTTTACATTTTCAAGGCGCGAACCGTTAGTCAAAAAAATTCTGAAAATATTTATTATATTTTTATATATTGAATTTAAAATTTAATGTTTTGTTGATATGCAGTTTCTACACATCAAAAAAATAAAGTAAATCAAAAACCTCATCTTGAAAAAGTGTCCGGTTTCACTCAGAAAATCCCATACATCTTTTTTTCAAACGTTCTTATATTTTTTGTCGAAGTTAGACGGTGTGTTATGTAATTTAAAATACTTTACTTCACACTTTTATTTAATTCTTCTTTCATTCACATCTTTCACTTGAAATTGTGTAAACAATTTAATTGCATTGAATTTGCCACATATTTTATAAACCCAAAACATACATTTCAAATCACGTATTTGCAGCAAATGATTGGCATATCTGAAAGTAAATAAAAAGTTGATATTGGAAATTACTATTTGAATATTGTGAAATATCATTCAATTCGTGCCACTCAGAGCACAAAATGTTGTTTTCAACATTGATTTAATAAAAAGATTAAGGTGATACTGTTAGTTAGCAGTTGAACAGTTAATTGTTTTGGTTCAGTTTTATTTATTTCTTGTGTATCAAAGACGGACGTAAATATCCATCAAGGAAACTAAAGTTAGCATATGAAATTTATATCGTTATAGTTCACAGAACATAGGAGAAGAAATTGAACAAATTATTCCATCATCGAATTTGATGTGAGTCTAGAAGAACGATTACGATGTTCAAAGAGTGGACCAAATCGAGAACTAACTTTAGGGGCCATAAATCTTCGGGGTAATTATCTCATTCATCAGTACAGACTTACCCCCGAAAAATAGAAACCTTTGTGTGGGAGGTATCCGAATTGTACCGAACAAGATTTAAGTGTGAAAAAAATTAAAATGCACTAAGGTTTGAAGGATGTTAATCACTCCTTTCGCTAAAAATTTCCAAACGATCGTCGAACAGCCCTTAATCTTCACTAAATCAAAAATGTTGAACTATTTTTAAGAGATAGATCTTTTTGGAACTTGATGCATGCTTGGCAGACATTTTACAATGTGCAATGTTTCGACTCAATCCCTAAGTTTTCGGGCTTATCCGTCATTTCAGTTGGTACTGGCAGAGTTATTTAGAGCTATTGGAACATTATGTCTGTTCCAGAACTGCAAGGATCTACTAATATCATAAAGGCAAAATTTTTATCGTAGGTTCTGTAATAGACATATTACAGGCTCTGGAATAGACATACTATCTCAAGAAGAATGGACTTGCCCAAAACCAAAAAAATGTTCCGTCGAGAAAAGGCATCACGAGCAGTGTTGTCGTCATTTTGACGATTTTTTGGCCCAAAATTGAAAAATGACGATTTGACGATTTTATGGTCCAAAATGACGATTTTTCACTTAAGCCAGAAATGCACGAAATAAAAGACGATAACTACATTTTGACAAAAGTTTCACGAAAAATTTTAAGGAAAGCAATGTTCCAAACTCGATTTTTTAGCTTTTTAAAGTTTTATAGCAATGTCCAGACGGATTGGCAATATTTAGGCACATATCTAGCATATCTAGGCACAGGTATTTTTTAGTTTTTGCCCCACATTCAAATTACATGAACTGAAAATTTTCCTTTAGTTTTGGTAATAGATGAAAATCTTCCTTAAAAAGTTTTCGAGATAAAATATTAAATATATATATATATATATATATATATATATATATATATATATATATATATATATATATATATATATATATATATATATATATATATATATATATATATATATATATATATACTAGCAGACCCCGGTCCGCGTTGCTGGCCCGTCGTAATGAGTTTTAATGACAACTTTTTATCGACTTTATCCTTGACAATTCAAAAATAGGTATTTTCTACCTCACTTCTTCGGTCCATTGTCAAACCGAGAGGGATTTTTTGTCTGTAACCTTTCTTTTCTCTTTCTTTATCCTAAAGCGACCTAATTTTAAAGGTTAATAAGTGGTTAAATCGAATTATGCCGCTTATTGAGACTTATATGTTTTAGCTTTTCATGGCTGATGGACCGTTGAACCTCACCATTCAAGTAAATTTGTAAATATATATTTTTTCTTGATCGGGGGCGCAACCACCGTTGTCTCGAAAACTAATTTGCAACCCGATGCACTCATAAGTTTAGCAAATATAGCGATTATAAAATAATAGGCCCCGAAATTCGTCTACAAATATATAGCATTTTGGACCACGGGACATTCCTGAACATTTTCGGAATATTAGGTTCAGTAGTTTTGGAAAAATAATGTTTTGAAAAGAGTGGGCGTGGTCATCAGTTTTCAAGATATAACATATTAAAAAAGTAGGCCTGGTCCGGTATCTTGGCTCCAAATATGTACCTAGGGTGCACACAACTTCATTGCCTACCAAAATGTATGCTGAAACCGATATAATCACACATTTGGCTTATATATAGCGTTTAACAGAAAGGCATGGGGAAGGTACCCCACCTCTTCCGAAATTCATAATATATATGCATAAAAACGGCAAACATTGAGCTTCTTTCGCAAATTTTATGAAAATCCCTTCAGTAGTATTGGAGTTATGACATATTAAAAAAAACAGGTTTGGTCGGGCCTATAGGCCCTAAAGAAGTACCTAGATTGTAGATTAATCCGTAAATTTTTAATTCGATACATGCATAATTTTTGCAAATATAACGTTTTTTAAATATATCACATAGGGGAGGTACCCCGCTCCCTCTGGAATTCAATAAAATATGTAACCTGTTTTCGGGGGGCGTGGTAAGCTTTTCTTTCCAAAAAACCTAAGTTGGATTATGACAGCATTTGATTTTTATTCATAAAGGTAAGGCGTTTTTTTCAAATATGCCTCCTTCAAAATTCAAGAAAATATGCCCGTACATTCCCTGACATTTTCAGGAAAATCGGTTCAGTAGTTTTGTAGATGTAACATATTGTTACGAATGTAACTGATAGGTTTAAGTTAGTTTAGTTTAATTTCCGTTAATTTAAAAATTTGAATTGTAACGTAAAGTTTTATTACGCAGTTACTTTATTTAAGCAACAACAACTACCATGTAGAACTCTCTTCATTATTCTGGATGTTACCTTTTATTAATGTGCGTTTGTTTTGTTTTGCAACAATCATGTAATTATTGTTAGTTTGTTACTTCCTTATTTCTTAAATTTGTTGTTGTAATTACGTCACTCGTATTTCACCCATGTATGTATGTGAATGTGGTTGTTCGCTTATTGCGAATGTGCGTCTGTGTGTTCGTTGCACAGATTCGAGATGTTGCCAGATTTCTAGATAATTCTAGACCAAGGAGATTTTGGGTATAAATATGAGATTCCGGCCAAACAGTGAGCAGTTGTGAACTTTATACCGAAGTGTAAACATCGACTAGTAAAGAAGTAAAGTAAAGCTGTGTACTTAGCTATAACAGTCAGTTCCGAATAAGTGTAATAAAGTAAATAAAGCATTGTAGAAACGTAATCTAAAACGAACCCTGTTTTATTTGGTACAAATCGTATCGGGGAATAAAACAACGTCTACACGGAGATTAGTTAAATCTAATTCCGTAACAATTGGTGTCAGCAGTGAGATTACGATCATCCTACAATGAAGTTTAAGGATCTACGAGTGGAAGACTTGAAGAAGGAGCTAAGTAAGTTGGAGTTGTGTTCTACTGGCAACAAGGCCGAACTACAAAAACGCTTGTTGGAAGAGTTCGAGCGCCGTGGAATGAACATCGATGCATATGAGTTCGACAGTAAAGAGGAAGCCGAGTTATCGGCAAAGGGCGAATCCAGCGTTGAGGAAGTTTCGTCTGTAGCTGCCAGGGGTGACGATTTGAAATCAATGCTGGCTATGATGATGGAGAAATTCGATGCTAAAATGGAAGAAAATTCCAGAAAGAGCGAAGAAAATTCCAGAAAATTAGAGGAAAAGTTGGAGGAGAACTCTAGAAAAATCACCGAAAACTTAATGGCAGAAAATTCTAGGATGTTTGAAGAAAATTCAAGAAACTTAAAAGAGGAGTTGGAAGAGAATTCTAGAAAAATTAACGAGAAACTCGAGAACATCACGATGGTGATTGAAAAGAGAGTAGAAAACGTGGAGGTACAAATGAAAGAGTTGGATAAAAAGATTTTGTCTGTTGACGAGAAAGTTCTGGCCCATGATGAGAAATTTGTGAACCTTGAGAAGAAAATGTCGGAACTGGAAATCAAAGGCGGCCCAGTGAGAGCTATCCATAACGCGTTAAAAATTAAGCCTCCAGTGTTCGACGGCTCTACCTCTTTCAATGTGTTCAAATTACAGTTCGAGACAGTGGCTGCTAGAGATTCTTGGAACGACAACGAAAAGGCGGTGTCACTCCTTATGGCATTGAAGGGTGATGCTGCTGACGTATTACAGAGTATTCCCGCCGCTTCTAGAAACAGTTATGGGGATATAATGGCTGCTCTCGAACGCAAGTACGGTGGCGAACATAAGCAAAACATCTACCTGATGGAATTAAGGGGAAGAGTACAGAAGCCAAATGAGACCTTACAGGACTTCGCAACGGAAGTAGAACGTTTGGTGCTAATGACGTATCCAGGAGAAAACCATCCATTGTTGGACCGTATGAAAATCGAAACATTTGTGAATGGTATACGTGACGCCGAGATCAAACGTGCAACGTATGCGTCACCAAAATCGTCATTTGCTGAAACCGTGTCGTACGCCCTTACACAAGAGACGGCAAGAATAATCACCAATCCCCAGACTCACAAGGTCCGCCAACTGGATACCGAGTTCGATGAACCCAAATATCGTGTTAACGAGATCGAGGCAGCAATGAAGCGGGTATTACAAGGAAGGTATACGGCAGCACCAACTAAGGCCAAGGGTAGGTGTCACAATTGCGGCAAAATGGGTCATTTTGCGCGTGAATGTAGAGCGAAGCGCAAGCGATCGAGGTCATCGTCACCATCCCCGTCAAAAGAAAGTAAAAGAGTGGCTCAACGTGCTGCAAATGAGTCACCGTTAAACTAAATCGAGCCAGTCCAGCGGGGCGTGAACTGGCTCCCATCGACGACGGCCCCACAATCTCCATAGCGATTGTACAGCAGAAAAACCACAACCTTACAACAACTGGTTACATCAATGGCAACAAGCGAATTCTGACCTTGGATACAGGCGCATCAAAGTCAATCATCAGATCAGATCTGGCAAAAGGAGAGATAACCCCACTAAATGGAGTCAGACTGCGCACAGCAACGGGGGAGCCTGCGGCAGTACATGGAAAGATAACCGTGAGACTTACTATTGCCAATAAATCGGTCGATTACGAGTTTATAGTGGCTGATATCGTAGACGAAGTTATCATAGGCGCAGATTTTATGATTGCCTTTGGTCTTAATCTGGATATGAAAGAACGTGTGATGACATGGTCCAATGTGGAAATTCCATTAAATATGGGCTACGATGAAAACACACCTATTAGACGTCTGACTACGGAACATCCAGAGATTATACCGCCTTGTGCCGAAACATTGATATGGGTACCAATGGATGGAGATTGTGGAGTCGGGAAATTGTGGGTGGTGGAACCAGCAGAGAACAAAAATAGTAACATCTTAATAGCGAATGCCCTGGTGAAAAGCAACGACGATGGATTGATTCCAGTTAGAGTTTTGAACCTGTCAGATAAGCAAGAACAAATTTGCCAATTTTCCGACGTTGGACAATGTACACCAGCCGAAGCTGTAATCAATTTGGAAGATAACACCGGAAAATCAGCAGCCACGGAAAAGAAGCACCTCGATGGTTACATCAAAGAGTGGACACAGAACTTATTACCTTCCGAGAAGAACAAGGCCAAGCAGTTATTATGGAAACATGCCTCTACCTTTGCGTCTACAAAAGGGCATCAAGGAAGAACATCGGTGGTGAAACATGAAATAAACACAGCAGACGCAAGACCAATAAAACAGGCCCCAAGAAGCGTTCCACTGGCAAAAAGGGACGAAGTCCAGAAGTTGATAAGCGAAATGGAGGAGAGTGGTGTGATCGAACCGTCGTCGAGTCCCTGGTGTTCCCCAGTAGTTCTGGTCAAGAAGAAAGATGGAAGCACCAGATTTTGTGTGGATTACAGAAAACTAAATGATGTCACCAAGAAAGATAGCTACCCGCTCCCAAGAATCGATGACAAACTAGACACCTTAGCCGGGACGTCATGGTTCTCTACCCTCGATCTGCAGAGTGGTTACTGGCAGGTAGAGATTGCCGAAAAAGATAAGGAAAAGACAGCGTTTGGCGTTAACGGCGGTCTCTGGCAATTTAATGTCATGCCATTCAGGCTCTGCAACGCCCCGGCCACCTTTGAAAGGCTGATGGAGCGGGTGCTGAAAGGATTGCAGTGGAAGTCGTGCCTTATATACTTGGATGACATCATAGTCATGGGACAGACCTTCGACGAACACCTCACGAATTTAAGGAATGTACTCCAGCAGCTATCGTCTTCGGGTCTGAAACTTAACCCGAAGAAGTGTAACCTCTTCCGGCGAGAGGTGAAGTTCCTGGGGCACCATGTGACGACGGAGGGCGTATCGACGGATAGCGAGAAGATTAAAGCCGTCAGAGACTGGCCGCAGCCTCGAAACCTCCATGAGCTGCGAAGTTTTCTGGGTCTCTGCACCTATTACCGTCGGTTTGTCCCCAATTTTGCCAGCATTGCCGCAAGCTTACACCGATTGACTCAAAAAGGGCAGACATTTCTGTGGAGCAACGATCAGGAAGAGGCATTCCAAAAACTCAAGGACATGCTCTGCACAGCCCCTCTTTTGGCGTACCCTGTACCCGGCGGTAAGTTTGTGTTGGACACTGACGCCAGTGCATACGGGATCGGTGGTGTCCTTTCCCAGGAAATAGACGGCCAAGAAAAAGTCATCGGGTACTACAGCCGAACATTGTCAAAGCCTGAGAGGAATTACTGTGTGACGAGGAGAGAGCTGCTGGCAGTTGTGGAGAGTATCAAACACTATCACAAATACCTGTATGGACAGCCCTTCCTGCTAAGAACCGATCATTCCGCCCTGCGATGGCTGCTCCAGTTTAAGAACCCGGAAGGTCAATTGTCCCGCTGGATCGAGAGGCTTCAGAGTTATGACCTAAGTATCGAGCACAGAAAAGGTGGAAAACACGGTAATGCTGATGCCCTGTCTCGTCGGCCATGCAAAATTGAATGTAGACATTGCTCGAAGGCTGAAGCCAAAGCAAGCATCGTCGATGTCCGGCTACTGCAGGTTGAGTCCGGTGAGGATTGGTCGGCGGAACAAAGAAAAGATCACACCCTAGGCAAAATAATTTCTGCTATGGAAACGGGCGAGCGCCCTAGTCGCAAAGAAATAGCGCCCGAAAGCCCACTTTTGAAATCTTATTGGGCCCAGTGGAACAGTCTACTTCTAATAGATGGGTGCCTACATCGTAAGTGGGAGAGCGACGATGGAAAAATTCACCGCAACTTGATTGTCGTACCAGACTCCAAAATAAAAGATGTCTTGTCAGAGTTTCACGATGGGCCAAGTGGAGGACACCTTGGTGTGACAAAGACTGCTGAAAAGGTAAAGCAGAGGTTCTACTGGGTCGGCTGTCAGAAATCCATCGCAGACTGGATTGCCAACTGTGAGAGGTGTATAAGAGCTAAAGGTCCAACCCGGAAGAGTCGAGGCCACATGCAACAGTATAATTCAGGAGCTCCATTTGAAAGAATCGCAATGGATGTGGCTGGACCGTTTCCAATAAGCGACTCTGGAAACCGGTATGTCTTAGTGGTCATGGATTACTTCAGCAAATGGCCAGAGGTTTATGCCATTCCCAACCAGGAAGCCAAGACAATAGTGGATGTGTTTAGCAAGAATTGGATTTGTCGCTATGGTGTCCCATCCGAGGTTCATTCCGATCAAGGAAGAAATTTTGAGTCAGCGATCTTCAAAGAAATGTGTGACACCTACGGAATCAAGAAAACGAGGACAACGCCTCTGCATCCACAATCAGATGGCATGGTGGAAAGATTCAATCGCACCCTGGAAGAGCATCTACGAAAGGTGGTAGATAGCGGCCAAAGAGACTGGGATGAGCATATTCCAAAATTCCTACTAGCCTATAGGTCGGCCATTCATGACTCCACATCTCGAACTCCAGCCAGAATTTTGTTCGGGAATGAATTAAAGCTGCCTGGTGACTTGATCTTCGGTGCCACACCAAACCCCGAAACTGATAACGATGAAAACAGTCAAAACTCTTTCAGTGAAGTCCACGATGCAGTACGCCATCGGATAAAAATGGTCAGCAACCGCATGAAGGCGAGATACGATCGAGCGGCAAATACTGATGGGTTCCAAGAAGGGCAACTGGTACTATTGTTTAACCCACAACGGAAAAAAGGACTATGCCCCAAATTACAAACGCACTGGGAAGGCCCCTACAAGGTAGTCACGAAAATAAATGACGTCGTGTATCGCATACAGAAGAGCGACAGCCCTAGATCAAAGATGAAGGTGGTACATCTAGAACGGTTGGCCCGCTATGGAACGAGAACTGTGCCAGGTCATGAGGAACAGGCTTAAGCGGGAGGCAGTGTTACCAATGCCCATACCACAGAGAGGGAACTGTGCCTATTCGGGACGAACAGGCTTAAGCGGGAGGCAATGTTACGAATGTAACTGATAGGTTTAAGTTAGTTTAGTTTAATTTCCGTTAATTTAAAAATTTGAATTGTAACGTAAAGTTTTATTACGCAGTTACTTTATTTAAGCAACAACAACTACCATGTAGAACTCTCTTCATTATTCTGGATGTTACCTTTTATTAATGTGCGTTTGTTTTGTTTTGCAACAATCATGTAATTATTGTTAGTTTGTTACTTCCTTATTTCTTAAATTTGTTGTTGTAATTACGTCACTCGTATTTCACCCATGTATGTATGTGAATGTGGTTGTTCGCTTATTGCGAATGTGCGTCTGTGTGTTCGTTGCACAGATTCGAGATGTTGCCAGATTTCTAGATAATTCTAGACCAAGGAGATTTTGGGTATAAATATGAGATTCCGGCCAAACAGTGAGCAGTTGTGAACTTTATACCGAAGGGTAAACATCGACTAGTAAAGAAGTAAAGTAAAGCTGTGTACTTAGCTATAACAGTCAGTTCCGAATAAGTGTAATAAAGTAAATAAAGCATTGTAGAAACGTAATCTAAAACGAACCCTGTTTTATTTGGTACAAATCGTATCGGGGAATAAAACAACGTCTACACGGAGATTAGTTAAATCTAATTCCGTAACAATATTTTAAAAAGTGGGTGTGGTCAAGCCATTGGATCCTAAAAAAGTGGGTAAGGTCTTCCGAAATAGATACATTCGTAATTATCTAAAAATATAATATTTTTAAAAAAGTAGGGTATAGGGGAAATTCAACTGAATTTGTAGCCTATTTTAAGCGTGGGACATCCTTGTACATTCCCTGGCAATTTCAGGAAAATCGGTTCAGTAGTTTTTGTAGAAATGATAAAAATTTAAAATTGAAAAAAGTGGGCGTACATTTTCTTTGCATAAAAAATATCGAAATCGGTCCAGCCGTTCTCAGCTGATACCATGACCAACGAACGACATTTGATTTTTATTTTTTAAGATTTTAAAGTTTATACAAATCGCGACTTCCTTGAAAATCCTTTCAGTAGTTTTGTAGATATAACCTAATTAGAAAGTGAGCGTGGTCGGATCTTAAGTCCCAAAATAAGTACGTAAGGTTGGAGACACAATCGCCATTGACTCGCAAATAAATTCCGAAACCGATACATTCGTATTTGTTGCAAATATTGCATTTTTACAAAAATAGGGCATAGGGGAAGTACCCGCCCGATCCGAAAGTCAAAAAATATGTAGCCTATTTTTATCGGGGTCCAACCCTGTACATTCGCTGAAAGTTTCAGGAAAATCGATTCAGTAGTTTCGTAGATATAACATATTTAAAAAAGTGGGCGTTGTCCAGTCTAATGCCCCAAATAAGCGCGTAAGGTCGGAGACACAATCGCCATTGACTCGGAAATTAATTTTCCAAGCGATACATTTGTAATTGTTGCAAATATTGCATTTATACAAAAATAGGGCATAGGGGAGGTACCCCACCCGATCCGAAATTCAACCAAATGTGTAGCCTATTTCAACAGGGGGCCATCGCTCTACGTTCCCTGAAAATTTCAGAAAAATCTGTAGAGTAGTTTCGTAGATATAACATATTTATAAAAGTGGGCGGAAAAGTGGGCGTGGCCAATTTTTCTTTGCATAAAAACCTAAACTGGACTATGACTAACATTTCCACAAAAAATTATCCAAATCGCTCTAGCCGTTTTCAACTGATTCAATTACCAACAAACGACAATTGAGTTTCATATATAAAGATATATATATATATATATATTTTGTTATAAAAAATATGAGTCCAGCTTTATTAACTTCCTACAAATGCCCTCTTTAAGTTGTCAGCCAGTTTTGAATGAAAATTTTTACCGATTTTCGACTGCCCAACAACCAAAATGTACGTGTACGGACAAATATGGACAGTCACACTGTCAAGCAAGCGATATTTGAGCTAAGCTACCATTTAAAATGGCAATGTGTACCCAGCTTTACCACACTGCATTGCTTCAAACTCGATAACCATAGGAAAACTATCATCTTCTGAAAGCTGTTTTTATAGCAGTAATTAAATGATATTGGGTTAGAATTATTGCTGTGGATTGTATATCTTATGTTGTCAATCTCATTCACAAAAATAGCAGCGAAAAATCGCATTAAACGGTAACCAAACCGAGTTTTGGACCATGTTGACGGTTTTTCAAATATTGTTGATTTTTTTGACGATTTCTGATGAAAAACTGTCGGCAACGCTGATCACGAGCCCAACCTGTAACAAAAAATTTCATTCCGATTTGACAGGAGTCCCTAAACTGTACTTGTGTCAAAAATTTAGAAAATGTGTGTGGGAGGTTCTCGATGGAGTGGACCGATGTAGTTCTACATATGTATATATAATTGGAGGAAATATTACGACATGCAACGTTTGGACCTAATCGAGATTTATGTGTAGCGCCCACCATTTTAACGAATATTTTGGACCTAATGTGTGGGAGGTACCAGAAGTCGTGGACCGATATGGTCCATCTTCGAACTTCAACTATTTTTGGACAAATTTTGAACAGAATAGGATAATCCGTCGGTAGTTATCGCGCGATCCAACAAGACAGACAGACGGACATGGCTAAATTGACTACAAATTGTCTGAAACGGATTTCGTCCAAACATACTACAAAACAAACCATTATTTCCACTAGACTCATTTTGGTGATACTGATACCCAGTGTTCAGTTAAAATAGGAAAGAACATTTCCTCTGGGGTTGCTCAGTAAAAAAAGTAATTGATACCTTTTAGAAGATTGCTGCTTAAGTGGGTCTGGCAGTAAACGGCGATAAGACAAAGCTGATGGTATAGACGCGAAATGTGTCCCTGTAACTCGATCTAATTGCGGAAATTGGTTCATATAATTTTGAGGTAGTTAAAGACTTGGTCTACCTCGACTACGCCATAAACACAAAAAACAACATCTGTTGTGAAAAAAGAAGAAGATGCTAATTTTTTGCTAAGTAAACAAATTAAAAACAAAACCACATATTGTCAAACTAAAATATAACTTTAGAAAACACTGATACTACCCGTGCTAATGTATGATTCCGAAGCCTGGGTACTTGCGCAAGCAGATGAGACAGTGTTTAGGAGAAAAAAATCTTCGAAAGATTCATGAACAATGAGCTGTATCTGCTATACGACGACATCAGTACAGTTAAACATATCGAGATATAACGATAGGCTAGGCCATGTCATAAAAAAACTAGCTATCATGAACCCGCCAAGGAGGAGTATAAATACGGGCCGACAAGTGGAAGACGAGATCGAAAAGCACGGTATTCTAAAGTGGCAAAATAAAGCAACAAATAGAGAAGAATGGAAATATTTTCTTAATGCGGCAAATGTTCTGTAAAAAGCCAACAACTAATTACATTAGCGTAAAGACAGAGAGAATAAAAACGAAGGATGTTCATCGATGTCTATGATCAATATCTCATTTTGATGTGCTTATTCGTGAAAGACTTGAACCTTGGAGGTACCTAAAGGAATGGACCGACATAGTCCATTTTGGAAGTGTGCCTAGTTTGGGAGTCATTCCTCACGATAGGACCATTATATCAGGAAACATGGACTTACCCACGAAAAACATCATATCGCTGTACACAGGGATACTAGGAGTACCTTTGGTAAAACTTTCCAAAGGATTCTCGCACAGTCCCTTAACGGCACTTTAACAAAAATGTTGATCAAGCAATAGACCGAGAAGGTCCACTTTTGAACATAAACTAAGTTTGGACAAAAAACGTGGAGATCCAAAGTTTGGACCAAATCGATTGCCCCGTTTAAGAGATATCGCGCATACCATTTTAGCGAATAGTTTAGAACATTTCTGGGGGAGGTACCGGAAGGAGTGGACCTATATGCACCACTTTCGAATTTCATCTAATGTAGAAAGAGAAATATTACGATATGCAAAGTGAAGACCATCACAGTATTCGGTTCGGGAGTTGTCGTGCGCACCAGCCACTTCACATGCTGGCCGTAGGGGGTTTTCACAGTTTTCTGTTAATTTTGTCAAGAAGTTTGAACTTGCCATTGAAAAAAATTGTATCATCGTTATAGGTGCTTTGAGTGAAACATGTTGCCAGAAAAATCAAAACGATTCGGGAGAAGGTCCTAACCTGCGCTTTTCAGAAATTTGGTATGTGAGGTATCCGAAGGAGTTGACATATATCGTCCATATTCTAACCTAACGTATGTCTCGTAGAAATATTACGATGTCCAAAGTATGCACCAAATCGGTTACTGCCTTCGAGAGTTATTGTGCGCATCATTTTAGCGAAAAGTTTTAAACTTGAGGTACCCAAAGGAGTGGATCGATAATTTTGGGCAAAATGTTACGATTGCCAATTTTTGGATCGAATCGGTTTATCCGTTCGAGAATTACAGCGCGCTCCATTGCGGGTTTTTAAAGCTTTCATTTCATTTTCTCAGGAAGTACGGACTTGCCCCTGAATAAAATTGCGCCGTTGCTTCAAGAAAAAAAATTGGTGAGAGGATCTGCACTTTTCCGAAATTTTGTGTGGGAGGTACCCGAAGGAGTGACCCGAACATTATATATAATATATAATAATAATTGTTCCACAAATATCCCAGGCGGGACAGGGGAGACTTCTCTCATATCAATGAGGGCACCCCGATTCACATTAGCTCAATGATATGGGACCTACTGTTTAGCGCCGAGTCCGAACCCACGACCTTCAGCGTGCAAGGTGGGTGTGCATACCATTGCACCACGGTGCCTTTTAGAAATATTACGATTTGCAAAGTATGGACCAAATCGGTTAATCCGTTTGAGAGTTATTGTGCGCTCCAGTCAGCCAGACAGACGGACGGATATAGTTAAATCAACTCCAAATTGTTTGAAACGAATTTCGTCCAAACATACTTGGGGTCTAAATCCATTATTTCGATAAGGCAAATTTTGCAATAGTCCAAAACTTTTCGCTCAAATGGTGCTCGAGGTCAGTAACAGATTTGGTCCATACTTTGCACTTCAAAATATTTCTACGAGACATGTGAACTCCTTCGGGTACCTCCAACTCAAAATTTCGGAGAAGTGCAGTTTAGGACCTCCTCTCGAATCGTTTTGATTTTTCTTTCAACAGGTTGCACTCAAGGCCCCTATTACTATGGTAAACGTTTTTTTATTGGCAAGTCCATACTTATTAAAAAATCACCTACGGCCCGAAAGTGTAATGACTGGTGCGCACTACATCTCTCGAACCGAATGACCCACACTTTGGATACCCTAATATTTCTTCGAATATTAGACAACAAATTCGAAGGTGGTGCGTGTAGGTCCACTTCTTCCAGTACCTAACCCACAAAAGTTCGAAAATGTTACGCGCGATATCTCATGAACGGAGACAACCGAATGGTCCAAACATTGGATATCGATATGGCTTGGATGTTATATGTCAAAATATCCAATAAACTTGGCAAACGTACGATAAAAAAAAAATCAAAGTCAAGGGAGGCTCGATTTTCACCGTACTTTTTGGCTAAGTACAATCCCAGGAATCAGAAACGCGAAGATGTTCTAATCACCGCACCCTATATCTGTCTATCATTTCAAATATTATTGGAATGCATATAAAATAATTGTCTGTGATAATTTCATTTACATAAATATTTGCTCAAAAGACCACAAACCTAATTAATTTTAATTATACGTCTTAATTTATTTCATACAAAGATACATGCTGAATTTGCCATGATTTCACAAATTCTCCTTCATAGCCACAAAAGTTATGGTTATGCAGGATGAACACTTTTCAGTATGGATGTAAAAGTTAACTACACAAATTAGATTTTCTAAGGATTATTCTGCTTAATCCTTTTGCAGCAATTCATAGGACTTACATTGAGTGAGGATTTTTGATATGTGAACGTAGAGAAATGTAAGTATGAAGGGGAATGCTAATGCCTTTGTATACAAATGGTGGGAAAGTCAAAGAGTATAAAAAATATTTTTACCCATACAATGCAGCAATCAGTAACCACACAAGAGACAACATCTAGTCTGTAAACTAAGGGTGATATCTGTGCTGCCGCTAATGGAGTCAATTGGGAATCAAAATGTTCAACTTCATTACGAAAATAAAAACAAGCATTTTGGGTATGGAAACCACAGAATTTTTGCAAAATCATTTTGAAAATGTAGTTCCTGTATTTGTGGGGTTTTTGACTACCGTTTGGCCTTCCCTCGTGCTTAGGAAAGGAAGCTTTGAATACAAACAACAAATATCCTTATAAACAAAGCACAAACCGAAGTTTGTATTGTTGGTATTCGTTTACTAATGGGGAATTCCGTTTAATGTCGCCTTAAATTGGCATATGGGTTTATTTGGTGTAACTACCCAGCAAAATTTGAAGGTTCAAAGGAAGACGTGAAAGATCCGATCTTTTCATTAGAATTTGAACCAATGCAAAGGAAGTCGTGAAAGATCCGATCTTTTCATCAGCATTTGTACCCATTCCATTGATCCAACAGAGGTGATGTTTGTGTTTTTATTTACACACCTGTTTATTTTCATTTTGGTATGTTCCAGCGCTGTAAAAATTTACTAATTCTTACTATTTTTTCCGATAACATAAAGGAAAAATTGTTATCGTAGTAAAAATTAGTAGATTCTTGCAGGTTCTGGAACAGACCAAAGTTGTTAGAACTGTCGTCGTGATGTTGTCTTACATTTCTCTCATATCAGACAACTAAAACTTCTAAACAATTGGTATTGTATGAAGCTCGAAATGTCTACAATAAAAATGAAGTCCCAATCATCGAGATAAAAATAGAATCGGACTGCACACATTGCTATTTTAAGAGTTCTCTTGTCTGTTCTAAATCTGACATAGAAAGAAATCAATCAAATCTCGCTTCTTGGAATTTGAAAAAAGTCCGAAACGAAAAGGAACAAGAATCTGAAAGTAAAGAAGAAACGACTTTTGGAATGAAACAATTAAAATAAATTAATTAAGCATAAATGGTATCCAGAAAAAGTCTCTCCTTCCCGTTCGTTACATTTTGTTCTTAGAGATCCCTAACGCAAGCCGGGTTGTAGATCCCTACATATTTTCGTCACTAAACAATAGAGTATTGCTCTGTTCCAGAACTGCAAGAATCTACTAATTTTAACTATTTTTTCCGATAACATAGAGGAAAAAATGTTATCGTAGTAAAAAATAGAAGCTTCTTGCAGGTTCTGGAACAGAGCATATAAATTTCCAAAATGTTATAAAATAACAAAATTATAAAATAAAAGTAATTTACGAAATAAAAATACTAAAAGGAGTGCATTTGCAGTCCATGTCGAAATCTGAACTGGTGATGGGAAGATAAAAAAATAACTTTTGTAAGATGAAAGAATATCAGTTGCGGAGAACGGAGGAAGTAATCTTTTGCGTTGCAGCGGTGGTGATTACATTGCAATTTTGGATGTAAATTTTATTTATTTATTTATTTATTTATTTATTTATTTATTTATTTATTTATTTATTTATTTATTTATTTATTTATTTATTTATTTATTTATTTATTTATTTATTTATTTATTTATTTATTTATTTATTTATTTATTTATTTATTTATTTATTTATTTATTTATTTATTTATTTATTTATTTATTTATTTATTTATTTATTTATTTATTTATTTATTTATTTATTTATTTATTTATTTATTTATTTATTTATTTATTTATTTATTTATTTATTTATTTATTTATTTATTTATTTATTTATTTATTTATTTATTTATTTATTTATTTATTTATTTATTTATTTATTTATTTATTTATTTATTTATTTATTTATTTATTTATTTATTTATTTATTTATTTATTTATTTATTTATTTATTTATTTATTTATTTATTTATTTATTTATTTATTTATTTATTTATTTATTTATTTATTTATTTATTTATTTATTTATTTATTTATTTATTTATTTATTTATTTATTTATTTATTTATTTATTTATTTATTTATTTATTTATTTATTTATTTATTTATTTATTTATTTATTTATTTATTTATTTATTTATTTATTTATTTATTTATATATTTATCCATTTTCCAAAAAAAGACATGAAAATGGCATGCCAAGGGGTTGGTGAAAATGACATGTCAAAGAATGGGTGAAAATGACGTGTCAATGCATTGGTTAAAATGACATGATTAGGATGCAAAAAGAACGTCATCTTTTGGGCGTCACACTCATATAAAATTCATGAGTGAAAATGACAAAAAGATGACATGCCAGATCACTTGCACCCATGATTCAACTCATGATTTTTCATCGATGATTTTACTGGGTAAGCGGGCAATTTTAAATATTAAATTCTAAACTTAAATTATTTAAAATATAAAATTTTAAAATTGTAAATTTTAAATTATAAAATTAGAATTTAAAATTTAAAGTTTAAATAAATAAATTTAAATTTTAAAATGTTAATATAAATTTTATTTTTTGTAATTAAAATTTTAAATTTAATATTTAGAAATTAAAATTTTAAATTTAATATTTAGAAATTAAAATTTTAAATTTAAAATAATAGTTTTAAATTTAAAATCCGGTTTTAAATTAAAATTTTGAACTATAAATATTAAATTTTAAAATTCAAATTTTGATGTTGAATTTTAAATATTAAATTTTTAAATTTATATTTTAAATTTAAAATTGTGATTAAAAAAAAAATAAAATTTAAATTAAATTAAAATTTTAAAATGCATTATTTTTTAAATTTTGTTTAAAATTTAATTTAAAATATTAATTTTTCCTTTTGTTAATTTTAAATATTAAGTTTTTAAATTTTAGGAGGTTAATTAAAAATTTTTATTTTTTAATTTAAATTGTAAATTTATAATTTTAAAATTTAAATTTTTTAATTTTTATTTTCTAATTTTGAATTTTTATTTTTATTTTTAAACTTTGAATTTAATTTTTTTCATTTTAATTTTAAAGTTTTTATGTTTTAATCGTAAATTTTTAATTCTAACTTTTTATTTTTTTTTTTTTAATTTTTGTTTTTGCATTTTTATTTTTTAATTTTATATTTATAGTTTTAATTTTTAAATTTAAAATTTTTAATTTTAAATTGTTATGTTTAAGTTTATTTATTTTTTTTTTAATGTAAAATATTTAATTTTTAGTTTTAAATTTTAATTTTTAATTTTAAATTTTCATTTTAAATTTAATTTCTCTTTTTGAAATTTTTAATTTTCTATTTTTAAATTCAATATTTAATTGTCAATTTAAAATGTTCATTTTCTAATTTTAGTTTTTAAATTTAGATTTTAAATTTTTAACTATTTTCAAATTTAACGATATAGTTTTTATATATTTATCTATATAGTTTACCCAACGATATTAGCCCTCTGTAAACGTGTATTCCATTTTTAACTGTATTTTCATAGTTTTCCTTTTGATTTTTAGCCGTGTTGCACAGTGTAATTTTTTCGACGTTCAACGATTTTTGTGCACAAGATTGAATTTCCTTGAAATACACCCATTTCCGTTTCGCACATCCTGTTGATTTCCAAGACTAAACAGACACACACAATCAACAAACATTTCAAAGCTACACATGACTAAAACAAAAAAAATCCAGTTGTTACTTTTGTTGTTTGAAAGTGAATTTAGAAATGAAATGTTGCTTTCTGGTATTCTTTCCAAATAGTAGTTAAGGAAGAAAAAAACAAAATTGCAAACATGTTTCATTTTTGTTTTTTATCATTCAATGTGACTGCAGAATGATATCAAGCAACACATGTTCAAGGACTGGTATAGTCTTTCGGGTTTTCATAGCAATCTCATTTGTTTGAAATTATTTGTGTTTTATTGTAGCTCCAATTGTTTTGTTGTTAAATTTACGTATGCTATGTTTGCTCTCGGCAGTTTTGAAAATGCCAAAGGAAATAGGCAAAATGGGAGGTACAAACACGATATTACAAAGTTGTTTAATCTATTGTAGTTTTCCCCTTGTAATATTGTTATTATTAAGAGATGTCTAGACTGCATAAAGGCTTTATAAATTATTAGCATTTTAATTTTTATCTTGTTTTTGTAGCCTCTCCTATATGGTCCAAAGTCACCAGTAGCAATGTGGGGAGTATTAGGTTTCTTATTGTATGAAACTTGATATGTGGGAGAAGATTGTCAATTGCCAGTTAAACACGTTTATCCCTGAAGGCAACAATTTAAAGTCCACATTCCTACTTGTTTGTTAAGGGCCTTTCTGAAGTCTTCATTTTATATCTTTTGGAATCATCAGTGTGCTGGAACTAGAAAGGTTCTAACTACAAGGAACATTAAATTAAAACTACATAATTTTGTCAGAAAACCATTCCAAAACGGAAACTTAGTATTCCTGTTGTTCTTTCTATATATATAAATGAGCTTGGTGATAAGTGTTTGACTGACTGACTGACGGACTGACTCATCATCAACGCCCAGCCAAAACGGCTAAAGCTAGGAGCTTGAAATTTTACCAGTGGGTCACTGTTGATGCAAATGTGCGAGATAAGGCCGGGTTTTAGAAAATTCGTCCTGGAACCACAAAAAATAACAACAACAAAAATCCTTATTTTTCATTATTATTACGTACTTATGCACTTAGTTTGCCCTCTGCAAGACATGTGTCAAATTAACAATGCTATAACTTCATGATACCGTAAACGATCACACATAATTTCAAATTTTGTAGTTTACTTCTAGGCGCACTTATTTTATCGTAAACCACTAAATAATAGAAAGACAAGACATTTGTTATCTTCCATTGCAACAGATGTCGCAGTTGGTGATTATGGTATAAACATCAATTACGCGAAAAATACAAACCGATCCTGATTTAGTTTTCACATAACAATTTAAAATTAAAACAAAAATTCTTTCAATAAATGATGTTGGGTTTGTTGAACAAATGAGTTGCTGTTGAAGACAACATTAGGGGAATAAATTCAGAAATCGGCCAGAAATAACAACAACTAAAAACTGTATGGACCTCACCTTTTGGTAATAACCAAATGTTTGCAAATCAATGAAAGTGCAATAAAATTGTGCATATTACCACGATTTATTTGCAATTAAGAATTTTATCGTATATGGAGATGTACAGTCATAACTACTCAATTTCAAAATCTGTAATTTGAAGAAATTACTAAATAATTAATGAAATCAATAATAGTCCCCAGGAATATAGGAATTTGGTATGGAAATCAAGGTTGGGAAGTGGTGCTTCTAAAAGGAAATGGTTTGGAAAATTACCAATCATGTGTACGAAAAGTACTAAGTGGTACTAAATTTAGTACAATTTAGATTTGGGTGAACGTAAAGAGCTGAAAACATGAAATTCGGAATTAAGGTTACTGTTGTAGTGTAGGATTGAGATATGAGGGTAGTTTTGGAAATTCGTGCTTATGTGTACGAAAAGTACTAAATAGTACTAAATTTGGTACAATAGGGATTTGGGTGAACGGATAGAGCTGGAATCCTGATATTTGGAATTGAGATTACTGTTGGAGTGTAGGATTGAAGAACTTTTGGAAATTCGTACTTATGTGTATGATAAGTACTAAATGGTACTAAATTTGATACAATGGGGATTTGGGTGAACGGATAAAAGCTGGAATCTCGAAATTTGGAATTAAGATTACTGGTGGGGTGTAGGATTGAGGTAGTTTTGAAAATTCGTACTTATGCGTACGAAAAGCACTAAATGGTACTAAATTTAGTACCATTTGGATTTGAATGAACGGAAAGACCTGGAAACCTGAAATCTGGAATTAATATTACTGTTGAAGTGTAGGATTGAGATATGAGGGTGGTTTTGGAAATTAGTACTTATGTGTACGGAAAGTACTAAATGGAACTAAATTTCGTATAATGGGTATTTGGGTGAACGGATAGCTCTGGAATCTCGAAATTTGGAACTGAGATTACTGGTGGAGTTTAGTATTGTGGAAGTTTTGGAAATTCGTACATAGGGTACGAAAAATACTAAATAGCACTAAATTTGGTACAGTTTCGATTTGGGTGAACGAATAGAGTTTGATTCCTCAAATTTGGACTGAGGATCACTGATGAAGAGTAAGAAAGATGTACCAAAGGGTTTTTTGAAACTTGAGTGTACGAAAAGTACTAAATGGTACTAAATTTAGTACAATTTGGATTTGGGTTAACGGATAGAGCTGGATTCCTGAAATTTGGACTTGATTTTACTGTTGGAGTGTAGGACTGGGGAAGTTTTGGAAATTCTTACTTATGTGAATGAAAAGTACTAAATGGTACTAAATTTGGGACAATGGGGATTTGGGTGAACGGATATAGTTGGAATCTCGAAATTTGGAATTGAGATTACTGGTGGGGTGTAGAATTGAGGTAGTTTTGAAAATTCGTACTTATGGGTACGAAAAGTACTACATGGTACTAAATTTAGTACAATTTGGATTTGGGTGAACGTATGTATGTAGCTGGAAACCTGAAATTTGGAATTAAGATTACTGTGAAGTGTAGGACTGAGATATGAGGGTGGTTTTGGAAATTCGTACTTATGTGTTCGAAAAGTACTAAATTTGGTACAACAGGGATTCGAGTGAACGGACAGAGCTGGAATCCTGAAATTTGAAATTGAGATTACTGTTGGAGCATAGGATTGGGGAAATTTTGGAAATTCGTATTTATGTGTACGAAAAGTACTAAATGGTACTAAATTTATTACAATTTGGATTTGGGTGAACGGATAGAACTGGAATCCTGAATTTTAAGTACTTTAATTTTATTTATTTTAATTTAAAGTATGAATTTTAGTAAACGGAAAGAGTTAGAATTTGCAACCCGTTCGCTGTAGGCTATAGAGGTAGAATTTGGATTTGGGTGACGGATAGTGTTTGAGTCCTCAAATTTGAAATTAGGATAACTATTGGAGTGTAGGACTGAGGTAGTAAGGGTACGAAAATTACTAAGTGGTACTACCTGTGGTACAATTTGGATTTGGGGGAACGGATAGAGCTGGAATCCTGGAATTCGGTCAGACTGCTGTTGGAGTATAAGATTGAGATGGAAGTAGTTTTTGAAATTCGTACTTATGGGTACGAAATGTACCATATGGTACAACTTGGATTTGAGTGCACGGATAGCGCTGGAATCCTGTTATTTGGAATTATGGTTACTGTTGAAGTGAAGGATTAAGGTTGTTTTGGAAAATCGAATTGTACAGAATTTGGTACAATTTGTTTTTGTGTAAAGGGGTTTTTGTGAAATTCGTCGTAGAAAAGTGCTAAAGTGTACTAAATATGGAATACATTGTATTAGGCAAACGCGAAGAGCTAGAATTCTGAAATTTTGAACGAGTGGTCATTGATGGAGAGTTAGGAAGATGTACCAAAGGGTATTTAGAAACTCGACCTATAAGTGTACGAAAAGTACTAAAAGTTTCTAAATTTGGTACCAATTGCATATTTTTAATGGATAAAGCTAGAATCTTCAAATTTGGTATGGGAATCAAGGTTGGGAAATGGCGTTGAAATAAGGATATGGTTTTGGAAGTTCGTATTTATGATTACGAGCAGTAATAAATTTGGATTTGGGTGAACGGATAGAGGTGGAATCCTAAAGTTTTGAATTAAGATTACTGTAGGGGTGTAGGATTGAGATAGTTTTGGAAATTCGTACCTTTGGGTACGAAAAGTACTAAATGGTACTAAATTTGGTACAATTTGAATTTGGATGAACGGAACTAAGATTACTGCCGGACAGTAGAATTGAGGTAGTTTTGGAAATTCGTACTTATGGGTACAGAAAGCACTAAATTTGGTACAATTTGAATTTTAGTAAACGGATAGTGTTGGAATTAGGAATTAAGATTACTGTAGGAGTGTAGTATTGAGGAAATTTTGAAAAGTCGTACGTATGGGTACGAGAAGTACTAAATGGTACTAAATATGGTACAATATGGATTTGGGTGAATGGGTAGAGCTGGAATCCTGAAATTTTTGTTTGGGAAAGAAATGGTACTAAATTTGATACAATTTGGATTCGGGTGAATTAATAGAGCTGGAATCCTGAAATTTGGAATTACGATTACAGTCGAAGAGTAGGATTCAGGTTGTTTTGAAAAAGCAAACTTATGGTACTGAATTTAATACAATTTGTATGTAGGTGAATGGATAGCGGTGGAATCCTGCAATTTGAAAGTATGATTATTGTAGCTCTGTTGAGTTGAGGAAGTTTTGAAAATTGGTACGAAAATTCTAAATTGTTCTAAATTTAGTACAATTTTAATTTGGTTTAACGGATAGAGTTTGAATCCTGAAAGTTGGAAGTAAGATTACTACTAAAGTGAAGGATTGAGGTAGTTTTGGAAAATCTTACTTATGGGTACGAAGAGTTCGACTTGATACTAAGTTTGGTACAATTTGGAATTGGACGAACGGATACAGCTGGAATCTTGAGATTTGGAATTACTGTAATTATTATGGAATTTACTGTAATTATTTTGTATTAATGTCCGTGTATGGCTGAGATATGTCGTCGAAATACGTACCATAAGTATACGAAAATTACTTAATGGTACTCAATTTGTTTTTGGGTGTAGGGACAGTGCTGGAATTTTTATTTTTGGAGTTAGGGTGTGTATTGGTGTGCAACGTTGATCTCGCTGTTAATGTGCAAGGGTGAGATACGGCTGATCTTTTTGAAAATCGAACTTAAGGGGCACGTACAGTACTAAGATAAAAATAAATATTGATTAAAATTGGTATTAGTGCGACCAAATTTTCAGTGTTTGTCATTTCCATATTATATACTGTTTATTTGTTTTTTATATCCTTTCCGCATACGAAGTAGCGGGCATTTTGCTAGTACTTATATATTAGGCAATAGTATCTAGGCAATAGTATCTATCTAACCGCTTTTGCTATTGGTGAGAATTGGTTCAGATTTGGATACAGCTCCCATATACACATATTTCCGTTCGATTTAATGTAATTGACGTACGGAAATGTGTACCGTAATTTGATCTAGGAAACAGCGCGCAAAATTATATTGAAATTGGTTCATATATATTTCCGGCTGTCCATTTATAAAATAAGAGAAAAAGTCTTACATTTCCAACAATGATGGTGCAAGTATATACTATATATCTGTTATGTTATCGTGTATATCAACTCATGTATGTATTGCAGGAGATAGAGAAACTCGAGCACCTATTATGTCGATGTCCAATGCTTATGTCTAGAAAATTACGTGAACACACGATCCAATTTCTAACAGCCTTCTGCAAAACCGAGGCGACAAGTCTGCTCATCCTCCACCAGGATGAACACAATGGACCATAAGGTCACCGAGTGGAGCAATCATATAAAAGAAATTCCGTGGAAAACTAGTGCACAGAGGTAGTGGTGTATGGTATTACATGGTCGACCCCGTCCGACTACAGCCCTCTCTTACCTGTTTTTCGCTTATTTATGTTGGTTGACCTGCACACAGAAAAATATATGCTAGAAACATGTTTGGATCCAAACAAATATTTGTATGGGACCGATTGCAAACAAATATATGTTTGGATCCAATCATAATTTATTCGTGTGCAAACAAATATATGTTTGAAACATTTTCTAATACAGTTAGTCAACTATATTATTGCAAATGATGAATTTCTAAAAATTTAGATATTTAATTAGGAATTACTACAAGAAATTCCTTCAATAATGTTGGGCTTTTTGTAAAAATCTGTTGATTTACTTGTTAATGACAACATCAAGCCAATAAATGCAGAAATCGGTCGGAAATAACAAAAACATCGGGCAAAATGGATAGGTACCTGGTTTTTGTGATGTCAACTAAATAATTGCAAAATGAATGAATGTGCAATAAAATCGTGGGATTTTCCTCGCGATTTTTTCCAAATAAGGATTTTTATGACTTTTATGGTATGTGAGCATGTAGATCCATAATTTTTGATCATCTCGTAAGCTGAGAAGTGTAAACAGCATCATATACCGCACCGAGAAAGAAGCCAGGCTCAAACTGAGGGCATTACATGGCAGGCCCAAAATAGTAACCGCACGAATTGACAGGAGAATGATTAAAGAAATTGACGAAAGAGCCCAAAGCAGCACCAGAATTTTTTTTTTTAATTAAAATGTGTTTTAATTAATATGTGTGTCACATGGACGAGTCAGAAAAGTGCTACATAATAACAAGCACTCATCACGAGTGACTAGGTAAAAACCATTGCTCTCCCATCACAGAATATAGAAACTATTCCGACTTGTTATAGACAACTTTTCACGCCATCTTTAGTATTGGGATGGCGTTTTATTTTCTGATGAGACTAAAAGAAGAAGCAATGACAGAGGAGGTTTATTTAGATGTTTTAAGAAAATATTTAACCAAAAGCGTCAAGAAATTTGGGCCTCTTGACCCTGAAAATTCAATCAAATTGCAATATATGTAAGTACTTTCAAGACAACGACCCTACGCATAAATCTAATTTATGTAAGACTTGGTTGTTATACAATTGTACCAAAGTCATTTACACCCCGTTCCAGTGTCTAGATATTAACCCCATCGAAAATTCATAGGCACACCTGAAGGAAAAAGTCGGGAATAGGTGGCCCATTAACCTGGGGGACTAAATAAGATGCAATAAAGAAGAATGACTAAAAAATACCATTGGAATATGACATTCCGAAACTTATTTATTAAATTCAGATACGTTTAAAAGCAGTTTTTGATACCAAATGTGGGCATACGAAATATTAGAACCAACTTTTCGAAAAATACCGTAATACGAGGGCGGTTCGGAAACTTCTTAGCCTATCAATGAAAGAGAATAGTTAGTTTTTCAAAAATATTTTTATTTTTCAATATAATCTCCTGAAACTTCAATACACTTAGTCCAACGCTTTACTAGCAATTCTATTCCTTGATTAAAATAGTTTTCCTCAAGGTCTTCAAAATAGTGGTTTACAACTGTAATTGCATCTTCATTTGAGGTAAAACGCTTGCCAGCAAGGAATTTTTTTAGATTTGGGAACAAGTAAAAGTCACTGGGAGCTAAATCAGGAGAATAAGGTGGGTGGTCAAGCAACTCGTACTTTAATTCGTTGATTTTAGCCATTGTTAAAACACTCTTGTGCGCTGGTTCGTTGTCTTGATGAAAAATTATTTTTTTGTGTTGTAAGCCAGGACGTTTTTCTCGAATTTGTACATTTAATTGATCCAAAAGGTTGCAATAGTACTCTGAATTTATTGTTTTACCCTTTTGCAGATAGTGAATCAATAAAATACCTTTGAAGTCCCAAAAAACCGTTACCATAACCTTACCAGCCGATTGAATTGTTTTTGCCTTCTTTGGGGCACTTCCTCCAGCTTCAGTCCATTGTTTGGATTGTTCTTTTGTATCTGGAGTATAGTGGTCACATCAACAGTTATGAAACGACGCTTAAAATCAATTTTATTTCGCTTAAAACGATCCAAACAAGCTTGAGAAATGTTCACTCTTATGCGTTTTTGATCGACTGTTAACAAATGCGGCACCCATCTTGCAGAAAGCTTTTTCATCTGTAGTTCTCCATGCAAAATTAAATGGACTCGATCATTTGAGATGGCCATGATATTAGCAATTTCACGCACTTTTATTCGTCGATCATTTAATACCATATCATGCACTTTGGCTACAATTTTTGTTGTTGTTGCTGTTTTTGGACGTCCACTAAGTGGTTCATCTTCAATGCTTGTACGACCACGTTTAAATTCAACAACCCAATTTTTTTCTGTTGCATATAAAGGAGCACTTTTACCTAACACATTCACCATATCATTATGAATTCCTTGTCCCGATAAACCTTTTTTATGTAAATATTTAATGACAGCACGCATTTCTAATTTTTTGCGGATTGCGTCTTTTTTGAACACCTGTTTCTATATGAACGAGTTGCCAGATCGAAACAAAATTTAACATGTGTTCATAACAGAGATGGAAGTTTCCAAAACACTTAACTTTTTTTCTGTTTATACAGCACTTTTTGTGCTAGGCTAAGAAGAAGAAGAACTGCCCTCGTAGACTGAAAAGTTGTGAATTTTGCAATTCTTTGGTTCACAGTGCAAATAATGAGTTGTACTCGTTTTTGTCAATTTTAAGAAAATGTTTAGTGAAATTTAGCTACTTTTTATTTTATTATAGTAATAAACATGTAAAAGAATTGCTTTGCTAACAAAAATATTAATAATGATATCTATTTATACCAACAAAATGATGTTTTATTTAAAATTCTGTAATAGTTTTGGTTTTGCAATAATTAAGTTGACTAACTGTATATCTCAATTTTATTTTTTTGTGTTCCAACATATTTTTTAACGGGGGGAGAGATTATTTTTATCAAAGAGAGTAACAACAGGTCTCTCGCGGCTGCGGAATACTGTTTTATAATAATGTTTATGTGTGGTGTAATAGGAAACGCAAAAGCTTTGTTTGGTGTGTATGCGGCCAAACACGTGTGTTTCGTGCTTTGTTGTTCTTTTTTCTACAGTTTTCTCTATACAATCGTTGAGTAAAGACGGTAAAATGAGTGAATAAATCAGTGTTTTGTGTTTTCTTAAAGAAATTGTACTTTTTAGTAAATTAAATGCCCAATACATTTTATAATTGGGCATTTTATAATTGAATCAAAAAGGTGAATGGAAATATTTTATTGGACAAGGAAGAAATCGCATTTAATATTGGTAATTACTTCAATACATTTTTCATATACATACATACATACATAGGTATATTTGAAATATGGATGTACCCATTTGTGACTTTTTAAAAATTATTTCATTCAGTTTTTTTACGCTCAACCATATTATGGAGGGTATAATTAAATTTGTCATTCCGTTTGTAACAGATCAAAATATTCATCGGAGACCCTATATATTCATGATCAGGGTAAAATTCTAACTCGATATAACCATGTACGTCTGTCCGTCCGTCTGTTGAGATCAAGGTACAGCTCGCAATTTTTGAGATAGAGCTTTGTTATTTGGTATAGAAGTTTCTATTACTCCTAGGATGCTTGGTACTGTCAATGGGCTATATCGATCCACGCCCATATATAGCTCCCCATAGAACGGTACCTCCCGATTTTCGGTATTTTGAAGGTTATAGCTTCATTTGGTAATTAGTCCTCGTTGAAGGTAAACAATTTTATACAACTTTCCCCCAGGAAATTTTCGGTATAGGTCCACGCCTTCGTATAACCCCCATAGAAGGGTACCTCCCGATTTTCGTAATTTTTAAGGTTGTGGCCTCAATATTCCTCTGAAATGGCTGACATTTGGTATTTAGTCTTCGTTGCTGGTGTACAACTTTCCCCCTGGAAATGTTCGGTATTGGGCCACGCCTGCGTATAGCCCCCATAGAAGTGTACCTCCCGATTTTCGGTATTTTGTACGCTGTGGCCCCAATATTCCTCTGAAATGGCTGAAATTTGGTATTTAGTCTTCGTTAGGGGTTTACAATTTTCCCTAAGAAATTGTTCGGTATAGGTCCATGCCTTCCTATATCCCCCATAGAACGGCACCTCCGGATTTCGGGTATTTTGAAGTTTGTGGCATCAATATTCCACCAGACTTGTTGAAATTTGGTATTATGTCTTCATTTGCGGTACAAAACTTTCCATATATACATATAGCCCCCATAGAACAATTAATCCCGATTAATGGTATTTTGAAAGTTGTGGCTTCAATATTCCACCGAAATGGCTGAAATTTGGTATTAAGTCTTTGTTGAGGGTAAAAAACTTTCCCCATACATTTTTCGATACCGGTTATAAAATATTTCAGAAGTTAATTATCAGTATAGGTGTACGTCTTCCTATATCCGACTTGGAAGCGTACCTTCTGATTTTCGGTATTTTGAAGGTTTTAGTCACATTATCGGAAATTTGGTATTTAGCTTTCTTTGAGTCTTAAAACTTTCCATCAAAAATTTGTCGGTATAGATCGACGTTTTGATATAGCCCATAGAACGGTACCTCAAAAAGGTTAGCCACATTGTTTTACCGAAATTTGCTGAAATTTGGTATTTAGTCTTCTTCATAATCAAAAGGAAACTAATTGTTCCATTTTACTTCATTAAAATTCGTGGTGGGGGATATAACAAGTTGGGCCTGGCCGAACATAACGCCGTTCTTACTTGTTTTATTAAAGTCTGTTATGTATTTCTTTGGAATTTTTTATGTATCTATGTGTCTGTTGTTGCTTTTGTTTGGTATTTCTATGCTTTTTAATAAACCACCACCAAGTGAGCATACATTTCAATGTCTTTTACATTGAAATTTACGCTTCCTTGCTCTCAGTAAGCGCCCACTGGAGCATGTGGTTTTTTGGCTTTGTATTTGCACCCAAACATATAATTTGTTTGCACCCAAACATATATTTGTTTGCAGGACCCAAATATATGTTATGTTTGGGACTGATTGCAAACAAAAATATGTTTGCTGCAAAATATGATTGGGACGTATGTTAGAGGGGCCTTTTTTCCTCCGTGTGAACAAACCATTTTGACATGGTATCTCTATAACGAATTTTCTTTATAACGTAGTATTTCGTCGTTCCCCAACTGCTACGTTATAGATTGACTGTATCGATTTAATGTATTTTGATGGTTTTTTCTACATTTTTACGGAACTACCTGTAGTTCGAGCATTTTTACATAATTTGTTGGACTGAACTTCCTGCAATTTTACATTTGAAGTTTCCAGTGTTCGGAAAATCTCTCTCCATGTGTTGGTAAGGCTACATTTTCAGATCGGACTAGCTATAATTTTGTATTCATGGCTCCTTGTGATCAAAAAATAATTCCACTAAAAATTGTGGACATAGGTTCTCGTTTTGGAATAGTCCCCATATAACTTTTTCAGCTATATTTTGTTAGGTATAATTTGGGATTTAAGGTTCGAAGTGGTCAAAAAACGTCGTCAAAAATTGTGGACATTAGTCAATGTTTTGGGAATAGCTCCCATAAAACGGTACCGCCCTTAGATTTAGGGTTAAAAGTGGTCTAAAAACTTCACAAAAACTTCACGGTACCGCCGACTACGGGGTGTTTAAGTTATATCCACATTTTTGGTTGGAATTGTATATCATAAACTTATCCGTCCGTATAAAAAACTTATCCGTCCATTAAGGACGTGGGCGCACATATTATGGTACCACCCGATTTCAGTTAATTGGTAGATACTTTTCGGTCTAATTAGCGCATTTTAATTTGTTTTCTATGGGTCTGAACTACCTACTCTCAAACCAAAATACATAGCTTGGTTTGTTTAAATAAAGAATTCAAAATTTAAAACCCTTTTAACAATAATGACAGCATTTTTAAGTTTAAATACAATTTCATTGTTTTTTTTTTTTTTGTCGCTGGTTAGTGCACCATAAATATTTTGTTCATTTCAATGAGGTTTCAAGTGTTTTTCGGCCTTTCAATAACTTCAATTTATCGAACAGAAACACTTGAGATAACATTTGCAGACATTCTTTGTGGTTCAATTATATTTAACAAACAATTTTAGTGAGAAAAAAAGGGCAGGTTAAATGCAACCGAACAAACAATTAAATAAGCAGCACTCCGGTCGGTATCCCTTTTTCAACAGGACGAATGAAATACTGAAAAAATCACCATAGTGTTGCCGTAGTGAACACAAATTGAAAAATGTGTTTTTAACTTTTATATATGTTTACGGTTCTTTCTTACAGTAAAAACATTAGATGCGTGCATCCATAATGAAATTATAGCTCTTTAAATACGAAGCAGAATGTGTACAAACTTCCGCCCAACCCTGCAACCTTCTGAGATATATCCAAATTTTAATGAATGGTAAATTTGGTATTAATGAAAAACAATACCTTTTCTTTTATTTAATGACTGCTTTACAGCTTCATTCTAAAACAATAATTTTATACAAGTACTTATTTATGAGGGCAAAGGAAGGAAATATTCAAATTTTGGTCCATGTCGGTTCAGATTTGGATATAGCCCTCATATATATCTTTCACCTATTTTGCTATAACTCGGTCAATTTTAATTGAATAGCCTTCAAATTTAATATGCGATAATTGCATATATGTATATCCAAATCTGAACCAATTTTTTTCAAAATCGGTAAACCTGATCAGGGGCCTAAGAAAATATTGCATTTAAATTTTAAACAAGTAAAAAAGTATCAGTCGGCTTTGCCTACAGAGATATACCCTCAGCCTATGTATGGGGTCTTTTCAGAATTTTGTGGCCCTTTTTGGACATTTAAACTTGCCGACAACAATGATGATTAGGATTAAAGGTAAAAAGTGGTGCGGAGGAGGTATTTGAAGGAGTGGACCGACATAGTTCATTATGGAAGTGGATCTTATTTAGGGAGTCATATCTTTTCGATAGACATTGCGCCTACTAGTCATTTCAGTGGGTCATCGTATAAATTTTGGACCAGTATGCCAGAAAGCATGGACTTGCCCACGGAAAACATAATATCGTTCTAGACATGACCACAACGAACAACATCGGTATACATTTACAAAATATCTTCGAACATAGCCTTAACTGCACTTAGGTACAAACGTTGAACTTTTATGGGAGAGGTACCCTAAGAAGAGGACCTATATGGACCATTTTAGAAGTTAAATTAAATTTAGACAAAATATTAGGAGATTCAAAGTTTGGACCAAATTGGTTGATCGGTTCGAGTGTTATCGTGTTCTCCAGCCACCACATATGATGCCATAAGGGTTTTATACACATATCGGACTGGTTACTAAAGAAGTATGGACTTGCCTCTGAAAAAAACTTTTACTGTCATAATTGAAACAGCAAATTCAAGTAGCTTCATCAAAAATCAAAGTGATTCGATAGCAGGTCTTAAAGTGAAGTTATCCAAAATTTTGTGTGGGAGGTACCCGAAGGAGTGGACAAATATAGTCCATATTCAAACCTGGTCTATATCTGGTAAATATATTAGGATGTATAAAGTATGAACCCTGGATGATGAGAGAAGTCTCCCTTGTCCCATCTGGGATGTTTGTGGAACAATTATATATTATTATAAAGTATGAACCAAATCGTTCACTCCCCTCAAGAGTTATCTTCGCCAAATTTTTTCCGAACATTTTTGAATTTTTGTGGGGGAGGTACCTGAAGGAGTGAACCGATATGGCTTATCTTCGAACTTAAATTAAGTTTGAACAAAATATTAGGAAGGCCAAATTTTGGATAGAATCGGCAAATCCGTTGGAGAGTTATCTTGCGCCCCAACCCCTACACACAGTGCCGCCGGGGCTTTTTGCAACTTCCAGGCTATTTTCTCAGGAAGTATGGACTTGCCCCTGCTGAAACTTGAATCATCGTATAGGGGCCAGCGAATACTAGTTGCTACAGCAAAAATCAAAGCGATTCGAGAGCAGCTCCTGATCTGAACTTTTCCGAAATGTTTTCCGGTCCATTCCTTCGGATACCGATTGAGCCCATATTCCTACCTTGAAAGTAGGAAAATCTGCAAAAATATATTTTGACAATTCCGCGAATTGAATCGCGATTTTCTTTGATTATTTTTACACAAATATAATCCTTTATACGCGATTATTATATTTGTCAAAAAGGTGTGTCACAAATTACAAAGATTCGGGAGTAATATCCCTATTTATCCCAAAATAGAATGTGGTGGCACATCCGCAGTTCTTGACGAATCTGTCTAAAATAATTTACATTAACGTATTTTTTATAGGCGGCCATTGAAATCGGATGCACCTTATAATCATATGCACATCGCGTAATTTTTGCCCACTTGAAGGTTTTTTGAATAGTAAGATGCAACTAACTGATGGCACACTTTGGCCGCTGAATAAAACATGGGAAAATCCATGCATATTGATAGACATGGACTCCCTGTATCCGAAAAGCGCATGCATCTCAACTGATTTAAACGGATTCGCAAATTACACGCTTTTTAATTTTTGTGTTTTTTCTTTGGTTGTAATTTCATTATTACTCTCTACTTATTTCTATTGCTTATCGCAAAAAGCAAATATTCACGATGACAAATTATTTTCCTTGTAATAGTTTTAGCAAAATTCTTCAGGTTTTGTTTGGAAAATTAGCGAAATAGTATAATAACTCCCAAAAATGTTTCTCCAATTTTCCGCAATAAACCAAAATATATATTTTTGAAATAAATTTCAACAATAAGTTTTCGTCTTTTGTTGTTACTGTAATACGCATGCAATGAACCCAATCTTTATAATTTTGGTCTCATTTTTGTCTATGCGTTGTCTAGATTCTGTACGTATTTTTAATTTATTTTTTAGAGATATTTATGGACTCTGAATTAGAATAAATAAAATTTACTTCAAGATTTCTTCATTATTTTTTTATTTTCCGCGAAAATAAAAATAAATTTTGCAAATATTTTTGCATCTAGGGATAGATATCAAATTCTGTTAACGATTTATGTATACATTTTTTTTACAACCCAAAGGGAATTTTTAAATATTTTTTCTTTATAAGGGAACAAAACCCCCTATAACTTTTGGGTGCAGCATCCAATTTTGTGAACGCGAACATATTTGAAACCACAATTTTTTTCTTAACCTAAGTACCAAAAATCGCGGATATGTGCTTGCAAATTTTTTTTCAATGGTATTGAAAAGGAAATTTGAAATTTACCATATACCCTCGTTAGCATAAATGCTGAGGGTATAAAAGGTCTGTTCGATTAAAATTGACCGAGTTATAGCAAAGTCGGGGAAAGATATTTATGGGGGATATATCAAAATCTGAACCGATTTTTGTGAAGATCGGTAAAACTACTCAGATGCCAAAAAAATATCACGTATTAAATTTGAAGACTATTCGATTAAAACTGTCCGAGCTATAGCAAAATCACGGAGAGATATATGGTAACATGGGGCGGCTTCGCCACATTTTTGTCCAAAGTGTTCTCATATCGACACCGTTAAAGTTTTTTCAAATATTATTTTTGGTAAAAATATTAGCATATCTTGACTAGAAGTTTTGATATATAAATGGTTCTAATTTTGTTTTTAAAATATTATTTTTGAGAATTTACAAAATGTCTAAAAAGTGGCGAAGCCTCCCCACCCATTGGTCAGCTTCGCCATCGATATGGGATATTTACCAACGAACTCTTAAACTGGAATTTACCATACTTATTCCTTAAATATCAACATTATGCAAAAAAGGATCATGTTTTTTATTGGATAATCAAAAAAGATTCAAAATTCACAAAAGAAACAGATTCTAGCACTTAATTGATGTAGGTACCATGAATTTAGGTACAAAATTCACAATATTACTAAAATAAGATACGCTTGGCATAATATTCGTTGTAACTCCACATTATAGTGTGGTATATCTATGGCATAAAAAAATTAATGGCCTGTTTCTCTAAGACGAATCGAATTCAAATTCATTCGAATTACTATCAAACTCCTTTTGTTGTAGGAAATGTTTGTTTGATTGAAAATAAAAACAATTAAAATATTTTTCAAAAAAACTGAAGTTTTGTAGTAGTTCGAACGAATTTGTATTTGAATCGCCTTAGTGAAACAGTCCATAAGTTAAACATAACCCACCACACCCCTATCATGGCGTAGGCGCCCCACCCCCTACATATTTCAAAATATGAATATATTGACATTTGTAATAGCTTATAAAATGTGTTTTTGATATCATAAAATGTAAAGAAGATATAAGAAAACATACCTACCATAATTGTTTTTTTTTCCAATACAAAACCGGGTGCGTCAGCTATCATATCTATGACACAACTGCCAAGTTGGGAGATGTAGATCTTCATTAAACTCACAATTTTGCCTTTAACGGATTTTTTCTAGCACTTCTAGTTTGTGAGAAAATCGACGCTGGCGTAGCCGCCCCATATTACCATATATGGAGGCTATATCCAAATCTGAACCGATATGGGCCAAAGTTGAAATTTTTCATAAGTATTTGTGCAAAAATTCATCAACCTAGGTCAACTCCTTCTTTTTCGAATACTAAAGTATGAAACTACTCACTGTGCTACATGATTACCCGTTTTGCACTCCAAAGAATATTTACAGTTGCGTTCAAAATAATAGGAGTGCCCGTACAAAAAAAGTAAATTGTCAAAAAATATGGTTAAACTTATCCATTTTGGTTTATTTTGAATTTGTTTAACATTGTTGACATCCCAACAGTTAATTCATCAGCAGAAATGTAGCAATCTGTTTTAAATTATTTACTGTTTACACCAACATTATAAATCGTCTTTAAAGTTTTTGTTCATAAAAATAGGAGTGTGGAAGAAAAAGGACGATAAAAATATTTTTTGTTGAGTTTAGGATCAAAATTGTCAATATTTTAGTTAACAGTAGTAAATCCAATAGATTTTATGAGATTTGATGGCTGTTTGAAAACAAAAGTCCTTTCGAGGTAGCCAAAAAACAGGCGATTGTCCTTGCAGCAATTTTTTCCATAAATTGCGCACTTATTGGGCAACTCAATGGATTTTGTAGACAAAAGCTTTAACGATTAGATTTGTTTGATGCTATGGATGTTATCTCCAACAATATAATATATTATATTATAATGATTGGTATCCCATAAATTTGTGTATTTTGATCCTTAAGCGAAGTTTAAGCCAGTTTACATTAGCCCTTTAGGTAAGGATCGGCCAAAAAAGCGTATCTATAAGGAATTTTTTCCCCCAACCAAATAATATTTGGAAGTCCTTAGGATGCTAACCTTATGTATGCAATCAACTTCGCTTCTTTTCAAAAAATGTTTAAAGCGTGAACGGTTCAAATGTACTTTGAACCATTTTGTGATAGGTAGGCTGGGATAGCACTATGGTTGGTATACGCCGTAATATATTTTTCAATATAAACTTACGTTTTTCGCTCAAAAATACTTCATTTAGGTTAGTTCCATTAGAAAACTGTTTATTATACGATGCAAAACCTAATAAACATAATCTTAGGCCAACTTCAAAAGTTTGTCTTTTAAGTTTCCTTTTCAACAAAGCGTTTTGAAAAATGTCTCATATGTGCTAATCATTCAATTATTCAAAAATTAACAAAATAATGAATTCTGCGTGCAGTTAAGATGTTGAGGACCTCAAAACATTACTTGATCGAGAAATTAATGTCTTATAGATACGCTTTTTTGGCCGATCCTTACGTAAAGAGGTAATGGAAACCGACTTTAACTTGGCTCAAGGATCAAAATACACAAATTTCCGGGATACCGATCATTATATATTGTTCGAAATAACAGCCAGAGCATCAAAAAACTCTAATTACTAAAGTTTTGTCTACAAAATCCATTGAGTTACCCAATAAGTGCTCAATTATGGAAAAAAATCGCTGCCAGGACAATCATCTATTTTTAGGCTACCTCCAAAGGAATTTTGTTTTCCAACAGCCATCAAATCTCATAAAATCTATTACATTCACTACTGTCAACTTAAATATATACAATTTTGATCTAAAACTCAACTAAAAATATTTTTTTTTTCCTTTTTCTTCCGCACTCCTATTTTTTTGAACAACAAACGTGAAAGCGATTTATAATGTTGGTGTGAACAGTAAATAATTTAAAACAAATTGCCACATTTCTGCTAATGAATTGACCGTTGGGATGTCAACAATGTTAAATAAATACAAAATAGGCCAAAATGGAGAAGTTTAACCATGTTTATTCAACCATTCCCCTGGTGTGAATGAGCACTCCTATTATTTTGAACACAGCTGTAGCTTTCCCACAGATTTCATATAATAAAGAAAAAAACAAAATAAAAATATAGTCTTATAATCAACCAGGGAATATACAATCCAACAACAGAAGCTGAAATAAAACAATTAAATGGCACTGTTTACAAAACAAAACAGTAATTCAATTACCCTTAAAATTCACAGACATGAAAGAAAACAACACAACAAAAGAATTCCTTCGTCGATGTGGGCAATGACTTTACATAGACCTAGACGAAAATAAGAAAAAATAAAATGAGGAAACTACTGCATTCGTTTTTGAAAGTGTTTATATCCATCCATTCACAACACACAGACGGAATGTCAAAAAAAAAAAATAAATAAACAAAATTTGAATAGAATCAACATTGCTTGCAAAGGCACAATGCTTCATACAAATAGCAAAAGCATGCTGCTGAATCCAACTACGCTCGGAATTTGTTGTGATTCTCTCGTTGCAATTTTCCTTCATTCATTGAAAAGGAAATGATTGTAAAATACTACAACTTCGTAGCGTACGATGGAAAATACTAGTAAACGTAAAATGAAAATACAATTTTGTGTTACAAATGTATTTTCAGTTTAAAAGCGCTCATTCAGACGGTCAGACCATTAAAATTACATAGCAATGAAAAAATGCAGTGTAAATGAATGAAAGCATCAATGTAGGCGCACGTTGCAATACCACATGAAAAACTTTCGGTCAGCTTTGCCATCAGAAATTTTCCTTCAGCCAGCGACTGTTGAAAAAAAAACAAGTAAAAAAGCGTTAAGTTCGGCCGGGCCGAACTTTTTATATCCCCCACCATTCTTGGAATAGCCTTGTTAGGGCTTCGTTATGTCGACGTGCATGTTAGCTAACTATTTGTATGTCCGTTTGGACGTTATAAGTAGACATCGGATTTTAGCATGTTTTTTGCTTCTTATCCGATTGGACTCAAATTTTGGATGTAGACGTTTTGAGGGTCAATTTTTCGATATGCAAAATATATGCAAAAATATATGCAAAATGTGACAAAAATGCTAAATATGCAAGCATTTTTTTGATGAAAATCGTTAATTAAATTTTGAAAATCATCAAAAAGTGTTCTAAATTAAGTTTTTTTGTCGTTTAACGTCGATTTTTTCCAGATTATTGTGTTATTGAGACTCTCCAGATATTCTGCAAAAGCCATAAATCTGGACTAATAAGATTTAAATATAGATATAAACAAAATCAGTTTTCTCAAGGTGAGATCATTTCCTATAAAGCAGCGTTCCTATTACAAGTTGCTTTCCTATACAAATTTGTTCAAAAAGTACGGCAATGGAAAATTACAAAAATTTCAAAATCAACGTATCCAAATTTGGTGATAGTTTCTACTCGGCCAAAATTGTATAGCAGAAAAACGAAGGAGGTAGAGTTAATCATTGCTATTTTTGTTTAGAGAAAAGTTAAATTTTTTTGTAGTATTTGGAATAATGGTACGTTTCCAGCACAAAATGAGAACAAGTGCTAGAGTACAATTTAGTACATAGTAAGTATCTGGTATATAACTATAATTAGAAGTATATACAGACATAATTTGGCAGTTTTTGTTCTCTGTGGCCAAAAACTTCTGTGGAAAAATGCTCGAAATGCCGCTTTAATATTGATGACATGGTTTTAGTTGAATGCACTAAAAATACGTAACGTTATAATATAGCTCTGGATTGCACGAATACATTATTTTTTTAAACATTATTATTGCTAAACTCACCCAAGACGAATAATAAACAAAATAAAGAACACCCAATGATTAGCGCAATATGATATCACTTAGAAAAATCACACAATACGAGTAGCATGGTAAAGGAAGTTAAAAATCTTGGAATTGTCTTTAACATGGCAAAACCACTCACAAATTTCTGCTGGAAATGCATTTGGAATGCTCAAAAAATATAGTTTCAAATTTGTTTGTGCGTGACCTTTTTAACAATGATAGGCAAAAGTTTATTCATTCCTGACAGTCGAAAAGTCATGAACCTATTGTACACACAATTAATTAATTTGTGATACATTAGTTTTGTATATAGGTTATATATAAATATTATTTAAAACAAAAATATTCGCCTCATTTTTGTCAGTAAAGGTACTATACACCTAAAAGGCGACGATTTCAACTAATCTTAATTTCCAAAAATATGAAATTTTACACCTGCCCTCTATTTTTTTACATCCTGATATAAATGTTAAAACGTCATATTTCTGGATCTACTTTCACAATCTGATTGGATTTTTCCATAATTCGGGAACATTCGACTCTTGTTGCACAGTAAATTGCTAACCAGTACGGAAAGGACCAAAGACGGCAATGCCAACTATACGGATGAAAATTAAAAATGTCCGGATTATCTCACAATTTTTGTCACGTAGAACAAGGAACGGTCCTGACCGGTTTTAACATGGCAAAGCCCAGGATTTATCTTGGTCCCTCTTTCATCTCAAGTGGACACTGACCTCCCCGTGGTGTCACCTGGGGAACTGCCTTTAACACCCGTTAAAGGTAGTGAGCTAACATGTGCCGCGCGTTCACCCATAAGAACGTTAAAAACTTGGGTTTGGGCGTCGGGTTAGTAACCCTCCCCTAGAAAAAACAGCCTACTATGAAAAAACGAAAGAAAAGAAAAACAAACCCCTCTAAAGTTGACGAACCCCGAAAACGTTTTAAGGACCATGATCTGTGAATCTGCACCTGGAATGTTCGCACTCTTTATAGAGAAGGTGCAGTCTTCGCATCGGCAGACGTACTTGAAAAGTACAAGGCCGATATTACTGCCATACAGGAAATACGATGGATTGGGAAAGGCGTCGCAACAACACCTAAAGGTGACGCACTGTATTATAGCTGCCATGACGTAAAGCATGAGTTTGGTTGCGGATTCGTAGTTAGTTGGAGACTAAAACATCTGGTATCCAGCTTCACCCCAGTGAATGAAAGACTTGCTGCAATTCGAATAAAAGCTAAATTCTTCAACATCAGCTTTATTTGCGCTCATGCTCCCACTGAAGAAAAGGACGAACAGACCAAAGATATATTTTACGAGCGCTTAGAAGAAACATATGACCGTTGCCCTCCCCATGACATTAAAATCATTCTAGGCGATTTTAATGCCAAAATTGGAAAGGAGAATATCTTTGGCCCAACAGTCGGGAAATTCAGTCTCCACAGTGAAACATCTGACAATGGTATGAGGCTGATAGACTTTGCAGCTGCAAAAAACATGGTAGTTAGCAGTACCAGATTTAATCATCTCGATATTCATAAGGGCACCTGGCTGTCCCCAGATCAAAGAACAAGTAATCAAATTGATCATGTTGTGATAGATGGAAGACATTCATCCAGCGTGTTGGATGTACGATCGATCCGAGGCGCAAACATTGATTCGGACCACTATCTTGTTGCAGCAAAGGTACGTACCCGTCTAAACGTTGCAAATAAAGCACGAACAGACACAACGCGGAAGTTGGACATCGATAGGCTGCAAACACAACAGATAGCCACAGCATATTCCACTCAACTAGCCCAATTGCTTAACGCGAGCACTCCTTGTCCCGATAACATAACAACACAATGGCAAAATATTGCCCACTCCATGCAAACAGCCGCAAAATCCATACTTGGATTCCAGAGACCTCCACAAAGGAATTCATGGTATGACCAGGAGTGCCGTGCTGCTACCGATGAGAAAAATGCGGCATATAGAGCTACATTACAATCAGTAGCAACGCGTAGCGCACGAGAGAGATATCGGGAGAAAAGGAGAGAAGAGAAACGTCTTTTCCGCAAGAAAAAGAGAGAGATGGAAAAGCGGGAGTGTGAAAAAATCGAGATGTACAGGAGCCAGAATGAAGTCCGAAAATTCTACCAAAGAGTGAAACATCAAACAGATGGCCTTGGTACAGGCACATCCTCCTGTAGAGACCAGCAAGGTAATCTGGTAACAGATACAGATAGCGTGCTCAGGATATGGAAGGAACATTTCTCCAATCTACTGGTGTCCAATAGTGGCGAAGACGATGATACCACAGATCCAATCCCAGAAGATGGTATAGAATGTATACCACCCGGCCAAGATGAGGTAAAAACAGCAATCAACCGGCTGAAGAATAATAAAGCAGCAGGAGCCGATGGCTTACCAGCCGAGCTGTTTAAAACCGGAGGACGCGCTGATAAGGTGTATGCATCAGCTAGTTAGCACCATCTGGCAGGAAGAACGCGTACCCGACGATTGGAACCTGAGCATCCTATGTCCCGTCCACAAAAAAGGAGATAAGACTGTATGCTCCAACTATAGGGGCATAAGTCTACTCCCTATTGCCTATAAGATAGTGTCAGGGATACTGTGCGAACGAATAAAGCCTATGGTCAACGAGATAATTGGACCATACCAATGTGGGTTTAGACCTGGCAAGTCCACCATTGACCAGATATTTACCCTGCGGCAAATCCTAGAGAAGACCCAAGAGATGCAGATCGACACATTTCATCTTTTTGTCGATTATAAAGCAGCATTCGACAGTCCCCTCCGATCAAAGGTATTCCATGCAATGTCTGAATTTGGTATTCCCGCAAAGCTCATCCGGCTTTGTAAGATGACTCTAACTGATACTAGGTCCTCAGTTAAAATTGGAAAGAACCTCTCCGAAGAATTTTGTACCAAAAGAGGTTTCGGACAAGGAGACAGCCTTTCGTGTGACCTATTCAACATTTTGCTGGAAAAGGTAATACGAGATGCAAATGTCAAAAGAAATGGCACAATTTACACCAATAGCCACATGTTACTTGCCTATGCTGATGACATAGACATCATGGGACGATCAGTAAAGGAAGTAACTGATACCTTTAGGAAGGTCGAAGCAGAATCTGCGAAAGTGGGTCTGGCGGTAAACGGCGAAAAGACCAAATTGATGGTGTCGACGCGCAAAGCGTCCATAGAGCTCGGACCAACCGTAGAAGTTGGTACCTACAATTTTGAGGTAGTTAAAGACTTCGTCTACCTCGGCACTGCCATAAACACAACAAACAACATCAGTTGTGAAATAAGAAGAAGAATTGTATTGGCCAACAGATGCTACTATGGATTAAGTAAGCAATTTAAAAACAAAGCCACATCTCGTCAAACAAAAATAACGCTCTACAAAACACTGATACTACCCGTGCTGATGTATGGCTCCGAAGCATGGGTACTTGCGCAAGCAGATAAGACAGTGCTTGGTGTGTTTGAGAGGAAAATTCTTCGAAAGATCTACGGGCCGATTTGCGTTGACGGTGAATATCGACGTCGTATGAACCACGAGCTATATAAGCTATACAAAGACATGCATATAGTTAAACGTATCGAGATGCAACGATTGCGTTGGCTAGGCCATATCATGAGAATGAGCGATGATGAACCCGCTAAAAAGGCGTATGAATACATGCCACATGGCGGTGCACGCAGAATCGGCAGGCCTAAGCTTCGATGGAGCACACAAGTGGATGAAGAAATGGAAAGGCGCGGTATTCCAAAAAGTCAAGCGAAAAACAGAGAGGAATGGAGATCTTTTCTTAGTTCGGTTCGGGCCAACTAAGTAAGTAAGTAAAGTTCGGTCTATGGAACAAATGTTCTGTAATGGGCCAACTAAGTAAGTAAGTAAGTAAGAACACTTTTTCACTTCTACGAGTATATTTCATTTAAGTGTTCGGTTTTAACAATTACAATTTAAAAAGTGTTATACGCCTACCACGAGATAATACTTAATTTGTACTATTCGGTAATTTGGAAACCGCCGAAACATGTTATGCCCGGATTATCGAGATTATAATGTATATATGGGAGCAATATCCAAATCTGAACAGATTTCAATATACTTTGGCAAACTTTTATCTAGACCAAATTCGGTCAGACATTCTAAATTTCATCAAAATTGAAAATATATATAATAGCTATATCCAAATCTGAACCGAATCTTAGGGTTCGCCCTAAGGCCAAAAACATGATTTTCTCCAACTTTTAGCCGAATCGGAGAATATATGCAACCTGTACTTAGTTTACAAAAATACATGGCCAGACGGACGGAGAGATGGACATGCTTAAATCGACACAAAAAGTGAATCTATGCAGATCACCAAAATTAACTAAGGTTCTATTTCGTATACTTTTGCATGTTGCAAACTAATTCACTAAGACATAATACTCCTTATCAGGGTTTCGGAGTTTACGAGTCGGGATCGAGCAATTTTGCTAAAGTTGGAGTCTGAGTCGAATAACTCGACTCCGACTCCGAGCAATTTTTTTCTTTATTATAGAAATATAATATTGTATTCAGGACACCAAAATGTTTTCACATAATCATTATTTATATTTATACCCTCAGCCTTTAGGCTAAAGAGGGTATTTACACTTTGATACGACCAAAAATGTGCCTCATAGAAATAATGGTTTTAGACCCCAAGTATGTTTGTACGATATCCGTTTCAGACAATTTTGGGTAGATCTAGCAATGTCCGTCCGTCTGTCTGTCTGTCGGTCTGTCTGGCTGGCTGGTGCGCACGATATCTCTCGAACGGATCAATCGATTCGGTTCTTATTTTGGGTATCGAAATATTTTGTCTAGATTCGATTTAAGTTCGAAGATGGGCCATATAGGTCCATTCCTTCAGGTACCTCCCCCACAAGTGTTCAAAAACTGTCGCAAAACTTGTGCCCACGATAACTCTTGTAGGGAATAACCGATTTGGTCCATGCTTTGCACATCGTGTAATTTCTACCAAGCTTAGATGAGGTTCCAATATGGACTCAATGGGTCCACTCCTTCGGGTACCTCCCACACAAAATTTCGGAAAAGTTCAGTTTAGGACCTGGTCTCGAATCGCTTTGATTTTTGTTTACGCAAGTTGTATTCGCTGTTCTCTATACGACGCTGTAAGCTCTTTTAGGGGCAAGTCCATACTTCCTGAGAAAATAACCTGAAAGTTACAAAAAAAACCCTCTGACACCGTGTGTAGTGGTTGGAGCGCAAGATAACTCTCGAACGGATCTGCCATTCGTTCCAAAATTTGGCTTACGTAATATTTTGTCCAAACTTAGTTGAAGTTCAAAGATGGACTATATCGGTCCACTCCTTCCGGTACCTCCCCCACAAAAGTTCGAAAATGTTCGGAAAATTTGTGCGTACGATAACTCTTGAAGGGAGTAACCGATTAAGTCCATACTTTGCACATTATGAAATTTCTACCAGACTTAGATGAGGTTCCAATATGGACTCAATCGGTAAACTCCTTCGAGTACCTCCCACACAATTTCGGAAAAGTTCAGTTTAGGACCTGCTCTCGAATCGCCTTGGTTTTGTTGTAACATCTTGTATTCACTGTCCCTTATACGAAGGTACAACTTTCCTCAGGGGCAAGTGCATACTTCCTGAAAAAATAGCATGAAAGTTGAAAAACAAACCCTATGACACCATGTTTATGGGAGGAAGCGCAAGATAATTCTCGAACGGAAATGCTGATTCCGGCCAAAATTTGGCCTTCGTAATATAGTTTCCAAACTTAGTTTAAGTTCGTAGATATGCCATATCGGTCCACTCCTTCAGGTGCCTACCCCACAAAAGCTCAAAAATATTCGGAAAAATTGTGCGCACGATAACTCTTGATGGGAGTGACCGATTTGGTCCATACTTTACACATTCTCATAATATCTACCAGATAAAGATCAGGTTCGAATATGGACTATATTTGTCCACTCCATTCCGTACATCCCACAAAAAATTGTGGATAAGTTCACTTTAAGACCTGCTATTGAATCACTTTGATTTTTGTTGAAGCAACTTACATTTGCTGCCTCAATTACGATGGTAAAAGTTGTTTCAGGGGCAAGTCCATACTTCTTGAGAAAACAGCCCGAAGGGTGTCAAAACCCCCTATGGCACACCCATGGTCTATGTCGGTCCATTCCTTTAAGTATCTTTTCCGCAACATTTTTGAACTTTAATCCTAATCAACATTTTTGTCTGTTCATACGACCAAAATTTTGAAACCCTCTGAATACATAAGTTTTTTGTGAAAAAAGTGTTTCAATTTGCACAGACAGGCTGAGGGTATATCTCTGTCGGCAAAGCCGACTGATACTTTTTTACTTGTTTTAATTAATTTCTCGTTAGAGACGAGCTTACTGACCAAGATGCTTTTTGAAAAAGGAAAGCCGACGACACAAACCCACACAACCACCACTGTGTGACATAACATGTTTCGCCTTTGGTTTGGGAAGGCTCCATCTAACTTTTTTCCTCTTTCAAATGCAATTTGTTTTTTACAAAGTTGAATTTCTTGTTCAAATCTTTGTATGGCTTTCATGTCAAACGCTTAGCGTAGCCTTTGAAAGTTATGAGTTTGGTTCTGAACACTATCACGCCGTGACAACACTTTTTTCCATGTGTTTTCCATGTGTATTTTAAGAGGAAAATATAAGAAAACAATTAAGCAAACGGCATATTATACTAAGTTAGAGGGCGATTCACAGGATAAATACTATCCTTTGAAGTAAAATCTTTTTATCTCTATTTTGATTACAAAATGCAGGCTGAGAATATTTGATGGTCCAATTGATGCTTTATTTTATAATCAAACAGAGGCGTGAAAAAGGCACTCCATTCCTCACATTTTAACCGCATTTAGATGCAATCCAAAGTATCACATTCAATTGTCACATTTTAACAACATCCGGATGCAGTTCAACGGAGTTGTGAAAAGGGCACTCCAATTCCTCACAATTCAACAGCATTCGGATGCAGTCCAAACGGAGTCGTGAAAAAGGCACTCTGTTCGCTACATTTTATTAACAGTTGTTAGAGATCTCTTCAAGTACATAAATCAGTTTGTACATCTCTACAGGCAGCGGAATACATTTTCCAAAAAGAGAAAAGCGTGTTAACATTTCCAAAAATTTTTTAATATAAAATAAAAAATATTTAATTTGCGAACATTTTTTCGGTAACTCACGAGAAGAAAATTTACCAATGGGGCTGTTGGAGTACATGTCGAAATCTTAACTGGTGATGGGTAGACAATATCAAACCCATTTAGTAGATGAAGCAAAAACAGTTCAGCTTGGATTAAATGAAGAGCGAAGGAAACACGCATGGTTGCGACTGAATTCAATGGAGAATTTTCATAATTTGTGTTAATGTAAGAAAGCTCTTAATATTTTTGTTTTACATAAATAATCGGGTATGTTCTGAGACACACTTCACCTCTCACTACACGCCTCAAGGATTTTGTTCACTCTATTAACGCTTATTTTTCGAGTATTTCATGAACGGACTGGGGTTTACTCTTCTTTTTAAATGCACCGAAACCCTGCTCCTTATCATAGTGTGGTGTGAGGTATTAAAATATGGTTATATGTGTATTTTAATACCATTTTTTATTAATAAACTATGCATACACATAAAGATTAATAAAATATGAACAATTTTATGTAAAATCTAATATTTTCTTTGTCTTAATGCTTTGCATATTTTGTGCATATGCAAAATATGCAGATATGTTTCAAAAAATATCTTTGTTTTCACATTTTCTTAAAAAAATGTGGGGTAGGTACCCTGGTCCTTCCACTGGCCAGTATAAAAAATAGATGAAAACCTATCCTCAGACCTGAAAACTCCACATACAAAATTTCATTGAATCCGGTCCAACCGTTTCTATGTAGATATAGTGAAGTTTAAGATGTGTTCGAGGATTGTTTTGAAATTTTAATCAAAGATGGTGTAGTTCATGTGATTTTGATTACAAGTTGTATTGAAGTAAAATGGAATAATTAGTTTCCTTTCGTGTTTGAAGAGACTTAATACTAATTTCGGTAAAACAATGGCACCGGGGCTATTTCAAAATGTCAATCTAAACCGACAAATTTCTGACGGAAAGTTTTTAGACTAAATACCAAATTTCCTACATTTCGGTAAGAGAATATGGCTAAAACTAAAAAATACCGAAAAACAAGAAGTAAGCTTCTATGGGGATATAGGAAGACGTGTACCTATACTGATAATACTCTTCTGGAATATTTTATAACTCTTGGAAGACTAAATAACGATTATCAGCCATTTCGGGGGGATATTGACGTCACAATCTTCAGAATTACGAAAATCTTGAGGTACCGTTCTAAGGGGGCTTTATCGAAACGTGGACCTCTACCGACGAATTTTAGTCGGAAATGGGGCAATATGAAAACGTGGACCTGTACAGACAAATTTCTGGCGAACAGTTTTATATCACATTGAAGACTAAATACCAAATTTCAGCCATTTTGGTGGAATATTGAAGCCACAACCTTCAAACTAGGGAAAATCAGGAGTACCTTTCCATGGCGGCTATATGAAGGCGCGGACCTGTACCGACAAGTTTAAAGGGGAAGTTTGAGTACTTCCAACGAAGTCTAAATACCCAATTTCAGCCATTTTGGTGGAATATTGAGGCCACAAGCTTCAAAATACCGAAATTCGGGAGGTACCGTTCTATGGGGGCTATATTAAGGCGTGGACCGATACCGACAAAGTTCTGGGGGAAAGTTTTATACTACCAACGTAGACGAAGTACTAAAGTAAGTACTAAGCCATTTCGGTGTGATAAAAAAGCTAAATCCTTCAAAATACCAAAAATCGGGAGGTACCTTTCTATGGGGGGGGGGGGGGAGGTACCCAACTATCCTGCAAGTTATAAAATCTTGTGTACCAAATATTGACTCTCTATCTTTAAAATTGCGATCTGTATCTTGATTTCAACAGACAGACGGACGGACAGACGGACATAAAATCGACATAGAATTTGTTGCCAAGTTACAGCCAATTCGGCCTAAAAATGAAGATATAATCCTTAAAACACTTGAAATCGGGCCGTACCGCTATATGGGGATTATACCAAAACCGGGACCTATGTCCACAATTTTTGATGGGGAAGTTTGTGCACCATTGGGAACCTCAAATGCCAACTTACAGCCTATTCGGGTTAAAAATGAAGATAAACTCATTAAAACACTTGAAATCAGGTGGTACCGCTATATGGGGGCTATACCAAAACCTGTACCTATGTCCATGATTTTTAGTGAGGAAGTTTCTGTACCAATGACTAAATACCAAATTTCAGCCATTTAAGTGGAATATTGAAGTCACAACCTTCAAAGGCGTGGACCTATACCGACAAATTTAAAGGGGAAGTTTAAGTACTCCCAACGAAGTCTAAATACCCAATTTCAGCCATTTCGGTGGAATATTGAGGCCACAACGTTCAAAATACCGAAAATCGGGAGGTACCGTTCTATGGGGGCTATATCAAGGCATGGACCGATACCGACAAAGTTCTTGGGGAAAGTTGTATACCACCAACGCAGACTAAGTACCAAATTTCAGCCATTTCGGTGTGATAATGAAGCTAAAGCCTTCAAAATACCGTAAATCGGGAGGTACCGTTCTATGGGGGCTATATGAAGGCGTGGACCGGTACCGACAAAATTCTGAGGGAAAGTTTTATACCCTAAAGAAGACTACGTACCAAATTTTAGCCATTTTGGTAGGATAATGAGTCTAAAACCTTAAAAATACCGAAAATCGGGAGGTACCATTCTATGGGGGCTATATCAAAACGTGGACCGATATATCCCATTTTCAATACCAACCATCCTGCAAGTAATAAAAACTTCTGTACCAAATATTGACTCTGTATCTTTAAAATTGCGAGCTGTATCTTGATTTCAACAGACAGACGGACGGACGGACGAACAGACGGACATGGTTAAATCGACATAGAATTTTATGCTGATCAATAATATATATCTGTTACAAACGGAATGACAAATTTAATTATACCCTCCATATGGTGGAGCGTATAAAAATCCTACGTGACCAACTAAAATGACGGTTTGGCATGATATCTATCGAAAGGAGAGGCTCCCAAAATAAGCTCAATTTCTAATATGGACTGTGGCGTGTGGATATTTTAATAGCGTGTAGTTATTGTAATCATGACTACAACATTATATTTTATTTTTTTGCCTGAGAAAAACATATGGCCCCCGGAATCATCCACGTCGTACATGTCTTAATTGGATTATTCTTCTAGAGTCAATGTTGTCGTTTCGTATTTTAAACATGATATGCACAAGAATGAGCTAAATTAACACCATTGAAATAAACTAAGTTAATTAGAAAGGGGTTTGAATTCATCCTTGCTAATTACGATACATTCGCGAATTGAGGGTTTGAGAATGTTTTTGATTTATAATTTATTTATTTGACATTTCTTGAAAAGGGGTGTACTGCCCCAATAGAGGAGTGAATACAAATATCTTCATTTATAGTTAGTTACACTTGTTTTTTTCTTTACAACTAAAGTACCATCCAAAAGGTTGTGCTTCATGTAACCCTAACATGTCAATAGTCGTACAACGACAACTAAAGCAGCGAAATAAAAATAGGAAAACATCATCACATCAACGTTTCAATTCAAAAGGAATGACTTTAAATAAAAAACAAGAAGAGCTGGATATAAAACCCCCGCCATCTACAAAGACTCCTTGCCTTTGCACTCCAAATATTAAATCTAGGTATATTTAAAAGCCGACAATTCTAAATCTACCCACGAGTATAAATAACGCAAAGAGTGAGCTTTTCTATTTACAATTCTTTTTTATCTGGTTTACATTGATGAATAACATTGTGCCCCTTAAAGTAAGCAGAACTCCATACAATATAAGGTGAAATTGTATATTTTTGTCCATCTATGCATAAGTTTTACAGTAAAGTGTTTAAACATTAGAAGATTTAGTATAAGAAAATATATGTTTTATGTTGTTATAGTTTATATGAACACTGTCTTATTAAATCTACTATATGTATGGTTGTCAACTGAATATATTCCTCATGTCAATGGACATTATTTAACCTTATGCAATATGTGAAAAGCTAAGGGTTTCGGTCTTTTGGCATGAATATTAGAACAATAAGGAAGATGTAGCTTTATTTGTATATATATGAATGTAAGTACATCACATACAAATTTAAAAATTTAAACTTTGTGCAGAAACTGGACATACACCGAATTTCAAGGATGTCGAGGTATTAACCCAAGAAATGAATGGCAAGCGGAGATACATGCTCGAAATGCTCCACATAATAAATGTACCAGTGGAAAACCGAATGAACTACAAAATGGACACAGAACACTGTGCCCAGATATACAGGAACATTATTGAAAAACACAAAAACTTTCGTTAGTTGGAAATCAGTTGCGATCTAGTGGCAAGTTGCAACTAGAAAAAAAAATATAAAATGTAATTATTAAAAAAATGTTTTTGTTTATACTTTTATATAACAAAATGTTATTTGTTTTTCTTTTAATATTTAAAGAAAATCCCTGATGATGATCATCGATGATGATCGAAATATTGGAAAATACAGTGCCCGGCATAATTATTTTGACAAGTTTGAAAAAATGATGTGTTTGGTTTTTTACCGGATTAGTCTTCTACAAAAATATGAAAAAATATTCTGGCTAATCCTTTATAATTAGTAATAAATTTTATCAATTTAAATATACCCTTCCACTTTTGTAATGTAAATAAAATTTCACTGCGTGGCATAAGTATTTTGACAAAATTGTTTTATTGATTTTTAGACCTCAACAATTAAAAATGTTTTATTTATACTTATGATTATTATTAGTAACGGTAAAAATAATATGCTTCACACACATCTGTACCGCTATGGACCCATTACGGATCGATGTTTCAAGGATTTAGGGATTTATCACTAAACAACATTTTCGATGATTTTCTCCCATTATTTTCCACATTTCCACTTTTTAATGAGAGTAAGAACATTTTTCTCTTACAAATGTGATATTTGAAGGAGACTACTTTAAGTTTGAACCCGAAATACGCTCCAAACCTGCTCCACAAAATTCAGGCTTACCATAGTAGCAGTGTTCTGCAAATGAATACATAACATTTCGATCGGTTTAATACCATGTTGTTATGAAATATTGTTTAAAATGCCAAAATATTCATTATAGTCCACAGCATTATCGATAAAAATTTAATATCACAGTATTTTAAATGGTGGATCAACATATTCTGATGCCTGGAAATATTTGGGCATGGCAATAGCATCAGAAGGACATTAATTTCACAAAGATATAAAACTTTTTAGCGGTTTTTTGACTCAAGCACACTAAAAAGGTTATTTTAAGATGAATTATGTCCAAATTTATTTTTATCAGTCCACAATATGCTCTACCACAATAATTGGTGGGGTGCAAGTGATTTTTATTGAAAATCTAATTGAAAATTTTTGTGGCTATGATTTATCAATCGAGTGGAATAGCAAAAAATGACTTCAAATTGATTTTTTTCTAATGTTTAGAGGTTCTAGTCTTAATAGAGAGTTTGCTTTGACATCGAAATTATTCAGAAGATGAGAATTTGTGTGCTTAAGTAAGATTAGATTTGCAATTCTGCTCTATTTACCGGAGAGCGACTTCTGTAATTTCACATTTTCTGCCTAGATCGACCATATTTACAGCGTTTTCAGTATTTTGAGATTTATTCGTTTCAAAATAAATAGATAACTGCAGCAATGTCAAAAACAATAGCTACATTTATCACCGAAACTGTAATTTTAAATTTCACTACAATTTTTGACACCAACATTCCATATTTGAATTAAAAATCTATGACTGTCAAGAACATTTTTTCTTAAATGTTAATAATTTAGCTAAATCAATTAATTTTGTTACCAAAAAGTTCGATTAAATACCAAAAGTAACATAATTATAGCATGTCAAAATACTTATGCCGTTTTGCGTTTGCCTCCCTTTTTAAACATTCGCCTACCTAATCACAAATAAAGCTGGAATATTTTTGAACCACTAATTTTTATTTAGCTGAGAGGACAAAGAAAACCCCTAAGATGTTAATATCCCGTTATATGAATGCTTACAATAATTATATGCCTCTTAAGACAAATGTAAATTTTGTCAAAATAATTATGCCGGGCACTGTAAATAAAATAAAAAAAAAACAAAAATCTACAGTTTTTTTTTAATTTCTGACCTGAAAGCCAAACTCCAAGAAATAAACTTAATACATTTAAATTTTGTTCAAAAGAGTCCGCTGCGTTTATTTATGAATGAAAAGAATATAGTTTTGTTAGGAATTTGGTTGAATAGCCGGTCAAAGTGATGTTTGTTCTCAAATCTGATTCTCGAATTTTAGCCATATATAAAACAATTCATACATCCAAATATAATAAAACTTTTAAAATATTTCAATTTAAATCAGCTGCCACTGGAAATTTAATGTGATACTTTATCTTGCAGATATATATGGTAACATGGGGCGCCTTCGCCACTGGGGCGGCTACGCCAGCGCCGATTTTCTCGCAAACTACAAGTGCTAGAAAAAATCCGTTAAAGGCAAAATTGTGAGTTTAATGAAGATCTATCATCTCCCAAAAGTTGGTAGTTGTGTCACAGGTATGATAGCGGCCGCACGCGGTTTTGTGTTTTCAGGGTATTGGGAAAAATAATTATGGTAGGTATTTTTTGTGATATCTTCTTTACCTTTTGTGATATCAAAAACACATTTTATACCATTAGAAGACAACTACTGAAGAATATAAATCGCAATAATTCGTATGAAAAAAGCAATTGCAAATGTCAATATAGAAATATTATGAAATATGTAAGGGGTGGGGCGCCTACGCCATGACATTAACCCACTACACCCCTAGTGGGTTAATGTTAGAAATTTGTCATGTTTAACTTAAATTCTTTATTCCATAGATATACCACACTTTAATGTGAAGTTAAAATTAAATATTATCCTAAATGTATCTGTTTTAGTTATATTATGATTTTTGTACCTAAATTCAAGGTACCTACTTCAATTAACCGCAAGAATCGGTTAATTTTTGTGAATTTTAAAATCATTTTTGATTAATCTATAGAAAACATGTTCCTTTTTTGCATAATATTGATATTTAAGGAAGAAGTGTGGTAAATTACAGTTTTAGAGTCCGTTGGAGAATGTTCAATATCGATGGCGAACCTGCCCCATGGGTGGGGAGGCTTCGCCACTCTTTATACATTTTGTAAATTCTCAAAAATAATATTTTAAAAGCAAAATTATAAACATTTATATATCAAAACAAGTAAGCAAAGGCTATAGTCGGACAGGCCGACCATGTGATACCCTACACCACAACCTCTAGGAATTGGCTATGTGGACGCTGAAAGTCCGGGTTCGATTCCCAGGTCTGGCCCCATCAAATTTTAAACGGTGGCAAAATACCCCTTAGTAATGTTGGCGATATTTCCTGAGTATTTCAGCCATGAAAAACGTCTCTACAAGTGGCAACTTAAGACACGCCGTCCGGAATCGGCGATAAAAACTAGGTCACATATCAATAACTTAATATGAATCCATTGACATAAGAGAAGCCTCCCTTGTCCCTCCCTTTTACAAATATCTTTGGAAGTATGGACTTACCCCGGAAAAATTGTACCGTTGCAATAGGGACCGTGAAAAGAACCTCGTTCAAAAAATTCAAATAGATCCGATACGAGTCCTCAAACTGCACTTCTCCAAATTTTTGTGTGGGAGGTACTCGATACATGACTGGATGAAATAATACGGTGTGCAAAGTTTGGAAATCCCCTTGAAAGTTATCTTGCGGATTTGCAATTTTTTTAGGTTTCTTGTTTGTATTTCAGGGCTTTTGGAGCGTTTTTGACAAAATCTCAGGAAGTATTGACTTGCTATTTCCATTGTACCATCGTAAAGGGGCCCGCAAGGACAATCTGCTTAAAAAATTCAAGACGATTCTAGAGGACTCTTAAATTTCATTTTTTCGAATTTTGTGTGGGAAGTACCCGAAGGTGTGGACCGATATAGTCTTACCCGATCTATCTATCAATCTATTGCTCACTTCGCCAGTCATCGTTCACACAATTTTTCGAAGAATTTTTGAACTTTTGTGGGGAGATGTGGACCTATATATCTTATATTTGAACTTAAACTAAGTTTGCGCAAAATATTACGAAGTATAAAACTTGGTTCGAATCGGTAGATCCGTTCGAGAGTTATCGAGCGCACCAGCCGTCTAGACAGTAAGAGTGACAGATGAACGGACAGGGCTAAATCGACTCAAAGTTGTCTGAAACGAATTTCGCCCAAACATACTTAGGGTCTAAAACCATTATTTCGATGAGACACACCTTTGGTCGTAAAACATCCAGTTGGACAACTGAACAGAAAATTCCTCTGCCATGATAGAGATAATATGTAGCATGGGAGGAAATTTTGGTTCTCTACACAAAACCCATTATATATTAGGCAGTAGGCCCGTTACCTAGCAGATACATTATTGCAATTTGCATCACGGGAAAGGTCAGTAGTAATTTTTCCATATGTAGGCAATTTTGCCGGTATATGCCCTCCAGGAATTAAAATATGGACCAAAAATAAAATTTGTAAATTTATCATACGAAAGTAATGGTCTATGTCGCCCGCTAAATAATATCAGATCATCATGCAAAATTATAGGCATTTTCTTTTACCTAAACTCTTTCCTCGTGCAAAATTTCGTGACTATTGAGCTATAATTGCGACCTCTAGCGTGTTTATGATTACACTACAAACAAAAAACTGGATATATTAGGCTGTAACTCTGTTATCTGATCATGTACATCAACATAATTGACATCAATATGAAGATCAAGAGATCGGCTCACAAATATAACTCACGAGGGAGGATTACGTCTTTCAGGAACAAAGATATAAGCTCTATATTAAAAATTTTCACAATTTTCACACAAAAGTTGTGGTCCATTTAACCTTCTAAATATTATCTGATCGCCATCTCAAATTGCAGGCATCTTCTTTGTCATATACTCTTACCTTATTTAAAATGTCGCGTTGATCGGACTATTATTGCGACCTACAGAGCCGCTACAAAATTGGATAAAAATTTTGTTTTTGGTCCATTTCACCCGCTAAATATTTCACGATCATCACCAATTAAAATAGCGATCTATTCTGATGTGAAAGCGACCTCCATACCAAATTTCATGACGATGGGTCCATATTTGCGGCCTGGAGTTTGATTACAATTTATAATGGACAGACGGACACACGGACGGACGGACGGACACACATCTCAAGATCGTTTTATCTCGTCGAGATATGAAGATTGGTATACCACATTGGGGGTCTCCGACGAATATTTCGCGGTGTTACATGAATTTTTCCCAAAACAAACTTATAATACCCTTTCCACATAGTGGTGTAGGGTACAACTAATAGTCAAGATATGCTAATATTTGTACCAAAAATAATATTTGAAAAAACTTTAACGGTGTCGGTATGAGAACATTTTGAACAAAAACGTGGCGAAGGCGCCCCATGTTACCATACTGATAAAGGGTCGCTTCCTGACGTTTAGAGGGAATTTGGAGTTCTGATGTATTCTATGGCCTATTGTAAAATTTTATGGCGAAGAAATTTGTGGAATATTTTGATCTTATACTAACACGTTTTATACGAGATTTTAATGATTTTTGTAAAAAGGCACCAAAAACACCCCTTTTTTGTCCCGAACGAAATTATTTTTTAACAAAAATATTTCTCGCATCGCACATAGGAGTAATGTATGTTAAAAGTTGATTAAAACTCCTAAAAACCTCATTTATAATCCGATTGATATAATATTTTGCACAAATCATATCTTTGGTCCAAGGACTATTTTTGTAGAAAATAATGAAAATCGGTCCAGATTTGGATATAGCTCCCATATATATTAGCATCAGATATGAGGTAAATAATGCACTAAAAGCGCAATATATATCCGATCAAGCTATAAATTGGTACATGCATCCAGAACGAGACCAGAAAACAGTGTGTCAATTCTGGTTAAAATCGCTTAAGATTTATATAGTTATATATCCATTCGATTTTTTATTTCTATTATTATTTCTAAATTATTCCACTTTTGTATGAGAAAAAACCGTTATTTTTCGGAATGGCGCAAACTTATATCAAGAGTTATGATACATTCTGATAAATAAGAGCCCCGCTAATAAGGTAGACCAAAAATTAGTGTTGGCAAACGTTGCCAAAATATTTTTGTAATTTTTTTAAAATTGTTTTACATAAATTATTTAAATTTTACTTCAGAAAAACCAGTGATTTTTCCGAATGGCGCAAACATTTTTCAAAAGTTTTGATTTAGTCTGATAAATAAGAGCCCCAGCTATAAGACAGATCAAAAATTAGTGTTAGCAAACGTTGCCAAAATATTTCTTTAATTTTTATTAAAATAGTTTTACATAAATTACTTAAATTTTACTTCAGAAAAACAGGTGATTTTTCCGAATGGCGCAAACATTTATCAAAAGTTTTGATTTAGTCTGATAAATAAGAGCCCCAGCTATAAGACAGATCAAAAATTAGTGTTGGCAAACGTTGCCAAAATATTTTTTTAATTTTTTTTTAATTATTTTACATAAATTATTTAAATTTTACTTCAGAAGAACCAGTGATTTTCCCGAATGGCGCAAACATTTATCAAACGTTTTGATTTAGTCTGATAAATAAGAGCCCCGGCTTTAAGACAGATCAAAAATTAGTGTTGGCAAACGTTCACAATATATATAATTAATTTATTTTTTTTAAATTGTTTTACATAAATTATTCCTATTTAACTGCAGAAACAAATTTAAAGGTTTGCATGATTGCAGTGGAGAAAAATATGCGTAGCGTATTATCTTTGAATCAGCATAATCTGCAGAATCTTGCATAAAACATCAAAAGTAACTATGGTCCGCAAACGTTCGCATCATGTAGTATTTCACCATTGAAATTTTAGTTAACATAAAAGATATCTATGAATGACGGGATATATCACAATAAACTAATAGTGAAGATACAAAAACAATTATTTTTGGCGATTTTAATGAGCTCAAATACACATGAGTACAAATAAAATAACTAGATTTGGCGAACGCTGGAACCAAAACATATTTCTATTTTGTAAATGTTTTTCTAAAATACTTCCATATTTAAATATTTCAATGGTTTTAGTTGATAAAAATGAGAATGGCGCAAATATGCGCAATATATTATGATTGGATCTAATGTTGGAGACTTCAGTGCATATATCACCAAAAGTAATTATGGTCCGCAAACGTTCGCATCATGCTCTTTTTCACTTTTGAAATTTGAGTTATGTTAAAAACTATCATAAAAAATATGCATGAAGGAAGAGACGTACCACCATTATTAAAGAGTGAAGCTGCAAAAACAACTTGGAACTTTTATAAGCTTATCTTGTACGGAGAATATACAAAAACAAAAAACCTTGAAAATTATAAATTTTCTCGAAAATATTTTTATTTCAATATTCACTTCATTTTATAATATTTGAACATGTACTTTTTTGCTTTCATTATAGCTGCTGCTTTGGATTGGTTGGTTCGGCTGCTGCTTTGGATTGGTTAACCGCAGATAGTTGCGGATGGTCATAGCGAATGGGGAAAAGGGTCAGGTGACTGTTTACCAATAGTTTGTTTTTAAAAACGCGATTTTTATATGTTGAGTTTTGATCAACATTTGGCCTATATTACCCGTATGTACAGTCTGTCTCAAAACTTAGTATACACCGTTGGAACCAAAATGTATTAGGGATAAAAAGCACAATAACAACAAACAATTAGTTTTATTTGAGAGACACTAAGGTCGTCTTCGGTAATAACAATTAAAAGTGCGCAATATTTGCATACATTAATATTTATATCGCAAAAGTTAGTATACAACGGAGAATCCCCGTGGAACTGTTTAAAAAATTCTTGATATTTTTGAACAAAATGAAACTAAATCTGTACTTAAGATCATAAAGAGTATATAAATTGGTTTTAATGGCAGTTATAGTACTTATAGTGACAAGTCCAACGTACACTGAATCGTAAAATCCATATACTCTTTATGATCTTACGTACAGATTTAGTTTCATTTTGTTGTATACTAACTTTTGCGACATAAATTTTGGTTTTTTGTATGCAAATATTGCGCACTTTTAATTGTTATTACGAAAGACAACCTTCTTGGCTATCAAATAAAACTAATTGTTTGTTGGTTTCAATAAGTTATAGTAATATTTATCCCTAATAGATTATGGTTTCAATGGTGTATACTAACTTTTGCGACAGACTGTACCTAAATGCAAATATTACAAGGAATCTTAACTCAAGCATGAAGAAAATATGGGAACCGGAGTTTAGATAAGATTTTGGTTTTTTATTTATATAGTAAAATTGTATGGCGAACAAATTTGTATAATATTTTGATACGATACGATCACATTTAAAAAAGGAACCAAGAATACCACTTTGATAAACCGCATGAGGGCTAAAAAATATGAAAAATTAAATCAAAGATCGTTTTATTGTTCGTTTTATATGTAATGGTTTTTTTTATCAATTGTGATTCCGAAATAGCAACATCATAGGGTGAAAAGATCATAGAATTGAATATTTATTGGGCAAAATAAGGGTCCAATATATTTGAAAATTATGTTTATCACTTTTTGACTTTTTTCTCAACATTTTCTTAAGTCCCATGTCGATAGGAGTAGCCGCTTTCAAGCTAAATTCTGAATGCTTAAAAAATTAGAGTGGGGCAATCTCGTTCAATTGAACGATCCGGATCACTGTCCTCGTTCAAAGACGAATGAGTAACATCATAAAAACCAACGTGTGAACATTTGTAGTTTCAGAATCCACAAAAAAAAACTTCCCAAAAACTTAGTTAAGGTACAAAAAAAATATATGGTTTACATAAAAACTTCAATACATATTTGGTGCGCAAAATTTTTTACAATGGGGCACAAGTGACCTATTATTTCTTAATATTTATTCGTTAGCAACAAGAATGTGCCGTGGCACTTGCAAAAACTATGTAACCCTAATGTACGTATGTATGTTTATGCGGTATGATTTTGTCATCTGTTGTTTAAAGGTGACCCACACCTAGTTTCCGAATATGTCGATAACTTTTCCTCGAACTTCCTTTTAATTATATATGTGATGTTGTAATTGCCGTTGTATTTTTTCTTTTGTTGTCGTCGTTGTTTAAATAATAACGGCATTATTATGGTGTAGTTTGTTCCTTTCTTTTTAACTATTTTATTTTCTAAATATCAACCGCCTCAGGTTGCCTAGGGTGGTTCATTTATTTTCTATGGCTCCTATAGGTGAGCACTCTCTTTTGTGTTAGACACTTCCCTCAATAGCTAAGTACCCCTAGCTGAACTCACTAGTTTATAGTGAAATATTCTTCGTATGGTTAATAACGGATTTTTGCATCAGTTTTTATTTCTTTTGCAACATTTTCCTGTTGATGTTTAGCATAAAACACATCACTGCAGAATATGGAATGTGGGACACGAGACAAAAGTAGTTTTTCATATTTTGTTTAAACAATATAGAGTGTTAATACTTGAGACGACTTTCAATTTTACTCAACCATTTTAAAGTGGGGGGATATTGAAACGATTTGATGCGTTGTGGGCATATACTAATTAAGGCAATCATAATCATGTTGAAGAACAATGAACAAACTGTAATAAAATCTTCTGTTTCAAATAATCCCATATATTGAAAAAATCTATACACTGTATTACAAACAAAAAGTTATTAAATCATTCACTTGGTGAAAACTATCATTTTCAGAAACATGTAAAAATAAACGTACAAAAGTAAAATTAGGGTGTTCTTTACAATATAAAATTAATATAAATTGTCCAGTTCGTATGAGAAAAGTTAATCCGGACACCGCGGTAATCCGGGCACTAGAATTTTTTATATTGTAGACTCGGTAATCCTGGCAACACATATTTTTCTTACCTCAATAATCCAGACATCAGAATTTTTTGGTATCGTTAGCATTATATTCTTATTTATTACTGTAACATTTTCGTTTTGGCAACAACAATTGGGGTATATATAAGAACAAATAAGTTTTCGGTCCAAATCTCGACTTTCTACCTAGCCACTGTTGACTCAGTTATACTCGTACAGTCAATATGGAAATAATTATTTGAATGTGTGGAAAGATTTTTCTACCGTTCAACCATTGATTGACTATGAATAGCAACAGTATTTAAAGCTAGTGTTGGGTAGCCCAGTTCCCTGAAAACTCGATGTTGGGTGTTCCCTTCCTTTAAAGGAATTAGTTCACTAGTCCTCAGATTAGTGCCATAGCAGCATGTAATGTATTCCAAGGATATTTTACCTAGAAAATGTTAAAACATTTGAAGCGTTGGCATTAATAGCGTAGTTTTTATTAGGATTTAAAGCTAAACGGTGAAACGGGTAAAAACCTTGTATATAAAGTTTTATACCCCTAAAGAAGACTACGTACCAAATTTCAGAGATTTTAATAGGATAATGAAGCTAAAACCTTAAAAATACCGAAAATCGGGAGGTACCGTTCTATGGGTGCTATATCAAAACGTGGACCGATATATCCCATTTTCAATACCAACCATCCTGCAAGCAATAAAAACGTCTGTACTGCGAGCTGTATCTTGATATCAACAGACAGACGGACGGACTGACGGACAGACGGACATGGTCAAATCGACATAGAATTTTATGCTGATCAATAATATATATGCTTAATAGGGTCTCCGACGAATATTTCGATGTGTTACAAACGGAATGACAAATTTAATTATACCCTCCATATGGTGGAGGGTATAAAAATCCAGCCTTATATGACACTTTCGAACTAACGAACCACATCCAACAGTAATTCCATGTCAGTCACTCACTCATCACTAAGCTATTTTATATATTAAGATAATTTCTCGTTATTTAAAAAAACAGTATTCTTATTTTAACAAATCACCATTATATTTATGTTGAATATTTACAGCCAAACACATTCGTTTCTCAATCTTACCTGCAATTAAAAAAGAAGGCTTTCATTAATTTAGTTTTAACACCTGATGAAGTCTTATGCTATATTATATTTGCTTTCCATGTTAACATACATACATAGATACGACTGAAATGTAAGCAACGGTTGATTTAGAAATATGTCTGCAACTTATTATGAACTTCATTACTGCCTTTGAAATTTAGTTAATCAATTATTTCCATATTGTTATCTTTTTTACCTGTTAATGAACATCAACATTGGAATTCCTAACATAATGTATATGAGATCTAATTAATAATTTAAGTAAATGCAATTGACAAAGAAATATAATAGTTCCACTTATTTTCTCAACTGTTTTGACTTTTTTTGTAATCTTATTTGTATCCCGGGTAATATTAAGTATTGTTAAATTAAATAACATTTCTAAAGTAGCTAAGAGAAATTACATCCAATAAACTAGATTTAAACGAATTGATCAAGCTCGAGGTATGTGTTTTATTGATCAATTCATGTAATTTTAATCAATAAAAATGTCGAATAAAAATCTTCTAGTACAACCGAACTTCTCTTAATATGACAGAACGTTCTGCTATTTAATAGTTTCTGCCTGTATCGAACACAAGACACAACTTACAGTTAATGGAAATTCTATGTTTTGATGTTCTCTGCAGACATTCAAATCAGCCGACCATGCCGCAGACCACATTGTTCGATATCAACAAGTACACACACACGTGCATAGAAATAAGTTCCAATATTTATAAATATCTATTCAAGCGAAATATGGACAATGTCTACATCAAATAATCATTAAAAATTTTCGTAATTAATTTTACCTTTCAAAACAGTATATAAATACACCTACAACGTTAGGTGAATAAATTGGTCTAACCACCATAGCAAATGAGAACGTTTTTCTATGAGTGTGTAATGACTGTCTACACCCACAATTATAAAGACAAACCAAAGTATCGACAAAACGCAATCACAATATTTATGTCTGGGATGCAGTTGTGAGATTTTCCATAATAATATTGCTTCCTATTTGAATATACTAATAGTGAAATTAGCATATTTCTTATACGTTTGAAGACAATGTTGTGCACCATTTGGGCCACCTATCGAAATAAAATTATTGATAGCATATTGTTAAGTAAATGATTTCGACAGTAACATTTGTTTGCTAATCACAATTTTATTCTGTTTTTTTTTTTTAAGAGTTAAGGGTTCATGACGTGACGTTAAGAGAAACTTTTCTGGATATCCATGATCATTTGTGAATGCAACCATAACAGCATTTATTTGCTTTAGCGGTAAAATTGCTAGTTAGACTCAATGGGTACTACACAAGTTATCAAACATGTAAGTTCGGCCGGACCAAACCCTACACCACGAAATGTATTGAAGTTAATAGGGGGGCAACTACACAGAGAAAAATATATGTTAAAATATGTTTGGATCCCAACAAATTTATATTTGAGACTGTTGCAACCAGTGTTTATGTTTGCAACATTTTGTAATGTAGCTTAACTTTATTTGTCTGGGTACCTATTATTTTTATACCCTCCACCATATGGAGGGTATAATTAAATTTGTCATTCCGTTTGTAACACATCGAAATATTCGTCGGAGACCCTATAAAGTACATATATTATTGATCAGCACAAAATTCTATGTCGATTTGACCATGTCCGTCCGTCCGTCAGTCCGTCTGTCTGTTGAAATCAAGATACAGCTCGCAATTTTAAAGATAGAGACTCAAAATTTGGTACAGAAGTTTTTATTACTTGTAGGATGGTTGGTATTGAAAATGGGATATATCGGTCCACGTTTTGATATAGCCCCCATAGAACGGTACCTCCCGATTTTCGGTATTTTTAAGGGTTTAGCTTCATTATCCTACCGAAATTGCTGAAATTTGGTACGTAATCTTCTTTAGGGGTATAAAACTTTCGCCCAGAATTTTGTTGGTATCGGTCCACACCTTCATATAGCCCCCATTGAACGGTACCTCCCGATTTTCGGTATTTTTAAGGTTTTAGCTTCATTATCCTACCAAAATGGCTGAAATTTGGTACGTAGTCTTCTTTATGGGTATAAAACTTTCCCCTAGAATTTTGTCGGTATCGGTCCACACCTTCATATAGCCCCATAGAACGGTACCTCCCGATTTTCGGTATTTTGAAGGGTTTAGCTTCATTATCCTACCAAAATGGCTAAAATTTGGTACGTAGTCTTCTTTAGGGGTATAAAACATTCCCCCAGAGTTTTGTCGGTATCGGTCCACACCTTAATATATCCCCCATAGAACGGTACCTCCCGATTTTCGGTATTTTGAAGGTTTTAGCTTCATAATCACACCGAAATGGCTGAAATTTGGTATTTAGACTTCGTTGGGGGTACTCAAACTTCCCCTTTAAATTTGTCGGTATAGGTCCACGCCTTCATATAGCCCCCATGGAAAGGTACCTCCCGATTTTTCGTATTTTGAAGGTTGTGTCTTCAATATTCCACCAAAATGGCTGAAATTTGGTATTTAGTCTTCAATGTGATATAAAACTGTTCGCCAGAAATATGTCTGTACAGGTCCACGCTTTCATATTGCCCCATTTCTGACTAAAATTCGTCGGTATAGGTCCACGTTTCGATATAGCCCCCATAGAACGGTACCTCCCGATTTTCGTAATACTGAAGATTGCGATGAAATGGCTGAAATACGTTATTTCGTCTTTTAAGAGTTATAAAATATTCCAGAATAAAATATCCCCATAGAAGCGTACTTCTTGATGTTCGGTATTTTTTAAGTTTTAGCCACATTCTCTTACTGAAATATAGGAAATTTGGTATTTAGTCTTCTTTGAGCCTAAAAACTTTCCGGCACATAGAATGGTGCCGCACACTGTTTTACCGAAATTTATGAAATTTAGTATTAAGTCTTCTTCATACACGAAAGGAAACTAATTATTCCATATTACTTCAATACAACTTGTGGTGGAGGGCCGAACTTAACGCCGTTCTTACTTGTTAAAGTATGTCCCGCTTAATCTCATATTTGTTGTTTTCAAATTAAAAAACAACAAATTTTTAAAGTGTGTGTATTAAAAATTGGTTTACTTTAGGGAAAGGAAGAGAATACTAGTTTCGTACAACGCCACTTGGACTCATCGGTTCTCTTAGTTCTTAAGTCAAGGACACAATGTGCGAATTAATAAAAAATTATCTTGGAAACTGTACAGGAAGAACACAACAAGAATGGATGAACGATGAAATTATGGAGCTTCATGAGGAACGAAGGAAATACAAAAACGTTAACTATGAACGTTACTGGGAAATCAACAAGGAAATTCGCACTGCTACCCGAGCTGCAAAAAATGATCTACTCAATCAAAAATGTAGAGAAATTGAATATCTGCAAAACATTTATGATGACTATAATCTACATAAAAAACTAAAAGGGTCCGCAGGAGTGTATAGGAAGCCAACTCCAGCATTACTAATGGATAACAACAATCAGCCAATTTTCGAGACATTACACATAAAGGATCAATGGAAAACTATATTGAACAATTATTCACAGACGACCAACGATCAAGAAAAGATCAGAACACAAATAATTATATAACGGGAAATTCAATCACTAAAGCCGAAGTAGAATATGCGATTTAATCGATAAAAGATAAAAAATCAACAGGACCCGACGAAACTCCTTCCGAAATCTTAAAATTAATTGTGGAAACAACATCTCACCCATTACACGACTTTTTAATCATGTGTATGGTACTGGCCAATATCCAATACCAAAAAAATCTAATATAAAAAAGTGTTGTGACTACAGGCTTATGAGCCTTATGTGTCACATATTAAACATTTTCGTAAGAATAATTCACAAAAGAATTTACTCCAAATGTGAAAGTGCTATGGGAGAGTCCCAATTCGGCTTCAAGGAAGGTATGGGTGCCAGAGAAGCCCTACTATCCATCCAATTACTCGTACAGAAATGCAGAGATGTCCACACAGATATGTATATATGTGCTTTATCGTTTATGAAAAGGCATTTGATACCGTCCAACATATTCCTAAAAAATATTTCATGAGTCAATCGAAGGAGACGAATTGGAATAAGAGTTCAGGGTAAAATTATAAATAACATACGGTACGCTGATGATACCACAATTATTGACGGTAGTATATCTGGGCTACAACAACTTCTAGACAAGCTCACGTACGTAAGTGAAACATATGGCCTCAAAATAAATATAAAAAAGACAAATAGAGGTAGCGAATGCAAATTGCTTCAACAAAAATCAAAGCGATTCGAGAGCAGGTCTTAAAGTGAACTTATCCGAAATTGTGTGTGAGAGGTACTAGAAGATCTATACCTAGTAGATATATTAGTATGTGTAAGGTATGGACCAATTCGGCCACTCCCTTTAATTTTCCGAACATTTTTGAACTTTTGTAGGGGAGGTAACTGAAGGAGTGGACCGATATGACTTAATTTCGAACTTAAACTATGTTTGGACAAAATATTACTAAGGCTAAATTTTGGACCCAATCGGCAGACAGACGGACGGACACTGTTCAATCGACTCCAAATTGTCTGAAACACATTTCGTCCAAACATACTTGGGGTCTAAAACCATTATTTCGATGAGGCACATTTTGCCCGTATGAAAGTGTATATACCCTCGTTAGCATAAATGCTGAGGGTATAAAAATAAAATAAATATATTACCACGCATAAAAATTTAATCCACCATTTTTACTACTATTCAATCAAAAACAACATTTAGAATATTGTGGAGAAAAGCAGGTTAAAATTCTTGTTGTGAGTATCTAATTTTTAATCATTCGATAAATTAAAGACAAAAAATTCAACGTTTTAAGAGAAGATTTTTGTATTTAAAAGTCCACAAAAATATATGGTGATCTGTCCATTTTTCGAGCTGGAGGAAATACCGAAATTTAGCTCGTTTAACCCCTTTTTTCAGCTACAAATACAACGGATTTTTTCCTTCTAACATACTATATATTTTTAAGGGTTTTAGTAGTTTTATTCAATTTGTCTTGCAAACAATTGCCGGCATAGAATTAAACTATCTAGTTCACTATGTTGTTCCACTGGATCTGGTAGTTTGTAAGAAAAAATTGCATATGAGTTATTTACTCCTTCGTTACAGTGAACGTGGAAATATAATTAAAAAAAATTAAGTTTCAGTGTTTTATTTAGAAATTCACTTAAAACTACAAAATAATTTGTCGCTTAACCTCAATAAATATATTCTGTTTCATGATGGAATCTCTCAAATAAAACGCTTGCATTTAAATTATAAATGATGGCAACATTAAACGACAAGCGTTTTATTTGAGAGATTCCATCATGAAAAAAATATATATTTATTGAGGTTAAGCGACAAATTATTTTGTAATTTTAAGTAAATTTCTAAATAAAACACTGAAACTTAATTTTTTTTAAATTATATTTTATTTTTAACTTTTTAGTAAATACATTTTTGACCACTGACAACAGAATATAGTAAATTTAGGCCGAAAATTTAGATAAAAACTTTAAAATGTCTGGTACCATTTATAGGGGCTATATAAAAACCTGGACCTATGTCCACAACTTTTGGTGGAGAAGTTGGGAACTCGAAATCAAAGTTACAGCCTTTTCGGCCCAAAAATTAAGACAAATAACACTTGAAATCGGGTGGAGCCGTAATATGGGGGCTATACCAACACCTATGTCACAATTTTTGGTGGAGAAACTTCTGTACCACTGAGATCTCCAAATGCCAAGTTACACGCAATTCGATATAAAAATGAAGATAAAATCCTTAAAACACTTGAAATCGGGCGGTACCGCTATATGGGGGCTATATCAAAACCTAGACCTATGTCCATAATTTTTAATGGGTACGTTTCTGTACCATTGGAAACCCTAGTTGGCAAAAAAAGCCAATACGGGCTTAAAATGACGATAAAATACCTTTAATCGAGTGGTACCGTTGGATGGGAGCTACAGGAAAAAATTGACCCATATTCGTTTTGGTTTCATATTCGTGTATTGTCATCCAAATTTGAAAAGTGTACAAAGTTTTAGTTCGATTGGTCAATTACAACTGTGTTAAAAATGAGTTAGCAGATTTGAACTAAACACACACCAAAGCAAGTTAATAAAACACTGTAAACACTGTAAAAGATGGTATAACATTATACATATAACCATATTTTTATATCCACACTGTGGTAAGGGGTCTCAATAGCATAATAATCTGCTAAAAAAGCGACGTTAAACGGCCGAAAATCTTTATTTAGGAGGCTTTGATGTTTTTTTTAATGATTTTTTCCAACTTTTCGGCCAAAATCTGTTTGCATATTTTGCATATTCCGCATATTTTTTGCATATGCAAATATGCAAAAAAAAAAAACACAAAATATTGCAGACTTATTTTTTCTTACTTAAATAGTCGCTCTCAATTTGTTGATTATAATGGGTCTGAGTCTAGAGTACGTAGTGTTAGTAGTGGGGTTCCACAAGGTTCAGTTCTTGGCCCCCTGCTATTTATTTTGTACATTAACGATTTCAATGTTTCCGTTGATATGAATACCTGTCTTCCATTTATATATGCTGATGATATCCATTTATTTTTTCAGTCTGCTAATACTATTAGCTTGTCACCAACAATTAATTCAACTTTAAATATAGTTGCTTCTTGGATGCAGGAAAATAATTTTGTAGTTAACGTTAGCAAGACAAAGTCGTTACTATTTGGTCCCGTTCGGCAGAGTAGCCATATGTGTACAATGAGTATGAATGGTAATGTGGTTGAAATTGTTGATAAAATAAAGTGTTTGGGTATTTGGGTTGACTACAAACTTGAATTTAGTCCCCACATTGATACTTTATTTCCTAAAGTGATATCTATATTGCGTAAACTTCGTGGTACAAACTTTTATCTGCCACTTTTTGTAAGGAAACAGCTTGCGCATGCCTTATTTAGGATTTTGCGTATTATTAATATGGTAGTTCGTTTTGTTTATGGATTGAGATATCGTGATCATGTTTCGAACTATGTCATGGAGTTTTTGGGTGTCTCCTTTCAATCGTATGTTAATACTCGTGTTTTGACTTCTTTCTATAAAATTATAAAAAATGGAGCTCCTGAAAAGCTTTGTGAGAAATTCTCTTTTTCTCGGTATATACGCAATCAACAAGTGCGGCTTCCTCGTTTTATATCTGTAATGTGTGATCGATCATTCGTCGTAAGAGTGGCTAGGGTGTGGAATTATCTTCCTCTCAATCTACGTAGTTTCGCCAGTTCTCCTGGTACATTTAAACGAAATTATTTAATGTACCTTCGTCGACGTCAATCTGGTTCTTGAAATTAAATTTTAGGGTCAGCATTTTAACTATGAGTCTTTTTTATTTTTATTTTCATATGGTAAATTTCAAATTTCCTTTACAATTACATAGAAAAAAAAATTAAAAACTTTTTTGGCGAGCACATCCGCCATTTTTGGTACATGGGTTAAGAAAAAAATCGTGGTTTCAAATCTGTTCGCGTTCACAAAATTGGATGCTGCACTCAAAAGTTATATGCGGGTTTACTCTCTTGTAAAGAAAAAATATTTAAAAATTCCTATTGAGTTGTAATAAGAACATGTATATATGAATCGTTAGCAGAATGTGATATCTATCCGTAGATGCTAAAATAGTTGCTAAATTTATTTTTATTTTCGCGGTAAATCAAAAAATATTGAAGAAATCTTGGAATAAATTTTATTTATTCTAAATCAAAGTCCAAAAAATCTCTAAAAAAAATAATTTAAAATACGTACAGAATCTAGACAACGCGTAGAAAACTGTGAGACCAAAATTATAAAGATCGCGTTTATAACTTGCATATTACAGCAACAACAAAGAACGGAAACTTATTGTTGGAAATTATTTCAAAAATATATTTTTGGTTAAATACGAAAAATTTGAAAAATAAATGTTGGGAGTTATTCTATTATTTCGCTAAATTTCGATCCAAATCCTGAAGTAATTTGCTTAAACTTCTACGAGAAAAGTAATTAGTCATCGTGAAAGTATATTTGCTTTCTGTGATAAGCTATAGAAATAAGAAGTAGAGAGTAATGTTGAAATTACAACCAAAGAAAAAACACAAAAATTAAAAGGCGTGTAATTCGCGAATCCGTTGAAATCAGTTGGGGTGCATGTGCTTTTCGGATACAGGGAGTCCATGTCTATCAATATGCATGGATTTTCCCATGTTTCATTCAGCGGCCAAAGTGTGCCATCAGTTGCATCTTACTATTCAAAAAACCTTCAAGTGGGCAAAAATTACGCGATGTGCATATGATTATAAGGTGCATCCGATTTCAATGGCCCCCTATTAAAAATACGTCAATATAAATTATTTTAGACAGATTCGTCAAGAACTGCGGATGTGCCACCACATTCTATTTTGGGATAAATAGGGATATTACTCCCGAATCTTTGTAATTTGTGACACACCTTTTTGGCAAATATAATAATCGCGTATAAAGGATTACATTTATGTAAAAATAATCAAAGAAAATCGCGGTTCAATTCGCGGAATTGTCAAAATATTTTTTTGCAGATTTTCCTACTTTCAAGGTATCTATATCCGGCGTTTTAGTGGATGGATTTGACCGCGGAAGAGCTCATTAGATCCGGCACGTAAAAAAACTAAAATCACGCGGGGTTCAGGGGTACCTGTACGACAGTTGTAAATTTTAAAGCCAAAAAATAGGTTTTTTCAGAAAATTTACGGACCAAATTTTCGCCTTTGGACTTCTATTACTAGGAAGCTGTACGGAGCACACTCATGAGATATACATCGAACGACGTGGAATCGCGAGTTCTACAATCCTATAAACTAGTTTCGATTATTATCTAGTTGCACCATCTAATTATAAGAAAAATTCGAAAAACACTGAAATCAAAACTTCAAAATGTCAGCATCGATTTTAGGGGAATACAGTGTATATATCGAAAAGTCATACACTAGAACTATATTGCCTAAGGGGTATTCTTTAGTTCTTTCTTTGAGCATAGGTTTGAATTTTCCGTGGTTTGGCCAGAAATCAAGAAAGAACACAAAAAAACTTGTAAACTTCAACACATTTTTCCCATTTTTTTATATTACCACCAGCGCAGCTTCCACGAAAATTATTTGTTATGGTCCATATTATGAGATCGTAGCTAAAACACTTCAATATATATAAATGTATTCATATTTTATAAAATATATTAACAGTTCGCGACTTATTAAATGGTGAACCTCAACTTCAACGATTGTAAAACTTTTTTGAATATTACCATATATATCTTATTGGCTGGGGAGCCAAAGTTTTTCCAATGTTACATTTATATATATATATATATATATATATATATTTTTTTTTTTTGATATTTTTATCTTAATTTTTTTCTCAATAATAAGTATAATCTAAATAATTTTCCTTAAAGAGTTATATTTGGTCATGTACATATGCTGAATATTTGTATTCTATGTAATGCTAAACTTGGTCTGAAAGACTTACTGGCATTGTAATGTATGAATAATAAATGAAATGAAAATAAATGAAAATATAACCCTGCCCTGAATTTAGATTTCTTTGAAACGAATTTTGGTCCAATCAGAATCTTCGTATCTTTATTATTAAAAAATATGCATTTATGCAAAATTCGATGTCTAATTATTACCCATATGAGATCTGACATTTCTAATATTGAAATTTTCCCCCTATATATTCTCAAAAAATGTATGGTACCTTTTAGGAATTGTTTACACGTTTTAATAATTTAACGAAAATATTAACTTTTGCAAACTAATCGCATGCACATTTTTCAACGATAAACCGACTCTTAGTGCTATAATTTTCTCCCATTAATCATATCCAACACAACGGTATCATTACAAAACACTGAGTATTGTGTATGGTGGTAGTATGGTTTATGACTACATTACAATGACACAAATGAAGACGTCTGCACGTGAAAGTAATTTCATTTAAAAGAATATTAAACGCGTTATGATCGTTCTAATCGTTTGTAATATATCACACACCAGCAAAACAAGAGGAGGCAAAGATATACGCATTGTAAAATATTTTTGTAAACAATACTTAAAGTTCATGACACTTAAATACTTACATTGAATTTTTAGAATTTATAAGAACCTTCGAAGTAAAGTAAAATTTAAAATCCCCACGGTAAAATTAAAAATCAATTCAACAGGTTGTGGTCACTTAATCTGTGAAAAATGACCCACATGTTTTAAGTAAACTCAACTTCATTTTGTTTTTCTTCTCGGTCAATCAGAAAGGAAAAAAGTCAATGAGTATAATGGTCTTAAGGCAAACGAAACGTAAACGATTACAAAACAAACCCATAACTAAAGACACGTTTTGCAGACCTTAAATACCGACAAAGATTAGTGCAAAACATGAGAATGAAGTGTGTGCGACACAACAGGTCAAAGAAAGCAATAATGAACAAAGAGATAAAGAAAATCGTACTTATTAAAACAAATCTGGATGTGTATATTGAGTTTCTAGTGCAAATGTGTGATGTATGCGGATTTGTGGTTTTGTCTGCAATGCACAACATATGTATGTATGTACGAATTTAATGAAATTTTTCCACATGACATTAAATACGTATAACAATTTATGTATGTGAACTAGGGTTATGTATTTTTACAACCTCGTATCCGTGTATGATATTTTGATGAGTTTTTACCTAAGATTACATAAACCCTTTATTATTAAGTGATTCGATAAAAAGCTTTTGTACAAAAAGCTTTTAAAGTTTTTAATTTTCAGAAATTTTTAACATTTTTTGAAGTCACTGTAAGCCGATATTTAACTAAAAACAAGATATGGGGAACACGAAATAACCAAAATGACATAGCCGTTTGTTTCTCACTAATTTTATCATCGTATTTTTACTTATATATCATTTTATATTATACTAGCAAAGTGCTCGCTACTCCCGGTGCCGGTTGCAGATTCTGAAACTGCAATGCACATATGTAGATGAGAAATATCAAGAAACAAAAAAAAAATCGCCGGAGGGATTTTCAAATAAATCGCGATTTAAGTTCACATTTTAGGGGTTCTTTAGGTTTTCACGGTTTTGCTTAGAAACTGCGGGTCCTATGTAAATGGGATTAAAAAAAGTGTTGTAGCAGTGAAAATTATCCACATGATGTACCTTTATGATATTTTCGTAGGTTTTACCGCTTTTGAGATATAGAAGTTCAAATTGAGACAATGCACTGACTGTATCGCCTCCTTATAAAACAATATCATGATCAGTGCGTCTTAAATAACTTTTGCTGAAAACCGCTTATACATGGGAAGATTTCGCGTATTCTGAAACACCTATGTTCATAGATAAGAAAAATAAAAAACAGAAAAAATCGCCGGAGGGATTTTTAAATAAATCGCGATTAAAATTCACAATTTTAGGATTTTTTAGGTTTTCACGATTTTGCATGGAATCCGCAAGTCGTATCGAAATGAGTCTAAAAAATATGTTGTAGCTGTGAAAATTCTCTACAAGACTGACCTTTAGATTTTTTCGCAGGTTTTACCATTTTTGAGATATAGAGGTTCAGTTCAAATTTTTAGGTTTTTATCTTAAGTCTTCAAGATGTTGCTTGGAAACCGCAAGTCATATCAAAATGGGACTAAAGAAAATGTAGAAGCTGTGAAAATTCGCTACAAGATTGGATGATTTGTTTTTTCCTAGGTTGTACCATTTTCAAGATATATAAGTTTAATTTGAGAAATTGCAGTAATGACATTGCGATACAGTCAGTGATTTGTCTCAGTTTGAACTTCTATATCTCATAAACGGTAAAAAAATATCATAAAGGTCAATCTAGTGGAGAATTTTTACAGCTACAAAATTTTTAAGGTCGATTTACATAGGACTTGCGGTTTCCAAGATCAACCGTGAAAACCTAAAGAACCCCTAAAAATGTGAACTTAAATCGCGTTTTATTTGAAAATCCCTCCGGCGATTTTTTTGTTTCATGATATTTTTTATCTATGAGCATTGTAGTTTCAGAATCTGCAAAAACTTCCCAGGTGTAAGCACCTTCCATTTAAAATTAGTTAAGGCGCACCGTGTACTTCGTATGCGGAAAGGATATAAAAAACAAATAAATAATATATAATACGGAAATAGTGAACACTGAACATTTTTTTGTACTAAATACTAAGCACTGTTCGTATCACTTTAGTCGGATTTTCTAAAAATCCGGCTGCATCTCACCCCAAAACATCAACAGCGAGCCACAATTTTGAGGCATTTTAATAAAGGTGTCCTCAGAAGGTAAATCATTCTTGTAAAAGTTTTTGTAGCCTAGGTCTACATTTCCGAATGAAATTACTAAACCGTTCAGAACAAAGAAACAACTTTGTTGAAAAGATAGAAACCGAAGACGGTTCACATAAAAGCAATGGTAGAATACCAGACCAAAACCCAGGACTTTATCCCAAATTTTACAGCTTCAGCCCTACTTATTCGCCTACTACCTATGGATATTACATGTATAAGCATAGCATACATTTTAAGTGGGAACTTTCATAACCATTCAGATCTAGTCCCAACAGTGATCCTCATAACAAATTTCAGTAGTGGAATTCTGTAACTAATTTTTCGAGTTACCGAGAAAAATCGGTAAAATTAAAATACTTATAATTTCGGCAATTAACGAAATTTTTATTTTTTGGAATGGTGAGAATTCCACTCCAGAGCGATGGATTTACCTGTTCATTCAATATCAGTGCTCCAATGTTTAGTATTATTTAGTACATCTAGCGTACAGAGCGTTATTTCAAATTATATAAAATTCGAGCTTTATTCCTACACCCAAGACCAATTTTAGAACAATGTAGTACTTTTCGCTGCCTTACAGTAGTTATTTCCAATACCTTTTCAGCCATCGGCGACCTCCATACGAAATTTCAGAATTTGTACGTATTTAAAAAAACTCCTTATATTGTTGTTCATGCTATACCAAAATAGTACCACATTTAGTACTTTTCGTACAACTTTATTTAGCCATCAAAAAACATCAACCCTATATACCAACCTCGATTATCATTTCCAGCTCTATCAATTCCCCCAAAACCAAATGTAAAACTATTTAATACTTTACATATAAATACATAAGAATGAATTTCCGAAACCTCCTCTAAATATTTGTAAATTCCTCCCCCTTTACCAACAATGACTCCAAGAACACATTTTAGAATTCCACCTCTGTTCCCAATACCAAAATTGGACCGATTTAGTACTTTTCGTAAATTTTTGGTACGTATTTCTTAAACCACTTCCATATACCAACATGACAGACCAACACTCACCCTGACTGCAACAAACAAAACAAAAAACAACAGTATTCAGACCTGTCCCTACACCCAATACCAAATTGGGTAGCATATAGTAACTGTCGTATACTTATGGTACGTATTGGACAGCAATACACTGACATTAGCACCATATAACCCGTAATCTTAATTTAAAATCTCAGAATTCTAGCTCTATTCGTTCGTCCAATGCCGAATTGTACCAAACTTAGCACCATTTAGTATTCTTCCTTCACTTCAACAATAATCTTAATTCCATATTTCAGGATTGCTGCTCTATCTGTTTACCCCAATCAAAATTTCCAAACTTCCTCAGTCCTACACTCCAACAGTTATCTTAATTCCAAATTTCAGGATTCCGTTCAACCAAATCCAAATTAAGAACCATTTCGGACCTTTCGTACCCATAAGTTCGAATTTACAAAACTAACTCAATCTTACACTCCATCAGTAATCCTAATTCCAAATTTCAGGATTCCTTTCAACCAAATCCCAATTTGGCCAAATTTGGTGCCATTTAGTACACATAAGTTGGAATTTCCTAAACTACCTCTATCCTACACTATAACAGTAATCTCAATTCTAAATTTCAGGAATCCATCTCTTTCTTCACCCACACACAAGTTGTACTAAATTTAGTACCATTTAGTACTTTTCGTATCCACAAGTACTAGCTTACAAAACTACCTCAATCCTAAACTCCAACAATAATCTTAATTCCAAGTTTCAGGATTCCAGTTCTACCCGTTCACCCAAAATCAAATTTAGTACTTTTCGTACCCATAAGTACGAATTTCCGAAACTACCTCAATCCTACACTTCAACAGTAATCTTAATTCCAAATTTCAGGATTTCAGTTCTACCCGTTCGCACAAATCCAAATCGTACCAAATTTGGTACCATTTAGTAATTTTCGTATACATAAGTTCAAATTTCCAAACCTCCCTCGATCCTCCACTCCTACTGTAATGTAAATTCCAAATTTGAGGACTCCAGCTCTATCCGTTCACCTAAATACAAATTGTACTAAATTTAGTACCATTTAGTAATTTTCGTACCCATTGTACGAATTTCCAAAACTCCCTCAATCCTACACTTCAACAGTAATCTTAATTCCAAATTTCAGGATTTCAGTTCTACCCGTTCGCCTAAATCCAAATTGTACCAAATTTAATATTATTTAGTACTTTCCGTACACATAAGTGCTAATTTCCAAAACTACCTTCATATCTCAAACCTACACTCCAACAGTAATTTGTACCAAATTTAGTACCATTTAGTACTTTTCGTACATATTTTCAAAACCACCTCTTATATCAGCCCTACTTCCCTTTCGCGATTCTCATTTCAAATTTGAAGATTCCAGCTCTATCCGTTCACAAAATACAAAATAGTACCATGTTTAGTACATTTTAGTACTTTTCGTACACTTCGATTTCGAATTTCTAAAAACCCTATGGAAAATCTATCATACACTCTTTAGTGACTCTCGTTCCAAATTTTAGAATTCTAGCTCTTCTCGTATGTCTAATACAAAGGGTACCATATTTAGTATCTTTTAGTACTTTTCGTACCATTCTAGTTTGAATTTCCAAAAAAATCATCCTTATCTGACACCTTCGGACCAAGACTGACCCTCAACCAAAATTTCAAGATTTTAGCTTCAGCGGTTTGGTTTGGGCGTTGATGAATCATTAAGTCAGTCAGTCAATCACTTTACCTTTTATTAATACATATGTATATATTATAAATTTATTTCATATATCAGAAAAATTAAAAGTGGTTTGTGAGGGACCTGTTTTAATATTTAAATGAAATAAACGTTATTTTAGTCCAATTCATGTCTGAATTTGTTATCCCCGCAAAGCTCATTCGGCTTTGTATAATGACTCTAACTGACACAAGATCTTCAGTTAAAGTAGGAAAGAACCTCTCCGAAGAGTGTAGTACCAAAAGAGGTTTCAGGCAAGGAGACAGCATTTCGTGTGATCTTTTCAACATCCTGCTAGAAAAGGTTATACGAGAGGCAAACGTAAAAAGAAATGGCACAATCTACACCAATAGCCACATGGTACGTGCTTATGCTGATGATATAGACAACATGGGACGATCAGTAAAAGAGTTGTGAAACAAAAAGAAGAATTGTATTGGCCAACAGATGCTACTTTGGTTTAAGTAAGCAGTTTAAATACAAAGCCACAACTCGTCAAACAAAAATAACGCTTTACAAAACACTGATACTACCCGTGCCGATGAATGGTTCAGAAGCCTGGGTACTTTCGCAAGCAGCTAAGGAAGTGTTTAGCGTGTTTGAGAGAATAATTCTTGGAAAGATCTCGGGACCAATCTGTGTTAACGGTGAATATCGACGTCGCATGAAATACGAGCTGTATCAGCCATACAACGACATCAGTATAGATAAACGTATCGAGATGCAGCGATTGCGTTGGATAGGCCATATCATAAGAATGAGCGATGATGAACCCTATAAAAAGGCGTATAAATTCGGGCTCCATGGCGGTGCACGCAGAATTGGCAGGCCAAAGAATAGATGGCGCAAACAAGTGCATGAAGAGATGACAAGGCGCGGTATTCCAGAAAGCGAAGCACTAAACAGAGAGAATTAAAGATCTTTTCATTGTTCGGTCTATGGAACAAATGTTCTGTAATGGGCAATCTAAGTAAGTAATATCTATATATGAACCGGTATCAACCAAAGTTGTCAGATTCGTTTCTAGGCCGATTATTAAAAACAGCACGAAATGTTGAAGGCCTAGATTACCCCTTTGATTTTTTGCCTCAAAACCCTGACTTTGGCCCCACAGTGGATTGGTTCTTTATTTGTAAAAGCAACAATAACCAGCCATAGCCAAAAAGAATAACAGCAGAAATTCGTGGTTCTTTTACTTCCTCCAAAGACGTTTGTAGATCTGCAAAATTGCATTTGCTGAATCACTAGCAACCAGAACCTTCGAGAAAAAAGTAATCAACAGCAAATAAATAATGTAAAATCTTGAATGAAGATGATCTGCTTTTGATTTGACTTAAATTATTTGTTATTTGTGGATAACAAGTGGTGGAATCAAAAATAAGGACAATTTTTCTATGTCAGCAAATTTCACATTTTTGTGTATACAGAGAAGAGTTATAATAGAAGTTATTACAACATTCATTATTGGAATGTAGTTGTAACTACAAAACTACTGGATAGCTCTGAGCGTAACGCTTGTTGAGGAAGTTTTGCAGGACAGTTGTAAGAGTGCGGTGTAACGTGCGGGCATGCACTGCATGCTGGACAGATGTTTTTTGTAATCCTTGCTCTATAGGAATCTCCATGTCTACACCATCCCGAACGTAGTAAACAAAAATGAGTCTGGTTTGTTGTGATAGCTGACGTTCTTTAGTTGCGATATATGGGGGATGTATTCCGACGATCGCATTTCCACGTTAATTGTTTTTACTGTATTTGTATGAATGCTATCCAAACCTATGTGACAGACTTGCTAGAGGTTCGCTCGGGTAACCAAACCAACTACTGCATCGAGAGCATGTCATTGTGTATATTTGACTCCTCTTGCAGAACATCCACTGAGGACATGAGGAGGTACCCTGTTGCATTACGCGTTCTGACAGGTTTGAATATTGTTCAATCGCTTTGCACTTATGTTCGCGGACAAAGCTGGCACCGTATAACTTGTCATAGATCAACCTTTCTCAATTTATCTGGTCAGAAGTGTTTCTTTGTCTGCACCTCTAGTGTTGCCGGCTAGCGACATGAAGATCTTACTTCTACATATTAACTTGTCTACATCTGAATTTTTGAATAGTTAGTGGTCGAATTTCTGTTGTAGTCGACTAGGACATGCAACACTGAGGTTTTCTTCGCAATCCATGCGGTTAACTGAGTTACCATAGACTTAGTGGTGGATATTTGCATATTCACACAAATGACATTAGGAAAGTTACCCGACGCCAAGATCGTACAATGAACCGCATACGTAATGACCTCAATGTAGTGGGTGGACGCACGGAGACGTCGACTTTATGCTCCTGAGTACGACTGGCGTCTGGAGGGTATTTTACTGGATGTCCTCAAACAGTATGGGGAGCTTGACAAAGGCTTTTCATAAGTTGAGTGCCACTTCACCCTTGCCAACACACCCTTGTTCGTGCCGACATATTCTTTTTTGGAGCTTTTGGACAATTACGTCAGGAAAATTTAGACCACCTGAGAAAACATTTTTTGCTAATTACATATAATTATTGGTTTTGAATATTATTGTTCAACAACGTGGGTTAATTTTTTATTTATAAATTCAATCTTTTACAAAATTAATCAATTACACTGTGCAACATTTTAAAGGTGATCTTGTGCAAACACTTCGAACTGAGAATTTTTTGAAAGCACAGACCCAAACGACAAAAAACCCTAGTTGGGTTTTGTTGTGTCAGATCCAGCTCGGGTTTTATGGCCCCATCTAAACATGGCTAAATATTGAGTTTTTAAAGAAATTCGGGGCTATATCTCTGAAACCAATGCGAATCTTCTTCTGACCTCTGAAGCAAATTTGTAGATAAGGACAAGAATAAAGTATTTGGAGAAATAATGAACTCGAAAAACTACATTTATTGCCTCAAATTTCAAAATATATGCAAGAAGTCCACAATTTTTATACATTTCGCACCGTATTTCCAAAACCGTTAATTTTTTCTGAATATTTTCTTTTGGAAAAATATTCCCTGGAATGTAATACACAACTCTTCAGAACATGTCATTGTTGTAAAATGCCTCTACACCGTTGTTTTAAGTATATTTTTCAACGACGATTTAGTAAAAATGTCAATAATGTAGTGAAATCCGAAATGCGAGAATAAACTGTTGGTGTGAACTGTGTTTGAAATACGTGTTGTAAAAGATATGATGCAAAATACCGCTGAAACAACATGAAGTAAGCATTTTATAGTTTCAGAATGTTCTAAAAAATTGTTGAGAACTTTATTTGGAAGGTTTTTGCAACAGGTTACTTGGTTCAACTCCCAATAGTTTAGCCGATACTGACCAGAATTTCAGCAATTATGTAAAATTTTCTATATTTTATAGATTTTGATGCCCTAGATGGAGTTTTTCTTATGCGGTTTCTTCAAGAGATAAGTTCTACTAGTTTAGGGCTACAATATTGCTAAAGACAGCAAGGCCAAATTCCTATTCGTTTCTGAGATAAAGGCCTGATAAATGCAAAAAAAGTGAAGATTTAGCCCGGTTTAGATGAGGCCATAAAATCCGAACTGGATCTGACAGGACAAAACCCAACTAGGGTTTTTGTAGTCTAAATATGTACTTTCAAAAAATCCATGCTAGATGTTGTTTGCATTTGCAGTGTTGCATAGTGTTATTCTACAAAAAGTGGGTTTTAGCTAATTTGTCTTACAGAGTACACGATGAAGTCGGAATCATGCAAAGATTTTGTTGTCTATACATTCATTAGTCTATGTCATAACTACCCTGTCGGACTTTTATTAACCAGTTGATAAAATGATTGATAATAGATCGATAATTTTTAAACTGACTAAAAACTGGCTGAAAAGTTATCTAGAGATGAACCACTTTGAACAGAAAAAATTTTCGGCAATTGTCCATGTCTAGATAACTTTTCACCAATATAAAGTTAGTCGAAAAGTTATCTAGAGATTAACCACTCTGAAAACAGAAACATGTACCGTCTGCAAAGTATTTGCGTTTGTCGAAGAAATTAGGCACAAATGTATAAATAATTCGCACTTGCTTTTTCATAATATTCTTCGTATAAATGCAGCATCCAGGTATAGAATACAGTGTTGATGGACTGAACATATTCGTACATATTACTCATAATATTCTGGAATTAAAAAGGAACACAAAGGAAATATACAAATTTGCCCATTTCTTCTCTCTAACAAAAAAGACAGAGAGAGACAAAGAGAGGGAGAGAGAGAGAATATGAAAAGTCAAAAATAAAAAACACACAGAAACAAAAATTGTCTTTTTTTCACATTATGTTTTAAACTGACTAAAAATAGGCAAAAAAAAGTTAGTTTATTATCAGTCGAAAAGTTATCTGGCGTTGGACAATACTGACTACTCAGGCGCTCATCGCCTTGTAAAATTAGTCAGTTGGCATAAGGCAAAATTATCAATAAAATGCCACTTATGTTTAAAAAAAAGCTAGCTTTTTGTGAGCTTTAAATCGGCCACAGTCCCTACAGGGTATTGTTTGTATGTGTGTGTGTTTTGTATTTTAAAACAAGTAAAAAAAGTCTATACTCGGACGAAGCCGACCATGGGATACCCCATACCACTATCCCTGGACAATCGCTCTCCACGGAACTTCTTTTCAATGATTGGGATAATTTAATTATCAAATATTAGAGATGTAATGTATAATACTTATGACCAAACCCAAAAAGTTATCTAGCATGACAAAGACAGTTTTGTAGCAGGAAAAGAAAATTTAGTTCACACAAAATAAAATGTAATGAAACCCACCTATGTAGTACTACTACTTCCGTTGTTTAATCGCTACGTTATTGAAATTTTTACCAATTTTACACAAAAGTTTCAGTCTATTTAACCCGCTAAGTATTATCTGATCTTCACGTTGGTTTGTACGCTTCTTCTTCATCATAAACTCAAAATTTGTTTAAAATTTTGCGGGTTATTGTTTTGACCTACAGAGCCGCTACAAAATTGGTTAAAATTTTGTTTTTGGTCCATTTCATTCCCTGAAAATTTCACGATCATCAGCAAAAACTATTCATTTCTATTCTGGTCCAAACCAACCTCCTTAAAAAATTCGTTACAAACGGGCCATAATTGCGGCCTTAAGCTTGTTTAAAATTTTTAATGGACGGACACGCATCGCTAAATCGCTTTAACTCGTCCAGATATGAATTTTGGCATACCAAATAAGGGGTCTAGGACGACTAGCAAACACTTTATTGCAATTTACATCAGAGGAAAGGTCAGTAGTTTTTTTCCATATGTAGGCTACTTTGCGAAATATATATGTCCTCAAGGAATTAAAATATCGACCAAAAATAAATATTTTATATTTTTCATAGAAAAGTAATGGTCCATTTCACCCTCTGAAGAATATCAGATTATCATTCAAAATTGTAGGCATCTTTTTCGACCTATACTCTTACCCGGTGCAAAATTTCGTGATGTATAATTGCGACTTCTAGCGAGTTTATTATTACACTACAAACAAATAACGGAATATATTAGGCTGGCATCAATTGAAAGGTCAAGCGTTCCACTTTCAAGTATATCTCACTTGTCCGGAATGTCACTTTCAGGAATTATGATATATGTTGTATATTAAAAATTTTCACAATTTTTATACCCTCAGCCTTTAGGCTATGAAGGGTATATACACTTTCATACGGGCAAAATGTGCCTCATCGAAATAATGGTTTTAGACCCGAAGTATGTTTGGACGAAATGTGTTTCAGACAATTTGGAGTCGATTGAGCAATGTCCGTCCGTCTGTCTGTCTGTCTGTCTGGCTGGCTGAAGCGCACGATAACTCTCGAACGGATAAACCGATTCGGTTCAAATTTTGGCTTTCGTAATATTTTACCCAAACTTAGTTTAAGTTGGAAGATGGGCTATATCGGTCCACTCCTTCCGGTACATCCCCCACAAAACTTCGAAAATGTTCGGAAAATTTGTGCGCATGATAACTCTTGAAGAGAGTAACCGATTTGGTCCATACTTTGCCCTTCGTGGAGCGTGTACCAGACTTAGATAAGGTTTCAATATGGACTCAATCTGTCCACTCCTTGGGGTACCTCCCACACAAAATTTCGCAAAAGTTCAGTTTAGTGCCAGCTCTCGATTCGCTTTGATTTTTGTTTTAGCAGCTTGTATTCACTGCCCTCCATACGACGGTACAAGTTTCAACAGGGGCAAAACCATACTTCCCGAGAGAATAGCCTGAAAGTTGCAAAAAAGCCTATGACACCGTGTGAGGTGGTTGAAGCGCAAGATAACTCTCGAACGGAACTGCCGATTCGGTCCAAAATTTGGCCTTAGTAATATTTTGTCCAAACATAGTTTAAGTTTGAAGATAAGCCATATCGGTCCATATTGTTCGTACGGTAACTCTTGAAGGTAGTTGCCAAATTGGTCTATACTTTACACATCCTAATACATCTACCAGATATAGATCAGGTTCAAATATGGACTATATTTGTCCACTCCATCCGGTACCTCCCACACAAAATTTCGGATAAGTTCACTTTAAGACCTGCTATGGAATCACTTTGATTTTTGGTGAGACAACTTGCATTCGTTGCCTCAATTACGATGGTAAAAGTTTTTTTAGGGGCAAGTCCATACTTCTTGAGCAAACAGCCTGAAGAGTGTAAAAACATTCTAAGGCACCATATGTTGTGGCTGGAGATCCACTTCCATAACGGTCAATGTCGATCCATTCCTTTTAGTATCTCCTCCGCAAAACTTTTGAACTTTAATCCTAATCAACATTGTTGTCGGTTCAAATATCCAAAATTTTTAAAACCCCCTAAATACATACGTATTTTGGGAATTTTTATTTCAATATACACAGGCTGAGGGTATATCTCTGTCGGCAAAACCGACTGATACTTTTTTACTTGTCACACAAAAGTTTTGGTCCATTTAACCCTCAAAATATTATCCGATCGCCATCTCAAATTGCAAGCTTCTCCTTTGTGATATACTCTTATATTATTTAAAATTACGCGTCGATCGGACTATTATTGAGACCTACAGGGCCGCTAGAAAATTGGATAAATATTAGGTTTTTGGTCCATTTCACCCGCTAAATATTTCACGATCATCACCATTAAGAATATGGATCTATTCTGATCTGAACCCGACCTCCATACAAAATTTCGTGACGATCGGTCCATAATTGCGGTCTGGAGCGTGTTTACAATTTATAATGGACAGACGGACGGACGGACGGACACACATCTCAAAATCGCTTTATCTCGTCGAGATATGAAGATTGGTGAAGATTGGTATACCACATTGGGGGTCTCCGGCGAATATTTCGCGGTGTTACATGAATTTTGACCAAGACAAACTTATAATACCCTTTTTCACATTGTGGTATAGGGTATAATAAAAACAAAAACCCAACAAAACATGAAATACAATTCATTGCAAAGGAAAATTATTTGCTTTACGAATGAAAACATTTAAGTAAGTTTCGATCGCGGATTTTGTGTTTTAAATGTGATTTTGGACCCAACGTATTTGGGTAATACGGACGCTCAGAGAGCGTTGTTGTGGTAGGTTGGTGAATAATTTTTGTACGTCGCGCTGAGAGTTAGGTATAGCTGTTAATGAGTCTTTCTTTTCCTTTGTTTTTTCATAGTAGTATGCTTTTAATCTAGACGTATAAATACGGGTCGCATTGCGGCACACGCAGAACTGGTAGGCCAAGGCTTCGATGGAGCGAACAAGTGAAATACGAAATCAGAACACTCAATATTCCCGATTGAGAAAATAAAACAACAAACAGAGAGGAATGTTTAGTTCCTCTTATGGAACATATCGTCTGCTCCGTCGGAAAAGGTCGTAAGTCCACTTTTTTTGGAAATCGCGTTTTTGTTCCAGGATGATAGTACACGTCAAAACACGTCGTATGATATAAAGAAAATGGTAGTACGTCGCGTTTTTCTATATGTTTTGCCCTTGTCGGAAAAGGTCGTAAGTCCACAAAACGTACAAATTTGAGTACGAAAAGGTCGTAAGTCCACAGGAAAATGTATACTTTAAAAGAATACTACAGCGCTAATGTAGTTCAGATATAATGTTTAACGTCATCCATGGTTGGGGTACAATGTAAAGAACTAGCCTACACCTTTGGATGATAATCGGATGATATTTGGCGGATCCTTTGGACCAAACCTTTTAAACAAAAATGTGATAATTTCTATATTGCAAAGAAAATTTACATTTGAAATCTATTTTCCCCTATAAGCGATGAACTTCTGGTCTTTCATTGATACAAATTGTGATGCTGTATGTTTTCAAATACCTCATGTATTGAAAAATTGTAAAATACCAACGTTTTTGCTGTTTTACTGTCGTATATCTTACTTATCTTTATTAGCTGGTAATTTGTGGTTTCTCTAGGGACATTTATTCACATAACGAGATTAGTTTGAATTCTGAATTGAATAAAGTAATACCTTCTAACGGACGGGTAAGTGCAATGTTTATATTATTTAATGATTCTAAAATAAATATTGATTGAAATGTTATTGCTAACAAAGAGCAGTATAAATTTGGAATGGAATTAAACGATGGTGTCATGGGTCTAGTTTCCTATGGTTTTTACGGTGATTCTGAAAGCTCTGATGATAAACTTCCTAAGCCCAGGAAGACATTACATTCATTCTGAGGAATATTGAGGCCACACCTTCAAAATACCGGAAATCGGGAGGTACCGTTCTATGGGGGCTATATGAAGGCGTCAATACCAAACATCCTAGAAGTAATTGAAACTTCTATACCAAATCACGAAGATCTATCTTTAAAATTGCGAGCTGTATCTTAATTTCAAAAGACGGACAAACAGTCATGGTTATGCCGACTTAGAATTTTACTATGATCAAGAATATATATAATTTATAGGGTCTCCGCTGAATATATCGATAAGTTACAAACTGAATGACAAATTTAATTATTCCCTCCATATTATGGTGGAGGGTATAAAAATCTTCAGAAATGTTGGTGTCGAAATGCAATTTTAACATACCGCCAAATAACTGATGACTTGAGGCATGCCGACTGTGTCCACCTTCTTAAAATGTATGTTATATACCTGATGAAACTATAGCTATCGATATGTTGCCTTCTAATCTAAACACTTGCTTTCCAATAAGACCAAAGCTTCGTTATGCATAACATCTCGTATTTCCATTGATGTGTAGCATATTTAAGAAAGTGGGGGTGGTCGGGTCTTATTGTTAAAATATGTAGCCCGGATTGGGGAAACGAAATCGTTCGTAAGTTTTATATATGTATGTATATAGCCCATTTAAAAAATAGGGCACAGGTGTAACCCGCTCCTCCGAAATTCAACAAAATATATAGCCTACTTCCACCAAGGGACATCCCTGTGCATAATCTGAAAATTACATGGAAAAAGTACTTAGGGTCGGAGATTCAACAACAGTTGCCTGGTAAATTACTTTTCTGACCGATATTTTGAGTCTATGCGGAACATCATCACCATGTTAAATTGCAAGCTTATTCTTTGTCTTAAACCCAAATCATTTCGTTCCGATCGAAATATTACTGCGATCTACAGGACAGCTACAAAGTCGGGTAAAAATTGTGTGTTTGGTCCATTTCACACCTTTCGATCATAACCAACATCTTATGGGGTCACTTCTGGTCCACAAAATTTCGTGAACATCGGTCCAAAATTGAGGCCTAGAGTTTTATTACAATTGTTAATGGATGGACGGACACATAGCTACATCGCTTTATCTCGCCAAGATATGAAAAAATTGCAAGAGGAGAGGGTCTACGACGAATACTTCGCGATGTTACATGAATATTGGACAAAACAAACTTATAATACACTTTCCACATAGTTTTGTAAAGTATAAAAAATTTATTTTGAAAACGTCCGTAAATTGTAGGAAAAGGTTGTAAGTCCCTACAAAAATACAAAACTGTACAAGGAAAAGGTCGTAAGTCCAAAGACATCCAATTATCTCCCAAACGCGACGGCACTTTACCAAACAAAGTACAGGTATTGAAGCGGAATAAATAAACGAAGAATACTGCCTTTACCACCATAATAAAATCTTTAATACAGAAAGCGCTGGAATGTTTTTTCTTCCTCCTGAAAAATTTATTGAGAGGGACTTACGACCTTTTCCGACGGAGCAGACGATATGTCCTGTAAAGGGCCATCTAAGTAAGTCAGTTTTCGCCTGAGCTTTTTTATCGAATCCCTAATATGCAAGATTTTATCTATTCTTACATAAAATCTAATTAAAACATGATAGATGAATATAAAGTTGTAAATAATGCATCACTCTATTAGTCAACTTTTGAAACCGGAATAAGCCAGACAGATTGAAGGGACAAATATCCGTCCTTGTAAAACTACATTGCATTTGAGAAATCAAAGTTCGATGACAGAGAAGCCAATCCGATATGTCTGATGAGCTGCAAAACCAACAGCAAAAGCAGGTCACATAAAAAAATCTTCGATTATCAAGCTCAACTTCAACGATAAAATTAATAAAAACTAACATTAAAATGATTTTCGCCCTAACAGGCAAATTTTCAATGTTGGAAAATTAGTTAAGAAGCACAACTAAACAGTGAATCCATTGATATAAGAGAAGTCTCCATTGTCCCTCCCCTGGACCATTATTTCAGTTGCAATAGGGACCGCAAAAAGAACCTCCTTCAAAAAATTCAAATAGATCCGATACGAGTCCTCAAACTTCACTTTTCCCAAATTTTGTGTGGGAGGTACTTGAAGGACGGGACCGACATAGTCCATATTCCAACCTGATACATGACTGGATGAAATAATGCGATGTGCAAAGTTTGGACCAATCAGAAACTCTCCTTGAGTGTTATCTTAAGGATTTTCCATTTTATTTAGGTTTCTTGTTTGTTTTTCAGGGTTTCTTGGAGCTTTTCGGCCATAATCGCAGGAAGTATGGACTTGCTATTGCAATTGTAAAAGGGGCCGCAAGGAAAATCTGCGGAAAAAATTCAAAACGATTTAAGAGGACTCTTAAATTTCACTTTTTCGACTTTTGTACCTGATTTATCGATCGATTGCTCACTTCGCCAGTAATCGTTCACACAATTTTTCGAAAAATTTTTGAACTTTTGTGGGGGAGATTTGGACCTATTAAGCCTATATTTGAATTTAAACTAAGTTTGGGCAAAATATTATAATAATTGTTCCACAAACATCACATACGGGACAAGGGAGACTTCTATCATCTCCCTTGGGCAAAATATTACGAAGTATAAAATTTGGTTCGAATCGGTAGCGCACCAGTCAGCTAGGCAGTAAGAGAGACACATGAACGGAAAGGTCTAAATCTACTCCAAATTGTCTGAAACGAATTTCGTCCAAACATACTTGGGGTCTAAAACCATTATTTCGATGAGACACATCTCCTGAGGTATAAAATAGGTGGCGGGGGGACCCCATGCTGCAATACAATTTGTATAAAACATCCAATTGGACAACTGAACTGAAAATTTCTCTGTCATGATAGAGACAATTTGTAGCATGGGGGGAAATTGTGGTTCTTTACACAAAACCCATTATATATTAGGAAGTATGTCCGTTATCTAGCAGACACATTATTGCAATTTGCTTCAGGGGAAAGGTCAGTAGTTATTTTCCGTTATGTAGGCTACTTTGTCCGGTATATGCCCTCCAGGAATTAAAATATGGACCAAAAATAAAATTTGTATATTTTTCATACGAAAGCCAGCTAAATAATATCAGACCATCATGCAAAATTATAGGCATTTTCTTCAACCTAAACTCTTACCTCGTGCAAAATTTCGTGACTATTGGGCTATAATTGACCTCTAGCGTGTTTATGATTACACTCCAAACAAAAACTGGATATATTAGGCTGGAACTCTGTTATCTGATCACTTAAATCAACATAATTGACATCAATGAAAAGTTCAAGAGACCGTTTTCCAAATATAACTCGCGAGGGAGGAATGTGTCTTTCACGAACAAAGATATAAGCTGTATATTAAAATTTTTCATAATTTTCACACAAAATTTGTTGTCCATTTAACCCTCTAAATATTATCTGATCGCCATCTCAAATTGCAAGCATGTTCTTTGTCATATATTCTTACCTTATTTAAATTTCGTTGATCGGACTATTATTGCGAACTACAGAGCCGCTACAAAATTTGATAAATAATATGTTTTGGTCCATTTCCCCGCTAAATATTTAACGATCATCACCAATAAAAACAGGGATCTATTCTGGTCTTAACCCGACCTCTATACAAAATTTCGTGACGATCGGTCCATAATTGCGGCCTGGAGTTTGATTACAATTTACATATAATGGACAGACGCACGGACGGACGAACACACATCTCAAAATTGCTTTATCTCGTCGAGATATGAAGATTGGTATACCACATTGGGGGCCTCCGACCAATATTTCGCGGTGTTACATGAAGTTTTCCCAAAACAAACTTTCCACATAGTGGTGTAAGGTATAAATATTAGAAAAAACAAATGTTCCACTTACAAAAAAAAAAAAAAAACCTTTTCAATTGTTCACCCAATGTCAAAACTTTCATGCAATTGCTTTCATTGGTAACATTGCCCTTGGTGGTGTGTATAATTTGTCGCAATAACTTTATTTATTATGCCATGAAAATTCAACGAATTCATTAAAATTCTTAAGTAAAGAAACTGAACAAAGAACATAGAAAGTAAAGACAATAAAAACTAAGTGAATGCCTGATGATGAAAATGGTTTAATTCCTAAATGAAAACTGTTATTCTTAAAAATTCAGACGTTGCATTGTTGAATGGTTTGAGTATTTCTCCATAAAGTTTCCCTTTGACGGATAATTCAGTCTTCAATCAAATTAAAATTATTTGTTAATTATTTTATCTCGATTGGGAATTATTCTGCGAATAATAATACTCAAACCACGAAAGAAATAACTGCATTGAAAAATATCTGCATAGCAATTTGCTGTATAAACAATGTTGGCTTTATGGTTCTGTCTATCTCCACTGAAACGTAGCCACACTGTAGACAAATAATCGTTGTATTTCATCATTAATCGCATTTAATTAACAAGTATGATCAAATTGCGTGGGAATGGACAATTTATTAGTAAACTTGGCACAATAAATCAGGATGGTAAGACTGGTACAGATTCTATTCTATGATTACTATTTTTAATGGACGAATGGAAGAACATACGACACTAAATAGCTTTTTCTTCTACATATATGAAAAACGGTATACCACATGTTCCATGCATTTTTGGAAAAAAAACTTACAAAATGATTATGCTATAAACATGTGCAAGTGCCACCTCAACACAAAAGTACCTGAAGAAATAACAAAACCGGCAAAACAAACTTGAAGCACGAATTTCTATCAGTCACCACCTATTTCCGTTACATTTTACTGCAGGACTGACGGCAAAACAAAAAGGAATTTATTATTAATGTTCACCTTAGAAATCCACAGATTGTTTCTTTATTTGTAAAAGCAAGAATAACGAGCCATAGCCAAAAAGAATAACAGCAGATGTCCATAGTTCTTGTATTTCCTCCAAAGACGTTTATAGGTCTGCAAAATTGCCTTTGCTGAATCACTAGCAACCAAAACCTTCGAAAAACGTAATCAACAGCAACTAATGAAAGTAAAATCTTGAATGTAGTAGATAAAAAGCGGTGGAATCGAAAATAAGGAACATTCTTTCTATGCAAGGAAATTATTATGGAAGTTATTACTAAATTCATTACAGCAATGTGGCTGATTCGATTGGTTGTAACTACAAAGCTACTGGATATACTGGATAGCTCTGAGCGTAATGAAGGCTATGAAATTTGGCAGGACAGTTGAAAGGGTGCAGTGTGACGTACGTTCCTGCACCGCATGCTGGGTAGATGTTGTTTAATCCTTGCCCTATGTTAATCTGCAGTGATAGCTGACGTTCTTTAGTTGCGATATATGGGGGATGTACTCCGACGATCGCATTTCCACGTTAATTGTTTCGACTGTATTTGTATGAATGCTACCCAAACCTGTGTGGCAGACTTGCTTATCTAGGGGTTCACTCGGGTAAACCAACCAACTACTGCATCGAGAGCATGTCACTGTGTATATTGAACTCCTCTTGCAGAACATCCACTGAGGACATGAGGAGGCACCCTCTTGCAGTACTCTGGACGCGTTCTGACAGGTTTGAATATTGTTCAATCGCGGACCATGTTCGCAACGTATAGCTTGCTACAGACCATTATGGGTGGTCAAAACGGTTTCTTTGTCTGCACCTCTAGTGTTGCCGGCTAGGGACTTCTACTTCTCAGCTTGTCTACATTTCAATTTTGCGGTAGTTAGGTCAGGTTAGTTTGAGAAGAGGGTGATTCTAGATCACCACATGTCCTTAAAAAAAGGGCATACACTTAAGCCAGAAGAGGCCTGTTGTGCGTTCTAATTTTATGTATCCTGGAAGTTGTTGTTTGTTTAAAATGTTTTATTATTTTTAGAAGTTCCGTCCCATTGATGTAGTCCCTTAACTTTTTGAACCCGATGTCCTTGACATGGTCGAGTCCTGTAATTATGTTGTTACCCATTAGTTGGGTTCTCAAGCTTGTGAAGGCCTAGCAGTGGCAGATATAGTGTTCCAGAGACCCAGTCCCGTTCTCCCCCCTAACACAGCCCCGTCCGTAAACCCGCAGCTTCCAGCGGGAATCTGTGCTAGGATTCCATTGATCCGGAAATAGAACTTCATAAAGAGCTACTTCACTTGATTCAGGTATCCGGTCCGATACTATTTGATTTATAGATTATCCCGTTTAACCCGAAATATGCTTTGGTGGTATGTTTGGTGGTCTATTTCGATCCACTCGCTCATCGCTTTCAGTATTATAGTTGCGATGGCTGCTTCATACATTACCTGTAACTCTATCGGGTGGACAAATGAAATTGTCACTAAAGCCCTAGTTAGTGTAGTCCTCATCGTCCCGCTAATGCTTAGGCAGCACATTCTTTGGACTCTTTGCAATGTTTCCACATTGTATTTTTTGTCCATATCTGTCCACCATACATCACATGCGTAAGTAAGAATCGGTCTTATTACGCTTCTGTATAGCCAGTGTATCATTCTAGGATTAAAACGCCGTTTTGAGCCTATTGCCCTTCTACAACTTCACCAACATCTGTGTGCTTTGGTAGCTCTTTCCTGAATATGGTCTTTCCATTTAAGTTTCCTACTTAGCTTTTGGAGATTTAGTTATTGTTTTATTTAGGAAAACTAGTTCCTCGAAGGAGCACAATTTCATTTTCCTAGTGAACGTTTTCCGGTTTAACATCAAGACCTCTTGGTCTAGCCCAGTTGTAAGCCTCTTCGACTCTCCTACAAAGTAGATTTGGATTCTTTCCCCTTAGAAGGATTACAACGTCGTCTGCATAACAGACTGGTTCCTGCATAACTTCCTCGGTTAAGGACCTTAGTAGATTATTTATGGTAGTGACCCACAGAAGCGACGATAAAATCCCTGTGGCGTTCCCTGCCCTACTTTGTCTCTTCTTGTTACGTCGTGTAGCGCGCAGCTTATCCATCTGTTCCTTACCATGTCGTCTATCCAGTTCCTCGGCGTCCTGTCTACACGAAATTCGTCTTAGGGGATGGATCAGCGTTTCCGTGCTGACGTTGTTGAAAGCACCTTCTATGTCGATGCAAACTGCGAGTGTGTACATCGTCATTTCGAAAGTCCTATGTGTACTACCTCATGCTCTTGATCATGGTATTGACTGTCCGTTCCATTGGCTTGAGTAAGGAAGAAGTTAAAATTATCGGACGACAAGATTTTGGTACTGCGTAACTTGCCTTAGCTGGTTTGGGTATAAAAACCATCCGTGTCTCCTGCCAGGCTATGGGAGTATACGCAAATTTTAAGCACGCGTTGAAAATACTGACCAGCTTGGACGAAATGTAGTCCACTTCCCTTTGAAGTGAGGCGGTAGTTACTGGTCGGAATTCTGCTGTAATCGTCTATGACATACAACACTGTGGTCATCTCGGCAATCCGTGAACAGAGTTGCCGCAGACTTAGTGGTGGATATTTGCATATTCACACAATTGACATTAGGGAAGTTATACGACGCCAAGATCGTACAATCAACCGCATACCTAATGACCTCCGACTGGCGTTCGGAGGATAATTTACTGGATGTCCTCAAACAGTATGGGGAGCTTGACAAAGGCTTTTGATACGCCGAGCGCCACTTCACTCTTGCCCACAATTCACTAATTCCGGCTTAAATGTTGCAACTCTTCAGATGGTCCAGCCACTTGTTCCGCTTGTGCTCACCGATCAACCTATTAATTTCCAGTGCCATTTTTATAACTCAGGCGTCACTAGGTTTGGCTCGACTAAGCTCAGCACGCATATTTCCTAGACCCGCGGCCTATCGTGGGAAATTTGGTCTCATTTGGTCGGCAGATATGTATATAACGAGCGGTTGTAGATGTGGTCATGTCCCGGAACATCATTTCTAACCCGAACATCAGAAGGGTTGAGCAGTTTTCACATGCGATGATGAACTCTCTGAAACTAGCTAAATCAGATTTCCAATGGTTAACGAAAGTGAGGCGTTGATGAAGTCGGCCTGTATTCTACAGGAGATTATTATAGGAAGATGTTCTGCCACAAGAGAAACAAAATAACGCTAAAACACGATAGATCTAGGACTTTGATATTTAGAACCGATCGGAACGCCGTTTTCTATCACCTCCCGCTTAACCGGAGGAGTTCAGCCTTTCACAAAATACCTGAAAAAACTGGAATGGTAGAGGTTAGACAGTTCCGGAGATATAACCCCACCTTGAGAACGCACTGCTTTTCATTACGGGGCTCAGCTTCTTCTATGTGTGCAGACGGCTTGTAGCGCTGTTGTAGTGATGTGCTGCTTATGGAACTCATGCTGATGATGGACAACTATGTAGCTATTTCTGATGCTGGAGAGGAGTAGCGTTTCAAGAGCATAGCTCCGAATACTCCCTCGAAATCACTCGAATTCTACTCGCGAGTGAAACTCTTTTCGAATTCAAGCAAGTTGAGGGGGGCAACTTGCCCCCTCCCCACCACCAAACTAAAACACACCCCACCCCAAACTTGTCCCACAACCATCAAACAAAATTGCACCCAAAAAAAATTACCACCTCCCCCCAAATTTTCACTCACGAGTAAATCGGAGCTCAGTTCAAGGTCTATGCTACGGCGACAAAAGCGAATTCTATCTGTACGACTGACCTTTGCTGACATCCTTACCTGGCTTCAGTAGCGGGTCCACCATGCCCACTTTCTAGTCTTCGGGCACTGTGCCTTGTGACAGGTTGCAAAATACTCAACTCCCGGCTCATCCAGCTGTTTCAGCATTACCATGTAGATACCGCCAGGGCCTAACGGTTTGGATGATTCAGCGTTTCTTTCCAGGGTTCGATACAGACCTAACCTTTGCCCACAATCCACTAATTCTGGCTCCGACGTTGCAACTCTTCAGATAATCTGGCCCCTTCCAATGGGATCACTACAGTTGGCTCGATGAAACTCATTTGTTTCAGCTCGAAAATTAGGTCTCACAGCGGCTGGACCTGTGATGATGTCCCGGAACATCTTTTCTGCTTCCCGAACATCAGAAAGGTTGGACAGTTCTCTGAAGCGGTGATTGGTGAACTCTTTGAAACTAGGCCAATTAGCTTCCCAATGGTTGATGAAAGTGCGGCATTCAGAGGTGATGCAGTCGAGCGGTCTGCTGATTGAGATTATTACAGGTAGATAATGTGTCATCGTGGTACAATAGTATACATACCAGCCTTGTACGTTGAAGGTCGTGGATTCGATTCCCCGGCAAGGCTACATTAAATTTTTCAACGTTGGCAAAATATCCCTCAGTAATGTTGGCGTCATTTCCTGAGTATTTCAGCCATGTGAAACTTCTCTACAACTGGTGTCCTAAGACACTGCGCTAATATGAATCGGGGTGCACTCATTGATATGAGAGAAGTTCCCCGTGTCCCTCTGGAATGTTTGCTGAACAATTCAATTCAATGTGACCCATGAAAAACGACGGGTTGCCAGCAGACGTCAATTGTTCGATCAGGTTTCTGCTGTTTCTCGTAGGAGCGTCACAACGTACAGCTATCAATCTGCTAAGACAGAACTAAATTCCTTTGGTCATTACCTACGACCGAACGCCACAACTCATTAAATTATGTCTCCTAGGAGCGATCGGTTATGATCTTCCAAAAGTGGTCTTATATTGGGCCTATTGCCTCGAGTCACCTGAATGATTTAATTTGGAAGAAAATCTAAATGTTCATCTCGCGATCTCAGAAACTTAACCTATGACGAAAATTTCCTTTTGGGTTCTTAATATACTCACCAATGTCTCCTCTCCCATCTCCAAAAGGAACTTTCCACCCCCAAAGACTTTGAGTTCCATTTTGTGTCACAGTATTATCGTTGATAAGTACTCGCAAAACACGTTTATTTTCCAGTAATATTTCTATTCGTTCAAGAACACTTTCGGTTTCTTTTATTTGAGTTGCTCTATTGTTCAATTTAGTCAAGCTACGGTAGTTTTTGACACATCAAAGGAATTGACCCAACAACAACAATATCAGGGATAAAAATAAAAACAAGGAATTACTATTTTTCTGTAGTTGTTCTTTCTCCCTTTAATAAATATTGTTTGTATTTAAAGATGTCTAGACACAAATGTTCAAAAATTGTCGCAAAACTTTTGCGCACGATAACTCTTGATGGAAGTGACTGATTTGGTCCATACTTTACACATTTTCATAATATCTACCAGATATAGATCAGGTTCGAATATGGACTATATTTGTCCACTCCATCCCGTAGCTCCCACACAAAATTTTGGATAAGTTCACTTTAAGACCTGCTATTGAATCACTTTGATTTTTGTTGAAGCAACTTGCATTCGCTGCCTTAATTACGATGGTAAAAGTTGTTTCAGGGGCAAGTCCATACTTCTTGAGAAAACAGCCCGAAGGGTGTAAAAACCCCAATGGCACCCCCATGGTATATGTCAGTCCATTCCTTTAAGTATCTTTTCCGCAAAATTTTTGAACTTTAATCCTAATCAACATTTTTGTCGGTTCATACGCCAAAATTTTGAAACCCCCTAAATACATTAGTTTTTTGTGAAAAAGTGTTTCAATTTGCACAGGCTGAGGGTATATCTCTGTCGGCAAAGCCGACTGATATTTTTTTACTTATTTTTAATTTTACGTTTATCGTTGATAAAATTTAATTTGTTTTACTTTATGACTACAACGAAGGACAATCAATCCCCCGGGGTGTTGTTGGCTGCTCCTAAGAGACACCGCCAGGACACAGACGTTAACAAGCTTATAGCACCAGATTGGCTTTCTCTAGGAATTCAGTTATCACTGATAATTTCTCCAGATCAAAAGTGTTAATGAATTCTTACAGCAAATTACTAATTCACATTCTTAATTATATTTTTACATGTTTTTCGCATGATTTATTTTAACACATTTATTCCATAGTTTTTACTCATTTATTCCAGTCTATACATACATATGTATGTGGGATTCGTCCTCTTGCTGTCTCGGATAAGAGTGACAATTTGACATTTAAGGTTATTACTTTATAATTGGTGCTGTGGTTTTAGTGTGTAATTAGGGGATGCATTTTAGATGACAATGGTTATTTTTAATGATATAATTTGGTTAATATCTTGCATGTGGAAAATATATGAAGAGTGTTTTAGCGACAGACGTTTTCACTAACACAGAATAAATAAAAAATATTATGACATCAAAAACATTGTAATATTTTGTAATAATATAATTTTTAAGAAGTTTTAATTTACAAAAAAAAAAATAATAATAATAATAGTTGTTAATATTATTATTTTTTAACAAAATATTTTTATTTTATTTTGAATTTTACGTACTTAACTCCACCGTAGAACAACTGTAGCTATAAATTATATATATTTTTTGTTTCGTTTTAGGTGTTTGTAATATTAAATTTTCATTGAACTTGCTTAAATAGCTGGTGGATTTTCTTTAATTTCCAATTCACATATTTACTATAATACAATTTCATTTTATTTAATACTAAAACATATTCGGGCATTGAGTTTAAACAGTTTAAATTCAAGTCGAAAATATATGATATATTTGTCCTAAGATAATATTTTTCTATGATGTTGAAAATTAGATTTGATGACTTTTTTTGTAATTTTAGATTTATAAAATTTTTTTTTAACAATCATAAAATTATGCAGCATCACATTTACACTATTCCCTTTGATAATCTCTCTATTTGATCTAATTGTTTAATTTTTCAATTTTCTTTCTCAAGGTTTTTATTTTGTCTTGTATATTTCTTCTAAAGAAATAAGTTTTTGTTTTTGTCAACATAATCTACGATAATTTATTGTTAAAAATTGCAAAAACTCGTCCTTCTGCATACATTGCAAAACTTCAACTGAATTAAACATTGTGTTATTGCAATGAAACACAAACAGAAAATCATGCGACTAAAACAGGAAAATTGCAAAGGAGCTACTTCAGCACAACAGTAAATAGCGGGAGAATAAGTTGTTTATTAGGAATAATCATAAAATGAAACTCACGTTACTGGCAACAGCAACTATAATGACGACAGCAACGATATGAGCATAACCTTGCCAACAATGACGAAATCAACATTTTTCTATTCATTATTGCGTTAGGTTTGAGTAATAGCAAGCATTAGGAATGACATGAGAATAGAACACTAAAAGTAAAGTGGGGTTTGAGAGGTAGAGAAAAAATGTCCAACTCCCCCAATAATTCAGTGCATGGCATTTCTCTCGATTTCCCATTTTTTTGTTTTTGTTTATTTCGGAGAGTAGTCGACTCTTATAGAACTCCGCTTCTCGTGGTTAAAGAGAGTTAAATATAAATAATTTTAATTCAAAGGTGCTCCTGTTTCGGTTATATGCGGGCCGAAGGAATATGGGCGAAGAAATATGTTTCATAGGTAAATGCAAGAATCCCTTTGTTCAGCACCAACTTTATATCTCTCTTCCCAGAATGTCGGATTGGTGGTAGTAAAATGCCGGTTATCTTCACACTTGGCTATTACTGCTTGCCCAAGAATTCCAAAAGAAAAAGAAATCACTCGCACACGAAGTTGATTATTTCTTGATTATTAAAGTCTTTTATTAGAAATTCAAGTTATAATGATTGATACAATGTGAGTCTTAAATACACGGTTTTGGTGGACGGTATGGTTAGGAGCTTAGAACACTTTTTTAACACTTCTTATTATTTCTTTGAACTACGACTGAATTCGCGCGAGACAAAAAAACAAAAACAAAACAATATTAACATCGGCGCCTGTCGTTAGTTAACATACCGCCGACAGTAACAAATGACATTGCTAACAGGCCACCGGATAAACTGGCCAAATTAAAGACAGGTCAAATTTATATCCGTAGCTGGCGCTACCACCCTTTATGGCTTTTACTAAATTAAATAAGAAGGAAAACGGCTTTTCGTCTTATTGTGTGGGGTTTTCTGTTATTCTATTTTGTTTATTTCGGAGAGCAACGTTTCACTTTAATTCAAACAACAAATTTATAATTTGTATGTAAAGGCCTCTTAAGAGCATTTCAGGTGTTTTAGAGTTTCATTTCTATATTGTTCCACTTTATGACTGATTTTTAATTGGGAGCAACATCACATGCTACAAAACTTACTTACCGGCTTTTTTAACATGATAAAGTCTGTCTTTCCACTGTTTTTTGCTTTGCAGAAAGTAGATTTTAGCCTTACACATAGTTGAAGGCTATTTCTAGTCATGCTGTATGTCTACGTTTTGAAGGTGGCAGAGTTGCCAAGCAAATGCTTTTTTGTTTTTTGATGATGAGAAATTATTATACCCCCAGCATTTATGCCAACGAGGGTATATCGTCACCATAAATGTCCCAAGTCATATCTCCAAAAAAGTCAAAATTAGTATTTTAATTGCATCTAATACATAAGACTAAAACTCGTATTCGTTACTTGGTTACAAACAATTTCACGTGTCAAAAATCTACTGGAATGATTCTCCTAGATATAAAAGTCGCATTCGACTCTGTTTGCCATGAAGGTTTAATTTTTAAATTAATCAAACTAAACTTTCCTAATTCCATCATTAAAATAATCACAAGCTTTTTAAGCTCCAGATCCTATAGAGTTCATATAGGGTCAAAAAAGTTCTAGGTTATTTAACATTTTGGAAGGGTGCCCTCAAGGCTCTTGCTTATCTCCTACCCTTTACAATAGATATATGTACGTCTGACATACCTGTTATTCCTATCTGTACCATGTCTACACATAGCTCTCGAAACATTAAACAAATATTTTTTAGGTGGAAAATAGCATTGAATTATGAATTAATAAAAGTCAAGCATTTCTTTACTAGAAAAAGAAAAGAATCTTATATTTCTCAAATAATATAATTATCAACAATGCCGAAATCAGTTTGGGAAAAGAATGTCAAATATTTAGGAATAATTTTAGATTCTAAATTATGTTTAATGATCACAACTTCTATATAATAAATAAGTCAAATTTACTCATTAGAACTCTATTCTTCTTCTTTATTTGCAGATCCGTTATTCGGATATAAACGATCATACAATATTATATGTGTTACAATTTAATGTTTTATATTATGAAATTATTGACAGCTCTCGATTCTTAGCAGCATGTAATAGGTTTGTTTCATCCCTGTATCCTGTCCATTCTTGAATGTTTCTTTGCCAGTATGTCTCTCTTCTGCCTCTTGCTCTGTGCCCTTCTATGTTACATTTTATAATGGCTTGTAGAAACTTGTATTTGTGATTCCTCATCAGATGTCCCAGGTATGCGGTTTTTCTTCATTTAACGTTTCTTAGAAGTTGTCTGTCGAGGTTCATTCGTCTTAGAACTTCTTCATTTGTAATATGCGATGTATAGGGTATCTTCAGTATTCTTCGATATACCCAAATCTCAAATGCTGCAATTTTTTTTCTCATCTGCACTTTTTAGGGTCCAGGTTTCTACTGCATATAGAAGTATAGACCAAATGTAGCATTTTACAAATCTTGCCTTCGTTTTGAGACTTATTTCGTGGTTTGTGAGTGTTTTTTTTGTATTTAAAAAATGCGTTTTTGGCCATCTCCACTCGACGTTTAATTTCATTTGATATATTCCACTGGTCCTTGATTAAAACGCCAAGGTATGTAAAAGATTTAACACGTTCGATGTTATCGTTTTTAATCTTTAATGACGTTACACAACTGACATCTTTTCGACATACAACCATATATTTTGTCTTCCTTATATTTATTCTGTATTTATATTTCGCTTACGTACATGAGCATGTCTAGGAGTTGCTGTAGCCCAGATATACTGCTAGCAAATATTGTGGTATTATCAGCATAACGTATGTTATTTATAATTTTAACCTGAACTCTTATTCCAATTCTTTCTCCTTCAATTGACTCTTGAAAAATCTTTTGGGAGTATATATTAAAGAGGAGCGGCGATAGTATACATCCCTGCCGGACACCTTTTGATATAGGAATTTCGTCAGTTAGATCATGATTTATTTCAATTCTTGCAGTTTGGTTCCAATATAAATTTTGTATGCATCTAATTTCTTTTTCTTGTATTCCTATTTCCCTCAGTATATTCATCAATTTGTCATGTCGAACGGTATCAAATGCCTTTTCGTAATCGATGAAGCATATGTAAACATCTTTTTGGACTTCTCGGCATTTCTGTACTAGTACTTGGATAGATAATAGGGCTTCTCTGGTACCCATACCTTCCTTGAAGCCGAACTGGGACTCTCCCATAGCACTTTCACATTTGGTGTAGGGTAAATGCACCAATAGTCGGCCCTTTAACTTTTTTTCATTTTTAAACTGGTGTCACAGGTTGGGGGAATATAATTTTACTGCAAATATTTAATTTTACACATCACTAAAGGGTTATGTTTCAGAATTTATAAACTTGTTTTTATTAATTATTTAAGAAGTATTGCCAATTTGCATTTTTTTCCAAAAAAAACATCCTATGTTCTAATAGTCGGCAGGCATGTTCCTAAGTTCGGCCACTGATGTTCCAATAGTCGGCACCCATTTCACCGTTGTAGAAAAAAGAAGAAACTTAAAAAAATAAGAATTTATTTCGACTATAAACCTACATAATTATATTTATATCAATTAATAAAACTTAAATCTGACAAATTCATTTACATTAATACGCCTTACAAATATAACAAAAATTTTAACATTTATATTTATTGAATTGAAATTTATTACTAGAAGAGTGACAAATCTCAAAAAAGTCAGGATTCGAGGAAAACATGTTTTAAGTTGGAAATGGAAATTTTAATACCCAACTTAAAAAGGTTATTACAGGAAAAATAAAATAAATACTTAGATCATATTTTGCAAAGAGTTAGCCAGATATCAGTGCTTAATTTCTGTGCAAGATATATCATGACTTGAAGTGCTGTAGTGCACCATACACTTAAAAGCCTGAACTTTCGGAACGATCTCCCTTGGACCTCCGACCAACCTCCTCCGAACTTCGAAACTACCTCCTCTGGATCTCTGACCACCTTCCTCCGAACTTCGGAACTACCTCCACTGGACCCCCGACCACCCTCCTCCGAACTTCGAAATTACCTCGTCTGGACCTCTGACCACCCTCCTCCAAACTTCGGAACTACCTCCTCTGGACCTCCGACCACCCTCCTCCGAACTTCGGAACTACCACGTCTGGACCTCCTACCGCCCTCCTCCGAACTTCGGAACTACCTCCTCTGGACCACCTATCACCCATCTTCGAACTTCGGGAACCTCCGCACAACTTGCTCTTTCCACATTCAGTCCACAGGAACATTAAAACCTGTGCGCTACTACACACGCAAAAACACACAAACGGCAAAAAAATATGTTTCACTCGATTGTACTCTACGAATAAACTCGTACTCCATTACGAGTATTTTCACTCGCACTCTTATTTTTAAACTGCGAGACAAAAAATACATATCTATTAAACTTTTATTGGTGGCCGACGTTAGGAACCATGTAGAAACTGGCAGGTTCTAATAGTCGGCATACCTATGCCGACTATTGGAACAACTGTGATTTTATTGTTCCTATTGTCGGCATACCATAAATACGAAAAATTCGCATTTTTTTAAATATTTATCACTTCTGCCTTATTAGTTTTAATAATATACTAGCTGACCCGGTTCCGCGTTGCTGGCCCGTCGTTTTGGATTTCCATGTAAGCCTTAGTAATCTATAAACAATTTATCTATCTAATCTGGTATAACCCTCATACAATGGTATCTCCAGATGTAGAATAGAAAGCTATAGCTTCCACCATAAGATGTGACAGGGTATAATTAACTTTGTGATTCTGTTTGCAACACATCGGAATATTCGTCGAAGAACCTATAAAATATGTATAAATTTGTGATCAACATAAAAAAATAAGTCGATATAACGATATCCGTCTATCTGTTGAAATCAAGATACAGCTCGCGATATTTAACATAGAACTCATTAATTTGGTACAGAAGTTTCTATTTATTACTCGTAGCATGTTTGGTATTGAAAATTTATTATGTCAGTCCACATTTTGATATAGCCGCCATACCACTGACCACCCGATTTGCTGTATTTTCAAGGTTTTAACAGCATTATCTTACAGAAATGACAATAATTTGGTATTTAGTCTCCCTTGGAGGCATAAGATATTTCTGTAATAAATTATCGACATATATCCATGTATTGATAGAGCTACTCTAAAACGGTACCTCCCGAGTCTCGATATTTTGAAGGTTTTAGTCTCATAATCCCACAGAAATGGCTACAATTTTTTATTAAGTGTTCAGTGTGGGTATAAAATATAGAATATTCGGTACAGGTCCAGGTTTTGTAAATAGTCATCGCTAGATTTCTAGCTTCGGTATTTGTATGTGTATAGCCACATTATTCATACAAAATGGCTATAATTGGTACTTAGTCTCCCTTTCTCCATTTCTGCAGAGAATTATTGGCATAGGTCCACGTTCTAATACAGCTACCATAGGACTGTACCTCCCGAGTTTCAATATTTTGGAGTTTTTAGAATCATTATTTCACCGAAAAAGCTACAATTTGGTGTTTAGTCTCCATTATGGGTATAAAAAATTACCGGTAGAAGTTGTTATGTAACCTCCATTGAACGATACCTTCCGATTCTCGGTATTTTCAAGGTTTTAGCGACATTATTCAATATTATTTGGTATGTAGTCTCCTTTGGAGGTATCAAATATTTTGGCAGAGAATTGTCGGTAAAATCCACGTTTCCATACAGCCCGCATAAAACGGTACCTACCAATTTGTGAGGATTTTTTTCAACCGAAATGTCTGAAACCTGATTTCAATGTAATTTATGATGGTGGGTAAGATCGTTTTTACTTGTTGTTAACAAAGTGCTGTTTCATTGAGCAAGTTATTATTTTACATTTTAAAACATGAATCATCGGTGATTCATAAAAAATAACTTCAAAATGCTAGTTGAATTTATCTAGACTCTGCTGTATTTCAAGCCCTAAAGTTAATGTTCACGGCGTGTTTGCTGCCCCTTATTAAATTAGTAAATCTAATCAGAAAGAATAAAGTTTTCTAAAATTGGACGCAATCGCGATATTCTGATAAAAAAAACATTATTGACAGAGGCCACAATTACTTTTGTTTTTACTAATACGTCTAATAACCTCTGAGTTTCGCGATTTGTTAAAACCTGTTATGGGAGAGGTCCCCCATCCCCTCCATTTTCTGTATTCTACCACCTTATGAACCTGCACACACGGAAGTCTAATTTAGAACATCATGTCATTCTTAAAGAATTTATATACATTTAGATAGATCATAGCATAGTTTACCCGTCGTTTTAGTGACCATTTCACATTTTTAGACATTCCAGTTATTTAACCATCTCTGAAATTACCGGGCATGTTCTGGCATTCACCTCTGCACCTCACGTGTATCGAACACACCTAAAGCTGTTCTGCAACACACTTTACACCTAGTTGGGATGTATTTTTTAAAGAAAATAATTGAAAATTTCTACAAAAAACTGCATAGAACTAAAATTTAATTAGTTTTTTATGAGCATTTAAAAAAATATTTAATTTTCTTAACAAAATATGATTTAAAAATATATTTTTTCTTGAAGTACTAAATTCAACATGTACGCGCTCTTGTAAGAGTTCGTTTCTTTGTTTACGTCTGTTTCGTAAACAATCAAAAGAACAAAGCGTACATACCCCACGCATGTGTATTCGTGGATGCGCCAAAACAGACTCATATGTTTTTCATTGTTAATGATAAAGTTTGAAAGCTGTAATAAAGCTTTCCAAAGTTCTTTCGTGAAATATGAAAGCTCTTTTCACGTGAAATACAGAACATCAATTGCTTTTGTAGGTGAAGTGCATGTGTGATGTGAAATGGATACACGGTGAATTCCAGAACATACCCGTACGTTTTGCCTGATTTCTCAATCAGTTTTTTGGAATTTCGATCACGCAGCATTTTACATTATCGAGGTTGTACTGTATTCCAAAATGTGGGGTTCAGCGCGCTTTCCCACTTATTAAAGCCAGTGTTTAAAGGGTTTTTGTAGTCACGCTTACTAAAAGTAAGGATATTATCTATAATAATACATTTTTGAAAAATTGGGCTAACCGCGATATTCCACTTCCGAGATGACCATTCAGGATCGAGGCAGTATTTACCATAGTATTGCAAGTAATTTTTAAACAATACGTTCCAAAATATCCTTAATTTCACGTTTTCTTACAAAATTTTGTGGGGGAGGTACCCTGGTCACTCCACTGACCAGTATAAAAAATAGCTAATAACCTATTCTCAGACCTAAAAACTCCACATACAAAACTTCATCGAATTCGGTCCAGCCGTTTCGGAGGAGTTTAATTTCGAACATCATGGCAGACTCGAAGAATTTTATATATATAGATAATATGATAGTCACTGATTTCAAAACAAGATATGAATTAATAGGATTTTTTACTTATTTTACTTTCATTTATAAACTAACAAATTTCTTAAAAAATGCACTTCAACACGTGTTGACAAATCAGTACCGTTAGAAACGACTATTAATGCTAAAATACCGTTCCCAAGACCATGAAAAATTGTATAGAGGGAGAAGGGAGTATATTTTATGTAAATGTAATCTTATTTGACTATACAAATAACGGTATTCTTATTTATTCGTGTTTATATACAAATGTGGCCGACAATAGGAGCGTTTACCCTATATTCTCTTTTGAATTATTAGCAGAAAAATTTTTAATGTGTGGTACATAAGCCTAATAAGTCAAAACACTTTTTTGCATTAGCTTTCTTTGGTATCGCAATCGTTTGGGTATTGGCCAGTATCATACACATGATTGAAAAGTTTTGCAATGAGTGAGATGTTGTCTCCATCTATTAGTTTTAAGATTTCAGAAGGAATTTCGTCGGGTCCGGTTGCTTTCTTGTCTTTTAGTGATTGAATCGCATATTCTATTTCGGATTTAGTGATTGGATTTCCAGTTGTATAAGTATTTATTGTTATCATATCTTGATCGTTGGTCGTCAGTGAATAATTGTCCAATATAGTTTTTCCATCGATTCTTTGTGTGATGTCTCAAAAATTGGCTGATTGTTGTCATCCATTAGTACTGCTGGTGATGCACAGTGGGAAAAAGTACCGATTTAGCACGCCAAAAGTACAAATCTATGTTTTATTTCATGTTTGCCCATAAATTCGATATGAACAGCTATAAATTGACAATTTTACCTTATTTATTAATATATTTGGTAAATTTGTATTTTTGCCGTAGAATGGTACCTATCGATTTCCGATATTTTAATGATTTCTACCACATTATCCAACCGAAACGGCTAGGATTTGGTATTTGGTCTCCGTGGGGGTTATGCACACACTCCTATAAACATTTTCGTTATAGGTCCACCTTTTCATATACCCCCATAGACCGGTACCACTGATTTCGGTAATTTTTGAGGTTTTAGCCACATTATCTAACCGAAATAGCTGAAAGTTGACATTTAGTCTTCGTTGGTGGTATAACATATTCCGACGGAGAATTTTCGGCACAGGTACACGCATTGATATGGCCCCCATAGAAAGGTACCGCCCTAGTTTCAGCATTTTTACATAAAAAGTACTATTAATAAAAATAGTAATAAAATAAAATGTTGCAGTTTGTTGCAGCTAAAATTTTACAAATTGGTTAAGAACTATGTGTACTAAAAATAAAATACACAGAAAAAAATAATTCATTCAATGTATGAATAGTGTTCAAAAAAATTTCCCAATGTTCAGATTTTTATATTTTATGAACCTAGTTCATAAAGTAATAAATACCGGTTTCTTTTTTGAATGAATCATAAACATGTAATATATGTATACTATTTTGCAAAATATGAACAAATTCATTCATTTCAAAATAATCTTCTTTAAAGCAAAAAAAGTTGCTTATATTCCAAAACTCTTTTTATATTTTTTATAAATTTATTTTTCTATAAAAATTTTCGTTTTTCTATTTTGAAACTATTTTTTTTATTTTATTTTCAAATTAGTTGTTTTTTTATTTAATTTTGTAATTCCTGTTCTTTAAAGGGTTCTCTTCTAATTGATTTTCCTAATTAATTATGTATCTTGTAAATCAGAACAATGTGAACCATACTTACAAACATATTGAGTCCATCATCACTAGCTTGAATTTTTAGATGTTGCATTTATATTAAAATAATTAAAAAATTGTATTTGCGAATTAATGCTATTGATGGTGGTTAGTTAGTGGGGTAGTGGTGAGTAGTGTGGGTAGTTTAGGCTGTTGTGCTTTGTTGACACGAAGTCAATGTGCGTGTAGATACGATGGAGGGGAGGAAAGACAAAAACAATAGAAGCAAAACCACAACATTTTCATAGGCAAAGCACAAAAACCGGTTTTGCCAGAAAATAGTGGTTAACGTAGGAGAAACTATGAAACTATGAATACTCCACTCAAACAATCGAAAACTATGAAATTAATTTTTGTATTTTAGAAAAGCTTTCATACTTTTGCAAAAATAGTATTGTGTGCATGAGTAAAAATTTTTTTCCATTCACATTAAAAGAGGTACGTTCAAATTATGGACAACAAAAATTATGAACGGAATTAGTAAAAAAATGCATACTTTTGTTTTTTCTGTGTAAACAAGTAAGAAAGACGTTAAGTTCGGCCGGGCCGAACTTGTTATATCCTCCACCACAAGTTGTATTGAAGTAAAATGGAATAATTAGTTTCCTTTCGAAGAAGAAGACTTAATACTAAATTTCGGCAATTTGGGCTATTTCAAAACGTCGATATATACCGACAAATTTCTGACGGAAAGTTTTTAGGCTCAAAGAAGACTAAATACCAAATTTCCTATATTTCGGTAAGAGAATGTGGCTAAAACTTAAAATACCGAAAATCAAGAAGTACTCTTCTATGGGGATATAGGAAGACGTGGACCTATACTGATAATAGTCTTCTGGAATATTTTATATTTCGGTGGAATATTGAGGCCAGAACGTTCAAAATACCGAAAATCGGGAGGTACCGTTCTATGGGGGCTATATGAAGGCATGGACCGATACCGACAAAGTTCTGGGGGAAAGTTTTATACCACCAACGTAGATTAAGTAGCAAATTTCAGCCATTTCGGTGTGATAATGAATCTGAAACCTTCAAAATACCGAAAATCGGGAGGTACCGTTCTATGGGGGCTATATGAAGGCATGGACCGATACCGACAAAGTCCTGGGGGAAAGTTTTATACCACCAACGTAGATTAAGTACCAAATTTCAGCCATTTCGGTGTGATAATGAATCTGAAACCTTCAAAATACCGAAAATCGGGAGGTGCCGTTTTATGGGGGCTATATGAAGGTGTGGACCGATACCGACAAAATTCTGGCGGAATGTTTTACACCTCTAAAGAAGACTACGTGACAAATTTCAGCCATTTTGGTAGGATAATGAAACTAAAACCTTCAAAATACCGAAAATCGGGAGGTACCGTTCTATGGGGGCTATATCAAAATGTGGAATGATATATCCCATTTTCAATACCAACCATCCTGCAAGTAATAAAAACTTCTGTACCAAATTTTGACTCTCTATCTTTAAAATTGCGAGCTGTATCTTGATTTCAACAGACAGACGGACGGACTGACGGACGGACGGACAGACGGACATGGTCAAATCGACATAGAATTTTATGCTGATCAATAATATATATACTTTATAGGGTCTCCGACGAATATTTCGATGTGTTACAAACGGAATGACAAATTTAATTATACCCTCCATATGGTGGAGGGTATAAAAATCTACGCGCCATCCCTCGACACTCCTTAGTAATAGCTTTAACAAAGTGCACAATTTGGAAAAAAATCGGATGTCACATGTTTTATGTGTAAAATCCGAGTTGCAATAAATAACATCTTATATTCAACATTTTTTAAATCACCTGCTTCACGAAATGTTAAATTCAGTAAAGCTTTAAAATTACTTTTTAGGAAGAGTGCATGCGACGATCATAAATTTACTATTAAACTATATTATGAAAACTAGTTCAAGAAATGTCAACCAAGAATGGACCGTTATTCCGCTTAGACTGGTGCAAAATAAATTATTTTAAATGCCGTTGCATTCTGTGGACACCTTAGATTAATACTGCAATAATAATTTTTAAATTGTGTGATGCTTTCTTATACACTCCTGCTGATTCTTTTAGTTTTTTATGTAGATTGTAGTCATCGTGATTATTTTGCAGATTTTCAATTTCTCTACACTTTTCATTGAGTAGAGCATTTTTTCCCAGTATCGTTTTTATTTCCCAGTATCGTTCTAGGTTAACGTTTTTATATTTGCTTCGCTCCACGCGAAGTTCCATAATTTCGTTGTTCATCCATTCTTGTTGGGCTTTTCTTGTACATTTTCCAAGGTATTTTTTGTTATTTTGCATATCGTATCTTTGACATTGGGTGACGTAGGGGATGGAAGATACCAAGGAACGGTCCTGACCGGTTTTAACATGACAAAGCCCAGGATTTATCTTGGTCCCTCTTTCATCTCAAGTGGACACTGACCTCCCCGTGGTGTCACCTGGGGAACTGCCTTTAACACCCGTTAAAGGTAGTGAGCTAACATGTGCCGCGCGTTCACCCATAAGAGCGTTAAAAACTTGGGTTTGGGCGTCGGGTTAGTAACCCTCCCCTAGAAAAAACAGCCTACTATGAAAAAACGAAAGAAAAAAAAACAAACCCCTCTAAAGTTGACGAACCCCGCAAACGTTTTAAGGACCATGATCTGCGAATCTGCACCTGGAATGTTCGCACTCTTTATAGAGAAGGTGCAGTCTTCGCATTGGCAGACGTACTTGAAAAGTACAAGGCCGATATTACTGCACTACAGGAAATACGATTGATTGGGAAAGGCGTCACAACAACACCTAAAGGTGACGCACTGTATTATAGCTGCCATGACGTAAAGCATGAGTTTGGTTGCGGATTCGTAGTTAGTCGGAGACTAAAACATCTGGTATCCAGCTTCACTCCAGTGAATGCAAGACTTGCTGCAATTCGAATAAACGCTAAATTCTTCAACATCAGCTTTATTTGCGCTCATGCTCCCACTGAAGAAAAGGACGAACAGACCAAAGATATATTTTACGAGCGCTTAGAAGAAACATGTGACCGTTGCCCTGCCCATGACATTAAAATCATTCTAGGCGATTTTAATGCCAAAATTGGAAAGGAGAATATCTTTGGCCCAACAGTCGGGAAATTCAGTCTCCACAGTGAAACATCTGACAATGGTATGAGGCTGATAGACTTTGCAGCTGCAAAAAACATGGTAGTTAGCAGTACCAGATTTAATCATCTCGATATTCATAAGGGCACCTGGCTGTCCCCAGATCAAAGAACAAGTAATCAAATTGATCATGTTGTGATAGATGGAAGACATTCATCCAGCGTGTTGGATGTACGATCGTTCCGAGGCGCAAACATTGATTCGGACCACTATCTTGTTGCAGCAAAGGTACGTACCCGTCTAAACGTTGCAAATAAAGCACGAACAGACACAACGCGGAAGTTGGACATCGATAGGCTGCAAACACAACAGATAGCCACAGCATATTCCACTCAACAAGCCCAATTGCTTAACGCGAGCACTCCTTGTCCCGATAACATAACAACACAATGGCAAAATATTGCCCACTCCATGCAAACAGCCGCAAAATCCATACCTGGATTCCAGAGACCTCCGCAAAGGAATTCATGGTATGACCAGGAGTGCCGTGCTGCTACCGAAGATAAAAATGCGGCATATAGAGCTACTTTACAATCAGTAGCAACGCGTAGCGCACGAGAGAGATATCGGGAGAAAAAGAGAGAGATGGAAAAGCGGGAGTGTGAAAAAATCGAGATGTACAGGAGCCAGAATGAAGTCCGAAAATTCTACCAAAGAGTGAAACATCAAACAGATGGCTTTGGTACAGGCACATTCTCCTGTAGAGACCAGCAAGGTAATCTGGTAACAGATACAGATAGCGTGCTCAGGATATGGAAGGAACATTTCTCCAATCTGCTGGTGTCCAATAGTGGCGAAGACGATGATACCGCAGATCCAATCCCAGAAGATGGTATAGAATGTATACCACCCGGCCAAGATGAGGTAAAAACAGCAATCAACCGGCTGAAGAATAATAAAGCAGCAGGAGCCGATGGCTTACCAGCCGAGCTGTTTGAAACCGGAGGCGACGCGCTGATAAGGTATATGCATCAGCTAGTTAGCACCATCTGGCAGGAAGAACGCGTACCCGACGATTGGAACCTGAGCATCCTATGTCCCGTCCACAAACAAGGAGATAAGACTGTATGCTCCAACTATAGGGGCATAAGTCTACTCCCTATTGCCTATAAGATAGTGTCAGGGATACTGTGCGAACGAATAAAGCCTATGGTCAACGAGATAATTGGACCATACCAATGTGGCTTTAGACCTGGCAAGTCCACCATTGACCAGATATTTACCCTGCGGCAAATCCTACAGAAGACCCAAGAGATGCAGATCGACACATTTCATCTTTTTGTCGATTATAAAGCAGCATTCGACAGTCCCCTCCGATCAAAGGTATTCCATGCAATGTCTGAATTTGGTATTCCCGCAAAGCTCATCCGGCTTTGTAAGATGACTCTAACTGATACTAGGTCCTCAGTTAAAATTGGAAAGAACGTCTCCGAAGAATTTTGTACCAAAAGAGGTTTCAGACAAGGAGACAGCCTTTCGTGTGACCTACTCAACATTTTGCTGGAAAAGGTAATACGAGATGCAAATGTCAAAAGAAATGGCACAATTTACACCAATAGCCACATGTTACTTGCCTATGCTGATGACATAGACATCATGGGACGATCAGTAAAGGAAGTAACTGATACCTTTAGGAAGGTCGAAGCAGAATCTGCGAAAGTGGGTCTGGCGGTAAACGGCGAAAAGACCAAATTGATGGTGTCGACGCGCAAAGCGTCCATAGAGCTCGGACCAACCGTAGAAGTTGGTACCTACAATTTTGAGGTAGTTAAAGACTTCGTCTACCTCGGCACTGCCATAAACACAACAAACAACATCAGTTGTGAAATAAGAAGAAGAATTGTATTGGCCAACAGATGCTACTATGGATTAAGTAAGCAATTTAAAAACAAAGCCACATCTCGTCAAACAAAAATAACGCTCTACAAAACACTGATACTACCCGTGCTGATGTATGGCTCCGAAGCATGGGTACTTGCGCAAGCAGATAAGACAGTGCTTGGTGTGTTTGAGAGGAAAATTCTTCGAAAGATCTACGGGCCGATTTGCGTTGACGGTGAATATCGACGTCGTATGAACCACGAGCTATATAAGCTATACAAAGACATGCATATAGTTAAACGTATCGAGATGCAACGATTGCGTTGGCTAGGCCATATCATGAGAATGAGCGATGATGAACCCGCTAAAAAGGCGTATGAATACATGCCACATGGCGGTGCACGCAGAATCGGCAGGCCTAAGCTTCGATGGAGCACACAAGTGGATGAAGAAATGGAAAGGCGCGGTATTCCAAAAAGTCAAGCGAAAAACAGAGAGGAATGGAGATCTTTTCTTAGTTCGGTCTATGGAACAAATGTTCTGTAATGGGCCAACTAAGTAAGTAAGTATCCTTGACATTGTTCCATATATTTTCTACATCGTTGGAATCGATGTTTTCCAGTTTGTTATTTATTTGCATCTTCACTTCATTTCTGGTTAATGGGTTATTGAGTACCTCAGTATTTATCTTGTGAGATTTTTTCTTCCTCTCCTTAAATCTTGCATTTTTTATTCGAATCTTGAGCATCAACAGATTGTGGTCGGATGGCACATCAGCTCCTGGGTACGTTGAACATTTTGTCACACAAGATCTAAACCTGTTGTTGATCATTATGTAGTCAATTTGATTTCGAAAGATATTCCTTCGGTTATCTAGTGGTGATCTCCATGTATAAAGCCTTCTGGGATGTAATCGGAATGTTGTATTTGTTATGGTCATCTTAAATTCTTGACAGAATTGAATTAATCTGTCTCCTCGCTCATTCCTTTCGCCAAGTCCATATCCTCCAGTTATGCCATTTACTTCATCAGAACTCTATACAAATTCAAAAATAGAAACTCATAGCATTCAATAGTTGAAACTTTTATATACTTATATTTTTTCCTCCAATTTCAATATTATATTCCATAATGTATTATATAAATTATCAAGTCTAATATTTAAGCTAAAAAAGGGCCCTATTCTTAAACTCTTAATTTTGTATATAACAGATCGAAACAAATTGTATATATCACAAAATAAAATGAGTTGAATTGAATAAGACTAAAATATATATCACAAATATTGTCAATTTTTTCATATTCCATTTCAAAAAAGGAATACATTTTTTTCGAGCTACATCAAAGATTTTTGGTATATAGGTTTAGAAAAAATTTCCCAGTTGCGGACAAAAGTTATGGCGGTTTTACTTCGGCTTTAAGAAAGAAAATATAAAAACGCTAATTATTTTAATGAGCACAGTTGTTACTATAAACGTCTCTCAAAGTGACTTCAGCGAGTAGATTGCACAATAAATGTAAAATGTTACTCAGAATTCGCGGAATGTACATAAAATTAATAAATTGTTGAATATAAGTCAACTTTTTTTCAAAATTAAGTGCCATTTACCGATCATAATATTACATAAAAATTTGTTGTGGATCAAATCTTCACGGCTAATCAAATGAGACTAAAATTATACAGATTAGTATTATAGTTTCGATGTTACAGCCAAAATAAACACATATTTTGGTCAAAAAATATTTTTTTGTTTGATAAATGCATTATGTAGTAGAAAATATTGGTAAAATCTATAGGAATACTTCCTTCATTTTACTAAAATCTTCCAATGAAATAGACGGATTTTGCTTTATAGACATTCATATTAAAGCTTTCCCATTGGGGAAGATAATTGGGTTGCTGAGGGTCTATCTCAAGGATTCTGAAATGGAAATAGAGGTCAAATAACCCTTTTTAATTTATATGCATTTTAAAATGTAATTATCAGAATCATTTTGTCTGCATTTGATTTGCATGTACATGGTCTTGCTGTACATGAAAATCAAATGCGGACAAAATGATTCTGATAATTACATTTTAAAATGCATATAAATTAAAATCTTTTAAGTTGTATATATTTTTCGATGCTGCATCTTAGCATTAAAAACCCTATAAAATATCGCTAAATTGCGCAAAGTGCATACAATTTTTGTCCGCATCCGATTTCAGTGTTCACCATGAAAATCTATATTTATCCTTTTTTTCTGAAATGGAATATATAATAATTTTTAAGTTTTGCCTTTTTAGGGGGCGAAGGCCATTATTTGTGAGATTTTAATTAATTCAATTAATCGAGCTTTTTATGACCTAAGGAGATTACATTGAAAAAATAAATATATTGCACCGTGGTGCAATGGTTAGCACGTCCGCCTTGCACTGAGAAGGTACTTACTTACTTACTTAGCTGTCGCATTACAGAACATTTGTTCTATAGGGCGAACTAAGAAGAAATCTCCATTCCTCTCTATTTGTTGCTTTGCACTCTGGAATACCGCGCCTTTTCATTTCATTATCCACTTGTTTGCGCCATCTATTCCTTGGCCTGCCAATTCCGCGTGCACCGCCATGTGGCATGTATTCATACGCCTTTTTAGCGGGTTCATCATCGCTCATTCTTATGATATGGCCTAGCCAACGCAATCGCTGCATCTCGATACGTTTAACTATATTGATGTCGTTGTATAGCAGATACAGCTCGTGGTTCATGCGACGTCGATATTCACCGTCAACGCAGATTGGTCCGTAGATCTTTCGAAGAATTTTTCTCTCAAACACACCAAGCACTGCCATGTCTGCTTGCGCAAGTACCCAGGCTTCCGAGCCATACATCAGCACGGGCAGTATCAGTGTTTTGTAGAGCGTTATTTTTGTTTGACGAGATGTGGCTTTGTTTTTAAACTGCTTACTTAAACCAAAGTAGCATCTGTTGGCCAATACAATTCTTCTTTTTATTTCACAACTTATGTCGTTTGTTGTGTTTACGGAGGTGCCGAGGTATACGAAGTCTTTTACTACCTCAAAATTATAGGAACCAACTTCAACAGTTGGTCCGATCTCAATGGACGCATTGCGCGTCGACACCATCAACTTGGTCTTCTCACCGTTTACCGCCAGACCCACCTTAGCAGATTCTCCTTCGACCTTTATAAAGGTATCAGCTACTTCTTTTACTGATCGGCCCATGATGTCTATATCATCAGCATCAGCAAGTAACATGTGACTATTGGTGTAGATTGTGCCACTTCTTTTGACATTTGCCTCTCGTATAACCTTTTCTAGCAGGATGTTGAAAAGCTCACACGAAAGGTTGTCTCCTTGTCTGAAACCTCTGTTGGTACCAAACTCTTCGGAGAGGTTCTTTCCTATTTTACCTGAGGACCTCGTGTCAGTTAAAGTCATTTTACAAAGCCGGATGAGCTTTGCGGGGATACCAAATTCAGACATGGCTTGGAATACCTTGGAACGCAGCGGGCTGTCGAAGGCTGCTTTATAATCGACAAAAGGTGGTAGGTGTCGATCTGCATCTCTTGGGTCTTCTCCAGGATTTGCCGCAGGGTAAATATCTGGTCAATGGTGGACTTGCCAGGTCTAAAGCCGCATTGGTATGGTCCAATTATCTCGGTGACCATAGGCTTTAGTCGTTCGCACAATATCCCTGACACGATCTTGTAGGCAATAGGGAGTAGACTTATGCCCCTATAGTTAGAGCATACAGTCTTATGTCCCTTCTTGTGGACGGAGCACAGGATACTCAGGTTCCAATCGTCGGGTACTCGTTCTTCCTGCCAGATTGTGCTAACTAGCTGATGAATACACCTTATCAGCGTGTCGGCTCCGGTTTTGAACAGCTCGGCTGGTAAGCCATCGGCCCCTGCTGCCTTATTATTCTTCAGCCGATTTATTGCTGTCTTTACCTCATCTTGGCTGGGCGGTATACATTCAATACCATCTTCTGGGATTGGGACTGTGATATCTTCGTCGTCTTCGCTGCTATTGGATACCAACAGATTTGAAAAATGTTCTTTCCATATCCTGAGTACACTATCTGTATCAGTTACCAAATTACCTTGCTGGTCTCTACAGGAGGATGTGCCTGTACCAAAGCCATCAGTTTGATGCTTGACTCTTTGGTAGAATTTTCGGACTTCATTCTGGCTCCTGCACATCTCGATATTTTCACACTCCCGCTTTTCCATCTCTCTCTTTTTCCTGCGGCCCGGGAAGCTGTTTTTGAGAGAAACTTCCAATGAAATCTGAATTACTTCTTTATGTCATATCATACCACTATCAAATGCTAATTCCTTAATGAATATACCCCTTGTCTATTATTTATTTGAACTGTATAGAGCTCTCGAGGCTTAAAACTCATACGGTTATAACAAAAATAACGAGTTCAGTATTGTGGGAATGGAAATATATAAAAAAAATCTATTGAATAAAATGTATGAAGGGTCGGTCCTTCGTGGACTTCATATTGAAAGCCAATTAGAATTTTTTTTACTGCCATCGCCAAAATTTTGTTATTCTGTTTTAGACAAATTTGCTGCTAAACAGTATGAGAAAATAATGAAGACAAATGAATTTTTGTGCGTCACTTGGTTTTTACTTATCATCATCGAAGTATAATTGTAACCTCAGACTTTAGATTACGAGATTATATACACTAGGATTGTATCGTATAGATTTCATCAAAATAATGATTTAAGACTTCACATATGTTTGGACCATATTCGTTTCAGCCAAGATGAAAGTACTTACCACCGTCCGTCCGTCTGTATCTCTGTTTGTATGGCAGGTTGGAACACATGATAACTCTCGGTCCAAGTTATGGATCTCGTAATGTTTTGTCCAAATTAAATTTAAGTCATATCGGTACCTCCGCCATAAAAGTTCAAAAATGTTCATTAAAATGGCCGAAGGGACTAACCGATTCGGTCTAAAATCGAACCTAATATGGTTCGCAAGATTACTTCCAAAAGTACATCAAGAGAATATGTTTGGACAACATCTTCAGGTCTCTTGTACAAGTCTAACATAACTGCAGTTTAAAGACTGTTCGATGATTCTTTGGACATTTTGTAGTCTTGTTTACAGCGATATCCTACTTTTTGTGAACAAGTTTATGCTTCCTGACAAAGCTCTAAATACTACGGTGGCCAACTAAAAAGCTTATGGGCGCGGTAACTATCGAGAGGAGTGTCTCTCAAATAATTATTAGTGAATAATTATGTGGGGTTCAATAAGTCCATCAAAGTGTTTGTCATCGAGTCCAAAAACTTCTAATCGTACAATTAAGAAAACAAATTATAACGCTTCTTTTGTAACATAATATTAAAAGTAAAAATAATCCTGGTATCAGAATCTATCTCTATCGGTAAATAAAACTGTGCAACTTTTTTAAGGTAACACTATGCAACACTGAAAATGCAAACAACTTCTAGTATGGATTTTTTGAAAGTACATATTAGACTACAAAAACCCTAGTAGGGTTTTGTCCTGCCAGATCCAGTTCGTATTTTATGGCCCCATCTATACCGGGCTAAATCTACACTTTTTTGCGTTTATCAGGCCTTTATCTCAGAAACTTATCTATTGAAAGTAGTAGAACTTATCTATTGAAAAAACCACATAAGAAAAACTCCATCTAGGGCATCAAAATCTATAAAATATAAAAAATTTTACATAATTGCTGAAATTCTGGTCAGTATCGGCTAAACTATTGGGAGTTGAACCAAGTAACCTTTTGCAAAAATCTTCCAAATAAAGTTCTCAACAATTCTTTAGAATATTCTGAAACTCTAAAATGCTTATTTCATGTTGTTTCAGCGGTATTTTGCATCATATCTTTTACAACACGTATTTCAAACACAGTTCACACCAACAGTTTATTCTCGCATTTCGGATTTCACTACATTATTGACATTTTTATTAAATCATCGTTGAAAAATATACTGAAAACAACAGCATAGAGGCATTTTACAGCAATGACATGAAGAGTTGTGTATTACATTCCAAGGAATATTTTGTCAAAAGAAAATATTCAGAAAAAATTAACGGTTTTGGAGATACGGTGCGAAATGTATAAAAATTGTAGAATTTTTGAAATTTAAGGCAATAAATGTTGTTTTTCGAGTTCATTATTTCTCCAAATATTTTATTCTTGTCCTTGTCTACAAATTTGCTTCAGAGGTCAGAAGAAGATTCGCATTGGTTTCAGAGATATAGCCCTGAATTTCTGTAAAAACTCAATATTTAACCATGTTTAGATGGGGCCATAAAGTCCGAGCTGAATCTGACACAACAACACCCAACTAGGGTTTCTTGTCGTTTGGGTCTGTACTTTCAAAAAATCCACAGTTCGAGTTGTTTGCACAAGATCACCTTAAAAATGTTGCACAGTGTAATCCTATGCAAATAATTTGAAGTGAGGATTTTTTGAAAGTACAGACCCAAAGTACAAAAGCCCTAGTTCCGTTTTGTTGAGTCAGATACAGCTTGGATTTTATGGCCCCATCTAAACATTGTTAAACAACTCGGGGCTATATCTCTAAAACCAATGCAAATCTTCTTCTAAACTTTGCAGCAAATTTGTAGATAAGGGCCAAAATAAAATATTTGGAGAAATGAAAAAAAAATAAATTTTATAATATATCTAAAAATTCCATAATTTGTATACATTTCGCACCATATCTCCAAAACTGTTAAATTTTTCTTAATGTTTTCATTTGGAAACATATCAACGACAACGACAGCCGATATTCTTAAAAATTAGGCTAAGATCATCGAAATAGTGAAAATCTTGCTATAGCAAAGACAACGGCAATTCTTTCTGGTTGTAAAATTCTGCGATAAACCATAACGTGGACCTGTATGATTAAAAACTTCAATATACTTCAATAAATTTTACATGGCGACATTACGGAACGTAGCCCGATATTGTCTATTATCAATTCTAAATATCCTACTCTGTAAATATTTAAAATTGTATCATTAGTCCCGATTTACATTAAACGATTTTTCTTGCGGCAATTTTTCTCGTTCTCTTTTAAACTTGCCTCTTGTGTTTATACAGACAATTCTGTTTAGGCAAGTTTTGTTTTCAAAACAATGAAAATAATGTAAAAAAAGAAAAATATAAAAGGAATTGCCTGAAAATTGCCGGTACGAGCAATTTTTTTCCACTTTCATACCCCTTACGTGTCTCTCCTACAAACTGAGACTTGCCGTAAACTCGCCTAATGTAAATTGGGACTAAATATTATGAATTCTTTCTATTGAATTTATATACATTGTACCATTATTTCATATAAAATATAGAATAGAATATGGAATAGAATATGTGCCAAAATTTCCAGTCCATCGGACAAAAATTTACCGAGATATGAGCTTTCGAAGGGAAACATTTATTGTGTTTTGTATGTAGCATAGAAACTAAAAACATCTTTTCCTCGAAGTGGCACTTTATATGTTTTTGTGGGAATATTGTACACATAAATCATGTGCTTAACCGAGAGAGTCTTTAAAAAAAACTGCTGATGGAGTCAGAAAAAATATCAATTTTGTACAGGGTTTTGTTTTTGTTAAAATCGAAATTTTGATTTTAACTGTTCAAAATTTTTAAAAATTGATTTTTTTAATTCCTTTTCGATAATGGACAAGATTATTAGGTTCGTAATGATCACACAAAAATATATGCTGATCGGTTTATTCTTTTTCAAACTACAGTGGGTACCGCAAACTGCTTTAGTGAAAACAGTGCTTTATAAGCGGGCATTTAAATGTAAGATTTTTCAAAAAAAAAAAAAAAATAATATATATATAGAAGGTAACCTAAGGTTTAATAGATTTTTTATAAAAAATGCATGAAAATGGCTTTTCTCATGCTTATAAGTGGCCATAACCCCTTAAAATAGCTGTACGTAACGCTACACAACATTTGAATTTTTCATGATTTTTGGTCAAGTTGTATCCCCCCCTAAAAGGGTAAACCTTGGCCCAGGGGGAGTGGTGTAGGGTATCACAGGGTCGGCCCGGTCCATCTATAGCCCTCTTTTACTTGTTTCTTAATAAAATGTTTTAAGCTTTCCATGTCCTATACATTCTTGGAACAGTGTATTTTTGTTAAGTGGAACATAGTCTATCAAGCATGCCATAGATTCCGATCGGAATGGTTTCAAATCCGTAGTTTCATTTCGATAGTCTTTGATTTAGCTTCTTCAGATCTCGATCGATTTGGTGAATTCCGAAAATCTTATTATTTAGTATAAATATGGCAACATTAGAGGAATCAAAAGAAACAAAACAAAAGCATATGATTAGATAATACCGTAGAAGTCGGAATTGTGAAAAAAAATTATGTTAAATAAAGATTTTTTGGTTTTTACAAATGTTCTCACGAAAAAATGATGGGGTAATACTTTGCTAATAAGTGGTTTCGTTGATTGAGAAATAATGAAATGTGCGATTTTTTATGTTTTTATTATTTTTATGTTTTTGGAGTGTTTCAAAGAGACATGTTTCCAAAAAATACAATTCCACTTGAGAAAACAAAAGTGGTTTCATTCCGAAAAAAAATTTTCGTTTTTCGATTTCTGAAGAAACTAAATACGGAATCAATTCCACTTTCGATCGGAATCGGTTTCTGTGACATTCCTGTATGCTTGGGTAAGTGCATGGCACAACCATACAGGTACCCGCGTCAGCCCAGCTGATGTACTGCGAGCTGTCAAAAAAGTTGTTGTAATTCAAAACACAAAATTAAAAAACAAACGGCATTAAACGGCAGTTTTCTCCCAGCATTAACTCAAAATAATGAAATTGTCATCCATGCGCATCAGCAGCAGACTGCAATTTGTCAAATCATTTTCACATGTTGCTGTTGCCGACATAATGACATTGTCGGCAAGACATAAACATCAGTAGTTTGGAGACAGTGTGTATATGTGCATCTCAATGAATATGCAATTGCTATGGTACAAGATGAATTTCCCACTTGTGCGGTCCTATAACTTTTGAATTCAAAGTCAATTTTATTCGTTTCGTTTATCGTTTAAAAATAACATAAATAAATCATCTATAATTGAATAATAAAACCACACACACACATACACACACATCTCTACTGACCCAGCAACCCAATCGTACCGATATCGTAACGGAATCGGAACAAAATTCGGACACTACGTCCAACGTCAGATCCGTAATCGTAACGATATCTTAACGAAAGTTGCATGTTCGGATCTATTACGGTCCGATTTCGAAACGAAATCTGAAGAAAATCCTTGGGAAATTCCGAAGGGCAATTGATTCTTCGAATCTTCGTACAGATTTCTGAACGATTTCGTAATAATGTTGCATGAAAATGGGAGATACCGTCCGAATCTTCGTGAAGATTTCTGAACGATTTCGGAATAATGTCGTATGAATATCGAAGGAAATTTTTTTTCTCTGACGCCCTTTTTATTGATCAATTTTTCTTTGTTATGTTTAATATACCAATGTTCTTCTTTCTATTTCGGTACGAATTCGGATCGATGCGTCGGAAATTAATTTCCTTTTGTAAATATCTAACAGCAAGGGTTGGTTTTATTTTAGTTTATTGTCGAAAAACCAAATGGTTGATTATAAAATTCGCATATACAATTTTAATATATTTTAAATATAAATGCAACACATAATAATTCAAGCAAGAGCTGATAGACGAATATGTTCATACACAAAGTTTATATTGTTCTACTATAACTACAAAATGATAACAACAGTGAAAATCATTAGAAAAAAATTAAATTACAATTTTTATAAAAAAAGAACATAACAAAAAAAAATTGATCAATACAAAAAGAGGCGTCAGAGAAAATTATTTTTTCGTTCGACATTCATACGACATTATTCCAAAATCGTTCAGAAATCTGTACGAAAATTCGAAGGGAAAAATTCGCCTTCCAATTTCCCAAGGAATTTCTTCCGATTTCGTTCGGAATTCTGACCGCACTCGATCCGATTTCGCTCCGACATTCCGTTCCGAAATTATGACAACCACTTCATACAACTTTCGTTAAGATTTCGGATCCGCCATCGGACGTAGCGTACGAATTTTGTTCCGATTTCGTTACAATGTCAATCGTAGCGACATTGTAACGAAATCGGAACAAAATTGACTATGATAAAATAGTTAAAAATTGTATATGCGAATTTAATAACCAACCACTTTGTTTTTCGACAACAAACTAAAATGAAACCAACCCCTTGCTGTTAGATACATACGAAAGGTGGTTATTGTGCGAATGGACATTTGTTTCCGACAAGAAAAACATTAGTATATTCGAAGGGAAATTTACTTGCGACATTCTCTACGAAATCTGAACAAACTCCCCTACGGAAAAACGTATAGAAATCGGAACGAAATCTGAACGATTTGCTTCCGAAATTGTTCAGATGTGTTGGAAATCCGACATTTGGTTTGCTGGGCATTTGTTTTGTAAGTTTCCATTTTAATTTAGACAAAACGATATAAGATAAAGAAGTGTCAGAATTTTAGGTTAGGTTTAAGAACGCGCAGCCTTCTAATAATATACAGTGACTGCTTCACTCGGAGACCTTTGGTCGATTGTGTTCATCATGTATAGATGTGAGGATGATGATGAAAATATTTGAAGGTAATTGCTTATTGAATTGGAGATCAAGAACAAGTTTCGGTGTCTTCTTGTGTGAAACAAGGGGTACATGCAAATTCGAGATTCAACCATTTCTATCTCTTCTGGATTATTATGCCCTCCACCATAATATGAAGGGTATAATTCAATTTGTCATTCCCTTTATAACACATCGAAATATACATCGGAGCCCTTATAAAGAATATATATCTTTGATAAGCGTAAAATTCTAAGTCGATATAACCATGTACGTCTGTCCGTCCGTCTGTTGAAATCAAGATACAGCTCGCAATTTTTGAGATAGAGCTTTGTTATTTGGTATGGAAGTTTCTATTACTCCTAGGATGTTTGGTATTGCAAATGGGCTATATCGGACTACGTTTTGATAAAGGTACCACACGATTTTCGATATTTTGAAATTTGGTACTTAGTCTTCGTTGTGGGTATAAAACTTTTCCCCAGAATTTTGTCTGTATAGGCACACGCCTTCATAGCCCCCATAGAACTATAACTCCCAATTTCCGGTATTGTGAAGAAGGAGACCTCAATATTCCACCGAAATGGCTGAAATGTGGTATTTACTGTTCGTTGGTGGTATAAAACTTTCCTCCAGAAATATGTCGGCGCAGGCCCATACCTTAATATAGCCCCCATTGAACGGTGCATCCCGATTTTCGGTATTTTGAAGGTTATGGCCACAATAACCCATCGAAATGGCTGAAATTTGGGGGTCTTCAACTTTCCCCGCCAATTATGTATAGGTTAACGCCTTCATATAGCCCCCATAGAACGGTACCTCCTGATATTCGGTATTTTGAAGAAACTAATAGTTCAGATTTACTTCAATGCATAAAATAAGTTCGGCCGGGTCGAACTTAACGCCGTTCTTACTTGTCATGTAATATACAGTAGCCGACGCCACTGTCACCCCATAAGTCCCACAATGATTTTTTATCTCTAGCTTATCGAGTGGGACAAGGGAAGTCGTTCTACGATGAGAGATAACGGGTCCTTAAGGCTCAACTTGATAGCAAGCATCTCTACCAGAAATGCGCTTCAGCTATCATTAACCCTAAATGAGTATTTGATAAATGGATTTGCGCAATAGACGCTGGCGCCAGCACCTTCCAAGCCGTCCAGAGGAAAGCTACCTTCAGTCCAAATGTCTCTGCAAGAAAAATAATGGAGAGCGAGTCAGACCTGAAGGAGACAGGCACATAATCGGTTATACAATTACTGTCGTGTGATTCACGCTGATTATCAATTAGGTTTAAGACCTTTGCATGTCGGAAATATAAAACTCGCCATAATCATGACTCTCTTTATGACAAGAGCTACAACTTTGCCTCCATAAGCAAATTAAAATTCTTCGCGGTTTAGGAGATATGCGCCTGCCAAAATGCTCACTTTTGACTTATTTTTTGATGTTCTTTTTATACTGGAATGAAATAATTTATAATTATTATATAAAGCCTATACTCTCCTCTTTAATAAGACACCAATACCAGCATCGTACGACGAGTACAAGTATTCAAATATTTTTGAAAAATGTTGACCTTTAAAATTTGTTTTGACCTCTAAAAGGTCAAAACGATGAGAAAACGAAAAATTTAAAACACCATTATACTCCATTTTGCCTATACTTTCAAACGTATATAGTCCGGTTCAAGTGTAACAAATATTTTTGAAAATTGTCGGACGGTGTAATCCAGCGTTTAGCGTTATGGATATATTCAAGATTTAAATTATTGAAAGCCCCTCTATATGAAGAAAGACCGCCAAGTTGAAGGTTGAGTTTACCACACTGTTCTCAACTTATCCAACCACATCATTTGAAATTTCATATCCCACAAATGGTAAAACCTAGGGAAAAGTCATATGGGTCAATCTTGTGGAGAATTTTCGCAGCTACAATATTTCTTTATTCCCATTTCTAAAAGACTTGCCGTTTTCAATCAAAATCCTGAAAAACGAAAAGCCCAAAAATATTTGACCTGAACTTCAATATCTCAAAAATGGTAATCATAAAGACCAATCTTGTCGAAAATTTTCTTTGAGGCGCCCTGTTATCAACGAGCCTCCGTTCAAATACCGTTGGTACCCTACTGCAAGTCTAGCAGTAGGGTAAAATATCCCCACCTAGGTAAACGTTTGTACTTTACAATTTTCTTAAATCAAAGCAATACATTTGCAAATTGTGAGCTTAAGGCCTCACACCGAGTTAAGTTAGTGGTAGTAATCGATGAGAACAGCATGCAAAATGTCTAATGTGTAAAAAAAACTAGACGTAATAAATGAAAAACTCAACAACAATATTACAAATGTTACAACTATTCCAGCACCAACTGAGTACACACATTTTAATTAATTCATTTTTAACACTTTTGTGGGATGTAACTCGAATTGTTGTATAAAATATAAATTTATTCAAAACAACGTCAGCTTCTTTTTTGATATGTAGTGTTTTCTGTTAGCTTACATGATTTTACATCATGCAAATGATTTTTTTGCGACATGTAAAACAACAAAAACAGCAATGTTAAGCGATGTTAATGTGGCGTTTCTTCAGCGTACAAATGGACAAGTCATACTTCAGGCACATAAAATAATTAAACCAATTGTTTTTTAGGGTCGAGCTATACATTTATGAATAAATTCATAAACTGGAGCCATAATCAAACTTGAAGCAATAAAAAAGATTTGTTTGGAGCCAATTATTTAGAAAAATATGAAAAAACGTTCAGTTGAGAAAAAACGAACTTAATAATTTGAAAGTTGTAGCAATAAAATTAAAAAATAGAATATTGGAACAGTTTTACGCTTTATTCTTATATGTTACTAGGAAAGTATCCGCCACTTCGTGTGCGGAAAGAAATAAAAAAACAACAAGAAACAATATTTAATACCGAAATGGTGAACTCTGTAAATTTTGTTGTACTACTACCTATCTAATTTATATGTAATCTCGTATAAATATGTAATTCTCAATCTATTTGTAACATCCTAATTAGATTTTCCAAAAAATCAGACGTATTTCACCCCTACAAATCAGCAGCGAGGTATTTCAATTTATGGCTTTCTGATCTCTGGGTGTAAAACGTGCCTGCAAAAAATTGTCGCATAGCACAGTGGCATTGTTCATACATTTTAGTACTTTTCGTACACTTATATTTCGAATATCCAAAAACCCTTTTGTGTATCTATTCTACACTCTGTCGCTGATCCTCATTCGAAATTTCAGAAATCTAGCTCTACCGGTTCGCCAAAACACAAATGGCATCATAGTAGTACTTTTAGTACTTTTCGTTCTGTTCTAGTTCGAATTTCCGAAAACCCAGCCTTGTCTGACACTTTCGGACAAAGAGTGACCCTCGCCCAAAATTTCAAGATTCTAGCTCCAGCCATTTAGCCTGGAGTCATGTTAGCTTACACCCACTGTACTCTACTCCACTTAACCTTAATCTCTATTCTCCAACTACATTTATCTCTTCTGAACTTACTGTTATATTTAACAAATGAATTCTCTCACACTCTAACTCTTTCTCTCTCTGTTATAATTTCATCATGTTCCCCAATTAGCTCCAAATTTCTCTCCTAATCGATTATAATTATTATTTTTGAAACTTTGTATTTTCTCACCAACATTTTAGATTATAAGACACTGGTGTGCACGGCAGTGATGCCAGATTTGCCGATTTATCGGCATTTTGCCGATTTTTAGTCCAAAAAAATAGAAATGCCGATTTGCCGATTTTTACCCCTAAAATGCCGATTTTTAGTTAAGGCAACTTGTTCGCATAAAATTTCCGTTTTGTATGAAAATTGTGGTTGCTAGAACTAATTTGGTACAATAACAAAAACAACTACATACATATATCGTTAAGAGTAGTTTGATTATTAATTATTAATAATAACATTTTTTAACATATTATAAAAACAGTTTGAATTTTCTTGATTACCAAAACGTGTACTTAAGTATATACGCCAAGGAAATTATTCAAAAAACGAAATTGTCGAAAAGTGGGTTAGTGGAAATAATTAAAAACTGCACAAACTTTTACATTGAACTTTGTTGTCAGATTTTGAAGCGGTTTCATTTATAAAATAAACTTAAGTGCCTACCTTCAGTAAATCAAAGTTTTATAATAAATGGCACAGAAGATTCATTTTTCGACATTATAAAGGAATATGAATGCTTTATAAACATAAACGAAAAGCAAGTATCACGCGAACTTTCACGTTTAAATTTCAGAAATTTGTTTAAAGATAAGAACGTAGAGTTGCTAGAATTTTGGAAAACAGTGTGTGAATTAATATGTGCAAATTCTGAACCATTATTTAATATTTTGTCCAAATTTATTAAACATATTTTAGTCTTGCCACATTCTTCAGCAAATGTGGAAAGAGTTTCTAGCCAAGTAAATTTGAATAAAAACAAGTGCCGAAATCGATTAGTTAGGGACTCTATGGAAGGAATTCTCTTTACTAAAGACTTCTTAAAATTAAATAAGTCTAAGTCCCAATTTACATTAGGCGAGTTTACTTGCGGCAATTGTCAGTTTGATGGAGAGAGAGGTGAGGTATATGGTAACCCTTTGCCTCTCAACACCCTCTCTCACCCACAAACTGACAATTGCCGCAAGTAAACTCGCCTAATGTAAATTGGGACTTACTGTTATAATGTTGTCATTAAAAAATAATTTGTTACAAATATTTATTACAAAATATTTATTACAGAAATTGAATTTAATTGTAAACCAAAATTTCAAAATTCCAATACAACTAGTAAGAAAGTGTCAGTCGGCTTTGCTGACAGCCTATGTGAATTGAAACTTTCTTCGGACAGATCGAATGTTTTTAAGGTCTTTTCAGAATTTTGTGGCCATTTTTAGACATTTGAACTTGCCGAAAAATGTGGATTAAAATTTAAATTCAAAAGTGTTGTGGAGGTTGTAATTAAAGGAATGGACTGACATGAGAGTTATATCTTTTCGATAGATATCGCGCCAACTAGTCATTTCAGTGGGTCATCGTATAACTTTTGGAATCGGTTGATCAGTTCGAGAATTATCGTGCTCTACAGCCACTACTACGCGCCCACTAGTCATTTCAGTGGGTCATCGTATAACTTTTGGAATCGGTTGATTAGTTCGAGAATTATCGTGCTCTACAGCCACTACATTTGGTGCCATAGGGGTTTTTACACCTCTCGGGCTATATTCTCATGAAGTATGGACATGGCCCTGAAAAAGCTTTTACCGTCATAATGGAGGCAGCGTATACAAATTGTTGCAACAAAAACCAAAGCGATTCGAGAACAGGCCCTAAACTGAACTTATCCGAAATTTTGTGTGGAAGGTTCCCGAAGGAGTGGACCGATTGAGTGCGTATTGGAACATTATCTAAGTCTGGTAAACATTTCACGATGTGCAAAGTATGGACCAAATAGGTTACTCCCTTCAAGGGTTATCGTACGCACAAATTTTCCGAACATTTTCGAACTTTTGTGGGAGAGGTACCTGAAGGAGTTGACCGATAATGCCCATTTTCGAACTTAAACTAAATTTGGACAAAATATTACGAAAGCCAAACTGTGGAAAAAATCGGCTCATCCGTTCGAGAGTTATCGTGCACACCAGTCAGCCAGACAGACAGACGGGCGACTCCAAATTGTCTGAAACACATTTCGTCCAAACATACTTGGGGTCGTTGTTGGCTTTGTATTGTTGGACTGCAAAATAATACTTGTTGTGTATTTATTTCAGCTATAGTCCATATTTTGTTGCTTCAAAATTTGAAGAAACAAAATGTTTAACAGTGGATAATGAAATTGATTACTACGAGCGGAGGCAGAGAATACTATAGTTTCGGAAGCAGCCAAACTTCCTCATCAGTTCTCTTAACCGCTGACTCGGTGTCGATAAACAGGTCAATAAGAGTGACCAGAAAATTAAACAGAACGAGAAATTTTCTGTATCCTCCTAAATCTGTTGACCGCACAATTGAGTCAGAATAATCAAAATCATATACCCACTACTGTTTTTTATGCTGTCTTTGCATCGCAAAGAAGACAAGCATAAGTAGTGTTGTTTGCAGTAAGCAGAGATCACAACAAAATGTTGTTTTTGCTTTATGCGTAGTCAACAAGTAAGGCCGTGCTGATTGCCTGTTATTGTTGTTGGCTTTGTATTGTTGGACTGCAAAATAATACTTGTTGTGTATTTATTTCAGCTATAGTCCATATTTTGTTGCTTCAAAATTTGAAGAAACAAAATGTTTAACCTGTTTATCGACACCGAGTCAGCGGTTAAGAGAACTGATGAGGAAGTTTGGCTGCTTCCGAAACTATAGTATTCTCTGCCTCCGCTCGTAGTAATCAATTTCATTATCCACTGTTAAACATTTTGTTTCTTCAAATTTTGAAGCAACAAAATATGGACTATAGCTGAAATAAATACACAACAAGTATTATTTTGCAGTCCAACAATACAAAGCCAACAACAATAACAGGCAATCAGCACGGCCTTACTTGTTGACTACGCATAAAGCAAAAACAACATTTTGTTGTGATCTCTGCTTACTGCAAACAACACTACTTATGCTTGTCTTCTTTGCGATGCAAAGACAGCATAAAAAACAGTAGTGGGTATATGATTTTGATTATTCTGACTCAATTGTGCGGTCAACAGATTTAGGAGGATACAGAAAATTTCTCGTTCTGTTTAATTTTCTGGTCACTCTTATTGACCTGTTTATCGACACCGAGTCAGCGGTTAAGAGAACTGATGAGGAAGTTTGGCTGCTTCCGAAACTATAGTATTCTCTGCCTCCGCTCGTAGTAATCAATTTCATTATCCACTGTTAAACATTTTGTTTCTTCAAATTTTGAAGCAACAAAATATGGACTATAGCTGAAATAAATACACAACATACTTGGGGTCTTAAACCATTATTTCGATGAGGCACATTTTGCCAAAGTTTATATACCCTCGTTAGCATAAATGCTGAGGGTATAAAAACAATCACCTTATTAATTATCCTCTTAGGCAATATTTGTATACGTTTTGTTTAGCTTGACTGAATTGAAAATATATTGATCTCATATATACACGTACTTATAAAAATATACTACATATGCATATGGTAAAACCATTTATTTTCATACATATTTTGAATTAGTGCCCTGGTTTATGAATTGTTAATTGTTTTGTTGTACTTAAAATGTTATTTTTTAAACTTATGCTTATTAAATAAAGCGATAATTTGAACTGAAAAAAAATGTTTTTTAATTGCCGATTTTTTGCCGATTTTGAAAAATTTTTGCCGATTTTGCCGATTTTGGCACCCGAAAAGTGCCGATTTTCGACCAAACTTATCTGGCATCCCTGGTGCACGGCCATCCACTGGTGGATACTCTAAAATGCTCTTAATTTAATTAATTCTAGAACTCTTAAACGTTTAAGTATTTTTTGTAATTATTCTTTAATAATTCATTTCTACAACGATTTTAGTAGGGGTGAGCAAGCCTGTGTGCTAGCACACAAGCAAATTGTTAAAACGCACTCTTAGTTTTTTGTGAACCATAAACATTTGAAAGTTTATGCAATTTTTTATTTATATTTTTTAATAATTTGCATTGTGGACGATTTTAGACAACATTAATGTTTAAAAAATTTTAAAATAAGTAATGAAATACCAAGAAAAATTAAATTTTAATTCTCTCTTAAATTTGCCTCTCTCTCGATTTTGCTCAGCTCTGATTTTAGACAACATAAATGGTTAAAAATGTTGAAATATGTAATGAAACAACAAGAAAAATTAAATATTAATTCTCTCTTAAATTTTCTCTTTTCCTATTTTGCTCACCATTGTTATAAGAGGATAATTTTGTAAAGAAGAGTTAGTTCTGATTTAGCCCTAGAAATAAAATGTTGTTTTAAACTAAAGTCGATTGAATATCAAATCTTCAACATCATTTTATAATAATAAATACTGTTTTATTTGAATATTTACTTATAAAATTTCAAAGTGTTTTATTTCAAATCATAAAACAAAACTCTGGGCGTTGATTACCAATCAGTCAGTCAATGAATTACTGAGTCATCTTTACTCAACTGTTTTATAAGTATAGATACTAGCAAAGTGCCCGCAATTTTGTACGAGGAAAGGGAATAAAATACAAATAAAAACAAGTAAAAACGTATCAGTCGGCTTTGCCGACAGAGATATACTCTCAGCCTATCTGAATTGAAACTTTCATCTGTGGACAGATCGAATGTATTTAGGGTCAGAATTTTGTGGCCCTTTTTGGAAATATAAACTTGCCGAAAAAATGTGGATTAGGATTAAAGCTCAAAAGTGTTGCGGAGGATGTACTTAAAGGAATGGACCCACATAGTCCATTGTGCAAGTGGATCTTATTTTGGCAGTCATATATTTTCAATACATGTCGCGGCAACTAGTCATTTCAGTGGACCAGTATGCCAGGAAACATGGACATGCCCACGGATAACATAATATCGCTGTAAACAGGACCACAACGACCAGTATCGATATACATTTCCAAAATATCTTCCAACAGACCCTAAACTGCACTTAGATACAGAACTTTTGTGCGGGAGGTACCCTAAAGAGTGGACCCATATGGGCCATTGTAGAAGTAAAACTAAATTTGGACAAAATATTAGGTGATCCAAAGTTTGGACCAAATTGGTTTCCCCGTTCAAGAGATATCGTGCATACGATTATAGTGACATTTTTCAAATATTGGGGGGAAATACCGGTAGTTCTGAACCGGTAATGCCCATCTTCCAATTGAAACCAAGTTTGGACAAAATATGTCATAGGTTTTTTTACACCTTTCGGGCTGTTTTCTCAAGAAGTATGGACTTGCCCCTGAAAAAAACGTTTTTCGTCGTAATTGAGGCAGCGAATGCAAGTTGCTTTAAAAAATTTTAAGTGATTCGAGTACAGGTCTTAATGTGAATTTTTCTAAAATTTTGTGCGACAGGTACCCGAAGGAGTGGACAAATATAGTCCATATTCCAACCAGATCTATATCTGGTAGATATATTAGGATGCGGAGCAAACCGGTTATTCCGTTCAATAGTTATCGTGCGCACAATTTTTCCAACATGTTTGAACTTTTGTGGGGGAGCTACCAGAAAGAGTAGACCGATATGCCTTATCTTCGAACTTAAATTAAGTATGGTCAAAATATTACGAATAAATCCGTTCGAGAGTTATCATGCTCCAACCACTACACAGGGTTTTTAAAACTTTCGGACTATTTTCTCAGGAAGTATGGACTTGTCCCTGGTGAAACATGTACCGTCGTATTAGGGGCAGTGAATTCATGTTGTTACAACACAGATCAAAGCTATTCGAGAGCAGGTCGTAAACTGAACTCTTCCGAAATTCTGCGTGAGACGTACCCGAAGGAGTTGACCGATTGATTCCATACAGGAACTTAATTTAAGTCTGGTAGAAATTTCACGATGTGCAAAGTATGGACCAAATCGGCTAGTCCCTTCAAGAGTTAACGTGCGCACAAATTTTCTGAACATTATCGAACTTTTGTGGTGGAGGTACTGGAAGGAGTGGACCGATAGAATCTTCGAACTTAAACTAAATTTAGACAAAATATTAAGAAAGAAAAATTTTGGACCGAATCGGTTGATCCGTTCGAGAGTTATCGTGCGTTCCAGCCAGCCAAACGGACGGACAGACAACACCAAATTGTCTGAAACGCATTCTGTCCAAACATACTTGGGGTCTAAAACCATTATTTCGGTGAGGCACATTTTGCCCGTATGAACGTGTATATACCCTTGTTAGCATAAATGCTGAGGGTATAAATGTGTATATGACTGTATCTGAACGCAAAAATATATTACTTGTCGTATTTATAACAGTAATGATTCACTGCGGTTTCTCGATCATGATATTACGTCGATATTGAACAATTAAATATTGCCATATATATACACATATTGTTTATTAAAAAATTATGATAACAGAAGAAAAAAATACTCGTACCCCATTTAAATGTGGTTTGGTGTGATCTGTGTTCAATCGTTGTTTTTCTACCATTATAAGGAGTAGTGCTTTAACAAAACCAATAAAGATAACAAAAATAAATATTTAATTATTGCCTCAACAGAGTTTTAATTGAAAGTAGATTACAATCGTTAGTTAGTAGTGAATTGAGGTTACTTCAAGGCAGAACTTAAATAAATTTGCTTGTGAATGAAAAAAAACTAAGAAAATAATGCTTATCGGTGTGTTTAGAAACTATATTAACTAGTGCAACAAACAAAATAATATAACGAAATCTATTATCACCACGTAACTACCTATCCGGAAACAATCTATTAATTTTCACTTAAATTCAATATAACTATTACAATTGAAGAAGCTTGCAATTTTTCTGATCATCACATAATAATTTACGAATTGAAAGGTCAACTATTGGGTGAAATTTTGTATTTTTATACCCTCAGCATTTATGCAATCGAGGGTATAAACACATTCATACGGGCAAAATGTGCCTCACCGAAATAATGGTTTTAGACCCCAAGTATGTTTGGACGAAATGTGTTTCAGATAATTTGGAGTTGATTTAGCCATGTCCGTCCGTCTGTCTGTCTGTCCGTCTGTCTGGCTGGTGTGCCGATAACTCTCGAACGGAGCAACCGATTCGGTTCAAAATTTGGCTTTCGTAATATTTTGCCCAATCTTAGTTTAAGTTCGAAGATGGGTTATATAGGTCCGTTCCTTCCGGTACCTCCCCCACAAAAGTTCGAAATTTTTCGGAAAATTTGTGCACACGATAACTCTTGAAGGGAGTAACCGATTCGGCCCACATTTTGTACATCGTGAAAGTTCTACCAGACTTAGATGAAGTTTAAATATGGACTCAATGGACACACAAAATTTCGAAAAAGTTCAGTTTAGGACTTGCTGTCGAATCGCTTTCATTTTTTGTTGTAACAACTTGTATTCGCCGTCCACCATACGACGCTACAAGTTTCATAAGGGGCAAGTCCATACTTCTTGAGAAAATAGCCTGAAAGGTGCAAAAACCCCCTATGACACCGTGTGTAGTGGTTGGAGCTCAAGATAAATCTCGAACGGATCTGCCAATTCGGTCCAGCATTTGGCCTTCGTAATATTTTGTCCAAACATAGTATAAGTTCGAAGATAAACCATGTCGGTCCACTCCTTCAGGTACCTCCCTCACAAAAATTCAAAAATCTTCGGAAAAAATATGGGCACGATAACTCTTGAAGGGAGTGGCTGATGTAATCCATACTCTGCACATCGTAATATATATACCAGATATAGATCAGGTTCGAATATGGACTATATTTGTCCACTCCTTTGGGCACCTCCCACATAAAATTTCGGATAAGTTCACTTTAAGACCTACTCTCGAATCAGTTTGATTTTTTGTTGAAGCGATTTGCATTCGCTACCTCCATTACGACGGTAAAAGTCCGTCAGGGGCAGGTCCATATTTCTTGGGAAAACATCCCGAAAGGTGTAAAAAGCCCTATGTGACCATATGTGGCTCTCGAACTGTTCTACCGATTTGGTGCAACATTTGGTCTTCGTCATATTTTATCCAAACTTAGTTTCATGGGGCAATACCGGTTCCAACTTCCGGTACTTCTCCCCAATATTTAAAAAATTCCACTAAAATGTTAGGACGATATCACTTGAATGGTGCAACCAATTTGGTCCACACTTTGGATCTCCTAATATTTTGTCAAAATTTAGTTTAACTTCTAAAATGACCCATATCGGTCCTCCCTAAGGGTACCTCCCCCACAAAAGTTCAACATTTGTGTTGTCACATTTTTGTCGGCAAGTTCAAATGTTGAAAAAGGGGCACAAAATTCTGAAGAGACGCTAAATACATTCTATCTGTCCCTAGACGAAAGTTTCAATTCACATTGGCTGAGGTATACCTCTGTAGGCAAAGCCGACTGACACTTTTTTACTTGTTGTTGCATCAACTTGTATTCATTGCCCCACATACGACGGTACAAGCTTCATCAGGGGCAAGTCCATACTTCCTGAGAAAATAGCCTGAAAAAGCAAAAAGACCCTATGACACCGTGTGTATTGGATCGAGCGCAAGATAACTCTAGAACGGATCTGCCGATTCGGTCTAAAATTTGGCCTTCGTAATATTTTGTCCAAGCATAGTTTAAATTCGAAGATAAGCCATATCGGTCCACTCTTTCAGGTACCTCACCACAAAACTTCAAAAATGTTCGGAAAATGCACCGAAATAGTTTAAATTTGGTACTTAGTTTTCAACTTTTCACCAGAAATTTGTCGAAATAGGCCCAAGTCTTCTTTTAGCCCCATAGAACGATACCCTCCTATTTTCGATGTTTTGAAAATTTTAGCCACAATTTTCGACCATGTAATACCTTTCACCACTACCCCTGGTCAGTAGTTTTCCACGAAGTTTATTTTATATTATAGCGACATATTTGTTTGCTTTCGGTCATATATGAAAACATGCCATAAACATGATAACATACCAGAGATAAAGTGTATGTATACACCGTCATACACCGACTCACGGCTCAGCGCCAAAACGGCCTAACACACATTTTCAGAAAATCAAACAGGCTATAAAGATCTATCTAGAACCTTTTGAAATACTGAAATACTAAAGGAACTCCCTATTGCATTATGTAACAGTAGATTATACGTACTACCTGCTAAAACAATGCAAAATAAATTTTATTAGAATTTATTTCAAATGGTGTCGGCTAAATCTTTATAGTCAATTTGATTTTTTTGAACATGCGGGTTAGGCCGTTTTGACGCTGAGCGTCTCATAAACATATGTACGTACATGTTTCTTCAACAAGTTAAATTTTGTATTAAACCGACATTTATTTATAGGTATTAAATTTTTCTGACCAAAGGTAGCCAAATCCCAGCAAAAAGTTTGCCTCCAAAGAGGCAGTTAAATGATATGTACAAGTGATCTGGAAGTGCATCAAATTATGCATTTTAACTCATGATTTTTAGAAGAGCGCGACTACGGAAAGAGGCACTCCATTGCACTGCATTTTAACTGACCCTTTGGCACTGCATTTTAATACAGGCATTCTGCGGAAATTGTGCAAGCCATTACAAAATATGCCAGAACAAATAAAATGCATTATTTGTGTAAATCAAAAATATTAAGAACTTTATTACATTAACACAAATTATGAAAATTCTCCATTGAATTCAATCGCAAACATGTGTGTTTCCTTCGCTCTCCATTTAATCCAAGCTGAACTGTTTTTGCTTCATCTGCTAAATGGGTTGTCTTCCCATCACCAGTTAAGATTTCGACATGTACTCCAACAGCACTCCATTGGGAAATTTTCTTCTCGTGAGTTGCCGGAAAAATGTTCACAAATTAAATATTATTTAGTTTGTATTAACAAATGTTTGGAAATGTTAACACGCTTATCTCTTTTTGGAAAATGTATTCCGCTGCCTGTAGAGATATACAAACTGATTTATGTACATGTAGGGATCTCTAACAACTGCTAATAAGATGTAGCGGACGGAGTGCCTTTTTCACGACTCCGTTGAACTGCATCCGGATGTTGTTAAAATGTGACAAGTGGATGTGATTCTTTGGATTGCATCCAAATGCGGTTAATATGTGAGGACTGGAGTGCATTTTTCACGACTCCGGTTGAACTGCATCAAAACATGCCGTGACAGAACTAGTCCACATTGCACTACTTCCAATTTATTTTGCTGGGATACTTCAAGACCCCTTACATCATTGCAATTTGATTATATTTTCCCATTCATTTGGAAGAGTTTGTTATTTACAGACCTGAGTAGGGGAAAATGTTAACAATAACACTGTACAACACAAAAAATAATTACAAGATAATTCGGCCAGATTATGAAAGAGGGCCGAAAAGAAGGAGACACGTGTATCGGTGTTTTGAAAGTTTACGTCGAGAAGTAACCTAAATAGGCGTGGCAAGTTCCGTCCATTTCTACTGGTTTTGAAATATTCGACATCAGATTTCTTGGAATCCTTGCATTTTACGTATAAAGTGTCTTTGCCAAAATCATGGATGTTAGGACTCGTATGTCAGATATATATTCACTGAACAATAGCCGTAGACAATCCCCGAATTTTCGCATACAATGTCAGGAACCTAAGACTTATCCTGATGACTTTATTTTAGTTTATATTACTAAAATACGTAATTTTACAAAGTCCGATCTGGGTGGTCAATATTTTCCCTATATATATTCACCATAGATATTAAAGTTTGGATCGAGCACACATAATCTTCTGAAAGAATTTATTATGAAAAAACATCAATAAAATGTATTTTGTGACCGCAGATAAGGAAAATGTGAATAAAAACGGTAGAATATGGTCCTAAATCTATATATACAAAAGAGCAGTGAGGTGAGGTATTCACTGACTGACTGATTGACTGACTGACTGATTCATCACCGCCCAGACGAAACCGCTGAAGCTAGAAAGTTGAAATTTTGGGTGTAGGTTGCTGTTGGTGTGTAGGGGTGAGATAAGGCTGGGTTTTTGGAAATTCGACCCAGAAGTGTACGAAAAGTACTAAAAGGTACTAAATATGGTACCCTTTGTATTAGGGAAACGGTAAGAGCTAGAATTCTGAAATTTGGAATGAGGGTAAGGGGTAGTTTACACTATATGTAAATGTCATATGACATGACATTTTCCATCGTTGTATATTCAGTAATATGTGGAATATTGGAGATTTTCCTTACGCCATTTATTCTGTGCGTCTACCCCAAACAAAAATATAATAAAATTACGTCTCCACATTGTCTCCGTGGGTAGATATGGAATGCTTTTATTTCGTGTCATATGACATTGATAGATAGTGTAAACTACCTGTAACTGATGGAGATCTAGAAAGATGTACCAAAGGGTTTTTGGAAAATTGACGAAAAGTACTAAAATTTAGTACCAATTGTATATTTTGAACGGATATAGCTAGAATCATGGAATTTGGTATGGAAATCAAGGTTGGGAAGTGGTGTTGATGTAATTAAATCTTTTTGGAAAATCTTACAAATGTGTACGAAAAGTACTAAATGGTACTAAATTTAGTACAATTTGGATTTGTGTGAACGGATAGAGCTGGAATCCTGAAATTTTAAATTAGGGTCAATTGTGGAGAGTAACAAAGAAAAGTTTTTGGAAATTCGAACTATAAGTGCACGAATAGTACTAAATGGTACTAAATTTAGTACAATTTGGATTTGGGTGAATGGATAGAGCTGGAACACAGACATTTGGAATGAGGGTCACTGATGAAGAGTAACAATGAAAGGTTTTTGGAAATTCCAACTATAAGGGTACCTCACTGTGTGATGCATTGTGTTTTTCATTTATGATATACGCGTTTAATTTTAATTTTTTAGTAACTAATAGTCCTTTATTTTAAGTTTTTTTCTCTTCATTACGTTACTATTGTATTTATTTTGGACGTTTGTCCTTTTGTTGGAGTAGTGAGTCACTGGTATAAGCATTTTGTATTTCATTAATTGGCCTGTTGGCTTTGTTATACATGTTAAATTGAATAAATAAATAAATAAAAGTACTAAATGGTACTAAATTTAGTACAATTTTGATTTGGGTGAACGGATTGAGCTGGAATACAGACATTTGGAATGGGGGTTACCGATGAAGAGTAACAATGAAAGGTTTTTGTAAATTCGAACTAAAAGGGTATGAAAAGTACTAAATGGTACTAAATTTAGTACAATTTGGATTTGGGTGAACGAATAGAGATGGAATCTAATGAAGAGTAAAAATTAAAGGTTTTTGGAATTAGAACTATAAGTGTACGAAAAGTAATAAATGGTACTAAATTTAGTACAGTTTGGATTTGGGTGAACGTATAGAGCTGGAATCGTGAAATTTGTAATGAGGGTCACTGATGGAGAGTAACAGAGAAAGGTTTTTAGAAAATCGAACTATAAGTGCACGAAAAGTACTAAATGGTACTAAATTTAGTACAATTTGGGTTTGGGTGAACGGATAGAGCTGGAATACATTCATTTGAAATGGGTGTCACTGATGAAGAGTAACAATGAAGGTTTTTGGAAATTCGAACTATAAGGGTACGAAAAGTACTAAATGGTACTAAATTTAGTACAATTTGGATTTGGGTAAACGGATAGAGCTGGAATCCTGAAATTTGAAATTAGGGTCAGTGGTGGAGAGTAACAAAGAAAGGTTTTTGTAAATTCGAACTATAAGTGTACGAAAAGTTCTAAATGGTACTAAATTTAGTACAATTTGGATTTGGGTGAACGGATTGAGCTTAAATCCTGAAATTTGTAATGAGGGTTACTGATGGAGAGTAACAAAGAAAAGTTTTTAGAAATTCGAGCTATAAGTGCACGAAAAGTACTAAATGGTACTAAATTTTGTACAATTTGGATTTGGGTGAACTGATAGAGCTGGAATCCTGAAATTTGGAATGAGAATCACTGTTGAAGAGTAAAAATGAAAGGTTTTTGGAATTCGAACTAAACGTATACGAAAAGTACTAAATAGTACTAAATATAGTACAATTTAGATATGGGTTAACGAATAGGGCCGGAATCCTGAAATTTGGAATGGGGGTCATTGATTAAGAGTAAGAAAGATGTACCAAAGGTCGAAAAGTCCTAAATGGTAGTGAGTTTAGTATGATTTGGATTTGGATTTGAAGAGCTGGAATCCTGAAATTTGGAATTAAGATTACTGTTAGAATATAGAATTGAGATATGGGGGAAGCTTTGGAAAATGGTACTAATGTGAACGAAGCAGTACTAACTGGTACGGAATTCGCTGTATTTGCGTGAACAGATTACTGTTGGAGTGAGGATTGAGGTAGTTTTGGAAATTCATACTCATGGAAAAGTGCTAAATGGAACTACATTGGCTGTAAATTGGGGTTAGGTGAACGGATAGAGCTGAGATATGAAAGTACATTTTGGAAAATCGTGTACGAAAAGTGCTAAATGGTACAAAATTTGGTACCTTTTGGTATTTGCTGTATGGTAGAGAATTTTGTACAATTTGTGACTTTGTAAAGGGTAGAACTGGAATTTTGAAATTCGGTACTAGATTAGCAATTGGTGTTTAGAGTGAAGGTATGGAGGAGGTTTTGATAATTCGTACTTATTTATACAAACAGTACTAAATATAGTGCCATAATTGGTTTCAGGGGAACATATAAAGCTGGAAAAGTGAATTGGGGTTAGGATATATGTTGAATATAAGGAAGTAATTTTTGAAACGTTTACCTACGTGTACGGAAAGTTGGGTAACATGTTGGTACCAAACCCATTTTGGTATTGTGTAAACAGTTAAGGTACTAAATTTGGTGTTGGGTGTAGGAACAAAGCTGGGATTATATAATTTGGAAATACGCTATTTGTAAAAAAATACGAAATGGAAAAATATTTGTTATGAAGATCGCTTTAAAATTTGAGACAAAGTTCTGAGTTTGAAAAATTTTACTGAATATTGTTCCATTGATTTGATGTTAACGCCAAGGCGATTCTAAATAATGTACTGAAATTAAGTAGTCAAAGGTGAAGTATCTTTTCAAAAATTTTTTGTTCTGACCGCATTGGTATGTAAATTTGAAAACGATATCCAATGCGACAATTTTGTTAACTAGAAGTTATTTACCACCTGATAATAAAAAAGCCTAAATTGAAATGCCTCCAAAAAATTTTCCGTTATATACGGTTGACATACCCTTGCACATTAAGTAAAATTTTTTGTAAAAAAGTTTTTCTAAAATGTGCAAAAGATCTTCAAAATACTCTAAATATTCAATATACCTTTTTAGTAAACGTGGATTGAAGTGGGCATTTTTTAAATTAAACTTTTATATCCTCTGAGTATTCAAGGTCCAAATTTAAAGAAAATTGGACAATATACATTTGATCTTCTTTAAAAATACACTAAGTCAAGAGGTACCGTTATATGGGAATATACGAAAACGTGGATTTTTAAAGCCATTTTGGATTTTTATGGCCATTTTGAATGCCGAAAATTTAACGGACCTATTCGGGTTCTGGGCGAAACCGCTAAAGCTAGAACCTTGCATTGTAAATGTGCGTGATTGTTGTTGTGAAGGCGTGAGATAAAGTTTAGTGTTTGGAAATTCGTACTGGAAGGGAATGCTGTGTTAGTGAAGGGTTAAAACCAGGAGTCAAATCTGAAATTTGCAATATGATACGTAGTTTTGGAAATTCGAAATAAAAAATATGGTAGTTGTGTAGGGATGCGAAACGGCAGATTTTTTTTTTGTAAATTCTGACTACAATCGAAAAAAATATTGGTAATAAAAATAGGTCTTAGTACAACAGAATCTCAAGTATTCACCATTCCCGTATTAAATATTGTTTATATATATTTTGTCCCCTTTCCGCATACGAAGTAGCGGGCATTTGCTAGTCATATATAAAAAGCAAAGGCTTCGGGAGATGTTAAATATTATAGCTACAAATTTCATTTGTTCATAGAATCATAAGGAAATTTGATTTGGAATATTTCTTCTTTTGACACAATCCTCAAAAAGTGAAGTATTTTAGTAGATTTTGACTCAGTATGGAATAAACTTTAATTAGGAGTCCAAAAGTTTAACAAATAATTTCTACCTATAATATCTAATTTTGTAACGTCATTTTCTTAACAAAGTGTTTTACCTAGATATACAGTTTGTTCTGGGACTTATAGTGAAATTTTGTGTAGAATATTTTTTTTTTTTAGCAACTTTCGTCTAAAACTAAATTTCATGTTACTTTCATGCATCAACCAGAAAAAAGTACAAAACTAATTTATTCAAAAAATATTTGGATGTTTTGTTGGCAAACTTGATGTATATATTTTCTTGATATATATTGTAAATACATATTTCATTTATTCAGCGACTTATATTGAAATTTGATGGAGAATATTTTTGTTTCTGACATCTTCTATCTAGAATGAAGATTTGTGGGACAAAACTTAATAAACTCAGATAAAGTACAACATTAACCCTAAAACGTGATTTTACTTTTGGCAGATTCCTGGCGGTTAGATACGATTTAGACTGATACGATCTCATGTTAAAGGAGATTTTAAACGTTTTTGAAAAAATGGACCAAAAAGACCCCTTTAGTGACTAGCATGAGGGTTAATTTTTTTCATAAAAAGATACTCCGCATTGTTGTCAGTAATATTGCCAAAGACAATTTATACGTAAAATACAAGGATTCCAAAAAATCTGATGTCGAATATTTCAATACCTGTAGAAATGGGCTTAACTTGCCACGCCTATTTAGGTTACTTCTCGACGTAAACTTTCAAAACGCCGATACACGTGTCCTCTTTTTTCAGTCCTCTTTCATAATCTGTGCGGGGTTTCTTGTAATTTTAAAAAAATTTCAATTTTGTTGTAAAGTGTAATTGATTTGTTTGTGAATTTCAGCTTAAAACGTCATTTCGAGAATGTTTACATGTTCTCATGGTAGAACAAGAAAAGGTAGCAGCAATACCCAGCTGACTGAACTGGGTTGTAGTGTTAATGTCAAATTCCATTCGACATTTTATGTATTTATTTCTATGTTCGATGTATATTAGGGATATATATTTTTGAAGAACAAATTTATTCATCAGAAAAAAAAAAACTATAGACGGCTTCATATCATTGACATGTAACCTCCTCCAGGTCCGAACGACATGCCGCACACTAAAACACCGCTTATAGAGGCGGTACAATATTTGTTAATATGTGTGGTATTTTCTTAAACTTGAAAAGAATAAAGCCCTAATAAACATGTGCTTTTTTGTTTTCAAAAGCAAATGATTGAAACATCTTCTCTTTTTTCAATGAATTACCAGCGACCCGAAACATTTTTGCAAGTATTCTACTTTCTGCGAGAAATTATGCATTTAGTGGAATGATATGGAAACATTCAAATTGAAAATCTAACGAGTTTTCATTCATGTTTTCCAAAATATTCAATCAAATGTGAAAAATTATTAGTTTTTTAAATTCCAATAATTTACAGACATTTCCTTGTTTGGTTTACATTTACGTTGACACTAAGGTTTACAAACAAAAACAAATTCCTTTGTGGTTGTTGTTCGAGTTGTATTTGTTGTAGTATTAACTTTACCTTGTATTTGTTCTACCATGACATGTTCTGTAAAGTTGGAGGGTTTGGTATTCGAAAATCGAATATTTTCTAAAGTGTTTTGTTATTTTGACCTTTAAGGACACTTCGCAGACAGTTCGTACTTTCCAGAAAATTGTTTACTGATATCTTTGCTACATTACCGGACCGGACCGATTTGGATAATTCTTTCTTTTAATGTTCGTCATAATCCCACTTAGGATTTTATGTAAAAAAATTTACCAGGCCCACTTTTTTATACCCTCCACCATAGGATGGGGGTATATTAAGTTTGTCACTACGTTTGTAACTACTCGAAATAATCATTGTAGACCCCACAAAGTATATACATTCCTGATCAGCGTGCAATTCTACATCGATATAGCCATGTGCGTCCGTCTGTCCGTCTGTGGAAATCACTCTAGCGTTCGAACGGTTTTACGTAGGTGGATGAAATTTTGGGAAAATATGTTATATTTACGTAGGACTTTTGGTATTGAAAACGGGATATGTAGGTCCACGCTTTCGTATAGCCCCCGTACAAAATGACGCGTGACGCGTCGTCGTTTTAAGGAATTTTTAAGATATTTGGCCCATTTTACCACCGAATTTAATGTAATTTGGTACTTTGTGTCTCCAGAGGCCAAAAAATATTCCTGCCAAAGTTGGGTTATATAGGTCCACGTTTTGGTATAGCCCCCATATAAGGCCTCTTATAAAGTACGCGTCATTTTAATACATTTTGAATGTATTAGACCCATTTGACCACAGAATTGGTTGTAATTTGGTAATTTTACTCTTTTCTCCAGAAACTACTAAACTGATTTTCCTGAAATTGTTAGGGAATTTACATGGATGTCCACCGGTGAAAATAGGCTACATATTATGTTGAATTTCTTTCAAATGCTATACACTTTGTTGAATTTCGGAAGGGGAGGGGAACTTCCCCTATACCCTATTTCTTTAAAAATGCTATATCTATATGAATAAAAATCAAATGTCGTTCGTTGGTAATTGCATCAGTTGAGAACGGCTGGTCCGGCTTATATTTGTAGATGAATTTCAGGGGCCTATTGTTTTATAATAGCTATATCTGCTAAATTCATGAGTACATAGGCTTGCAAATAAATTTTAAATTTTTGTCATTAAAACTCAGTACGACGGACCAGCATCGCGGACCCGGGTCTGCTTAAAATATCCGTGAATAGGTTACAACCTGTTCTTAGGCCTAACTCTTTGAACTTTAAATTGATCCTAAAGCTGTAAAGGGTGTCTCCAACCTTTACTGCTTTAGGGTACAATTTTCTTAGCCAGTATGGAGTTAGCTTGATAAAAGTTATTCAGCCGTAATATGAACCGCGAGGACTAACTGCTGTAAATATTTCAAAACTATCCTATGCATGCCCCATATACTGCATATTTGTTACAAATTTGGAAATTTTGTGTTGGATGTTTCCGAAGAAGTGAACCGTGATGATCCATGACTTAAGTGTGAAAGAAATTTTACGGTGCACAAAAGTTGTGGGCCAATGTCAATCACTGCCTTCGATAGTTATAGTGTCCATTTGGCACTTCATTTGTTCGCCGTGAATTTTTTTAGAACTTTTGGACCATTATGTCACGATGCGTAGAATTTCCCACGAATAAAAAACTTTACCGCCTAAACTGCAGTTAACCAAAATGTTGTAGTTCTGTCAGAAAGGTATCCGAATATGTTTTTATACTCTCAGGATTTGTGCTAACTTACATACAGGCAAAATGCGTCTTATCAAAATAATGGTTTTAGACCCTAAGTATGTTTGGGAAAAATCCGTTTCAGACAATTTTCTGTTGATTTAGTCATGTCCGTCTGTCTGTCTGGCTGGTTGGAGCGTGCAATTACTCTCGAATGGATCAGCCGATCCGGCCCAAAATTGGCTTTTGTAATATCTTGTCCAAACTTAGTTTAATTTCGAAGATGGCTTATATCGGTTAACTCCTTAGGTACCTCCCCCACAAAAGTTCGAAAATGTTTAAAACATTTGTGCGCACTAAACTCTTTAAGGGAGTAACCAATTTGGGCCATACTTTACACATCCCAATAAACCTACCAGATATCATGTTCGAATATGGACAATATTTGTCCACTCCTTCGGGTATCTCCCACACAAAAAATCTGAAAAGTTTAGTTTAGGACCTGCTCTCGAATCGCTTTGAATTTTATTGTAACAACCTTTACCCACTGCCTTCCATACAACGGTACAAGTTTTACCAGGGGCAAGTCCATACTTCCTGAGAAAATAGCCTGAAAGTTGAAAAAACACCTATGGCACCGAGTGTAGTGGTTGGAGCGCAAGATAACTCTTGATCGGATCTGCAAACTCGGTTCAACATTGGCTTTCATAATATTTTGTTTAAACTTAGTCTAAGGTTTTAAAGTTTAAAAAATGTTGGGAAAAGTTGTGCGCACGATAACTCTTGAAGGGATTGACCGATTTGGTCCATACTTTACACAACCTAATATACCTACCTGACATAGATCAGGTACTTTAAGACCGGCTCTCGAATCACTTTGATTTTTGTCGAAGCAACTTACATTAGCTACCTCAATTGCGACGGTAAACTTTTTTTCAGGGGTCCAGTCCATACTTCTTGAGAAAAAAGCCCGAAAGGTGTTAAACACCCATATGGCACCATATGTAGTGACTGGAGAGCACTATAACTATCGAACTGCTCAACCGATTTTGTCCAAAATTTAGCCTTCTTAATATTTTGTCCAAACATAATTTCAGTTCGAAGATGAGCAATGACAGTCCAAAACTTCCGGTACTTCCACCAATATCTAAAAAATGTCACTAAAATGGTATCTACAATATCTCTGGAACGGGGCAACCAATAAGGTCCAAAATGTGGATTTCCTAATATTTTGGCCAAATTTAGTTTAACTTCTAAAATGACCCATATTGGTACCGCCTTCACAAAAGTTCAACATTTGTGTAATTTAGGGTCTGTTCGAAGATCTTTTGGAAATACATCGACCAGACTGCCGTACAACAAACGTGGATTTTGTAAGTATATTTAATTCCATTTTGTATCGTCCATTTCAGTCGACACCCCTGATAGATTGGAATATCAATTCTTCCCAGTCAACAATTTTGCCTACACTTTTAAGATAAAAGCTTCCAATGATGCACATTTGGCCTTGACGGCACAACCTGGTGTAAGTTTTCCAATGTATGAGGTATTCATTGGCGGTTGGCGTAATACCAAATCTGTAATACGTCAAAATTGTAAAAAACCTGATGTTGTTGAAGTACTCACACCCGGCATTTTAAATGGCAATGAATATCGAGGTTTCTGGATTCAATGGTGTAATAACACCATCTCAGTTGGTCGGGAGGGCGAAGCTGCTGCATTTATGATCTTCCATGACGCACATATGTTCCCCATTCAATATGTAGGCATATGCACAGGCTGGGGGGCCTCAGGATCATGGAAATTTGAAGGTAAGTTAAAGAGGAAACAGCAGAGAAAATATAAGCAGATTTTCATGGATTTCATTTTAGGTGAACACATTAATCAACTGATGAAAAAGCACGGTGTATCAAAAATGATGTTATATCAAGCACACGGTTCTAATCCTGCTGCCATGGCTCTCGCGAATCCAGCAACAACTCATAACACTTTTCCTAGCGATACATCTTCTAAAATTTTGGTACCAGGGTCCAGTGGGACGGTAATAATAAATCATGTTACAATTCAAAACAATTGTAATCTTTCTTAAATTTTAAAGTTCAAAATGTGAAATTGCAGCAGTCGTGAGCATTAGGCGACTTTAAAGTTGTTTGTTTTTTTAACCATCAAGAAAGCAATGTTTATGTATTTTTTTTATTATATAAATTTAATAATGTGGAGTTTTAATGATCTTAGGCGACATTTATATATAAAAATGTTTAAATAAGTAAAGAAACGTGAAGAAAATGCAATAGTATATTTCCTTCGCTCGCGATTTCGCTCACCACTGAATTGAATTTAGAGTGAACTTAAGAGAGCGAGAGAGAATTTAATAAAATTTAGCTGTGCAAATTTGCAAAGTGATTTGCACTTACGACGCAATATAACCGATTTAACCCATCTTCGAACTTAAATATTTAAAACTAGTAAACAAGCATTAAGTTCGGCCGGGCCGAACTTTTCATACCCTCCACCATAAAATATTCTGAACTAAAATGGAATAATTACTTTTCATTCTTGTCCCCAACTTTAAGTGGATACGTTAAAATGTCAGATAATGTTTATGTACATTTATGCTTCATTCGGAGGCCCTTTTTTATGGTGCTTATATCTAACTATGTATGTTGACAATTTTTGGTGGGCTAGAAATTGGGAGGTACTGTTATATAGGGGTTATAATAAAACATGGGCCTATGTTGACAGTTTTTGATGGGAGCCTTTAATGTCAAATAACTCCTAATTCGGTTAAAAAGTTTAGCTAGAATCTTCAAAATATCGAAAATCGGTACATAACGTGGGAACTTCAAATGTCATTAATAGCTATTTCGGAGGTATCTGGGCTATACTAAAATATGAACTTAAATGAACCGTTATATGGGGGCTATACCAAAATGTGGACCTATGTCCACAAGTTTTGTCATATAAGTTTATTGACATTTAAGAACTTTAAATGTCAAATTATAGCTACATCGGTCTGAAAATGTAGCTATAAACGTCAAAACACCGCAAATCGGGGGTACCGTTGTATGGGGGCTATACCAAAACGGGGACCTATGTCCACAACTTTTGTTATATAAGTTTATTGACACTTAGGAACCCTAAGTGTCAAATTATAGCTATATCGGTCTGAAAATGTAGCCAAAAACATCAAAACACATTAAATCGGGGGGCACCGTTATATGGGGGCTATACCAAAACGGGGACCTATGTCCACAACTTTTGTTATATAAGTTTATTGACACTTAAGAACCCTAAATGTTAAAATATAGCTACATCGGTCTGAAAATGTAGCTAAAAACGTAAAAATACCGCAAATCGGAGGGTACCGTTATATGGGGGCTATACCAAAACGTGGACCTATGTCCACAACTTTTGTTATATAAGTTTATTGACACTTAAGAACCCTAAATGTCAAATTATAGCTATATCGGTCTGAAAATGTAGCTAAAAACATCAAAACACCGTAAATCGGGGGGCACCGTTATATGGGGGCTATACCAAAACGGGGACCTATGTCCACAACTTTTGTTATATAAGTTTATTGATACCTAAGAACCCTAAATGTCAAGTTATAGCTAAATCGGTCTGAAAATGTAGCTAAAAACGTCAAAATACCGCAAATCGGGGAGAACCGTTATATGGGGGCTATACCAAAACGTGGACATATGTCCACAAGTTTTGTTATATATGTTTATTGACACTTAAGAACCCTAAATGTCAAATTATAGCCAAATCGGTCTGAAAATGTAGCTGAAAACGTCAAAATACCGTAAATCGGGGGGTACCGTTATATGGGGGCTATACCAAAACGTGGACCGATATATCCCATCTTCGAACTTGATCTTCCGATGGCTAAAAAAATGGTATTCCCCAGTTTTCAGCGAAATCGGTCAACAAATGCGACCTGTATGTTGCGAACGGACGGACGGACGGACGGACATGCATAAATCGACTCAGAAAGTGATTCTATGTATATCCCTAGAAGGAACTATGGGTCTATCTCGCTTCCTTTTGTATGTTACATACAAATGCACTAACACATAATACCCCTTACCACATAGTGGTGTAGGGTATAAATAGTGGTCCGGGATTTTGGCTCCAAATATGTACCTTGCCTCCCAATATTAATGCTGAAACCGATATAATCATAATTTTGACATACACATATAGCGTGTAAAAGAAAGGTGTGGGGAAGGTATCCCACTTCCTCCGAAATTCACAAAATATAAATTACCAAACCTTGAAATTTGCTGCAAATTTCATTGAAATCGTTAGTAGTTTTGGAGATATAACATATTTAAAACAAGTAAGAACCTATAATATGTGGCGTTTTTTTAAATATGGCATAGGGGAGATCCTCCGCCCTCTTCTAAATTCAACAAAATATGAATCCTATCCCAGTACAATCCCTGACAATTCCCGAAGTACCTCGCCTGTGCATTCCCTGACAATTTCAGGAAAATCTGTTCCGTAGTTTTTGTAGAAAAGATTAAAATTGAAAATTGAAAAAAGTAGGCGTTGTGAAATTGTCTATATATATAAAAGAGTAGTGAGGTGAGTGACTGACTGACTGATTCATCAGCGCCCAGACGAAACCGCTGAAGCTAGAAAGTTGAAATTTTGGGTGTAGGTTGCTGTTGGTGTGTAGGGGTGAGAAAAGAGAAAAGGGGTGAGGGGTACGAAAAGTACTAAAAGGTACTAAATATGGTACCCTTTGTATTAGGCAAATGGTAAGAGCTAGAATTCTGAAATTTGGAATGAGGGTAACTGATGGAGAGCTAGAAAGATGTACCAACGGGTTTTTGGAAATTCGAACTACAAGGGTACGAAAAGTGCTAAATGGTACTAAATTTAGTACAATTTGGATTTGTGTGAACGGATAGAGCTGGAATCCTGAAATTTGAAATTAGGGTAACTTGTGGAGAGTAACAAAGAAAGGTTTTTGGAAATTCGAACTATAAGTGCACGAATAGTACTAAATGGTAATAAATTAAGTACAATTTGGATTTGGGTGAACGGATAGAGCTGGAATACAGGCATTTGGAATGAGGGTCACTGATGAAGAGTACCAATGAAAGGTTTTTAGAAATTCGAACTGTAAGGGTACGAAAAGTACTAAATGGTACTAAATTTAGTACAATTTTGATTTGGGTGAACGGATTGAGCTGGAATACAGACATTTGGAATGGGGGTCACTGATGAAGAGTAACAATGAAAAGTTTTTGTAAATTCGAATTATAAAGGTACGAAAAGTACTAAATGGTACTAAATTTAGTACAATTTGGGTTTGGGTGAACGAATAGAGCTGGAATCCTGAAATTTGGAATGAGGGTCACTGATGGAGAGTAACAAAGAAAGGTTTTTAGAAATTACAACTAAAAGTGCACGAAAAGTACTAAATGGTACTAAATTTAGTATAATTTGGATTTGGGTGAACGGATAGAGCTGGAATCCTGAAATTTAGAATGAGGATCACTGATGAAGAGTAAAAATGAAAGTTTTTGGAATTCGAACTATAAATGTACGAAAAGTAATAAATGGTACTAAATTTAGTACAATTTGGGTTTGGGTGAACGGATAGAGCTGGAATCTTGAAATTTGGAATGAAGGTCATTGATGGAGAATAAAAAAGAAAGGGTTTTCGGAAATTCGAATTAAAATTATACGAAAAATACTAAATGGTACTAAATATAGTACAATTTGGGTATGGGTTAATGAATAGGGCCGGAATCCTGAAATTTGGAATGGAAGTCACTGATGAAGGGTAAGAAAGATGTACCAAAGTTCGAAAAGTCCTAATTGGTAGTGAGTTTAGTATGATTTGGATTTGAAGAGCTGGAATCCTGAAATTTGGAATTAAGATTACTGTTGGAATATAGAATTGAGATATGGAGGTAGCTTTGGAAAATCGTACTAATGTGCTCGAAGTAGTACTAAATGGTACGAAATTCGCTATAATTTGTATTTGCGTGAACAGATTATTGTTGGAGTGTAGGATTGAGGTAGTTTTGGAAATTCGTACTAATGGAAAAGTGCTAAATTGAACAACATTGGCTATAATTTGGGTTTAGGTGAACGGATAGAGCTGAGATATGAAAGTACATTTTGGAAAATGGTGTACGAAAAGTGCTAAATGGTACAAAATTTGGTACCTTTTGGTATTTGGTATAGAATTTTGTACAATTTGTGATTTTGTAAAGGGTAGAACTGGAATTTTGAAATTTGGTATTAGATTAGCAATTGGTGTTTAGAGTGGAGGTAGGGAGTAGGTTTTGAAAATTCGTACTTATTTATACAAAAACTACTAAATAGTCCTCAAATGGGTTTCAGAGGAACTGGTAAAACTGGAAAACTGAATTGGGATTAGGATATATGTTGAATATAAGGAAGTAATTTTTGAAACGTTTGATATACCGGTCAGATTAAGTACAATTTTTTGTAAAGAAGTTTTCTAACCTTTCATGCCACAAGTTCCGAATTTCGGTTGTTAAATGTGAATAAAATCTTCAAAATACTCTAAATCTTCAAAATATCTCTTCTAATAAACGTGGATTGAAGTGGAGATTTTTTAAATTAAACTATATCCTCTGAGTATTCAAGGTCCAAATTTAAAGAAAATTGGACAATATACATTTGTTCTTCTTTAAAAATATACTAAGTCGAGAGGTACCGTTATATGGGGATATACGAAAACGTGGCCGAAAATTTATGTTTGGAAATTCGTACTGGAAGAGAATGCTGTGTTAGTGAAGGGGTAAAACCAGGAGTCAAATCTGAAATTTGCAATATGATACGTAGTTTTGAAAATTCGAAATAAAAAATATTGTTACGAATGTACCTGATAGGTATAAGTTAGTTTAGTTTAATTTCCGTTAATTTAAAAATTTGAATTGTAACGTAAAGTTTTATTACGCAGTTACTTTATTTAAGCAACAACAATTATCATGTAGAATTATCTTCATTATTCTAGATGTTCTTTACCTTTCATTAATGTGCTTTTGTTTTGTTTTGCCACAATCATGTAATTGTTTAGTTTGTTACTTCTTTATTGCACTTGTTTGTTGTTGAAGTTACGTCATTACTGTGCTTGTCGTCCAATTGTATTCCCCCATGTATGTATGTGAGTATGGTTGTTCGCTTAGTGCGAATGTGCGTCTGTGTGTTCGCTGCACAGATTCGAGATGTTGCCATATGTGTTCTGGAGGACTCTAGAACAGGGAGACTTTGGGGTATAAATTACCGGGGAAATGGCAATGACGGAGTAGTTGTGTTTTAAGCGTTGAACTGAACAGATCGGTTAAATAAGAGCTGCGTGCTAACTAGAGGCTGTGTGCTTTGTAATTAAAGTCGGTTCTGAATAAGTGTAATAAAGTAAATAAAGCATTGTAGAAACGTAATCTAAAACGAACCCTGTTTTATTTGGTACAAATCGCATCGGGGAATAAAACAACGTCTACACGGAGATTAGTTAAATCTAATTCCTTAACAATATGGTAGCTGTAAAGGGATGCGATACGCCAATTTTTTTGTTTTTAAATTCTGACTACAATCGAAAAAATATTGGTAATAAAAATAGGTCTTAGTACAACAGAATCTCCAGTATTCACCATTCCCGTATTAAATATTGTTTATATATATTTCGTTTCCTTTCCGCATATGAAGTAGCGGGATTTTGCTAGTCATTGCATAAAAACCTAAAAACAAACATTTCAAAAAAAGTAATTATCCAAATCGGACCAGCCGTTCTCATCTGACGCAATTTCCAACGAACGAAAAGAAATAGGGTATAGGGGAAGTACCCCTTTCGAAATTCAACAAAGTATGTAGCCTATTTTCACAGATTGCCATCCCCGTACATTCCCTGACAATTTCAATAAAATCGGTTCAGTACCTTTTGTATGAAATCAGTTCAGTAGTTTAGGTAGAAAAAATTAAAATTGAAAATGAAAAAAATGAGCGTAAAAGTGGGAGTGGAAAAAATTACTTTGCATAAAAACCTAATTTGGGTTATGGCGAACACTTCAAAATATAATTATTCAAATCGGTCCAGCCGTACTCAACTGATGTCATTACCAACGAACGACATTTGATTTTTATTTATAAAGATATAGCATTTTGAAAGAAATAGGGTATAGGGGAAGTACCCCGCCCCTTCCAAAATTCAACATAATATGTAGCCTATTTTCACCGGGGGACATTCCTGTAAATTCACTGACAATTTCACGAAAATCAGTTCAGTAGTTGCTGGAGAAAAGATTAAAATTGGAAAAAGTGGGCATAGAAACCTAAATTGTGTTATGACGAACATTAAAAAAAAGAGTTATCCAAATCGCTCCAGCCATTCTCAACTGATGCCATTACCAACGAACGACATTTGTTTTCTATTTATAAAGATAGCAGTATTTACTTATTACAACAGTAATCTATTTGGGAAAACAGCCCGTACTTGGTTTGCTTCTTTTCATTATGTCACAGGCTGAGGTTATATCTCTGCCGGCAAATCCGACTGATTATTTTTTACTTGATCGTTGATTTATTAGGTTAAGCTGCAATTTATACAAAAAAATGGAGGGACGCAACATAAATGTAGCGCTTAGATAACGGAATTACTGTGTGACATAAAAGAGTGCTCAACGCCAAAACGGCCTAACCCTCATTTCACTGTGCAACACGAAAATTATTAACCATATTCTGACAGCGCAGCGTGATATAAGACCAACAATGAGAAGACAAGTGTCTCGCCTTTTTTCCTATCTCATCAACTTTTCCGGTCAAAAGGGGCCATTTTGTCAGGACTATATCTTCCAAACCGTTAGGAAATTTGAATACATTTCAGAGGCAAAGTTCTAGCACTTTTTTAAAACAACAAAAAGTGTGAACACATAAAGTCCATCAAACTTCATCCTCTAGAACAAAATCATCAAGATGTAATTTCTTTTCACATTTTTCTCGGGTTTTTGTCTACAGATATCAAACCGATCAAATTTGAAGCACAACACCAACGACAAAAACGTACCTTAAAGCTCAATAAGCATATTTTTAGAACATACGAAGTCTGTATAAATGGTTTTTAAAGGTCAAAGTAGGAAAGCAAAAGGGATTTTTTCCTGTTTTCTCTTGTTCTGGTCAACAGACACTTAACCGTTCAATATTCAAGACAACAATCAACTACAATAATGTAGCAAAGATATCAGTAAACAATATTCTGGAAAATACGAACTGTCTGCTAAGTGACCTTAAAGGTCAAAATAACAAAACACCTTAGAAAATATTGGATTTTCTTACTTTTGTCTCAGAGTTTGGTCCATAAATACTAAACCATCCAAAATAAGGGAATACAGTCAACCACAAAAATTTACCTAAGATTACAATAAACAACTTTTCAGAACATATAAACATTCTCGGAATTATTTTTTAAGTTGACGTTTTAATCTATTATTGTTAACATTTTCCCCTACTCAGGTCTGTAAATAATAAACTCTTCCAAATTCAAGAAAATTTTAAAGGTCATGTATTTACGGTCCTGAAGTGGAAAGTATGGGAAAATATAATCGAACTTTGAGCTCATATATTCTAGAAAGTAGTTTACTGAGATCTTAGGAACATTTTTCTAGTTGACCCTTATTCTTAAATTTTGGACGGTTTGGTATCTATGGACCAGAAACGATGAAAAAAGTAAAAAATTTAATATTTTTTAAAGTGTTTCCTATTTTGACCTTTAAGAACTTTTCAATGACAGTTCGTATGTTCCAGAAAATGTTTACTTATATCTTTGCAACATTATTGTAGTTGATTCTTTTCTTCAATATTGAACGATTTGGTATCTGTGGACCAGAACCAGAGAAACCAGGATAAAATTCCTATTTGTTTTGCTATTATGACCCTAAAGAACCGTTTATACAGATTTCGTATTCCCTAGAAACTTGTTTATTGAGATCTAAAGTACACTTTTGTAGTTGGTTGTATGCTACAATTTTGATTGGTTTGATATCTATAGACCACAACCCGAGAACAAATTTTAAATGAAATTTGACCTTGCCGATTTTGACCTTGAAGATGATGTTTTATGGATTTTATGCGTTCACAATTTTTGTTCTTTAAGACAAGGTTACTTTGCCTCTCCGAGTAAATCAAATTTCTTACCGGTTAAGATGTTTTGCTCCTCTATTATAATAGAAGCATTAAAAGTAGTTGACAAAATGAACGTCTACTGCAATGGTGTGGAACATTCTAAGTTCTTGCCACAAAGTTGTACACAGAATTGTGGAAAAACCAATCATGATATTTGCACCATGATATCGCCCAAGATCAGACATCGATGCTTGTGCTTGAGTTTTTGGAAGAGATTGTTCACATAATCCTTTGGCAGAGGCCAACAACAGTATCTCGGGATTTTTAGAAGAAATCCGTGACACAGCAGAAGGGGAATGCGGAAACTTGAAGGGAACCACTATCGTGCGGCGAGGTCGACACTACCAGATGTGTTGGAACTGTAGTGGCTGGAAGGAGATCGAAAAAAACATTTATCTAACACAAAATAAGAGAAAAAAGGGTCAAGCACTTTAAGGTTAGTTAAACACCATGATTTAATATAACTTGACATGGGAAATAAAATCATCCTTGTTTATAAAATGAGGGAAGATGTAAAGTTATACATATGTATAAGTTTTAAACGAACACGGTTACCCGCGAAACCTATAAGTTTCCGAATAATTCCAAAATAGACTGTTCAATATTTGGAAAACTAAAAAAATCGAGGATAGGACAAGATAACTCTAATGCACCGAACATATAGATATAAATGTTAATACTCTATCCGATCCCAGTAAAAATTTCGGAGCCACATCAGCCGAATAACTCATTAAAAAGTTATGTAAATAATCTACCTTCTGCATTACAAGTAGACTGAAAAAGTTACAATCAAAACTACTTATTCTACTCATTACCTAGTATTGAGTACGGTGTTACAGACCGCGTGTAACCGGACACAAAATCGAGAGTTGTGCGATCAAAGCTCGTAGTCAGCACGCGAATTTTGCTAGCAAAATTACAATTATGTTGATCTACAATTACAAGTATGTTGATCTACATATGTGCATGCATGTGTTCACACAACCGTTAACGATCGTACGCGTGGCACAGTGTGTAGTGTGTTTGCCTAAAAATCGGAAGTTCGCATGTTTAAATCCAGCAGAGAGCATGATAAAAATGTGGAGTGTGTTGAAATTGAAAATAAATTTACGTATGTTTTTAGATCATTTTTCGACTTCTAGTGACCATATAATAACTCATTATTCGGTTCTACATGTCCTTGTTAAAATAATGGATTATGAAGTTGATTTGTAAGCAGTTACGACGACCAAAAATTACTATAAAACTCGTTATTAGGTTATTGGATTTTTGGTGTGGATATTAATAAAGTCATTCGTAGAAACTTGCCCCCTCCGAAAAGCCCTGGATGATACGTGAAATTCGTAACGAAGAGAAGAGATCCAAATTCTTTACAATATATCTTGGAGTAAAACATAACGCTCGAAGAATACCGCAACATAACCAGAACAGAAAAACGTACTTTTTTATCAAAATGTATACTTGAAGTAATTGTAGTTGCCTAATGCAAAACATTAACTCTTAACAGAGGTCTACGGGACTCTAGCACAAATTCCTACTGAAAACTATTGTTATACAGACGGCTTAATGATAGGAGGAAGAAGGTGACTGGGGCGTGTTATCAAATATCAGAATCAAAAATCTCTCTTCGTTCACCGAATCATACGAGAGCTCAACGATAGTTTTATTGTTTTCTTACATAGTCTCCATATGCTTTTTCATGCGCTCAAACCAATTGTTGAATCTCTTTTTCCTCTCCGATTTAGACACCTCCAAAACATGATTTTTGAACGCTTTTACAGCACCTTCTGGCTAGGAAAATCGTTGACCACGCTTTTTTTCTTGATATGCTGGATCCCCCGCCCTGTGTACGGCGGATGACCCATCAATTGCACGTTTTGTACAGGCACTGGTTTGAATCGATGTGTAAGAGCTCACATTGTTATGATGCAGAATGGCTCGTCTTCTTTTGTTCGTTTTTCGAATTTCTCGAGAAACATCTGGCAAACAATATGTAGTGTATCACTCCGAATTTACCGTCCTACATTTCTGAAACCGACTACTATACGGTTTTACGGTCAGTTTTGTCAAGGAAACATGCGACCATTTGCTTCGCAATTCTTACTACATGAACAACTTTCGTTGGATTTGGCTCGCTTTCGAACACCTAAACGGTCGATTGGAGTCGATTTAGCCATGTCCGCCCGTCTATCCGACTGGCTGGTTCGCACGATAACTCTCGAACGGATTAACCTATTCGAACCAAATTTTGCAAACTTAGTTTAAGTTCGAAGATGGGCTATATCGGTCCACTCCTTCGGGTACCTCCCACAAAAGTTCAAAATTGTTCTGTAAAATAGTGTGAACGATAATTCTCGAAGGGAGTTATCGAGTTCGAATATGGACTATATCGGCCCACTCTTTCGGGTACCTCCCACACAAAATTCAGAAAGAGTAAAGTTTAGGAAATGGCTGAAATTCGGTATATGGTTTCTTTGGGGCTACAAAACTTTCCTACAAAAATTTGTCACTATTGGTCCACGTTTTGACATAGCCCCACTGGAACGGTACCTCCCGATTTTCGCTGTTTTTATGATTTTAGCCGCATTATCTCGCCGAAATGGCTGAAATTGGATATTTAGTCTTCTTTGGGGCTGCAAAAATTCTGGAATGGATAAAATTCGGTATATAGCCTTTGTCGGGTATAGATCCACGTTTTGATATAGTTTTGATAGAAATGTGACTTCCTATTTTCGGCATTTGACTGACATTTAGTTTTCGATACGGGTATAAAACACGTTTTAATATAGACCCCATAGAAGAGGTATTGTGGATTCTAAGATGGAAATGTACTACTATACCCATCGTTGTGATGTCTTTTAAAGGATTAGTTTACTATTTATTTATATTTATATTTATTGACATGTTCTTAAATTTATATTTAGGAACTTAGTCTATTCACAAATAGATTTTACAAAAGTTTTCCACGTTTCTCTGTTTTGTAACTCGATCGTAACTCGCTAAACGATTTGGTCGTCTCAATCGGGACAGTGCGTCTCCACGTCATTTTAGGCCGACCCCTCTTGCGCGATCCTTGGGGATTCCATTCCAACGCTGCATGAGCTATTTCAGTTCTTGGCTTCCTTAACGTGTGTCCAATCCAACCATATTTTCTTTGGAGGATTTCTTTATCTATACGTTTTTGGTGGGTAACGTGTAATAAATTATTATTTGAGATTGTGTTGGGCCACCATACACCAAGAATGCGTCGCAAACATCTGTTCGTAAAAGTTTGCATGCTCATAGTGATCGATTTGGTGACATGTCAGGTTTCGCAGCCATATAACAACACTGACTTGACGCATGAATTAAATATATTTATCTTGGTATTTAGAGTTAGGCTTCTTGCTCTCCATATGCGATTCATTGTTGTACCTCCATCCTTTGTGAGCATACTGCCAAGGTATTCAAATTTGTCGATGTCCTCTATGGCCTCATTGTATGTATAAATAGGTGTGTTGACTGATGAGTTTATCCTCATAGTTTTTGTTTTTTTAATGTTTATCTTTAATCCTGCTTTCTCAGCCTCTTGGACAATTTTATTCAATTTGTTTTGCATGTCGGAACGATTGTTTGTTACAAGGATGTAGATACCAACTAATCCCATAATTCTCTTGATTCGCTCGTTGTAGAATAACATCTAAAACTGTTATAAATAATAATAGTGACAGCCCACATCCTTGCTTTACACCACTTATCGATATAAAGGCATCACTAAGACTTCCGTTGTGAAGTACTCGATTACTTGCACCATCATAGGAGTTTTTTAGTATACATATAATTTTATTTGGTATACCTCGTGATCGCAATGCTTTCCAAACATAGTCCCGTCTCAGAGCATTAAATTCCGCTGATTGTTCAATGATAATTCTCATGGAGTTTATATGGTCTATGCATGACTTCTTTGGCCTGAAACCAGCCTGTGAAGAGCTGAGTTGCTTGTCTAGTTGTTCTGATATTCTGCTGACGATTATGTTGTTGAATATTTTCATGACCGTTGGCATTAGAGATATACCCCTCCAGTTGCTACATTTCTTCCTGTCGCCCTTTTTGGGAATTTTTATAATGACGGATTCTTTCCACTCCGTAGGTATGTTCTCTTCTATCCACACTCGTTTAAATACTGGCTCCAAAAGTTTGCTAAAGGTCACTGGATCACATTTAAAACATTCTGCTGGGGTACCATCAAATCCAGCTGCCTTGCCTGCTTTCAGTTTCGAGATTGCCTCAATTATTTCCGCATAAGTAGGAGGGTTTACGTCAATATCTGTATCTGTAAATTCACTTTCTAACACGTCTCCGTCGTTAGGATCATTATGCTCATGAATAACGTTTAATGTCCTCTCAAAATACCTCTTCCATATATTCAGTTGTTCCAATTTATCCGTGATTTGCTCATTCCTTTCATTTTCGATTGTTGAAGACATTTCCTGACTCCCGGTCATTTGCTTGATTATTTTGAAAACTTGTTTCGTATCGCCTTTGTTTGCTGCCAGCTGCGCTGCACTGCTCATACCATTGAAATAATTATGTTTGTCTTGCTTGACATATCTCTTTATTGTATTTGTTAACTCCTTGTATTTCCTATTTAGCTCGGTTTTGCATTCTGGGTTATTTTGTGCCATACTCCTTACGTTGACTAGTCGTCTTTCTTCTATTACCTTCCACGTTTCCGACGATATCCACTCTTTCTTCGACTTGGATTTATAACCTAGAACATTTTTGCATATTTCTTGTATTCTCTTTCTTAGGCAGCTCCATATGGTATCAATATCGTTGCTGTCATCGTCGTTAATTTCGATATTTCTAATTTTACTTTTGAAGGCGTTACTCGTGTCCAGAGTTTTAAGTTTTTCTGTATCAATAGGTGGGTTTGATTGCTGTGTAAGACGTTTTGGGTGTAATTTCAGAAACAGTTCAGCTATTATTAAGTAGTGGTCGCTGTCAATATCCGCACTCCGTTTATTGCGCACATCGTGTACTGTATAAAACCACCTTCTGGATACACAGATGTGGTCTATCTGGTTTTCACCATGGCCAGATGGGTTTTTCCAGGACACTTTGTGATTGTCTTTATGTGGAAAGACAGAGCCGCCAATTTTGAGGTCGTTATTCAGGCAGGTTTCTATAAGAAAGTCGCCATTTTCATTGCATTGCCCAAGTCCGTGCTTTCCCATTACTTGTTCATATCCTGAGTTATCGTTTCCGATTTTAGCATTGAAGTCGCCCATCATCAATACTATGTCCCGACAAGGGAGATCACTTAGAACTCCATTTAATAAGCACAACCGTCATATTGATCTTTCCACTTTTTAAGCGCGCTGTAATAATACGCTCTGTAACTGCTTTCCAAGATATTAGCGCGCTTTTCATTCTTTTGCTTAAGAAGATTCCCACCCCACGTATATGGGGATCATCACTTTGTGGCATTCACGAGAATATTAAAATGTTACCTAGTCCGGTCAAAATAGACATTGAAATAGCAAAAATTCCCACAAAGCTGAATTTTGGTGGAGAGCTAGAGTTTGCCATTAGAAGCAACGTCCTAAAAGTCCCCATCCATCCCATGTGTGCAAAAAAAATTATTCGGGGTCAAAGGTCAAATTTTAAGGGTTTATTAGGTTTTCGGATTTATTTTTTGATAACGGTTGATCTAATCAAAATGTGACTAAAGTAAATATTGTAGACAGAAAAATTATCTACAAGTTTGACCTCCATAATTTTTTCCTAGAAGGAACCATTCTTGAGATATAGCTGTTCTAAAAAACACATGATTTTTATGCACTTATAAGGGAAATATTCACATATTCAGACAAACCGGCTAAAATAAGCTAAGTAATCGCGTCTGTCCCCCAACAAAATATATATTTTCTTGAAGAGCGAAATTATAGCTATCTTCTAAAAAAAATCGAACAAAATCGGAGCGTGTTTAGTAAAGTTATTCAATGCTAGAGTCATTTTATGCAAAAATAGCCCATTTAACCCACATGTATAATCGAAAGCCCAACGGGAACGACCCCAACGAAAACTCTCCGTTTTTTTCCAAGTTTTGTCCGAAGATAGGGTGTGTTGCGCTGATTACGGAAATGTATAATTTTCAACGGTTGCTGATCCGGTTCGCCGGTTATTCGACCCGAAAGGCCAAATTTAATAACCGGGTTAGACCCGGTTCTACAGAACCGATTACTGCAAAGTGGATATCGTTTGAAAGCATACGGAAGTATCTAACACATAGTGTCGTCACTTTAACCGGTTCGCCTCATAATGCACTTAGGCGGCTAATTTTTTATTTGACCTTTATATCGCGATATCTCGAAAATGGTAAGTCTTTTTTAAGAACCATAAAGACCACTCTTGTAGACAATTATTAAGTCTACAACTTTTACTTTAGCCGGCTTTTGCTAAGCCTTACCGTTTTTGAGAAAAAGTAAAAAAACGGAATAATGCCTCTAAAAATGACCTTTGACCCCGAATAACTTGTTTTGCACACATGGGATCGATGGGGACTTTTAGGACGTTGCTTCTAATGGCCAACCCTAGCTCTCCACCAAAATTCAGCTTTGTGGGAATTTTTGCTATTTCCCCCTTATACGCATGTCTATTTTGACCGGACTAACCCTTTTGACTACAGAATTCACCGCTGCAGTTCCAACGAACTTCACTTAAACCAACGACGTCTAGTTTTAGCCGTTCGCATTCAGCGTCTAGTTGAGCATACTTCCCTGCTTCATATAACGTTCGTACATTCCATTGACCAAATCGAGTCCTTTTAACGTTGCCAGTTGTCTTTACCATGTGATCATTATTTTTGTTTTGTTTCCTTTTATTTGTGAATTCTCGAATCATTTATTATTTCAGAAGGTATAAGTGATTGGCCCATATCTTCCAATTTCGGTGGTAGGTCTGCTACCTTGGACGTTAATATCTAGTAATAACAAGGGCATCCGAACACACCCTCTTTCTTTCGCTGTACAGAAGCCGTACATGTGGATCCCACAGCGCCTTCTGCCGTTCAAAAGGCAACCATACCAGCTGTCTCAGCCTCTGCTTGCCAATTGTACTAAGGGACCCGCTGCCGCCCCTTAGACTAGAATTTGGTCACCCTCGGGTATTTTATTTCCCCGATGTCCGCCATAGAAATATATGGTGAACGTCCCCAATTCGCCAATGGGAGGGTCCAGATGGAGTTTCTAGCTTCCCCTCAAGTAATTTTTATTAGTTTAGTTTACTATAGTGACTGTAAATTGGTATTTCGGAATGGGTAGAAAACCACAACATAGAAAATAAATCTTTGTCAATCTCAATGTCTTTTATGTTATAAACACATTTTCTTATTAGTAACAAAAATATTATTATGTTTTAAATATTCAATTTATGCATGAATGAAAAAAAACCACAAACCTAATTGATATCAATTTTAAATCTTAATTGATTTTTCATTAAACACATTTAGTTCAATTATAATTTCACAATTGGCCAACATTTGACCAAATATATATATTTATATGTACAAATTGAAATTTTTAACCACAAGTTTCGTTGCAAATGTAAATCTTTGTGTGTGTGATGTAGGAAGTCCCTTCCTTCACTCCAAAGTGGTATACCTTTTTGCTACAAATGATACAGGGTTATTGTGTTTTGTGGGAAAGTTATCTCAGACAACCCATCACAAAGTAGACCACAAATATTTGTGCTACAGTGATACCCATACCAATTTATCCGCAAACCACATGAATTTAAACGTTGGTGCTGGTTTTAAAGGGCTCTATTGGATATCAACATTTTCTAACTTCATCAAAACAAATTACCACATTTTAGGAGAAGATAATTCACTTAATTAATAACTTTAATACTTTTGATTATTACGCGATTGTAGAGTTCTTTTTCAAAAGGTAATGATTTAAAAATGCAAAAAACTTATTTGAAGTTTCAAAAGTCGTTATAAATATTTTTGGGAATTAAAGAAATTATTTTCTACTAGGGCACCCGGCGAACTTCGTCCCGCAGTTTGTTAGGTACAGAACTTGATGGCTTTGGTTCAAACCTATAATACTATTATTGCTATCACCTTATTCAATGGCAAATATTTCTTTGTTTTGAACTGTTTAGGACGATCTTTGAAGCAGATGCACATTAGACAATTGTACTTTCGACAATTGTCAGTTTGACGAAGAGAGGAGGCACTGAGAGGCAAAGAGTTTCTATTTTCCTCGACTCTCTCTCTCTCCTATAAACTGACAATAGTCGCGAACAAATTAGGCAACTGTAAATCGGGTCTAAGATATATTTTAAAACAAATAACACGTTTTGCGATGTAAATAAAAATATTTGGCAGCACAGTTGAGAAAATAATATCATAACGCCCCTATTCGTTTCATAATGCATGGTTTTGTGCAATTCTTGTTTTCACCACTGAGCACGATATTTCACTCAAGCAATTGAACACGAAGGAAGGAATGCGATCGTAGGAATTTGAATTTAATGCTGAATATAGCGCTTATTTAAATTTGCGTTTTAATCAATTGACCTATTTTGAGCAGAGGGATCCGATCGTTATCAGGTAACCATCGTCTGTTTTTTTTCTGACTTTTCTGTTTAACGTGATCTCCCGAATTCTACTTTCATTGCAAGTTCGGAATTAGATGCAATGGCTCTGGTAACTGTTGTCGATTACTTGGTCACCCAAATTAATATCACAAACTAATTAACTTTTAATAAGTATTTACCTACTTATGTCGCCCGATAAAGAATATTTGTGAAATAATTCGAACAAAAATATCCAGTACCTCGGATTTCTTGTTTTTTTCTTTCCAATTTTGAATATCAAACTTTTTCGATGTACATACCTATAGTGTACCAACAGTACCAGTGTACATATGTATGTATTTGGCCATATGTAATTGCCTTCCAGCTCTGCGGGAACTAAACTGATTGAATTCATACCCCTTTTCAGTGACGACATCATTTTTAAGTATCATGACAGGATTTTATACCGCATAAATCGGAAGTTGATCTTTCGAAGATGTTTTTACTTACAGTTTAAATGTATACATACACTGAGTCAATTAAGTATTTTACCTCTTTAGAAAATTGAAAAAGTTTCAATAAATTCGTATAAAATCGTCAAAATAGAGGTCAAAAAGTGGAATATTTGTATGTAGTATGTTTGTGGATAGTTTAGTATCCAATATGCAAGAACCGCTGCGAAAGGCGCAATGGTCTTCTAGATATTGACAAAAATCTACAACAACACAAACTATTTTACCTCAAAAAAGTATTTTGCCTTTTACATATTTTTTGAGAAAATGACATTTTTGTTACACGATTTTTATAGCAACCGTTGGTGATTATCACATGCTACAACCATTTCGGCACCAGTTTCACCAGCTTGCAACATGCTTTCGCGCTTATTTTCTCCAATTTTCCAACATTAATTTCTTCGACAATATGTTACAATAATTTTGATCATTACCGACATTAATCTCTAAGAAAATCAGTGAAAAATGATTCGCCGCTACCATTAAATCATAACAAATGCGTTATCATAACTAGACAGCGGAATTTTATGCAACCCCGATTCATGTCAAATTTTGGGACCATGCATATTTTTGGCTTCTGATTCAATTGCAATCGAAACTAGAGTTGGGTAATCTAGTTCCTTGTACTAGTTCCAAAACGTAAGAGAAACATAGTGAAATGTAACGTGTGTTGTTAAGAATACGCAGTTTGTTCAAAGAAAAAATGTGGGTCATTGGAACTGCGAAGTGAACGAGATAGTTCCATATAGTTCCTTTGGCACAACTCTAATCGAAACATATGACATATGCAAAATTTATGCATTTTACATATTTTCTTATGCAACAAATATTTCAATAAAAGATACAAAAATGTTTGTATGTACAATTTTTCTGTTAAAAATTCTTTTCAGACAAGTCAATAAAATACAGAAAGGTATAACCACAGCCTCAACCTTCAAAATACCGAAAATCGGGAGGTATTGTTCTATGGGGGCTATGTAAAGGCCTGAATCTAAACCGACGAATTTTAGGTGGAAAATTGTTTACCACCAAGGAAGACTTAATACCAAATTTCAGCCATTTTGGCGGTATATTGATACCACAACCTTCAAAATACCGGAAATCGGGAGGTACCGTACTATGGGGGCTATATGAAGACGTGGACCTATACCGACAAATTTCAGGTGTAAAGTTTTATACCCCCAAGGAAGACTTAAACCCAATTTCAGTCATTTTGGAGGGATATTGAGGCTACAAATTTCAAAATACCGAAAATCCGGAGGTATCGTTCTGTGGGGACTATATGAAGACATGGACCCATGCGGACAAATTTCAGGTGTAAAATTTCATACCTCTAACGAAGACTTAATACCACATTTCAGCCATTTCGGTGGGATTTTTAGACCGCAAATCCTTGTGTATATTTTTGCATATGGTTTTGCATATGCTCATTTTATGCAAATATGTAGAAATATGTCAAAATATGCACGATATGCAAAATACGCAAAAATTTCTGGGCCTAATTCGTTTTATTTTGTGATAAAACGAGTTTCTGTCTAATCAGATTTTCTCTACTACCAACCTTATCATATATGCATTTGCATAGTATTCCGTTGTCTAATCATAACAAATGCGTTAACTAACTAAGCTAAGATGCATCGCAAATAGTGAAAGAAAATACAGTTTGGAACTATGAAAATCAAGAACAGAGGCAAACAATTATTTAAAAAATAGCGACGATGCTTCCTGGCCGCTTCCAAAAATTAATCGGGTCTTCAATATTAATCTCGGAAACAATGTGTTGGATGAAGTGTCCACAAGGTTCCAAAATCCAGAGATATTATTTTTTTCTTGCCATAATACCGTCAATATCTTTGGACTATGGAACCTTGTGGACACTTCATCCAAGACATTGTTTAAGAAAATAAAAAGTTTTTGTAAAAATATGCAAATAAATTCTGAAAATCCAAAAACGCCGAAGGCAAATATATTTTTGAAAATATATTTAAAAAAATTAAAAAAAATCAATTTAAGAAAATTCACATTTTTTGTATAAATTTACAAAAACGTTAAAAATCGCTCTTTAAAAAAACGATTTTTCGTACTACTCCAAATTAAAAAGAAATTATATTTATTAAAAAATTTTAATAATTAACTTGTATACGCAATGTTTTCGTAGTAGTCTGGTAAAACTTCTCCGAAGTGATACTGGCAAAATTTCATAAATTAAGCAGAAAATAATTTTAAAATTAAAAAAAATCTTTGGGAGTTATGTCCGATTATGGCAGTTATATCCGCAAAGCAAAGCGGACATAACGCCCAAAATCATTTTGGGAGTTATGTCCATGTACCGTAATTGATTAATCGGTATTAAACCTTGAGCAAATGCATATGATTGATCAGCGCTGTATATATGCTTGCTCTCGTTGTAATTTCTTTGGAAGTATTAAATGTGCGTAGGTTTATAAGGTACCAAATGCATAACCCATAATATCACAACAAAATCTATTATTCACAGACTTAGTCCTGTATGGATATGAAAATTGTAACGAGTATCACTTAGGTTTACTCATTGCATTAAGAGTAATTTACTCCAATTTATCAGAAATTCCTGCTATAATTTTTAAACTTACTTGTAGCATAACATATCTGATTGCCTTCCATAAATGAAATACATTTTCTTAATTAAAAAATTTACCAAAAGCCAAGATTACACATCAATAACGTTGTAATTTCGGTATTCATGAATACATATATTTATTTAATGAATTGATGAAGAAAATTAATTTTCAATATGACCGGATATGTTATGTATTATCACTTCTTGCCATTACACAGTTATTAACTTACAAAAGCTATTATTCCTACGTCCATCACCCACACTTTCCTTGAAAAATAAGAAAACAGAAGCGAAAAGTCCATCATCAACTGTCTGAATAATTTCATGGATTTTCCTTTATAACAAGGTTGAACAGAACATTACATATAATTTTCCTGATCTTGTTCCTTTTTGGTAGTTAATAGTTTGCCAACATACCATTCAGTCTAACCTAATGAAATGAAAACTGCAAAAATACGTACATATGTATATCGTACGTACATATGTATAATTTGTTCACAAAACCACACAATTCAAAAAGCTACCTTTGTTTTTAAATGAGAATACTTAACATCTTATTACAAGAAAGCCACACAACATATCAACATTACTTACGATAAGTATTGTAATAAGTTTTCAAATATATGTAAGTAACAAATTTAGAATAATTTAAACTGAACGATATCTTGGAAAACTGTCAATGTTTTTAGTCTTGCTTTAAATGAAAATCCCTTTAAATTATTCAGGCGAAATACATTGACTTTTCATTTTTCTTTTTTAACTTTTCGCAGAAGTGTGGAGGATTTATGTGCATGCCATTCAATCGACTTTAACCCTTTGAACCCCAATTTTTTTCCGTAGAGATAAAAATATTTGTCATAATTATTATGATTAGTAGTCGCAAAAATTAGTAATTAATGCAAAAAATTCTTATCAATTCCTTGCGGTTAGGGAGGTACCAAATACATCCCTTTTTTCCACTTTTCCTCCTATCACACTGCAGTAGTGGAATTCTGTAACCCATTTTTGGAGTTACCGACAAAAATCGGTAACATTAAAACGCAAAATTATGAGTGAAAACTATCAATAAAAGTTGACAACACTGTTGGGATCGTTAGGACTTACTGTGACGACGTATTATTTACTTTGAAGCTGGGGTAGGTTCAGCGGGGCCAGGGTCGTCACAAGAATTTATTTGTTATAGAGCATTAGAGAGAGGGAAGGCACACAGTTTATTTTTCTTTAAAACGTTATAAACAATCCTTTATTTATTATTAAAAAATACACTTTACACAGCACTGTATTGAGCATTATTATGATGATGAATAGTTCACAGCGGCTTTGGAACGGTAGCGGTCCGACTAATGTTGACGGCAGAATAGTTGGCATCGGCTTTGGCACGGCAGCGTCGCGATGAATACTGACGGTAGAATTGTTGGTAACCTTTTTGGCACAGCAGAAGCCAAAGAACGTTGACACGGAACTACAGTTGTATATACGTTGGAAGCCAAGGGCACGGCAATCCCCCACTTGACTGCAAACACACACTACACAAATAGGTCTAAAGCCAGGGGCACGGCAATCCCCCACCTGACTCTAAACGCACACACACGTTCCACAAATATGTCTGAAGCCAAGGGCACGGCAATCCCCCACTTGACTTCGAACACCCACACACACAGATGTCTAAAGCCAGGGGCACGGCAATCCCCCTACTGACTCTAAACACACACTCACACGTTCACAAATATGTCTGGGGCCAAGGGCACGGTAATCCCCCACTTGACTCCAAACACTCCACAAATAATATGTCTAAAGCCAAGGGCACGTTATAAACCACACTTGACTCTAAACAACAACACTACACAATATGCCTAAAGCCAAGGGCACGTTATAAACCCCACTTGACTCTAAACAACAACACTACACAATATGCCTAAAGCCAAGGGCACGTTGTAAACCCCACTTGACTCTAAACAACACCACTACTATTTTCTGTTTAGCCGAGGGCAACGTTATAAACCCCACTCAACTCCACAGAACTACTAATAAACTACATCTACAATTTGCCAAGGGAACGTTGTAAACCCCACTTAGCACACCAGCCATCAACAGACGACTGCCCCGATTGTCCGTTTGCGACCTCCTTTTATACCCGTTGGTGGTCTGGTCATCACACCACACAGCTAACGCAGCTGATCGTATACTGATGTTGTTTGTGTTCGTTGTTGTGTTCGCCCAGCTGATAGTTTTGTTTAGTTTAACTATTGGCCGCCAGGGTTACCGATGGTTGTTTTTTTCGGGTGATTACTTTCTTTACCACTAGGGCACCAATTTGGCCGTTAATTTAAATTATGTACATAAGTCGATTTATTTAATGTAAATAAGAAATAAATCGTACACTTCTGTAATAAAAAACGAGGCTACGGCTTTTGATCGTTACATTACCGACGACTTTATTTTGGTTGTTAACTTAGCGAAAATTTTCGTTAATTACCGAAATTTTTTTTTTTTTGTCGGTAGCTCGAAAAATGAGTTTCAGAATTCCACTACAGGTCGGAATTTTGATCGGATCATCACGACATTTTCTTACAGAGATAGAAGCATATTGATGTTGGTGATGTCGATAGTAATTAAGTCATTTGGTATAAAAGCCAGATAGGTGAAAACTTTCGTATCTCCCTAAAAGAAATGTTTTCAAGTGAAAAGATTATGCACAGAGGTAGTGGTGTAGGGTATCACATAGTCGGCCCGTACATTTTTAAAAGTTGTACATTTTCTTTATATATGTAAGTAACAAGTATATAAATAAAACTTGTGTTAATGTAATTGAGGCACTGACTTGTAGTCGTCTACCTGTTATCGGGTAAATAAAATCAATAAGTTTTTGGAAAATAATTTGAAAAGAAAATTGAATTGATAACAAGTTTATCACCTCTTCTTCATTCAGCAACACTTTTTGGAAGAACATAATTCTAAATTCCTTCAATGATGGACAACGACATAAAAAATGTCTAAGAGTTTCTATTTCTAAGTGAGCATATGTGGTTTCTATTTGGTTGATATTTATTAAAGTTGAGTTTAAGCATATCACTTCTGGCTTTAAATATCCACATTTGTTCTTGTGGTGTTGTTTGTGATGTTAGGTACATCTGACCTACGGTTGGATCCAGCTTGTTGTAGAACCCACTTTTTTTGACTGGCTTTATTTATGTTATTAATCCGATATTGTGACGATTTGGCTCTTAGTGCTATTTGTATCAAACGGTTCAATATAGTTCTCACTCACAATATATTTCGTTTTGTAAAATTTTGTTTGCCAGCTTTTTAGGTAATCGATTATCGCCATAGTCGAATAGTACACGAGTTATATATTTCAGATGGGTGACGTAGGGGATGAATGATACCAAGCAACGGTCTTGACCGGCTTTAACATGGCAAAGGCCAGGATTTATCTTGGTCCCTCTTTCATCTCAAGTGGACACTGACCTCTCCGTGGTGTCACCTGGGGAACTGCCTTTAACACCCGTTAAAGGTAGTGAGCTAACATGTGCCGCGCGTTCACCCATAAGAACGTTAAAAACTTGGGTTTGGGCGTCGGGTTAGTAACCCTCCCCTAGAAAAAAAACATCCTACTATTAAAAAACGAAAGAAAAGAAAAGCAAACCCCTCTAAAGTTGACGAACCCCGCAAACGTTTTAAGGACCATGATCTGCGAATCTGCACCTGGAATGTTCGCACTCTTTATAGAGAAGGTGCAGTCTTCGCATTGGCAGACGTACTTGAAAAATACAAGGCCGATATTACTGCCATACAGGAAATACGATGGACTGGGAAAGGCGCCACAACAACACCTAAAGGTGACGCACTGTATTATAGCTGCCATGACGTAAAGCATGAGTTTGGTTGCGGATTCGTAGTTAGTCGGAGACTAAAACATCTGGTATCCAGCTTCACCCCAGTGAATGAAAGACTTGCTGCAATTCGAATAAATGCTAAATTCTTCAACATCAGCTTTATTTGTGCTCATGCTCCCACTGAAGAAAAGGACGAACAGACCAAAGATATATTTTACGAGCGCTTAGAAGAAACATATGACCGTTGCCCTGCCCATGACATTAAAATCATTCTAGGCGATTTTAATGCCAAAATTGGAAAGGAGAATATCTTTGGCCCAACAGTCGGGAAATTCAGTCTCCACAGTGAAACATCTGACAATGGTATGAGGCTGATAGACTTTGCAGCTGCAAAAAACATGGTAGTTAGCAGTACCAGATTTAATCATCTCGATATTCATAAGGTGGCTGTCTCCAGATCAAAGAACAAGTAATCAAATTGATCATGTTGTAATAGATGGAAGACATTCATCCAGCGTGTTGGATGTACGATCGTTCCGAGGCGCAAACATTGATTCGGACCTCTACCTTGTTGCAGCAAAGGTACATACCCGTCTAAACGTTGCAAATAAAGCACGAACAGACTCAACGCGGAAGTTGGACATCGATAGGCTGCATACACAACAGATAGCCACAGCATATTCCACTAAACTAGCCCAATTGCTTAACGCGAGCACTCCTTGTCCTGATAACATAACAACACAATGGCAACATATTGCCCACTCCATGCAAACAGCCGCAAAATCCATATTTGGACTCCAGAGACCTCCACAAAGGAATTCATGGTATGACCAGGAGTGTCGCGCTGCTACCGAAGAGAAAAATGCGGCATATAGAGCTACTTTGCAATCAGTAGCAACGCGTAGCGCGCGAGAGAGATATCGGGAGAAAAGGAGAGAAGAGAAACGTCGTTTCCGCAAGAAAAAGAGAGAAATGGAAAAGCGGGAGTGTGAAAAAATCGAGATGTACAGGAGCCAGAATGAAGTCCGAAAATTCTACCAAAGAGTGAAACATCAAACAGATAGCTTTGGTACAGGCACATCCTCCTGTAGAGACCAGCAAGGTAATCTGGTAACAGATACAGATAGCGAGCTCAGGATATGGAAGGAACATTTCTCAAATCTGCTGGTATCCAATAGTAGCGAAGACGATGATACCACAGATCCAATCCCAGAAGATGGTATAGAATGTATACCGCCCGGCCAAGATGAGGTGAAAATAGCAATCAACCGGCTGAAGAATAATAAAGCAGCAGGAAAGGATGGCTTACCAGCCGAGCTGTTTAAAACCGGAGGCGACGCGCTGATAAGGTGTATGCATCAGCTAGTTAGCACCATCTGGCAGGAAGAACGCGTACCCGACGATTGGAACCTGAGCATCCTATGTCCCGTCCACAAGAAAGGATATAAGACTGTATGCTCAAACTATAGGGGCATAAGTCTTCTCCCTATTGCCTATAAGATAGTGTCAGGGATATTGTGCGAACGACTAAAGCCAATGGTCAACGAAATAATTGGACCATACCAATGTGGCTTTAGACCTGGCAAGTCCACCATTGACCAGATATTTACCCTGCGTCAAATCCTAGAGAAGACCCAAGAGATGCAGATCGACATATTTCACCTTTCTGTCGATTATAAAGCAGCATTCGACAGTCCCCTCCGATCAAAGGTATTCCACGCAATGTCTGAATTTGGTATCCCCGCAAAGCTCATCCGGCTTTGTAAGATGACTTTAACTGATACTAGGTCCTCAGTTAAAATTGGAAAGAACCTCTCCGAACAGTTCAGTATCAAAGGAGGTTTCAGACAAGGAGACAGCCTTTCGTGTGACCTATTCAACATTTTGCTGGAAAAGGTAATACGAGATGCAAATGTCAAAAGAAATGGCACAATTTACACCAATAGCCACATGTGACTTGCCTATGCTGATGACATAGACATCATGGGACGATCAGTAAAGGAAGTAACTGATACCTTTAGGAAGGTCGAAGCAGAATCTGCGAAAGTGGGTCTGGCGGTAAACGGCGAAAAGACCAAATTGATGGTGTCGACGCGCAAAGCGTCCATAGAGCTCGGACCAACTGTGGAAGTTGGTACCTACAATTTTGAGGGAGTTAAAGACTTCGTCTACCTCGGCACTGCCATAAACACAACAAACAACATCAGTTGTGAAATAAGAAGAAGAATTGTATTGGCCAACAGATGCTACTATGGTCTAAGTAAGCAATTTAAAAACAAAGTCACATCTCGTCAAACAAAAATAACACTATACAAAACGCTGATACTACCCGTGCTAATGTATGGCTCCGAAGCATGGGTACTTGCGCAAGCAGATAAGACAGTGCTTGGTGTGTTTGAGAGGAAAATTCTTCGAAAGATCTACGGGCCGATTTGCGTTGACGGTGAATATCGACGTCGTATGAACCACGAGCTATATAAGCTATACAAAGACATGCATATAGTTAAACGTATCGAGATGCAACGATTGCGTTGGCTAGGCCATATCATGAGAATGAGCGATGATGAACCCGCTAAAACGGCGTATGAATGCATGCCACATGGCGGTGCACGCAGAATCGGCAGGCCTAAGCTTCGATGGAGCAAACAAGTGGATGAAGAAATGGAAAGGCGCGGTATTCCAAAAAGTCAAGCGAAAAACAGAGAGGAATGGAGATTTTTTCTTAGTTCGGTCTATGGAACAAATGTCCTGTAATGGGCCAACTAAGTAAGTAATCTATTTCAGATGTGTATTTAAAGCGCTAATATGGTAATGTATATTCGCCAAAAACTGTGTCAATATCCTCTTAATTCAAGTCCAATCTTCGAATAATAATATAAATACAACATGTTTCACAACACCGAATGTCCCAATTACCCTTTGTATTTAATTGAATACCAATAACCAGTATTTTCTACTTCCACTAATGTAACCACTTTTTAACCACAATGGCCTAACGTTGCCCACAGGCAACTTCCAAATTTCAAAAATTTATAACTTCTAATTGGAACTGTAAATTTTATGTTTGTTTTTTATTTTGTTAGATCAACATCTCAGTAAGATTTTTCAAAATCGTTGGCTGCAATTATTCAATTCGTTTGATATTTAACGATATTTATAAAATCACTAAAATATTTCATGTCCAAATTTGTACTCGACTACTTATTCTTAAACAAGTATAACTTCGCACACTTATTCAAAAGTAATTTCCATTTTTTTTATTCTTCTGAAATCACCCTACCGATACCCACTTAGTATATATAAATATTTCAAACGGTGTGGGAAATACGCATACACAAACATGCGAAATTGCCCACAGGCAACATCGGGCCACAAAGGTTTAAGATACATTTTCGGAATTATGGCTTTTATAAGTTAATAAGGCTGACTGAAACAACAGAAACTGATAAACCATAATATTGGCCAGTCATATTGAAAATTAATTTTCTTCATCAATCAAATTCTTCAAACAATACCGACGCAACTGAAATTACAACAATACGTTGTTGGCTTGTAATCCTGGCTCTTGGTAAAATTTTTAATAAAGAAAATGTTTTTACATTTTTATGGAAGACAATCGGAGATGTTATGCGACATGGGAATGTGGAAAATGAACGCAAGAAGAAAACATGAATGTTGCTCGTCATATTTTTTATCAATACAAAAATAAGTCTACGGGTAGGATATTTGTTTGTGATAGTATGTGCTATGACAATGCACAGTGGTGGCACTTACATGGGAAGGTGTGACAAAAATACTTCTAAATAATATATCGAACTGAAATTGTTATCAATGGGTCGTAGTGGTGCAAAAACACTCTAAGTAAAATATTGGGGTCCTAGGTCCAAAATTTCGAGTGGTTGCCATGTGATAAATCATTCTGAATTGAAGTGTTTTACTGTTACCAACACATTTTTTAACCGAATTTGCTGTAATCCGGTTCCAAGAGTTTTTAATGCATAGTAAACCTCCCTGCGAAAAATTGTCAGTGTTGGTCCATTATTTGGTATATATTATTTTTATATCGAATATATGATTTTTATATCGAATTATTTAGACAGATGTCAAGCAAATATTCGAGGCGAATATGTTCTTATAATGAACTCAGACTTTAGAACACCATCTTAGAAAGAAATGCCATATCGGTCCCCTGTTGACCACAGCCTCCATATAGGGTTACCATCCTTTTCTTGGTACACACTTTATAAGATTTAACCACATTTGTCTGCAGAATTACATGCAGTAATGTATTTTTGGTTCTCAGTGCGTTGAAAATCTCCACTTTTTAGAGTGGTCCAACATTAGGGAGTCCCAAAATTAAACAAGTTATTTGTTAAAGTGAATACCCCCAAATCTTTTTTCTTTCGCGAGTTTTCATTACAGCTCTTAGTTACCATGACTATAGAAATCGCTAATAGCACAAAAAACATTATATTGAAACTAAATGTAAGAAAGGATAATAAAATTGCTTAAAAATATTCCAAAAAATATAAATTCAGCAACTAAAAAATGGAGTAAAACTTTTGGTCATAACTGCCAAAACCTCAAATTTCCGCAAAAAATCTTTACAGTTTTGAAATATACAGGCACTAGGATTCAATTTGGTACTCGTGGCCATTCTTGCGATTTTTTGGAAAGTAAGTTAAACTTTAAGGAAATCCATTCACCTATATTAAATATTTTCATGTTGACCGATATTATAACCAAAATTTATATCACCCCTTGCAATTTAGAGGAATTTTCATAAATAGAAAAATGAAGCTAAGGCAATTTACTAAATGATTCAACTTAAGTTAAAGCGTTCATTATAGTCCTTTGTTTCATAAATTCGCATTGAATACAACCATTTTTCTCATTTTTAAATACAATTTTTTCTTCAAAATTAGTCATGTGTTTGAGGTTTTTTCTCTTTAAGAATATCGAAAAATGGAACAACTAAGTTGTATTACAAAAAATTTGGAATAATTTGAAGCGATTTGCATTTTTAAATTTTTAAAACGATGTCATGAATTTTTTGATTTTGGCGCATCCACTGTGCAATGTGATATGATGATAGCAAATGTAGTTGTGTATGTGAAATCAACTGTAACTGTAAAAACAATTTTTATAGCAATTCAAAATTTTTGAATTTAGTACAGGGGAATGGACCTTGAGGAACTATATTACGTTATTGAACAACGTGAAAAACTGTTTTGTATTGGTTTTATGTTAAGCTTTTCGAAATACAAATAAAATGTCTGGAATTACTATAAAATTAAAATTTCAAATAAAATAATTTGTACTGCAATTAATATGGATTTCTGAAAAAGTTGTAGTGTTCATAGAGAAACCCAAGAAATTTATTATACCCTCAGCATTTATGCTAACGAGGGTATATACACTTTCATACGTGCAAAATGTGCCTTATCAAAATAATGGTTTTAGAGCCCACGCATATTTGAACGAAATCTGTTTCAGACAATTTGGAGTTGATTTATACTGGCTAGCTGGTGCGCAACGATAACGCTCGAATGGATCAACCGATTCGGTCCAAAATTGGCTTTCGCAATATTTTGTCTAAACTTAGTTTAAATTCGAAGATTTGTTATATCGGCCCACTCCTTCGGGTACTTCCCACACAAAATTTCGAAAAGATTCAGTAAAGGACCTGCTCACAAATCGTTTTGATTTTTGTTGTAACAACTTGTATTCACTGTCCCTTATACGACGGTGCAAGTTTCATCAGGGGCAAGTCAATACTTCCAGAGAAAATAACCTGAAAGGTGCAAAAAAACCCTATGGTTGGAGCGCCATATAACCCTCGAAAATATCTGCCGATTCGGTCCAAAATTTGGCTTTCGCAATATTATATCCAAACATAGTTTAAGTTCGAAGATAAGCCGTATCGTTCCACTCCGTCAGGTACCTCCACCACAAAAGTTCAAAAATGTTCGGAAAATTGTGCACACGATAACACTTGATGGGAGTAACCCATTTGATCCATACTTTACCCATCCTAATATATCTACCAAATATAGATCAGGTTCGAATATGGACTATAATTGTCCACTCCTTCAGAACCCTACCACAAATGGTATACATGGGGCAAAGAATTTGGTCCAAACGTTGAATCTGTTAATATTTTGTCCAAATTTAATTTAATTTGTGAATTGGCACATATTGCTTCTCTCTTTAGGACACCTCTCCCACAAAAGTTGAACATTTGTATTTAAGTGCAGTTTAGGGTTTGTTCGAAGATCTATTGGAAATGTATATTATGTTTTCCTTGGACAAGAACATGCTTCCACGCACACCATGGGCGTAGCCAGCTATGGGCAGGGGCGGCAGCTGCCCCCCCCCCCTAGAGCCGTCAAAAAAGTTTGAAAAATTATAAAAAAAACTGCAGTTGTTCTGATATACTATTTTTTAAATTTAATAACGGCAAATAGACGACTAATATTTTTCGAATAAGCTATATTTTTTTAAAAGCGGTTAACAAATGTTTGGTTTATAGTCATAGGAGTGTAGAAACACATTAAAAATAGGAAAATGCTCCTCCTCTAGGCTGCTTAGAAGATACCAAACATAATTTATTATTTCTAAGTAAACTTTGAATTCTGTTGAAAAATACGTGAGATATGCAATTTTTAATTTAAAACTTCTCTACAAGTGGTGCCTTAGACACGACGTTCGGACTCGGCGATAAACAGTAGGTCCCATATCATTGAGCTAATATGAATCGGGGTGCACTCATTGATATGATTGAAGTCGCCCTTGTCCCTTCTGGCATGTTTTTGGAACAATTATTATTATGCAATTTTTATACCCTCCACCATAGAATGGATGGTATTTTTTTCCGTTTGTCACGCATTAAAATACTTATTTGCAACTCTATAAAGTATAGATATTTGTTATCAGGATAAAATTCTTAGTCGATATAGTATAGATTGACTGATATAGTCTATCAAAATTAAAAATTTGTTAAAGAAGTCGGTCCAGAATTAGTTTATTTTCGAAGAGGGCCATATCGCACTGTGCTTCCGGTCGTGGACAAAAATCGAACATTTATGGCAACAAATTTGATTTCGATTGAAATAAATATTACCTAAACACATCAAATGGTTTATATGCAGTACAATTTTTGCCAATTTACAGCAAAAATGTTATGAGTGAAATAAATGTACAATTTACAGATTTAAACTTATAGTTGATAGCATTGACAATGTTTTTACGTAAAAAGATATTCATACATAGTTTTCTAACTTCCTTAAAAATAAATTCTTTGTAAATAAATTTTCTGGTACTTTTGAAATCAGTGCTATAAATTTATGTTGAGTTTTACTAATGTTGGGAGTGTTTGGGAGACTCCGTGTTTTTAAAAAAATACACCTTTATCTAAACGTGGACCTATATTGAAACATTTTTGCGAGAATGTGAAATTTCAACCAAATCAATTGGAACTGTGTCTAATATCTTCAAAATACCAAAAGGCAGGCATCACCTTTACAAGGGGACTATACCTAAATGTGGACCTACATCCATTCAATTTTTTTATCATCTTGCCTTGTTGTTAAACCTTGTTTAAAATTTCGAGGCGGTAGCTCGATTAGAACTATTTTTGGCACTGCTTTCAATACAAGTGAGACCGCCTCTTAATTGTTTGTGATGTCAAAATGCAAAGTACATATGTTTGGACGATCTATGTCGCGTAAAAATATTACGATGTGCAAAGTATGGACCAGAGTGAACGAAAAAATGATTACGGAGTAGTATAGAGTCTTCTTTGGGCCTACAAAACTTTCCCCCGGAAATGTGTCAGTGCTGGTTCACATTTTGGATTACCCCTCATAGAACGGTACCGCCCGATTTCTCAGGGGTTTAGCTGCATTATCATATAGAAACGGAAGTAATTTAATACATATTTAGTCTTCTTTGCGCCTACTAAACTTCTATCCAGAAATTTGTGAGCACGGGTTCATGTTTTATGTAGCCAAACTAGAACGGTACCTCCCGATTTTAGGGGTTTTCAGGATGTTGTAGGATAGTACGGCTATGAAGGGAATTATCAATTGGCTTCTCAGTTTTTGAAATGATGCCTTTTTAGCGAAAAATCGAACTCTTTAAGTGTCTAGTATTCTCATATGAATGAGAATCACACTCACTTTTCGGCTTTTGCAAAATATTTTGATTTTGGTGTTTCTTTGGAAAAGCCGAAAAGTGAGTGTGATTCTCATTCATATGAGAATACTAGACACTTAAAGAGTTCGGTTTTTCGCTAAAAAGGCATCATTTCAAAAACTGAGAAGCCAATTGATAATTCCCTTCGCCGGGATGAAATCATGATATTGGTAGCGATCAGTAACATTTTGCAACACTGTCAGTTCGTTTTGAAAAACATTACTCTCTGTAATAGAGGGTAATAAATGAAGTTGAGCCAATGGGGGAATACTCCACTCAAACAATCGAAAATGAGATTGAATCTTCAACAATTTTTAAATTAATTTAAAAAAGTATCCAAAAATATAGCCTTCGAAAATGCACCCCTACCATCGAGGTGGAGGGGAAGTTTTCAAGGGAAGATTTTTTTTTATTTGCTGACAGAGAAGACTTAATATACATATTAAAGTTGTTTAAAACTTTACCTTTTTCATCCATAAAATTGTTTTACTGTTCGAAAAATCGAACACCAATTACGACGAAATGGGTTAAACAGATAAACAGAGACATCATGCATTCTTAGCGTGTTTCGATTCAAATCGTCTTTTGGATAATTCACCATGACATTACGTTATAAACAATGTCATTTTAAGCGATTTCGTGTGTACGATAAATTACATATTATTAACATATTTTTGGTATGCTATATGTATCCGTTAAGAAATTACTATACTCGAACCACAAGAGGATGTGCATCCAATGCCATGTGAACGAAAACTCTCGAAGGGAGCAATGGATTTGGTCCAAAATTTGCAAATCGTATTACAATATTTCATCAATAGTCCATATAAATCCAGTCCTTCGGGTACCTCCCATTAAAATTTTTTATAAACTCCACCATAGGATGGGGGTATATTAAGTTTGTCACTACGTTTGTAACTACTCGAAGTAATCATTGTATACCCCACAAACTATATATATTCTTGATCAGCGTGCAATTCTACATCGATGTAGCCATGTCCGTCCGTCTGTCTGTCTGTCTGTCTGTCCGTCTGTGGAAATCACTCTAGCGTCCGAACGGATTGACGTAGGTGGATGAAATTTTGGGAAAATCTATAAGATGAACGTAGAACTTTTGGTATTGAAAGCGGGCTATGTAGGTCCACGCTTTCGTATAGCCCCCATACAAAATGACGCGTGACGCGTCGTCGTTTTAAGGAATTTTTAAAATATTTGTCCCATTTTACCGCCGAATTGGTTGTAATTTGGTATTTTGTGTCTCCAGAGTCCAAAAAACATTCCTACCAAAGTTGGTTTATATAGGTCCACGTTTTGGTATTACACCCATTTAACACCCCATATAAAGTACGCGTCATTTTAATATATTTTGAATGTATTAGTCCCATTTGACAACAGAATCGGTTGTAACATTATATTTTGAATTTCCAGAGGCTAAGAAACATTTCTACCATAAAATGTTTATATAGGTCCACGTTTTGATATAGCCCCCATAGGACGATATCTCCCGATTTTCGGTATTTTGAAGGTTTTGGCCTCATTATCACACCGAGATGGCTGGTATTTAGTCTTCGTTTGGGGTATAAAAATTTCCTCCAGAAATTCGTAGGTATAGGTCCACGCCATCATATAGCCCCCATAGAACAGTACCTTCCGATATTCGGTATTTTGAAGGTTGTGGCCACATTAATCCACCGAAATGGCTGAAATTTGTGGTGGAGGGTATAAAAAGTTCGGCCCGACCGAACTTAACGCTTTTCCTACTTGTTTTGTTATTTACATTTTCTCTCTAAATTGGGTGCAATTTAGCATTAAGTGTTCGTAGTGATCAAAACACTTCTCCGCCAATAGTTGCAGAAATAGGTCCACATTTTGGTACACCCCTAAACAACGATACCGCCAAATTTCAAGTAATTGGTTTACGCAATTCACCTAAAATCGTAGCCAACAGAACTTTCATAACGGAAATAAATCTAAATATTCCACATAATTTCCGAATATTTTAATGTGTAAGCTTTTTACTTGTTTTTCATTAGGTATGCACCTAAATAAAGTGTTTAAAATTTTGTATGTAAAAACTATACACATGACCAACAAAAAAAAAAGTTGCCCCCCCCCCCCTAGATTTGATCCTGGCTACGCCCTTGACGCACACTGGTCCAAAAGTTATACGATGACCTACTGAAATGACCAGGCGCGATATATATCGAAAAGATATGACTCCCAAAATAAGATCACCTTCCATAATGGACAAAGTCGGTCTATTCTTTAAGTACCTCCTCCGCAACACTTTTGTCCTTTATACCTAATCCACATTTTTGACGGCAAGCTCAAATGCCCAAAAAGGGCGAATCTGAAAAGACCCTAAATACATTCGATCTGTCCGTAGATGAAAGTTTCAATTCATTCATTCATTGAGGTTATATCTCTGTCGGCAAAGCCTGCTGATGCTTTTTTACTTGTTTAACACGTTCGCGGACGCAAAAAAACTCAGAGAGGTGCAACAAATGGTACCCAATTTTTCTGAAAGTAATTTTTGTGTTTTTATTAATTAATTATTAATACTATAATATTTTTTTTTATTTATTATATTCTGGATATATATGAAATGAGTCGTATTATGTAAATGCGATTGTATACAAGTAAATGACTAAAGATTGGCTTTGCATGTAAATGCTATAGCATTCACGTCATCTTACGTCACTATGAAAATGAATGCTATAGCATTGATGAATTGAATTGATGAATTATTGTTGATAATACGACCGATGCACAAAGGGACCAATGACACGTTTTTTGAGTAATTTTTTCAAGTCAATGATTTCAAACAACTAATAACAAAATTCTATTCTGAAAAATTTCAAACATCCATAACCAAAAAATTACAATCCGGCAACGACCCACAGTGACATGCCAAGAAGTCATAATTTTCATTTCGTTTATTTCTGATCTTCAGTCGTCATCAGACCATACAGACATTTTGGCCCCAAAAATAATCTGTTGATATAATATATTTTTTTCAAAATAGAAAACACGGTTAATTGTATATAAATTAGTATATTTATTAAACATGTAAATGTAATATTAGTTGCGTTTAATAATTAGTTGTGTTAGTAAGTGATGATTTTTGATGTTGAGATACAAGTCAATTAAATAAATTTCCGTAGCTGTACGACTTTCGCATGCATCCACTGTATGTACTTTACATAAACTTTTGATCAGTGTATTAACGTTAAGTAGAGGAAAAGCTTTTTCTTGTTTATGATGTAATAAGATAACAAGGAAATTGTATTTTTTTAAGTATGTAATGTCAGCATGAGGGGAATATATGACAACAAAAAATTCACAATATACATACATATCGCTCATTTACTCAAAGAGTGGCATATCTCAAAAAATCCAGTTTCGAGAAAAACGCGTTTTAAGTTGACGATTGAAATTTGACTTCCGAACTTAAAAAGATTATGAAACAAAAATTACTACTTGGACCATATTTTGTAAACATCTAGCAAGATCTCAGTACAAGATCAAGCATGTTTTAGTGCTTTATAAACTCAAAAACATTTTTGTTGATTTTTTTCAAAATCGTGTTAAAACGCATTTTTTGAGTTATGCCACTCTTTGAGTAAATGAACGATATCTATTAAAACAACACATCCATATTATTATCTATTCGACTTGAATCCTCCTTGCATGTTGGATTCTTGCTTTTACTTTAGTAAGTTAATGCAGTTCTTATTTTCCCATTTAATCTGTGTGTTGCCTTTGCATTAAAAGGAAATGTTGCTTCTGCTAAGAAAAAAATCCAAATTTCGTTTACTTATTTTCTTGCAGAACACCCAAGAAGTTTGTCGTATGACAAGTGGCATATCCTCCCGGCATTAACTCAAGATAATGAATATGTCATCCATGCGCATCAGTAGCAGACTGTCATTTGTCAAATCATTCTCACATGTTGCATATGTCGGCATAATGAAATTGTCGGCAAGACATAAACAACTGTATTTTGGGAATGTCTCTACATCAGCGTCTCAATGTGCAATTGGTATAGTGCAACATGAATTTCATTCCTTGGCAGTTTAAGACTTTTTGAAATGAAAGCAAAATTTAAACATTTGAAAATATCATGAATGGTGTGTGTATCTTGCAATGAATAAAAAAACACAGACATCTATAACAATGTGATTTGTATGATTTCACTTCAAATCAGCACAACCAAACATACATATATCTACCTTTTTGTAGCAAATAAACTTATGTTGAAACTGAGGTATGGGGTATAGTAACTCGAGAACAGTTGTCACGGTGCGCCTTAACTAATTTTAAATGGAATTTGCTTAAACCTGGGAAGTTTTTGCTGATTCTGAAACTACAATGCTCATAGATGAGAAATATCAAGAAACAAAAAAAATCGCAGGAGGGATTTTCAAATAAATCGCGATTTAAGTTCACATTTTTAGGGGTTCTTTAGGTTTTCACGATTTTCTTTGGAAACCGCGAGTCCTATATAAATAGGCCTAAAGAAAATTTTGTAGCTGTGAAAATTGTCCACGAAATTGACCTTTATAATATTTTCGTAGGTTTCACCGTTTTTGAGATATAGAAGTTCAAATTGAGACAATGCCCTGACTGTATCGCCTCCTTATAAAACAATGTCATTACTGCAATTTCCCAAATTAAACTTATATATCTTGAAAATGATAAAACCTAGGAAAAAATAATTCATCCAATCTTGTAGAGAATTTTCAGAGCTTTAACATTTTCTTTAGTCCCATTTTGATATGACTTGCGGTTTCCAAGCAAAATCTTGAAACCTTAAAATAAAAACCTAAAACTTCGAACTGAACCTCCATATCTTAAAAATCGTAAAACCTACGAAAAAACCTAAGGGTAGAGAATTTTCACAGCCACAACATTTTCTTTAGACTCATTTCGATACGACTTGCGGCTTCCAAGCAAAATAGTGAAAACCTAAAGAAAACCCTAAAATTGTGAATTTTGATCGCGATTTATTTAAAAATCCCTCCGGCGATTTTTTCTAATTTTTTATTTTATCTATGAACATTGCTGTTTCAAAACCAGCGAAATCTTCACATGTGTAAGCGGTTTTCATCTAAAGTTAGTTAAGGCGCACTGAGCATGATATTGTTTTATAAGGATACAGTCAGTGCATTGTCTTAATTTGAACTTCTATATCTCAAAAACAGTAAAACCTACGAAAATATCATAAATGCCAATCTTATGGAGAATTTTCACAGCTACAATATTTTTTTTAGGCCCATTTACATAGGACTCGCGGTTTCCAAGCAAAATCGTGAAAACCTAAAGAAACCCTAAAAATGTAAACGTAAATCGCGATTTATTTGAAAATCCCTCCGACGATGTTGTTTGTTTCTTGAGATTTCTCATCTATGAGCATTGTAGTTTCAGAATCTGCAAAAACTTCCCAGGTGTAAGCACCTTTCATTTAAATTTGGTTAAGGCACACCATGTTGTACTATACCATAACGCTTGAACCCATTTCGGTGAAATAAACTCCTTCCCTTACAACACCTCCATCTACCTCAGTCACGCAGTGGAGTCGTTTGCTCACTGTAAGAAATCTATTATATAAAACTCAAATGGCGTTCGTACGTGAATCAACAACTCGACCAATTTACAACCGATTTGCTTCGTGTTTGTCTTAAAATGTTCATATTTATCCAAGGAAGGATCTGACATATTTTATTTTTTAGATATCTTGAAAAATCTGCGAAAAATATATTATGAAGAAATATTTCAAGAGAATATTGCTCTTCGCCTGAAAGTAACATTTTTTTTTACGATCGTTCCCAACGCCACACTTTCCCGCCCCTGCCGACCGAAAGGGCCACCTCCCCTTAACGTAGGGAGCGCGTACACCTCATATTCCGGAATATGGGGGGTTAGTAGACTAGGGAAAACCAGCTACAGCAAAACAACAGCCGGTTATAAAATTACATTTACACATCAAAAAATAAACAGGTCTAATCTAACATATTGCCTGGCAACTGCTACAACAATACTAAGAACGTAAGATACAGTTTTTTATGACATGCAGAGGTTCGGATAAAGACATCCTGTTATATAACTTGTTATATTCATCACATAAAGATCGGAGTGGATTACTCATTTCATAATTAGATTTCGCTAACGTTAATTTAAGTGGTATGTAGTTTCGAGTACTACGTAAAGGTACATTAAAATTTATTTCGCCGATTAAAAACTGTGATTCAATTTGTCCACGCAAGAGTTTAATAATGAATATAGATCTGAGCATTAAACGTCTTTTCTCCAATGTTGGAAGGTCAATTAACTTTAGACGGTTTTCATATGGTGGAAGAGATTCATTTGAGCTCCAACCTAAACCTCTAAGAGCAAATAAAAGAAATTGAACTTGTACTGATTCTATCTTATCAGAATCACATTTGAGGCGTTCAGAGCACACTTCGACTAACTCCATAAAACAAAAAGTTAAGAAAAGCAATGATGAAATGTATATTGTTTTTTAAAATTCCCCTGATAATATGGATTCAAATATATAATGTAGAATGCATAATAGCAGGTATAGCTTTCATCTAACGGTATATAAAATAAAATAAAAATAATAGCCAACAAACAATCGTTAGTAATGTTGTGGTAATGGTGGAGTTAACCGAAGTGTGCACTGAAAAAAGTATTAAAGTTAGGTCTTGAATTTTTCCGCAAGGGAAATTGCCTAATATAAATATGGACTTATTTGTGTTTCAACCAGAGATGCTCTGCTTTTTTAGGTTTTCGACGGTCACAAAGTTGTAAACGTCAAAAACATCATATACCAGTAGAAAACGTATAAAAAGTATTAAACGTCATAAACCTCAAAAATGCTACTTATCACCACATTTTTTACTTCAAACTAATTGCAAAAACTTGTTTTTATATTAAAATGCATAATAAAAAAACTCAAATGTTAATTTGCTTCAGTTTTTTAAATAACTAAAATAATTGAACAATAAATTGGATTACGCACGCCATCTACCGTACAATCTGCACACTTCAACTACTTTACGTGTGTTGCATCTGTCTACAAAGTGATTTTGTTCATTTTGTCGAAACCCTTGTTTTGGCTAGGTTTACGACGTTTCCGACGTATGTAATATACGTCAAAAATGTATGTCATATACGTCATAATTTCCTAAAGACCATCTATGGATTCAATAAAAGCCGAAAGAGCATTGAATGTAAAAATGTACACGTTGGGAGCAGAGCTACATTTGAATGTGGAGATAATCGAAGTGTGCACTGAAAAAAATTGCATATTATTCAGTGGTCAAAAAAAACTTGTTATTTAAAGGTGCTCATCTTTATTATTCAGGAAAGATATTATAATCATAAATAGATATGGCTATATCAAAGGCTTTGACACTAAAATCTCAAATTTTTCAAAAAGTGGAGTTAGTCGAAGTGTGCACTGAGCGGCTCATTTGTAAAAAGGACTCCAAAGTACACAACCGTATTCTTATGTTGGTCGAACAAGGCTAATGATCTAGCGAAATGAGTTATTCGGCGCGAAACCAGAGACTCAAAAAGTTTAGGAATTGCACTTAGTTTTGCAATACCTCTATAGTTTTCAATCACACATCTACTATCAGATTTATGCAAAGGAATAATAAAGCTAGATCTCCAGACAAGGGGGAAATATCCCAATGTTAACGAGTCGTTGAAAATATTTGTTAGGGGCGATAAAGTTCATATGCACATGATTTTAAAATAGAAGTCGGTACACCATCTGGACCTGGTGAGTTTGAATATTTTAATGACAATAAACCATTTAATACTTCATCCTCAGTGAGAATAATGCGAGGAAACTGATTAAGCTTATGAATAGTATAAGGGTAATTAAGGGAGTTAGTTGAAAATTTGGAGTAGGTACTTTGAAAAAAGTCAGCAAACATATTCGCAATGTCGTTAGGGTCACATGATTCTCTACAACCAAGTCTCATGCTATTAGGAAATTCCCGTACTTTTCTTTTAGAGTTTACGAATTTATAAAAGTTTTTAGGATTCCTATGAAAATTATTTCGCATCTTAATTAAGTAATTTGAATAACACCTTGAATTTTCTCTATTGAACGCATTTCTAGCTTTTGCATAGTTGGTAAAATTTAAAGTGGAATTGCATCTTTTGAATTTTTTATACATTCTACTTTTCATATTGCGCAAACTCCTGAGATGTGGAGTAAACCAAGCAGGACCCATTTCTGAGCACATCTTTAAGAGAGGGACTGATACTGTCAATGCATCATTAAATACTTTATAAAAATTTGAAATACGGGAATCAATGTTTCCCTGAGGTAACCAACTATTATTTGATAAGATAGAACGCAGTAGGACCACATTAGTTTTACCAAAATTTAGTTTACTTGACTTAGTTTGCGGTAAAGTTTTAGTAGTTGAAATATTATTGAGTTCAAAAGTTACCATAAGGGTGGGATGATAAATATCTTCAGGTTCTGAGAATGGAGGACTTGCACATACAGAAGAGTTTATGGTTGAAGAAAACACTAAGTCTAAAATTTTGCCTTTAGAATTATAGATATTATTTATTTGATAGAGACATTGATCAAAAATATTTTCCCAGAAGGATAACATGTCTGTAGACAGTTCTGTTGCTGAAACAGGTACATAATCCACAATGTTGTCGCCTGAGACCCATGTAAAGTTTGGTAAATTAAAATCACCAAGACAAATCAATTCAGAATTTGCTGAATGCCGTAAAGAAACTTCTTTTATTAATTCGGAATGTTTAAGATAAATGTCTATGTTTGAGTTTGGGGCAATGTAGGAACACGTTATAATAAAGGATTGGTTTAAATATTTTATTTTAACACACACAAATTCAATATGAGGGTATTCAGTAAGTATAATTCGCTCTGAGGCAATGGAATTATGAACTGCAATGAATACTCCTCCACCAATTTTGTTTAATCTATCTTTTCTGTATACTTGGTACTGATCTGACAAAATCTCAGTGTCACGAATACCTGGTTTCAGCCAAGTTTCTGTAAAAACTAGGATTTTGAGATCACAACCAAAAGATTTTAAATAAATATTATTAAGTATTGAGACCTCTAAAATTTTGGTAAAGTATGGATAGCGAACTTATTGGTTTTTTGAAACAGACACGACTGAAGGAATAACTACAGGATTAATAGTATTAAATTTCTCTCTGTATACATATTCTTTAACTAGTGTACTTTCTGGCCAAAATGATTCATTTAATATAACATTAAAGAACTCATGAGGCATAGTTAATTTGAAAGATGATATGACACATGGCCTTGACGAATTATATTTCATAATTTTACAGTCAGTGTCACGTAAGTTATTCAATCTAGCTTTTATGTAATTATAAATGTTATCTACAGTCGTATTAGGATGTAATCTAGAAATAAAAATATTTTTTCTGGGAGGAATTACGATTAGTTCATTACTACCCCCGGACCATGAAGGATTGGTATTTAAAGATGACTCAGTTTCCTGAACTTGAGGTGTAATTGGAACAGAAGCATTAACATTCGAACAGGGTGCATTAACAGTAACTAGAGGAACAGCATTAGTAAGAGAGCCTATGGGTAACATTTCTGAAGAAGGCATTTCAGTTGTCGAGTTTCCTTTTGAACTTGAAATGATTGGAAGTGATGAACGCTGCCCCGGAAGGGCCAGGCTATTTTCCGAAGGTAAGGTCTCAACAGACTTGCGTGGCGGAACCACAGCTGGTGAATTAAGACTAATTAAGTTATCACCAGGAACAATAGTTGAGATTTTTTTACGTTTCGGAGAGCCATCAGCGAAATCAAAATTTTTAAACATTTTTTCAAAAATTTCATGCCTAGAAAAAACGACTTCAAAATCCTTCCTCATGGCAGCAAGCTCCATTTTAGATTCCCTGAAAAGACGGCAAAAATCTACTTCCAGAGACCTGCAATTGGCACATGCCCAACGAAATCCATTATTGCGGTCAGTAATAACATCAAAATGCTTGCCGGTAAAACCCAAGCATTTCAAATGTTCATGCTTCTCACATAACCAACAAGTCAACAAACGTTCTTTCAAACTTGTAACTTTACAGTCTTTATTTAAACATTCCATTATTACTGGTTATGCCTAAAAGTATGCTATACCAGATGTCAATAAAAAGTTGTAAAAACAAAGTTAGTTAATTTTAAAACCGCCTAAAAGTATGCTCTAAATCTTAGTCTAATAAAATATTACGAATAAATAAAAACACAAGACAGAAAGAACAAGTAAAAAAGTATCAGTCGGCTTTGCCGACAGAGATATACCCTCAGCCTGTGTATATTGAAACAATTTTTTTCACAAAAAACGCATGTATTTAGGGAGTTTTAAAAATGTTGGGCGTTTGAACTGACAAAAATGTTGATTAGGATTAAAGATCAAAAGTTTTGCGGAGGAGGTACTAAAAAGAATGGATCTCCAGCCACTACATATGATACCATAGGGGTTTTTTACAACTTCAGGGATGTTTGCTCAAGAGGTATGGACTTGCCCCTGAAACAACTTTTACCATCGCAATTGAGGTAGCGAATGCAAGTTGCTTCAACAAAAATCAAAGTGATTCGATAGCAGGTCTTAAAGTGAACATGTATCCGAAATTTTGTGTGGGAGGTACCGGATGAAGTGGACAAATATAGTCCATATTTGAACCTGATCTATATCTGGTAGATATATTAGGATGTGTAAAGTATGGTCCAATTCGGCCACTGTCTTCAAGAGTTATCGTACGCATAATATTTCCGAACATTTTTGAACTTTAGTGGGGGAGGTACCTGAAGGAGTGGACCGATATGGCTTATCTTCGAACTTAAACTATGTTTGGACAAAATATTACTAAGGCCAAACTTTGGACCGAATCGGCAGACCTGTTCGAGAGTTATTTTGCCTCCAACCTCCTCACACGGTGTCATAGGGGTTTTTTGCAACTTTCAGGCTATTTTCTCAGGAAGTATGGACTTGCCCCTGATGAAACTTATACCGTCGTATGGAGGGCAGTGAATACAAGTTGCTAAAGCAAAAATCAAAGCGATTCGAAAGCAGGTCCTAAACTGAACTTATCCGAAATTTTGTGTGGGAGGTGCCCGAAGGAGTAGACCTATTGAGTCCATATTGGAACCTCATCTAAGTCTGGTACATATTTCACGATGGGCAAAGTATGAACCAAATCGGTTACCTTCTTCAAGAGTTATAGGGCGCACAAATTTTCCGAACATTTTCGAACTTTTGTGGGGGAGGTACCGGAAGGAGTGGACCGATATAGCCCATCTTCGAACTTAAACTAAGTTTGGGCAAAATATTACGAAAGCCAAAATTTGAACCGAATCGGTTGATCCGTTCGAGAGTTATCGTGCGCTCCAGCCAGCAGGACAGACAGACAGACAGACAGACAGACAGACAGACGGACGGACATGGCTAGATCGACTCCAAATTGTCTGAAACACATTTCGTCCAAACATACTTGGGGTCTAAAACCATTATTTCGATGAGGCACATTTTCATCGTATCAAAGTGTATATACCCTCCTTAGCCTAAAGGCTGAGGGTATAAAAATAGCAAATGTCAAAAATAGAGCAAATTCACTTATCTATTTAAACTAATATGTTATAAAACAGAACTTCACTGAGCACTAAAGCGAATAATTCTATATTTTTATTATTTCAGTAAATCACACACGAAAACAACACTGAAACTAATAAAATTTTATTATAAATTATCCACTTTGCAGAACACAAAAATAACACAACTAAACACAACAAGAGTTGCCAGATTGGCTATATAAATCTTTGAAATTCCACGTTGATCTGGAGATATAGAATCGGAATCGGAGGTATCTCCAAAAAATGTAAAAGTAGTATGCGAATACCTATAGAAGGTATACAGATATTGTCTCCAAAATTTGGATGTGTGACGGAAAATAATTTGGAAATAAATATGCCAAATTATATTGAAATCGGTTCAGATTTCGATATAGCTACCATATATATTTTCGATCGATTTCATGTATTTGATGCAGCAAACACGCTATGTATGTCCAATTTCATTGAAATTTGGAATGTCTGACGGAATTTGGTCTAGAAATAAATTTGCCAATTTGAAATCGTTCAGCTCCCGAACATATTTTTGGCCGATTTCATGTACTTGATGCATCAAACACGCTATGTATGTCCAATTAAGTTTGAAAAATTATATTAAAATCAGTCAAGATTTGTAAAATGTGGGCGGATTACAGGTAGTTCTTGATTAAAAAATATCACGCGTGTATACATAAGGGATAATAATAAAATACTGAATTTCTGATTCGTTATTTAAGGGAGCGATTTTGATGTTAGTAAAAGTCATCATTATAGTTCGCGTGTACTTATAGTCAGAAAGGAATTAACCAAGGCTAAATATACTAAATACTAGATATCCGACACGCTTTTTAAGAGGGATGAGTGAAAAAGAAACAGTTACCTATATTTTTCTTATGACATTTTTAAATCATTATTGGAGTAAAAATTAACAATACAAGTGAAGTTATCGCACTTGGAAAATATTACTCCCATGAGCAAAATAAATTCAAACATTGTATTATTCTTATTTTAATTCTCTTTTTTAAAGGGGAGATCTACATCCAATCTGTCGAAATTGTGTAAGAGTATATGAAATTTGTAAATGTGACCCACGTAGGAGTACCTACAGTTGGAAAGGATTTAGGAGGAGCGTTACCTCCTGCTCCATACAAAAATACCATGTAATAAGCTCCATATACAGTAACGCCTCCATCCTATATTTATGCATTGAAATATTAAAAAAATGGAAGCATTTCAAGTTAATTTAAGAATTGACGTTGCTTTATATTGTACCTTATTCGGGGTAGCAAAGCGCACCGGGTTCAGCTAGTATCTACTTTAAAAAATGTATACTCGAAGTCAGTGTTGCATAGTGTTATATTTTCCACTAAAAACCATAGTATGAAGAGCGTAATAAGTTGGTTTTTCCGTTTGGAGTATTTAACGTCTAAGGTTCACAGTGGCATCTATATAAAGGTACTACCTAATTTCATGTATTTTAAAATTTTTTTTCGATTGATGGATGTAATTCTGCATTTATTATGGTCAAAACTTTTCCAACGAAATTTCACCATGGGTTGAGAAAACCATGCAATCTAACCCCCATATAACAGCACAATTACAATTCTGTAAAATTAGCTGTAATTGATAATTAGGATACCCATTGTTCAGAAAAATTTCCCACAGTGTGAACCACCGACGTAGTCAGGGAAATGATTTTAGTTCCCATAGGATATTAGCTTATGTTACACATTTTTTAATTTTTGAGTAAAATTTTAAACTGTTTTAAATTGTTCAAGAAATATGTAAAGTAGTTGGAAGTATTACAGAGAATTATTTAACTTCATTTGTATACTTATTGCCCAACATATTTGAAACTATAAAAATAATGAATAAGTTAGGCTTTTTGAGCAATTTTATGCATAGTTCTTGTTAAGTTTGATATGAGAAATGCGTTTAATCGGAATTTTAGGCTGACGGTAAGTGTTACTGTGTTCTGAACAAAACGTTTATTTGTATTTATTGAACGTTTGTAACATATTACGTCCATGACTTTGGCTTATAAACAACATACAGAAAAAAAACATTTTTTCGATATTTTGTTTTCGAATTTTTTTATAAGAGCAATTCAACAATAAAAGATAAAACCGTAGCTTCATCTTTGTGGTTTTAAGTGTTTGTATATTTTCTCTAAACGCTTTTATAATGAACTATTTTGAAATTCATGACAATTACAAATTCTTTATTATGTTTGAAATTTGCAATAAAAAAACTATATCAACCATTTTTTATGATATAATTTCTGCTCCACCGCAGTGTCGATAATGTCTATTGGACAAAAGGATTTTTCTGTCGAATTTTTTATGTTTTGTTCGACTTTTCGAATGATGATAAAATCAAGATTATAGAGCTTGAGGTCAATGTTTATATTTTACTAGCTGAACCCGGTGCGCTTCGCTACCCCGAATAAGGTAAAATATATTTTGACAAATTTATTTGTAGGCCAATTTTCGTCACTCATTAAAATCGGGTATATAAAGCGTGTTTGGTGCATCAAATACATGAAATCGGAGGAAAATATATATGGGAGCTATATCCAAATCTGAACCGATTTCAATATAATTTGGAAAATTTATTTCTAGACCAAATTCCTGCACACATCCAAAATTTGGAGACATTATATGTTACCATTCTATTGATATTTGCATAAAAAATCTAAAGTTTTTGGAGGTACCTCCGATTCTGATGCTATATCTCCGGATCAACGCGGAATTTCAGAAATATTTATAGCCTGTGAACAATGGTGCTTGCAGAAGGGAAAAACAACTAATTATTTTACCTTAGTTCATTATATTTCATGGTAGAGGCCATAAAAACGCTTAACGCTTTGTATGTGCAATTTTCGATTTTATTTACAGTAAAATGTAAAAAAAAGTTGATTGCCTATTCTACTTAATTTAATATTAAAAACAACTTTGCAAAAACTAAGTGATTAACAAGTAAAAAAGCATTAAGTTCGGCCGGGCCGAACTTTTCATACCCTCCACCATAAAATATTCTGAACTAAAATGGAATAATTACTTTTCATTCCTGTCCCCAACTTTAAGTGGGTACGTTAAAATGTCAGATAATGTTTATGTACATTTATGCTTCATTCAGGAGGCCCTTTTTTATGGTGCCTATATCTAACTATGTATGTTGACAATTTTTGGTGGGCTAGAAATTGGGAGGTACTGTTATATAGGGGTTATAATAAAACATGGGCCTATGTTGACAGTTTTTGATGGGAGCCTTTAATGTCAAATAACTCCTAATTCGGTTAAAAAATTTAGCTAGAATCTTCAAAATATCGAAAATCGGTACATAACGTGGGAACTTCAAATGCCATTAACAGCTAGTTCGGAGGTATCTGGGCTATACGAAAATATGAACTTAAATGAACCGTTATATGGGGGCTATACCAAAACATGGACCTATGTCCACAAGTTTTGTCACATACGTTTATTGACATTTAAGAACTTTAAATGTCAAATTATAGCTACATCGGTCTAAAAATGTAGCTACAAACGTCAAAACACCGCAAATCGGGGGTACCGTTATATGGGGGCTATACCAAAACGTGGACCTATGTCCACAAGTTTTGTTATATAAGTTTATTGACACTTAAGAACCCTAAGTTTCAAAATATAGCTAAATCGGTCTGAAAATGTAGCTAAAACTGTCAAAATACCGTAAATCGGGGGGTACCGTTATATGGGGGCTATACCAAAAACGTGGACCTATGTCCACAACTTTTGTTATATAAGTTTATTGACACTTAAGAACCCTAAATGTCAAATTATAGCTATATCGGTCTGAAAATGTAGCTAAAAACATCAAAACACCGTAAATTGGGGGGTACCGTTATATGGGGGCTATACCAAAACGTGGACCTATGTCCACAACTTTTGTTATACAAGTTTATTGATACTTAAGAACCCTAAATGTCAAGTTATAGCTAAATCGGTCTGAAAATGTAGCTAAAAACGTCAAAATACCGCAAATCGGGTGGTACCGTTATATGGGGGCTATACCAAAACGTGGACCTATGTCCACAACTTTTGTTATATAAGTTTATTGACACTTAAGAACCCTAAGTGTCAAAATATAGCTAAATCGGTCTGAAAATGTAGCTAAAACTGTCAAAATACCGTAAATCGGGGGGTACCGTTATATGGGGGCTATACCAAAAACGTGGACCTATGTCCACAACTTTTGTTATATAAGTTTATTGACACTTAAGAACCCTAAATGTCAAATTATAGCTATATCGGTCTGAAAATGTAGCTAAAAACATCAAAACACCGTAAATTGGGGGGTACCGTTATATGGGGGCTATACCAAAACGTGGACCTATGTCCACAACTTTTGTTATACAAGTTTATTGATACTTAAGAACCCTAAATGTCAAATTATAGCTATATCGGTCTGAAAATGTAGCTAAAAACATCAAAACACCGTAAATTGGGGGGTACCGTTATATGGGGGCTATACCAAAACGTGGACCTATGTCCACAACTTTTGTTATACAAGTTTATTGATACTTAAGAACCCTAAATGTCAAATTATAGCCAAATCGGTCTGAAAATGTAGCTGAAAACGTCAAAATACCGTAAAGCGGGGGGTACCGTTATATGGGGGCTATACCAAAACGTGGACCGATATATCCCATCTTCGAACTTGATCTTCCGACGGCTAAAAAAATGGTATTCCCCAATTTTCAGCGAAATCGGTCAACAAATGCGACCTGTATGTTGCGAACGGACGGACGGACGGACGGACATGCATAAATCGACTCAGAAAGTGATTCTATGTATATCCCTAGAAGAAACTATGGGTCTATCTCGCTTCCTTTTGTATGTTACATACAAATGCACTAACACATAATACCCCAAGGAGATTGATGAAGCAATATATTGTTTACTTTGTTGCAACTAAAATAAACATCATCAGGCGCTTTATTCTACAACCACATTAACCAAGTCATACACAGAGCAAAGCATATTTACATTAAAGAAGTATGCAACAACATGCAACATTGTAAAAATGCAGTGGAAACAAAAACAGGAGTTTTTCAAACTGCCATCCAATAAGGAAACTATAAGCGAAAGTTAAACAGAAAAACAAATATAAACATAAAATAAAAGAGAAATTTCCTTCCTTTAAAAACGTTCAATATGTTACGAAGACTATGAATGGGAAGTAGAAAATAGACACAAAAGCCATTAACAAAATGAACGTCTGGCAGACGTTAGAAAAGTAGGATAAAATTTACTTTTAAATACTGTACCACAAGTTTTACTAAAAAATTAGATTTTCTATTAGTGAAAGTTTGAATTGCCTCAGATCTAAAGACTGGCATTTTTAAATTAATGTTATTAAAATTCAAATCGCATAAGTTTTGTTTGTCTCCAAAACCAAATTTTTGTCTAGGCCGAGAAAATACAAAAAACAGTTGTCTTGAGTTAATCCAGTTCTGAACATCTCAATCTGAAAAGTTCGTATTAAATCTTTATATTTACTTTAATCTTTCGGGACAAACGTTTTTCCCCCCATCAATTCTTGAATTTTCTAAGTGAAAATGGATACTCTGACATTTAGAATGGGCTGTAGCTAGGTAAATTGATGTGAAAACAGTGTTGGCACATATTGTCTGTAATCCGTTAATAACACCTCGGATATCCAACATACATCAATGTATTGCTAAAAGTAGTTTAATGCTACTTCGGCTGACGAACAAAGTAAGTCAATTACTTGATGATGTTTTTGCTATTTTATTTCTCCAAATCTTAATGACCTATCCACCGAATCGTTTCATCAAGGTTTTTGTGACATACTAGTTATTTACTTTCAAGTTTCCTTCTTATTTTCTTCTTCCCTTCCTGTGGTTTGACTGTGACCAAAAGGGATTACAATCGTCCATTTGTCGTTAAAGTGTTCGATTGCTGGTTTAATGGAATGTGATGGATAAAACCCATGTTTTGTGAAACAATTCCAAGAATGTTTAGCCATTAATAAAACCTAATGGATTTCGAATATTATATTACATTTCCAACATGTTGGTTGGATAGATTTGGGAGGTACAATTGTTGCCAATATTAATTCCATTGGCTTAGGTAGATTTTTTTTATATCTAGGTATGGTGAGCTTAAGCTTTTCGTTCACATACAAAAAAGTAAATATTTTGTAATTTAATAGTTGGTAATAAAATTAGTATCATTAACTGTAAATGACAATGAACACAATTATTGTGAATTCTAAAGGAAATGGTAATTAATAAGTCAATCCTTTTGGAAGGGTATAACATATCAAAGCAAGTGCTTTAAACACCGGTCACTTGTATGTCTTCACATACGGTACATTATTAAAGTTTATTTTCAAAACATTTTGGGCAAAATCCCAACAACAAAAATGTATCGGCAGCTGGGGAGCAAAACGGGAAGAAGAGGAAAAAAGGCACAATCACGCAATATGGATATAAACAGAAAACAGAGGCACTTTAGGTGTCCGATCGATATCGGCATTCAAGTTAAAAAGCACTTTCCTTTCATTTACAATGTTCACAAAATTATTCGAACAATTCAAATTTTATTTAATGCAATACAAATATTAAGTGTTCTTCTTTGACACAGCGGTGCCGAAGTTTTTCGGCAATGTACACACATACGACCCGAATGCATAGAAAGATCGCACGAAAAACAGATAATGTTTTGTTTTGTTTTTGTTTTGTACCGTGCGTGCATAAAAACACACTAACACACAGTCATAAGTTGCCAATAGTTTGAATACATTCACATTTTGGGCTGTTCTCTTTTTGGTCACGTCCTTAAAGCAACGAAAAAAAACGATATATTTTAATAATTGTTACAACAACACATAAAAACAAGTGAGCAAAGGCTATAATAGGGACCATGTGATACCCTACACCACAACCCCTGTGCATAAGCTTTTCACTGGTAAACATTTCTTTTAGGGAATATAATCCGACTACAACCAAACATAATATGCCTCTTTCTCTCTGGGACCTCCTTAAGCATAAGCAAAATTTCGTGACCATCCGATCAAAATTGCGACCTGGAGCGTGATTGCAAAAAAATGGAAGAATTGGATGCATTACCGACTATTTTGGTATCTCCCCACGGTGCTCTTGAATCAAATTTAAGTGGAAGGTGCTTACACCTGGGAAGTTTTTGCTGATTCAGAAACTACAATGTTCATAGATGAGAAAAATCAAAAACCAAAAAAAAAAAATCGCCGGAGCGCTTTTTAAATAAATCGCGATTCAAGTTGACATTTTTAGGGGTTGTTTAGGTTTTTGCGATTTTGCTTGGAAACCGCAAGTCCTATCAAAATGGGAAATGTTGTAGCTATCAAAATTCTCTACAAGATTGTCCTTAACGATATTTTCGTAGGTTTTACAACTTTTGAGATATAGCAAAGACGACATAAAAACAGTGGTGGATATGAAAATCTTTAGTTCGACTCAAATTGTAGGTAATCAGCTTTAGGGTCATACAGCAAATTTCTCATTTTGTTTAATTTGCTGGATGGGCTCATTGACCTGTTTATCAATACAGAGTCGGCGGAAAAGGGAACTGATGAAGTTGTATGGTGACAACTGAAATTATAGTATTCCCTACCCTCCGCCCGCAACTAATCAATTTCATATCCACTGTAAAACATTTTTGTGTTATTCAAATGCTTGAATACAACAAAATATGGACTCAAGCTGAAATAAACACAAAGATGTAAAATTCTGCAGTCCAACAATAAAAAACGCCAACAACAATAATAGGCATCAGCACGGCCTTGTTGATCAATGCGTAACGCAAAAACAACAATTTTCTCGTTGTTTTACCCCCGCTTATTGAAGCAACATTCCTATGTTCGTAGGTGATTGCTTCACTCGGAGACCGTTGGTCCATGGTGTTCATCCTAGGTAGGTCAGAGGAGATGAAGATGATGTAAAGATGTAAAGATAGTGGTATGTGGTAAACATGATAAGAGAGTGTAAAGTGATGTAAGAAGAGTAAAGACGATGATGAGTTACAGTTGCAGATGATGTAAAGATCTAGGGTTGATGGAATGGTCAGATTGGTGGAGTGGAGATGAATATGTGTGTCGTTGGCCAAATGAAGAGAATACGAAGAGAATTATGTTTGTTAGGGACCTTTGCCAAGCTACGATTGGTGGATGCATTCGATCGAATTCGGATGCATTAGTATTTATGTAGCCCATTACAAAGTAATATAAACAAAAATAACTACTTATATTACTCCTTACTAAGTTATGAGTACGGTGGCGCAGAGCGTGTGTGTCCGATTGCAAATCCTAGGGTTGTTTGTTCAACGCTAACCGTCGGCACGCGAGCTTTTTGTTAGCAGAATAAAGAACAGATGGTGGTGCACATATTAACGTATAAACAACCCTTGACGTTTGTAGGCGGGGCCGAGTGTGTAATGTGGTCGGCTACAAATCAGAAGTTCGCATGATAAAATCCAGCAGATAGCAAAATAAAATAAAATAAAATCCAATAAAATAAGATAAAATAAAATAAAATAAAAACAAGTAAGCAAAGGCTATAGTCGGACGGGGCCGACCATGTGATACCCTACACCACAACCTGTCGAAATTAGCTATGTGCAACCGCCTTGCAGGCTGAATGTCCGGGTTCGATTCCCATAAAATTGTCAATGGTGGCAAAATACCCCTTAGTAATCTTGGCGATATTTGCTGAGTATTTCAGCCATGAAAAACGTATCTACAAGTGGCAACTTAAGCCACTATCAATAACTTAATATGAATCCATTGGTATAAGAGAAGCCTCCCTTGTCTTTACTGGGATGTTTGTGGAAAAATATATAAATTGTACATTTCTAAATAATATTCGAAAATTGGAAAATTCACATTGATTAGCCTCTCCTGCTACATCTTTAAATTGTCTTTGAGTATCAGGTTCCTCTTTGGAATATACCTAAAATAAATACATATATACCACGCAATTTGGTATATTTGATTATTGGGAAAATTGGTAGTTTATTGAAGATCTATCGTCCAAAATTGTGCACTTATATTTCACATATGCTTCGAAAATATTTCATTGTGGGTTTATATTGTGATATCTAAAATATACTTTATACCGGTAGAAATAACTAATAATGAATAGAAATTCAAAAATTTTGCATGCAAACAAATTTATAAATCCCAAAACTATTCAGATTCAATTAAACAGCAACAAAGAGAGTATAAGTCAGCGGCGCTAACGGTGATATACCTTTAGCCTCTAAAAATATATTTGATTTGTAACAAGAGTTTGCTTCAAAATACGTGGAAACTGTAGGTATCGTAATATGGGGATATACCAAATCAATTTTAGTAAGCTAAATTTTAAGTTTTGGAAATATTTGAAAATTATTTTTTCAGATTTGTAATTTTAGTTGGAGACGGCAAGGATATTGGGAACTTCTGAACTATTATCTCAGGAAGTATGACTTACCCCGGGAAACGGACCAGAATACGGAACTTAAAAAGAACCTTCTTCAAAAAGAAAATAATAATCAAATAGATCCAATACGGGTCTTCAAACTGCACTTTTCCCAAATTTAGTGTGGGAAGTACTCGAAGGACGGACAGATATAGTCCATATTCCGACCCGACAAATGACTGGGTAAAATAATACGATGTGTAAAGTTTCGACCGATCAGAAAATCCCCTTGAGAGTTAACTTGTGGATTTGCGGTGCATGTACAATCTGCTCAAAAAGTTCATAACGATTCAAAGGGACTCTTAAAGTTCCCTTTTCCGAATTTTGTGTAGAATGTACCCTTAGGACCGATATAGTCTTATCCGATCTATATGTGGAAGGAATAATAATATATGGAAAGTTTGGAGCAAATCGATTGCTCACTTCGCCAGTTATCGTTCACACAAATTTTCGAAAACAATTTTGAACTTTTTGGGGGTGGTGTGGACCAACATAGCCTACATTCGAATTTAAACAAAGCTTGGACAAAATATTACGATGTATAGCATTTGGTTCTAATCGGTAGATCCGTTCGAGAATTATCGTGCGCACCAGCCAGCTAGACATTAATAGAGACACATGAACGGACAGGGCTAAATAGACTCTAAATTGTCTGAAACGAATTTCGTCCAAATATACTTGGGGTCTAAAACCTATATTTCGATGAGACACATCTTTGGTCGTACTTTGTTTGTATCCCCTTTACCCTAAATCCTGACGTATAACGTACGTGGCGAAGCGACCCCATGTTGCAATATTTGTATAAAAATCCAATTTGACAACTGAACTGAAAATTTCTCTGTCATGATAGAGACAATTTGTAGCATGGGAGGAAATTGTGGTTCTCTACACAAAACACATTATATATCAGGCAGAAGGTGCGTTATCTAGCAGACACATTATTGCATTAATGCATCAGGGGGAAGATCAGTAGTTATTTCTCCATATGTAGGCTCCTTTGCTGGTATATGCCCTCCAGGAATGAAAATATGGACCAAAAATAAAATTTGTATATTATTCATATAAAAGTAGTGGTCCATGTCAACGTTTAAATAATATCAGATAATCAGCAAAATTATAGGCATTTTCTTCAACCTAAACTCTTACCTCGTGCAAAATTTCGTGACTATTGAGCTATAATTGCGACTTCTAGCCGCTTTATCATTACACTACAAACAAAACACTGGATATATTAGGCTGTAACTCTGGTATCTGATCACGTACATCAACATAATTGACATCAATTAAAAGGTCAAGAGATCGTCTTCCAAATATAACTCACGAGGGCGGAAGGTGTCTTTCAGGAACAAAGATATAAGCTGTTTATTAAAAATGTTCACAATTTTCACACAAAAGTTGTGGTCCATTTAACCCGCTAAATATTATCTGATCGCCATCTCAAATTGCAAGCTTCTTCTTTTTTATATACTCTTAACTTATTTAAAATTTCGAGGCGATCGGACTATTATTGCGACCTACAGAGCAGCTACAAAATATGTTTTTGGTTCATTTCACCCGCTAAATATTTCACGATCACCACCAATCAAAATAGCGATCTATTCTGATGTGAAACCGACCTCCATACCAAATTTCGTGACGATCGGTCCATAATTGCGGCCTGGAGTTTGATTACAATTTATAATGGACAGACGGACACACGGACGGACACACATCTCAAAATCGCTTTATCTCGCCGAGATATGAAGATTGGTATACCACATTGGGGGTCTCCGACGAATATTTCGCTGTGTTACATGAATTTTTCCCAAAACAAACTTATAATACCCTTTCCACATTGTGGTGTAGGGTATAATAAGAAGTGTGTTCAAATTGAAAACAAATTCCACCTCAACTGTTCTAAAAATAAAATTTGTTGCTTATTTTTCAACGTCTAGTGGCCACAGAATAACTAGTTGTTCTAGTGGTCATCGAATTTATGGTTCGAAACTTCAGAGCCTTGAGGGACGCTTGACTATCGACATATGTACATTGTAACCGGCCCTATTAGATTGCCTGTAACCCCTTTCACCAATTTTGCAGGTATCACTATGCTTATAAGAGTGTTTAATTAAAGGTTTCTCGCTGGAAATGCAGGCGCCTGTGCCTTCCTCCATTTTGGGCTCGTATGTGTATATTAGCAGATCGCACAGTGGTGCCGCTCCCTTGAAAACGTGGACAAAAATAGAAGGAGTTCACCTAGGTCAATGAATTTTTGTACAAGTGCTTATGAGCGCATAGGAATGAAAAATTCAAACTTTGGTCCAAATCGGTTCAGATTTGGATATAGCCCCCATATATATCTTTGTCCGATTTTGCTACATCTCAGTCAATTTTGATCGAATAGCCTTCAAATTAGATATGTGATATTTTCATAAGCCCATAATTAGTTCTACCGATTTTGAGAAAAACCGGTTTAGATTTGGATATAGCCCCTATATATATCTTTCCCCGATTTTGCTATATCTCAGCCAATTTTGATCGAATATCCTTCAAACTAAATATGCGATATTTCCATAAGCCCATAATTAGTTCTACCGATTTTGAAAAAAATAGGTTCAGACAACGCAACAATGAATTAACAAATATAAAACGAATTAGTCAAATAAAGAGAATTGGTAAAGTGAGACAAAATAAGAAAACATGGATTTTTCGTTCAAACTGTCTATGTTAATCTGGTTGTGTTTCAAAGAATCGGATTTTGTCGGATGTAATTTTTGCATAATTTTATTCGAAAGGGATGTCTGTTTCATGTACCAAATCGGCGAAGCTGCAATTTCTTGCAATTTGTAGATACGCTCCAAGAAAGAAACGAAATGCATTAGTTTTGTATAAAATGTTATTGCTTCAATCAACATAAAGGTACTTTATATAGAAACATTTTATGTAAACATTCTAATTATATTAATTAAAACGAGCTCGAGGTCTTGATGTTGTTGTTTTTATTTATTTATTATTTTATTCAATATTTCGTCTTTCTTCGAAAGACATCATCAGGATAAATAATATTTAAAGCTATTACAACAATAACAATATTTTTGCAAAGCGTCGATCTAGTGCCGCTGCCAGTGACGAAACAGATGGCAGCGGCACTAGATCGACGCTTTGCAAAAATATTGTTATTGTTGTAATAGCTTTAAATATTTGGTCTGTTCCTTTACTTTTGAAAATGGTAAACCCGGCAAAAGTAGTAAAAGTTTTAAACTGCTCCCATATGAATTGTATGGTGTCTGAAGTAAAGGAACGGTTTTCGAGTAAAAAGTGGTAAAACTTGAAGATTCTTGCACGTAAAGGAACAGGGCTATTATTTATCCTGATGATGTCTTTCGAAGAAAGACGAAATATTGAATAAAATAATAAATAAATAAAAACAACAACATCAAGACCTCGAGCTCGTTTTAATTAATATAATTAGAATATTTAAAATAAAGGTCGAAGTAAATAATCAAAAATCGTAAATTTTATGTAAACGTTTTTTTCAACAAAGATGAAGTCCATTGACCGCTTTTTAATTGCCATTTCAAAAGATGTAATAATTCCATTAACTTCTTTAAATACAGTTCCTTGAACATGTGGTCCGTTTTTATATAAATTTCAATATAAATTACTAACGAAAAATGTTCTATGTTTAAGGGGCTATAACTCTATAGTAACACCATATATCGACAAAATTCTTTCAGAATTGTCGTATTTGAAGTGTTCTCTATAAATGAAATCATAAAATTTTAAAAAAGTCAACAACACATTTTTCGATTTTGGTCCACTGGGGCACCATTGTGGATCGTCCAGAGGAGAATTACATTCAGGATGGACGCGTTTTTCTACCCGTTCAGTGCTGTATATGGAGCAAGAGGTAACGCTCCTCCTACATCCTTTCCGACTATAGGTATTCCGACGTAGGTCACATTTACAAATTTAATATACTCTAACACAATTTCGACAGATTGGATGTAGATCTCCCCTTTAAAAAAGAGAATTAAAATAAGAATAATACAATGTTTGAAATTATTTTTCTCCTGGGAGTAATATTTTCCAAGTGCGATAACTTCACTTGTATTGTTAACTTTTACTCCAATAATGATTTAGAAATGTCATAAGAAAACGTGCCGGATATGTAGTATTTAGTATATGTAGCCTTGGTTAATTCCTTTCTGACTATAAGTATACGCGAACTATAATGATGACTTTTACTAACATCAAAATCGCTCCCTTAAATAACGAATCAGAAATTCAATATTTTATTATTATCCCTTATGTATACTGATATTTTTTAATAAAGGACAACCTGTAATCTGAACCGATTTCACAATAATTCTGCACACATTTTATAAATCCTTACAGATTTTAATATAATTTTTCAAACTTAATTGGACATACATAGCGTGTTTGATGTAGTGTTTAGGAGTCGAGGTATTTTTGGCTCGACTCCGACTCCAGGCGAGTTTTTTTCACGACTCAGACTCCGGGTCGACTCCGAGAATGAATTCCTATACCACTAAAAATGTGCACAAATTTTTAATATTTTCCTTTATTTTGGCCTATATAGGCTAATGTGCTAATATCTTTACATATGCATTACTGTTTCTGCCGAATATTACATTGAAAAATAGCAAAGTTGGAAAGTTTTTGTCGGTTTTCCGTTTTTTGCACTAGTATATTCTCGGCGGAATTCTTTCGCGTGAGTATATCATTAAGCTTTCACAATATGTGAAAATGATGGGGCAATACAAATCGTAAGGACTACATGCAATAAAAACTATAAGCAATTCACCACCAAGTTTCAAACTGGATGTAAGCCAACATTTTTGTGTGCTTAGCCTTATAAGGAGACCCCAAGCTGTAAAGCTCAATAAAAACCATTTTTCATAATTGTTTTTCGAAAAAAACTACGTATCTTTTTGGCAGATTTTTGTTCCTATCCAACACTCATTCTGAGGAACTATTGTTCCGATCGACTTTAAAAATTTTACCACATATTATATGCAATTTATACTTTCTACTTTTTCTGAAATTTACAAATAGGGATCACCCCTTAAACTAAAATTCAGCGCTCACATTTTGAACTTTGGTGTGGGTGGAGTGGATAATACTATGCAACACTGAAAATGGAAACAACTTCTAGTATTCATTTTTTGAAAGTACATATTTAGACTACAAAAACCCTAGTAGGGTTTTGTCCTGTCAGATCCAGTTCGGATTTTATGGCCTCATTTAAACCGGGCTAAATCTACAAATTTTTGCATTTATCAGGCCTTTATCTCAGAACGAATAGGAATTTGGCCTTGCAGTCATCAGCAATATTGTAGCCCTAAACCAGTAGAACTTATCTTTTGAGAAAACCACATAAGAAAAACTCCATCTAGAGCAACAAAATCTACAAAATGTAGAAAATTTTACTTAATTGCTGAAATTCTGGTCAGCATCGGCTAAACTATTGGGAGTTAAATCAAGTAACCTTTTAAAAATATCTTCCAAATAAAGTTCTCAACAATTCTTTAGAACATTCTGAAGCTCTAAAATGCTTACTTCATGTTGTTTCAGCGGTATTTTGCATCATATCTTTTACAACACGTATTTTAAACACAGTTCACACCGACAGTTTATTCTCGCATTTCGGATTTCACTGCATTATTGAAATTTGTATTAAATCGTCGTTGAAAAATTTACTGAAAACAACAGCATATAGGCATTTTACAACAATGACATGTTCTGAAGAGTTGTGTAGTACATTCCAGGGAATATGTAGTTTTTTCGAGTTCATTATTTCTCCCAATATTTTATTCTTGTCCTTATCTACAAATTTGCTTCAGAGGTCAGAAGAAGATTCGCCTTGGTTTCAGAGATATAGGCCCGATTGTTTTAAAAACTCAATATTTAACCATGTTTAGATGGGGCCATAAAATTCGAGCTGGATCTGACACAACAAAATCGTCAGTTCGAATTGTTTGCACAAGATCACCTTAAAAATTTTGCACAGTGTAATTTTATTGAAATATTTGATATATATTGTGTACACCACTCAGCACGTAAGCAGATGGATGTTTTTTTTTTTTTTTTTTTTTTTTTTTTTGGAACTGAAAAATTGGCAAGCTATGAGATTTCGTGCATGAAAATATTCTACAAAAATGTTGCTAGGAAAATTGTATGTAGAGTCGGTCCACTAGGACAAGATATCGACATTGTCATGTTTTCATTGTCCTTTATCACTTTTAGCCGATCCTTTCTCATGAAAACTTTATGATTATGTATTTCATTGAATTTCGTATATGCAATTAATTGTGTAGAAAACTCGGATACACATCAACTATATCTGTTCCTGGCGGACAGATCCCGTTATTTGAGTGTCTACATCTAAAGCCCTCATTGAGTATATAATGAATCCTATGGGATCCTTTGGGATTCTTAATTGGAAATTTCATTCCCAAAAGGAATTGTCCTCCCCCAGATCTTAACTTTCATTTTGTGTCACAGGGTATTCAGTAAGATTTCCCATAGAGACCACAATGGCTTTAATAGAAGACAAGGATGATTTCTCATAAAAAACAAGATGAGAACAACAGTTGACCTTTGTGAGAAGACCAGTAAAAAATCTGACGAAAGAAGTTAAAGGTCCAATCTTAATTCGATCTGCGAGGATAGTAAACATCCTGTGAATTGTCCTGTAACTTAGTATAATATATAATTTGCATATATATTGTCTTATACCTTTCTTTTAAAATAAATAATGATTTTTAAAAAAAATTTCTTGTTCCAAATTTAATGTTATATTTCTATAACGTGGAAAAAAATTTGCCCGAAGTCGGAGTCGAGTTATTTTTTTCGACTCAGACTCCGACTCCGACTTCAGCAAAATTGCTCGACTCTCGGTTGCTCGGCTTGCTCGGTTTGATTCATCAAGTACATGAAATCGGCCGAAAATATGTTCAATAAATGACTATAACCCCTTAATCTTAATATTACTAAAGAGTTACTGTCCAAAGTTTTAAAATCAAAAATCAGTAATTTCATTTAAACCAAGACAATATTTTTGATAATTTTTTGCCTAGGGTTCTCTGACTTCATTCGATTACCTATGTATTCACATATATGGTAAATAACAAATATGTTTTGCAATCGATGAATGCGAGTTTCACCCTTTCAGAATCCGCGAACTGTTAACATATTCCATAAAGTATGACTACAATTCTTTAAAATGAAGTGTTTTAGGAGGGATCCCATAATGTCGACCATTAAAATTAATTTTCGTGGAAGCTGTGTTGGCATCAATGTAGAAAAATGGGTAAAAATGGGTTGAAGCCAACAAGTTTTTTTATGTTCCCATGCGATTTCTGGCTTAACCTTACATTTAATATACCTATTCCCAAAGAATGAATCACAGAATACTCCATGGGCAATAAGATAGCTGTGCATGATTTGTCGATATATCCACTGCATCCACCTAAAATTGATGCTGACATTTTGAAGCCGGAATTTCGGGGTCTTTTGAATTTTTTTAATAATCCGGACACGCATGGTGGTTATATCCCAAACTCATAACACGATTATAGAACTCGTGATTTTACGTCGTTTGGTGCATATCTCATGAGTGTGCTCCTTACAGCATCCTAGTAATTGGATTCGAAAGGCCAAAATTTGATGCGTGAATTTTCTTACAAATCCTAATTTTTGCGTGTAAAATTTACAACAGTCATTAAATTTCCTTTGAAACCCGCGTGAATTTAGATTTTTTACGCGACGGTTCTAATGAAGCCTTCCCTGATCGAATTCATCTACTAAAACCGCGGATATAGATACCTTGAAAATCGGAAAATCAGCAAAAATATATTTTGACAAATCCGCGTACTAAACCGCGATTTTCTTTAAAATGTCTTACATAAATGGAATCCTTTACTGGCGATTATAAACGCGTGTCATAAAAGAAATGAGATACGCGAGAATTATGGGTCTTTCACAAAAAATTGAATGCTGATGCACATCCGCGGTTCTTGAAGAATCTAATTAAAATTGGTATATTTTGACGTATTTTTGATAGGCGCTGATGAAACCGGATGCGCATCAAAATCGTATGCACATTGCGCGACTTTTACCAACTTTAAGGTTTTTTGCAGTGTATGATGCAACTGGCGGCACACAATGGCCCCTGAGTGAAACATCGAAATATGCATAAATTTTGAAACAGATTGATTCGCTGTATCCAAAAACGGATGCGCATCAACCGACTTTAACTAATTCGCGAATAACGGGCTTTTTAATTTTAATATTAATTAAATGATTGTATTATTAATATTACTCTTAATTTCCTACCCTTATAAGTTATCACAGCAATCAGTTAAACTCTCGCGATGGTAAACCATATTTTTTGATGAAGTTTTAACAGTATACATTCATTATTCTATGGGATTTTAGCAAAATAGTTGGAGAACTCACAAATATTTTTTTCTAATTTTTAGAATCAAACCAAAAATATATTTGCAACAATATTTTCCAACAATAAGTTGTTCTCTTTTGTTGTTGCTATAATATGCCATTTATGTACCCAATCTCTATAAATTTGGTATCATATTTTTCTACGCATTGTTTAGATTCCGCATATATTCTTTACTTTATTTTTTGAGGGTTTGTACGGATTCTGGGACAGGATAGTTTGGATGTACTTCAATTTTTTTTATTATTTGTTGATTTTCCGCGAATATAATAATAAATTTAATAACTATTTAAACATCTACTAATAGATATGGAATGCTGTTAACGATTTATGCATACATTTTCTCATAACAACAAAAAATATATTTTTAAATATTTTTTCTTTATATGAGAATAAAAACCGCTATAAACTTCGCGCGCATTGGCCAATTTCATGAATGCGAGCAGATTTGAAAACGGATTTTTTTCCTTTACCTCTATACCCAAAATCGTAGATGTGCTCGCAAAATTTTTTTTTAATTTTTTTCAAATGGAATTGTAAAGGAATTTTGTTATTCGCCATATACGTAAAACAAATCAAAGATAGAGGACATAGAGTACGTCCAATGAAAATAGAGGACAAATAGAGTACGTTAAAAAATAGAGTACGGACGCCTAACATAGAGTACAGTACTGTAGAATAGAGTACGGTTGGTCATCGTATATATAGCGATTATAAAACAGTAGGTCCCCGAAATTCATCAACAAATATATAGCATTGTGGACCACGGGACATTCTTGAACATTTTCTGGAAATTTCATGAAATTATAGCTGCCATGACACAAAGCAGGAGTTTGGTTGTGGATTTGTAGTTGTCGGAGGTTATAAAATCACGTCTCCAGCATCATCCCAGTGAATGAAAGACTCGCTACAATTCGATTAAAAGCAAAATTCTTCAAAATCAGCTTTATTTGCGCTCATGATCCCACTGAAGACAAGAACGAGCAGACCAAAGATATATTTTACGAACGCTTAGAAGAAACTTATGAGTCCGGCAGTGGTATGAATCTGATAGACTTTGCAGCAGCAAAAAAAAAATCGTAGTTATCAGTAACAGATTTCAACATCTCGATATTCGTAAGGCTGTCTCCAGATCAAAGAACAAGTAATCAAATTCATCATGTTGTGATGGATGGAAGACATTCATCGAGTGTGTTGGATATACGATCGTTCCGAGGAATAAACATAGATTCGGACCACTACCTTGTTGCAGCAAAGGTACGTACCCATCTAAACGTTGCAAATAAAGCACGAACAGATTCAAAGCGGAAGTTGGACATAGTTAGGCTACAAACACAATAGATAGCAGCACCATAATCCACTCAACTAGTCCAAGTGCTTAATGAAAGCACTCTTCGTCCCGATAAAATATCAGCACAATGGCAAAACATTGCCCACTCCAAGCAAACAGCCATACGAATATCGACGTCGTTTGAACTACGAGCTGTATCTGCTATACAATGACATCTGTATAGAGATGCAATAACTGCGTTGGCTAGGCCATATCATAAGAATTAGCGATGATAAATCCGATAAAAAGGCGTATAAATACGTGCCACATTGCGGTGCACACGGAATTGGCAGGCCTAAGCTTAAATGGAGCAAACAAGTGGAAGATGAGATGAAAAGGCGCGGTATTCCCGAAAGCGGAAAAAACAAACAGAGAGAATTGGATATATTTGCTTTGTTCGGTTCATGGAACAAATGTTTTGTAAAATAGTAATAGTACCACAAGATGGGATTTTACAGCATCCAAATATTCTACAAAAATGTTGCTCAGAAAATTTTAGGTAATGTTCTCATTGACAGTTAATCTATATTGTTACGTTTTCATGGACCTTTTGACATTTACCCTGTTTTGTTGAGAAACAATTGGCTTATAACACTGTACAGCAGCATTTTTTAGGGTGGAAAATTCCCTTTGAAAATGAATGCCATTGTTGAGTATATAAGTTTGACCTATGGCAGAACTGTTCTTCCTTGTTCGTCATATTATATTCATCTACATTCATCGCCAAAAAGAATTTGTCATTTACTTGTTCGGCATAACTAGGTCTATTTATCGTAAATATTAAAGATGCACCCCAGATGTCAATATGAGCAATAACCTATGGGTATGTCTACATACCAATACATAACCAATAACGAATATACAGAAAACCAAAACATATTCTAATTCTGAACCAAGTCCGAATAAATGTCAAAAATGACAATGAAAACGGAACAATATCGATTTGTTGTCAATAAAAACCGTACCTAAAATCTTCTGAGCAACATTTTTGTAGAATATTTGGATGTTGAAAAATCTCATCTTGTACTCCTTTCAACGGTTTAAGAAATAAAGTACGAAAAGGACATGGAAAGCATAGAGTCAGAAGAATGAAATGTTCTACAAAAATATTCACCAATCGTTTTGACTGAAGACGTGTCATCTCAAAACGAAGCTACAACAACGCCAAACAGAGATATAGAGCTGTTTTCCCAAGTAGTATAGGGAAAAAATCAAAAACTTCATCGCGCGATATCTCAGAAACATTTGGGTTATTTATATACTCACCAATGGCTTTCAATTTCAAGGGGAATTTTCCACCCCCATACTTTGAGTTCCATTTTGTGTCACAGTGTAATAGGCCAAGAGTTAAAGGAACAAAAAGAAAAATAGGCTAATTCCTTAAACCGTTCGGATTTTAAAGAAATAATGGGACAATGTTGGCTTCGTTTTTAAGGGTTACTGAACTATAGTACAGTGTGACGACCTATCAAATTTCATAAAGTAAAGTCTAGTTAACATACATCAAACCCAGTTAATTGCCAGCATAAACATAACTTCAGTTCAACTGCTATAGAGGTTTTGAAAAACAATATGTTGTATACATATATAACTGTGCTGCTCAAAACATTTGCCACTGAGATGCTTTTCCCTCATTTATCGGTTAAATTTTTAAAGTTTAATTACATCACCGATTAAACACACTCTGCATGAATAACATCCATAAGCCTCCCTAAATTACAAGAAGAGTACATGTGTGGATTTTTTGGAACATTAGAACATTAGAGACCACAAAGACTTCCTAAACTAAACTGCACATATGTACCAGAGGCGTTGGAAGTAGTGGCCGTACATACAGGTCAAGATGTTTAAAAATGTTATAATTTCAACACGATCCGCCATATTAATAGACAGTACAGACTTGACCACTAAAAACATTCAAAATTATATTACTTACGTGGGAGGTACGTGTCTTACAGGATGAACACTATAAGATCTTTATTAAACATTTTTACCAATTTTCAGACAAAAATTTTGGTATATTTAACCTGGTAAATTCGTTGATTTTTATGATGTTTTGTAGATTGTTTTGTTCCGCCCTGGACAGAAATCGAAAAATTTACGGCGACAAATTTAATTGCGATAAAAATAAATATTTTCTGAACACATTACATTTTTAATATCCGGTATTATTTTTGCCAATTCACAGCGGTAATATGTCAAGTTAAGTCGAAGAAATTGAGATTTTTATATGGTGCCTTAAAAACGAAAAATAGAAAAATAGCTTATCAGTGAAATTATAAAAATTATAAAAAATTATGAAACTTATAGTTGATGGCATTGACAATATTCTAACAAAAACACAAATTCATAAATCGATTTCAAACTTTCTTAAAAATAAATTCTTTGTAAATGACTTTTTGTGCTATTTTTAATATCATAACTATAAATTTATGTTGAGTTTTACTAATGTTGGTCCCGTAAGTACAAGTCCATATATATTTTTTTTTAAATAAAAGGGAAAATATCTAGTTTACGATAAAAATTCCAGCTGCCCCATCTGCCACCATGTATGTTTCCCCTTATATGGGAACTATACCTAAACGTGGACATATATTGAACTTATTTCGCAAAGAAATATGCTGTTCCCTCAGAACACAAAAATCGTCATAATACCGAATATCAGGAAGTACGTTAATATGGGAGCTATACCTAAACTTGGACTTATAATAAAATCAATCAAATCAAATCGATTGGAAAATTTGGCTAAAATCGTCAAAATAAAAAAATCGGGCGTTACCTTTATATTGGGGCTATACCTTCCAACATATAGAGGGTATAATTAAATTTGTCATTCCGTTTGTAACACATCAAAATATTCGTCGAAGACCCTATAAAGTATATATATTATTGATCAGCATAAAATTCTATGTCGACTTAACCAGGTCGTGTTGAAATCAAGATACAGTTCGCAAATTTAAAGATAGGGAGTCAATATTTGGTGCAGAAGGTTTTATTACTTGCAGGATGGTTGGTATTGAAAATAGGATATATCGGTCCACGTTTTGATATAGCCCCCATAGAACGGTACCTCCCGATTTTCCGTATTTTTAAGGTTTTGGCTTCATTATCCCACCAAAATTGCTGAAATTTGGTATTAAGTTATCGTTGGGTGTATAGAACTTTCCATCTGAAATTTGTTGGTATAGGTTAACGCCTTCATATAGCCTTTGGAGGCCTATAACCGCGAAAGTTGATGAGTTAAGTACTGAGTTAAGTACTGAGTTAAGTACTTTCGTAGATGAAAGGAAACTAATTATTCCATTCTCTTTCAATTTAATTTTGGTGGAGGGTATAAAAAGTTCGATCCGGCCTAACTTAACTTTTTCTTACTTGTTTTCTCTCTTTTGGGCTCGTTATAAAGCTATGTTTAAAATTTCGAGGCGATAGCTCGATTAGAGCCATTTTTGGACCCTTTTCCATACAAGTGGGATCACTGTGCACTGGGAAGAAAAGTCTTCAAATCATTGGGAATCCTAATTACCAATTTCGGCAGATTTGTGGAGGAAAATTTACCGTTGTATGGAGTCTACTCCAAAACGAGGACCTATGTTGAAGAAGTATTTGACCCCTTGGAACCTTAAATGTAAAATTATAGATAATTAAGTCTTAAAATGTCCGCTATATGGGGTCTATTCCAAAACGAGGACCTACCGTTATATGGAATATTTCCCAAACCAAGGACCTATGTCCACAATATCAAATTATAGCTGCTTCGATGGGATGTAACCACAGATCCACTGGAGTTAGATGAGTAGTTTTGGCTGGGCAGTTGAAAAGGTGTTTTGTGCCGTGCGGGCCCATGCCGCATACTGGACAGATGTCTTGCACGGCGCGATCAATTTCCGCCCAGTAAGAATTTAGGCGACTGCATTATACAGAGCATAGTTGAGCCAAAACTACTCTAGTTTGTCGTGGCAACTGACGATCCTCAGCTGCGATAGATGAGGGTTGTATTTCGAGGACTTTATTCACACTATATTTGATTATGGCCTTAGCAACTGCATCCGTGTGAATAATAATTTAAATAGCCATTTTAGTATGTGCCTGTAGGTTTTGGAGCTTTTTTATCCCAAGAAGACGACTCCTCAAACTGCTTTTTTCCCAAATTTGGAGCTATTCGAAGTACGGGGCAGATATACTCCATATTTCTTCCTGATGCATGACTGGATGAAATAATACGATGTGCAAAGTTTGGAGCAATCAGAAACTCGTTGCGGGAGTTGTCATGCAGATTTGCAATTTTAGTTGGTGCCATCAGGGTTTCTTGTAAATTTTACGTCATTATCAAAGGAAGTTGGACTTACCCCTGAAAAAAATTGTGCCTTCGTGCGAAGATAAACTGACAACGTGACTACAAGGACAAACTGATGAAAAAATCAAAACGATCCGAGACGAGGTCTTAAACGTCACTTTTTCCCAATTTTGTGTGGGATGTACCTAAAGGATTGGACCGATATAGTCCATATTCGAACCCGATCTATATCTGGAAGAAATAACGCAATGTAAAAAGTTTGGAACAAATTGATTGCTCCCTTCGAGAGTTATCATTCACACCATTTTACAGAAAAAATTTGAACTTTTGTGGGGGAAGTACCCGAAAGGTGGACCGATATAGCTCATCTTCGTACTTAAAGTAGGTTTGGACAAAATAATCCTCCATTTCTTTTCCGCTTAACTCCTTGAGTAGCATAGAACCTCTACACAAAATATTGCGATATCCAAAATTTTAAACAAATAGGTTGATCGGGGGACATGACTAAATCGACTCCACATTGTCTGAAATGAATTTCGTCCAAATATACATGGGGTTTAAAATCATTATTTCGATGAGGCACATTTTTGGTCGTACCCCCGTTAGCCTAAAGGCTGAGAGTATAATTAATACATTTCCAAACCTAATCTTCCCGAAAATATTGTTACGAAATTAGGGTTGAACTCAATCCCGTGTAGACGCTGTTTTATTCCCCGATACGATTTGTACCAAATAATGCTTTATTGACGTTATTCACTTCAGTCATTCACGCAGGACTTTATCCAGCCAAAATCATCCATATATTCGTTCACGTGACTGCAACAAGATATGTTCTCTTTATTATCATCTTTCTGCAAAGGAAAGACTCGCTCAGAGAGATTTATTCACAAAATATTTTGGGCACCACCGACTTTATCTCTCTACCAGAACACAGCTTATCTTTGGTAACTAGTAAGCACACAGCATTATTCTATTCAGCTAACTTCTTTACCCTTTAGATTTCACTGACGATTTTTGTTCACGAATAGACTTACAAATGAATCCCCAAGTCGTCCTTTTCCCATATTTATACGTGCCCGCTTATACATAGACTGTTCTAGTCTCCTTAACGTAGAATATTTTACAATGATCACGCGACATGCTAGTGGATTTGCAAATACACATACGCACATACAAACATACGAAATAATGTAAACAAGTAAAAAGTTGTTAAGTTCGGCCTGGCCGAACTTTGTATACCCTCCACCATAAAATAGTCTTAATTAAAATGGAATAATTAGGGTCCTTTCACAACTTTAGGTGGAACAACTTTTCGACAATAGATAGACTCCTACTGCCTCCCACTTTTGCTTAAATTACACTGTGAACACAAATGTTGGAGCAGAGATAATTCCTTTTGGAGATGAAAGCCCTTGGTGTGTGTATATTAAAAACCCCGAAGGACAGATGCGCCGTGAGTCTAACTTCCGCGTTATGGCGTGATGAAGTTTTTTGCAAGAGACCCTGTAAGCCATCATGAATTAGCATTATATCTTTGTTTGTTGTTTTTGTAGAGCACTTAAGCAACAGTGAACAAAGATATAACGCTAATTCCTGATGGCCCACAGGGTATCTAACAAAAATTTCATCACGCCATAACGCGGAAGTTCGACTCACGGCGGATCTGTCCTTCGGGGTTCATAATGTACTCACCAAGGCCTTTCTTCCCCAAGAGAAATTTTCCGTGCTCCAGACTTTCACCTCCAAATGTGTTCAGCTAGGTGAAAGGTACCACCTACGGGGCTATATCAAAGAGTCAACCTATCTTTAAATTTTTTGTCGGAAAAGTTTTATAGCTGCAGAGTCACATTGACGGTAGTTTCATCAAAACAATGTAGACCCTCAAAAATGGACCCATGTTGACGAATTTTATGAAGAAATTTCGTGACCACTGAAAATTCCCGAATATCGGGCGGTACAGTTATATGGGAGGATATACCAAAACATAGACCTATATTGACGATTATTTTTGAATAGACAAAACTGTAGCTAAAATTCTCAAAATACCGATCATTATAGCTAGTTCGGTTAAAAATTGCAGCTAAAATTCTCAAAATACCGAAAATCGGGAGGTACCGTTATATAGGGGCTATACCAACACATGGACCCATGTTGACGATGTTTGGTGGAGATGTTTCATGACCACTGAGAACCTCAAATAGCAAATTACAGCTAGTTCGGTTAAAAATTGTAGCTAAAATTCTCAAACTACCGAAAATCGGGAGGTACCGATATATGGGGGCTATACCAAAACATGGACCTATGTTGACGATGTTTCGTGGAGATTTTTCATGACCACTGAGAACCTCAAATGTCAAATTGCAGATAGTTCGGTTAAAAATTGTAACTAACATGTTCAAAATACCGAAAATCGGGAGATACGGTTATAAGGGGGCTATACCAAAACATGGACCTATGTTGACGATGTTTGGTGGAGATATTTCATGACCACTGAAAACCTCAAATGTCAAATTGCAGATAGTTCGGTTAAAAATTGTGGCTAAAATTCTCAAAATACCGAAAATCGGGAGGTACCGTTATATGGGGACTATACCAAAGAGTGGACCGATATAGCCCATCTTCGAACTTGACCTGCCTATGGAAAAAAGACTCACGGGTGCAAAATTTCAGCACTCTATCTCAATTATTGCGGACGCTATGCCCATATCCTTTGGGGTATAAGTTTGTTGATCACTAGGAACCCTAAGTGTCAAATTATAGCTAATTCGGTCCGCAAATATGGCGAAGAACGTCAGAATACCTCAAATCCGGAGGTACCGTTATATGGGGGCTATACCAAGGAGTGGACCGATATAGCCCATCTTCGAACTTGACCTGCCTATGGAAAAAAGACTCACGGGTGCAAAATTTCAGCACTCTATCTCAATTATTGCGGACGCTAGAGTGATTACAACAGACGGACAGACGGACGGACAGACGGACATGGCTAGATCGTCTTAGAATTTTATCCTGATCAAGAATATATATACTTTATAGGGTCGCAAATGATTAGTTCGATGTGTTACAAACGGAATGACAAACTTAATATACCCTCCATAATAAATACGCGAGAGGAACAGGAGTTATAATCACGTCACAATGCAGAACAATAAGATAATAGTCCAAATAAATGGAAGAGATAGAGAGAGAACTGAAAGCGTACAACAAGAACAATAGCAAAAAAACATAGAAAAGTAGTGATTGAAATTCTATACAGTAATTGTTGTAAATTTGATTTAAATAAACCACATGCTAAAATGGTGTTTATATTAATGTCATATGACACGAAATTAACCATTCCATATCTAGCCAAACATACAATCTGGAGACGTAATCTTCTTCTTTATATATAAAAAACTCAATTGTCGTTTGTTGGTAATTGAATCAGTTGAAAACGGCTAGAGCGATTTGGATAATTTTTTGTGGAAGTGTTAGTCATAGTCCAGTTTAGGTTTTTATGCAAATAAAAATTGGCCACGCCCACTTTTATGCCCACTTTTATAAATATGTTATATCTACGGAACTACTCAATAGATTTTCCTGAAATTTGCAGGGAACGTAGAGTGATGGCCCCGGTTGAAAGCTACATATTTGGTTGAATTTCGGATCGGGCGGGGTACCTCCCCTATGCCCCATTTTTGTAAAAATTCAATATTTGCAACAATTACAAATGTATCGCCTTGAAAATTAATTTCCGAGTCAATGGCGATTGTGTTTCCGACTTTACGTGCTTATTTGGGGCATTAAGACTGGACAACGCCCACTTAATCCCACTTACATAAATCGATTTTCCTGAAACTTTCAGCGAATGTACAGGGTTGGTCTCCGATTAAAATAGGCTACATATTTTTTGACTTTCGGATCGGGCGGGTACCTCCCCTATGCCCTATTTTTGTAAAAATGCAATATTTGCAACAAATACGAATGTATCGGTTTGGGAATTTATTTGTGAGTCAATGGCGATTGTGTCTCCAACCTTACGTACTTATTTTGTGACTTAAGATCTGACCACGCTCACTTATTAATTAGATTATATCTACAGGGGATTTTTAAGAAAATCGCGATTTGTCTAAACTTTTAAATCTTTATAAATAAAAATCAAATATCGTTCGTTGGTAATGGCATCAGTTGAGAACGGCTGGACCGATTTTCGACTCGGGTTTTTATGCAAAGAAAATTTGACCATGCCCACTTTTACGCCCACTTTTTTAAATTTTCTATTTTTATCATTTCTACAAAAACTACTGAACCGATTTTCCTGAAATTGCCAGGGAATGTACAGAGATGGTCCCCGCTTAAAATAGGCTACAAATAGAGTTGAATTTCGGAAAGGGCGGGGAACTTCCCCTATACCCTACTTTTTTAAAAATTTTATATTTACAATAATTACGAATGTATCTATTTGGAAGTTAATTTGCGAGACAATTGTGGTTGTGTCTCCGACGTTACCTACTTTTTTAGGAACCGCAGACTTGACCATACCCACTTTTTATAATATGTTACATCTACAAAACTACTGACCGATATTCGTGAAAATATCAGGGAATGTACAGGTATATTTTCTTGATTTTTGAAGAGGGCATATTTAAAAAATTATGAAAAAAAAAATCAAATGCTGTCATAACCCAACTTAGGTTTTTTGGAAAGAAAAGTTTACCACGCCCCCGAAAACAGGATACATATTTTATTGAATTCCACAGGGGGCGGGGTACCTCCCCTATGCGATATTAAAAAAAAGACTTTATATTTGCAGAAATTATGTATGTATCGGAATAAAAATTTACGGACTAATCTACAATCTAGGTACTTCTTTGGGGCCTATAGGCCCGACCAAGCCTGTTTTTTTTTAGTATGTCATAACTCCAATACTACTGAAGGGATTTCCATAAAATTTGCAGCAAAAGCTCTATGTTTGCCGTTGTTATGTGGGGTAACTTCCCCATGCCTTTCTGTTAAACGCTATATTTATAAGCCAAACTTATGATTATATCGGTTTCAGCATACATTTTGGTAGGCAATGAAGTTGTGTGCACCCTAGGAACGGACCAGGCCCACTATTTTTAATATTAAACTGATGACCACGCCCACTCTTTTCAAAATATTATTTTTCCAAAACGAGTGAACCTAATTTTCAGAAAATGTCCGTTGTCCAAAATCCTATATATTTGTAGGCGAATTTCGGGGCCTATTATTTTAATCGGTGTATTTGTTAAACTTATGAGTGCATCAGGTTGCAAATTAGTTTTCGAGACAACGGTGGTTGTCCCCCGATCAAGAAAAACTATATATTTACAAATGTACCCAGCAAAATTTGACGGAAGGGGTTCTTTGCGATGACGTGATTTCATGTCATCTTTTGTTTTGGTTCAAAGGAAGTCGTGGAAGATCCGATCTTTCCATTAGGATTTGAACCAATGCAAAGGAAGGCGTGAAAGATCCGATCTTTTCATCAGCATTTGTACCCATTCCATCGATCCAATAGAGATGATGTTTGTGTTTTTATTTACACACCTGTTTATTTTCATTTTGGTATGTTCCAGTACTGCAAAAATCTACTAATTTTTACTATTTTTTCCGATAACATAAAGGAAAAATTGTTATCGTAGTAAAAATAAGTAGATTCTTGCAGTTTCTGGAACAGACCAAAGTTGTTAGAACTGTCGTCGTGATGTTGTCTTACATTTCCTGTATATCAAACTAAAACTTCTAAACAATTGGTATTATATGAAGTCCCAACCATCGTGCTAAAAATAGAATCGGACTGCACACATTGCTATTTTAAAAGTTCCCTTGTCTGTTCTAAATCTGACAGAATGAAATCAATCAAATCTCGCTTCTTGGAATTTGAAAAAAAGTCCGAAACGAAGAGGAACAAGAATCTGAAAATAAAGAAGAAACTACTTTTGGAAAGAAACAATTAAAAATAAATTAATTAAGCATAAATGGTATTTTCCATAAAAAGTCTCTCCTCCCCGTTCGTTACATTTTGTTCTTAGAGATCCCTAAAGCAAGCCGGGTTGTAGATCCCTACATATTTCCGTCACTAAACAAAAGAGTATAAATTACCAAAATGTTGTTATAAAATAACAACAGCGGTGGTGATTACATTGCAATTTTGGATGTAAACTTTTGAAAAACTAAACTGATAAATTAATTGTAGTTATTTAATGAATTCGTTTGAATTAATAAAGAGTTTTGTTTTTCATGAAAACCATATTTCAATACAGCATTTCCATTTTCCAAACAATACAGGAAAATTTCATGCCAAGGGGTTGGTGAAAATGACATGCCAAAGCATTGGTTAAAATGACATGTCAAAGCATGGGTGAAAATGACGTGTCAAAGCATTGGTGAAAATGACATGTCAAATAATTGGTGGAAATGACATGCCAAAGCATTGGTGGAAATGACATGTCAACGCATTGGTTAAAATGACATGCTTAGGATCCAGAAAAGAACGTCATCTTTTGGGGTCCACGCTCATATAAAATTCATCGATGAAGATGCTAAAAAGATGACATGCTAGATCACTTGCACCCATGATTGAATGTCATCTTTGGCATCGAACATTTTGCTGGGTACTTAAATGGTGAGGTTCAACGGTCCATCAGCCATGAAAAGCTAAAAGATATAGGTCTAAATAAGCGGGAGAATTCGATTTAATCATCTTTTTAACTTTTATTATTAGATCGCTTTAGGATACAGACAGTGACATGGACGATAATAAATCCTAAAAGGCACAAATTGGCGAAAAATCCGACAAAGTCCGTAAGAGAAAAGAAAGGTTACAGACAAAATCTGTTGATAAATTTAAAATCCTTCTCGATTTGAAAATGGACCGAAGAAGTGTGGTAGAAAATGCCTACTTTTGAATTAAAACTCATTACGACGGGCCAGCGACGCGGACCGGGGTCTGCTAGTTTCATATAATTTTTGCTGGATTGGTTGCAAAAAGTAATTGACGCAAGGAAAACCCCCAATATTACACACATTAACGACTGTATAACGATGGAAAATTTCATGTCATATGACATTGATAGCTAGTGTAAACCGTCTCGTAATTAAAAATTACGTTACAATTCAAATTCTTAAATTAACCAAATTAACTTAAATCTACCAATTACTTTCGTAACAATATATAAAATCTGATTTAAGCATTTGAGTTGAAAATATTTTGAGCAACACTGTATTGCATTAAAGAGTTATTGGTATAAGACGACTACAGACTGAAGACAATACCAAGCAACGAAGAAATAATTGGTTTCCTTCCAACAGGCTATGCAAAAACTCCCTTTCAAGTGCTTTATTGCGTATTCATAAAGAAAAGCTTGAATACACAAAGTCTCAAGATGAAAGTTACGCACTTGCGTAAACATACAAAGGGTGTACAGTGTTATGCGAACAGGAAAATTATGTGGTAAAAACAAAAATACTGGCTACTTTAGCAAAAATATAAAGCTGTAAAGACACACTGCATTTTGAAAAAATAGTTAACGAAAAACATGTAAAATTAACAAAATGCTTAACAAAGTAATGAATTTGCTTTGTATTTTATAGAAATTTTTAGCCGAATTTATGTTACCTTAGCTATTTAGATATCGTAACAACAGAAGCTTTCGCATCCTTATACTATCATGTCCTTCTATTGTATACTTTTAGGAATCACAAACAGAATGACTATAATATATATTTTATACAATTACACTAATATTCCCTATATCGTCGGTATCGCTCCACTGTGTAAAGTAAGTTAAATGCGGCAATATGTATCACTGTAAATATGTCGTTAAGAGAATAAAGCCATACATACAGCAATATTCAGCGTTCTTTAACATGCGTATGCAGACCGTCAACTGGAGTGGAAAAAGTAGAAGAATGGGATAAAGATGGCGTTACGCACCCAACGTAGAACACATTATTTAAAATTATTAAAACAAACGCTCCTCAAGTCAAGTAGTAAAAAAAAGTTATAACGCATATTCTACGGCTACATTCAAAAGAGATTTCATGTACCGTAGGCATAATGTACCGTTATCAATCTAAACTTCTTGTATACCAGCACAAAAGCAGTCCACAAACCTATTGGTGACTTGATATGGTAAAATATGTAATTTAATACGAATGTTATTCATAGACGGTTTAACAGATTTTTCATTAACTAAATATTATGTCTTTAAATTCTGCAATAAAAGCAATCATTCTTATGTTCCGAAAGTAGCACGGACTCATCTGACAGCAGCACATTTGGTCTTTGGGAGGATGACTATGTAGCATCAACAAGCCAAAGGAAACATAACCCAACAGGAATAGCAAGTCGTTTCATTATAACCTGAAAGCTGTCATCCCACAAATGGTGTCCCACAAGCTGTCCCCTGGGGGCATTGAGGGCATATTTCAAACATGTTTGGGTGTACAATTTTTATACCCTCTGCATTTATGCTAACGAGGGTGTATATACACTATCATACGGGCAAAATGTGCTCATCGAAATAATGGTTTTAGATCCCAAGTATGTTTGGACGAAATGTGTTTCAGACAGTTTGGAGTTGATTTAGCCATGTCCGTCCGTCTGTCTGTATGTCTGTCTGGCTGGCACGATAACGGATCAACCGATTCTGTCCAAAATTTGGCTTTCGTATTATTTTGCTCAAACTTAGTTTAAGTTCGAAGATGGATTATATCGGTCCACTCCTTCCGGTACCTCCCCCACAAAAGTTCGAAAATGTTCGGAAAATTTGTGCGCACGATAACTCATGAAGGGAGTAACCGATTTGGCCCGTACTTTGTACATCGTAAAATTTCTGCAAGACTTAGATGAGGTTCCAATATGGACTCAATCGGTCTACTCCTTCGGGTACCTCCCACACAAAATTTCGGAAAAGTTCAGTTTAGGACCTGCTCTCGAATCGATTTGATTTTTGTTGTAACAACTTTATTCACTGTCCCCCATACGACGGTACCAGTTTCATTAGAGGCAAGTCCATACTTCCTGAGCAAATAGCCTGAAAGTTGTAAAAAAAAGACCTATGACACCGTGTGTAGTGGTTGGAGTGCAAGATAAATCTAGAATGGATCTGCCAATTCGGTCCAAAATTTGGCCTTAGTTATGTTTTGTCCAAACAAAGTTTAAGCTAGAAGATAAACCATATAGGACCACTGCTTCAGGTACCTCCCTCACAAAAGTTCAAAAATATTCGGAACAAGTAAAAAAAGTATCAGTCGGCTTTACCGACAGAGATATACCCTCAGCCTGTGTATATTGAAAAAATGTTTTCCCAAAATACGTATGTATTTAGGGGGTTTTAAAAATTTTGGTTGTTTGAACAGACAAAAATGTTGATTAGGATCGGTGCCATAGGGGGTTTTTACACTCTTCGGGCTGTTTGCTCAAGAAGTATGGACTTCCCCCTAAAAAAACTTTTGCCATCGTAATTGAGGCAGCGAATGCAAGTTGCTTCAACAAAAATCAAAGTGATTCGATAGCAGGTCTTAAAGTGAACTTATCCGAAATTTTGTGTGGGAGGTACCGGATGGAGTGGACAAATATAGTTCATATTTGAACCTGATCTATATCTGGTAGATATATTAGGATGTGTAAAGTATAGACCAATTCGGCCACTCCCTTCAAGAGTTACCGAACGAACAATTTTTCCGAACATTTTTGAACTTTTGTGGGGGAGGTACCTGAAGGAGTAAACCGATATGGCTTATCTTCAAACTTAAAATATGTTTGGACAAAATATTACTAAGGCCATATTTTGGACCGAATCGGAAGATCCGTTCGAGGGTTATCTTGCGCTCCAACCACCCCACACGGTGTCATACGGGTTTTTTGCAACTTTCATGCTATTTTCTCAGGAAGTATGGACTTGCCCCTGATGAAACTTGTACCGTCGTATGGAGGGCAGTGAATACAAGTTTCTAAAACAAAAATCAACGCGATTCGAGAGATGGCCCTAAACTGAACTTTTCCGAAATTTTGTGTGGGAGGTACCCGAAGGAGTGGACCTATTGAGACCATATTGGAACCTCATATTACTCTGGTAGAAAGTTTTCGCTATACAAAGTTTGGACCAAATCGGTCACTCCCTTCAAGAGTTATCGTGCGCACAAACTTTCCGAACATTTTCGAACTTTTGTGGGGGAGGTACCGGAAGGAGTGGACCGATGTAGCTCATCTTCGAACTTAAACTTAGTTTGGGCAAAATATTACGAAAGCCAAAACTTGAACCGAATCGGTTCATCCGTTCGAGAGTTATCGTGCGCTCCAGCCAGCAGGACAGACAGACAGACAGACGGACGGACATGGCTAGATCGACTCCAAATTGTCTGAAACACATTTCGTCCAAACATACTTGGGGTCTAAAACCATTATTTCGATGAGGCACATTTTCATCGTATCAAAGTGTATATACCCTCCTTAGCCTAAAGGCTGAGGGTATAAAAATTGTGCGCACCATAACCAGCGTTCGATAACATACATTATGGTACCGTACCATAACGTTTTGTACCGTAACTGGCATGAAAAGTTACACTACGATAAGGTAACGTACATGTACATAAACTTTAAAAAAAAAATTAGCGTTTGTGTACATGTACCCAACGATAATCGTAGAGTACATGTTGGTACGCAACCACCATTGTAAAGTAACAACCACCTACCCAACCGAAATGGTTGGGTACGTACATTATAAATGTTGCGTGTACATTAAAAAACCACGTAGCGTACATCATTATGTACCCTAAAAACAAATAGAGGTTGCGTACACCTGGGTGATGTTTATAAAGAGGTTGCGTTCACCTGAGTGATGTTTATAAAGAAATATTAAATATGAATGGTATGAGGAAAAATACAACCATAAAAATAAGAGTGAATATCGTATAAATAAAATACAAAAGTATCTATATTTATATTTAACCAGTAAATATGAAAACATTTATTTATTTTATAAAAAATTAACTAATATATAAAAGATTAACAGGTGAAAACATATGTAACAGATTATATAAAATACTAAAGAAAATAGAATTCAACAGGAGAAAGCTCAACTTTCATAATTGAAATCCCCATTGACTTTTACCATTAATATATGTTCAAGATTTGTTGCTGACATGCGGTTGCGCTGATCAGATAATATGCATTTCATAGCAGAAAATAAGCGTTCCACGCTTACTTGGGTTGACGGTATTGCCTGTACAATATTAACAATCTCACTGATGATGGTTTTCTGAAATTTACCTTCTGTTGAGTTCATGCGTTTATTTAACGATAGTATGTAGTTTTTTTCGCCTTTTGTTTTTGTTCGCAGGTTAAGCATACTTTAAATCGTGGATCCAAGAACACAGCTGCGTTAAACAGTTCATTTTCTAGAAGTTTATCCCTGCTTATCTTCAAGGACTCCTTGAGAAGGGTTTTCATGTTGCTATCCGGTAAAGCGTCAATTTGAAATGTTCTATCCATAACAATAATGTTTTGTTCACTATAGCACAACTTGTAACGTGACAAATTGACCACGTACATAAAACCAACAACAGCGACGCCCACTACTACAACAACAATACAACCGGCCAACAGAGAACAGCAAGGCCCCACTACCCAACAACGTCACAACCTGTCATTCCATACACACTGTTGGGTTTTGCTTGCATTTCTGCGGGATGAGTGTGTTACAGTGCAGTTTCAGGCAAGCCACAGCATAACAATCGAAGAGTAAATCTCAATTGCTCTGTGCGACTGTACACACTAATATTCCAGTTTCGTTGGGGAAAGACAGGCTTGCTACTGCAGCTAGCCAGCCATACGGGCTTGAGTACAGTTGTTGTGTTCGTAGTCCGCCAACCGACACGAGAGTGTTAAGAGGTTGGGAAGTATTTTTGTGAGCTACCCCTTTGCGCGGTGGCTAATACATTCACTCCACCTTCGGGTGTTGTTCGACTCCACCTTCGGGTGTTGTTCCACTCCACCCTCGGGTGTTGTTCCACTCCACCTTCGGCTGTTGTTCCACTCCACCTTCGGGTGTTGTTCCAGTACTCATAGAATACCGTAGAGGCTAACTTAGAACTAACACTAACGAACGACAACCCGAACAGCCGAGACGAGTGCAGAATCACCAAGTTGCCGAACACCGAATCCACGAATGGCCGAACAGCTACAGCACCGAACCACCGAGTGGCCGAAAACATACGAACTCCGAGTGGCCACACATCTACTACACGAATCAAAGAATGTCCGAACCCAGAACACATACGAACTCCGAGTGGCCGAACATCTACAACACGAATCACCGAATGGCCGAACACTGAACCCTAAACACCGAATCACCGAGTGGCCGAACACATACGAACAACGAGTGGACGAATATCTACAACACGAATCACCGAGTGGCCGAACACATACGAACCCCTAGTGGCCGAACATCTGCAACACGAATCACCGAGTTCCTGATTATCTTTAAATCGTCTTCAACCGAACAACGAATCACCGAGTTCCCGATTATCTTCAGATCGCCTACACGAATCACCGAGTTCCCGATTATCTTTAAATCGTCTACTACCGAACAGCGAATCACCGAGTTCCCGATTATCTTCAGATCGCCTGCTACAGAACGGCGAATCACCGAGTTCCCGATCATCATCAAACCATTTGCTGAATCCAAGTTACCGATACCCCAACCAATTATCCCCCTTATCGTATTTAAACATCAGTAGATTATCAATTAGTTTTACTTCAATAAATATCCGATTTAACCCCCAGGAAAGGGAGATTACTCGTCTTATTATTCCGTAAGGTTTAGTGGGTCCTTATGACGACCCTGGACACGACTAAGTCTACCCCAGCCTACGACAAAACCACGTTACAAACTGTTCGCTTTGTAACTTAATGGTAGCATTGTAAATAGGTTTAAATAGTCCCAAGAATTCAGTTGCGAAAGACCATTCTTCAGATTCAAGGAATAAATCGGTATAATCCTTGTTTAGTGTATTTATAATATCCTTCATTTCCAAGATTCTTTCAATCATTTTATATGTTGAATTCCATCGTTTTGCACAATCAATGATAGGTTTTTTGTAGAGTTCACTTCTTAGAAAATTTAAAATCATTTTACTTCTAAGTTTGTTTTTACCACGTATCTTATCGACATTGTGTTTTATTGCCGACTGTTTCAGAACATCGTTTACACACAGTTAGAGAGTGTGAGCACCACAACGAATGCTAGTAATTGTGTTCGATGAGATGTTAAAATCAATTGATTCAATTGTGTCAATAGCTATTCGGCAATCGATATAATCTTCATCTTCTTCGAAATCCACGGCATCATTATCTATCGGCAATTGCATTTCAGAGTTCAGGATTCGTACAGTTTTGAGCATATTTGATCCGTTGTCGGTTGTAATCGTTAAAATATTACGTAAATCAACACCATATTCTTTTAGAACATCCAATATAACTTTTTTTGAATATTCAAAAGTGTGACTTGATCACAGTTCCTTTATAGCCAACGTTTTAACAACGATTTTACCATGTTTAATGTATTGAACATTAATACCCAGCATACTTATGTCCGGCCTTGTTGCGACATCCATCTTAAGGGAAAATAATATCCCTTTAAGATCGTTCGAGATTTCCGTTATAATATTTTTTGAGAAAGCGATAATTCGTTTCATTATGTTATGTTCATTTACCGTTATCCCGAGCACACTTAAAACAGGTTCTATAAGAACTTTTAAGGCTTTATCTTCGTCCATATGTAAAGGACGTCCATTTTTTGTAAACAGTTCCACCAATGCTTTTTCAATGTTTTTTGGATTCACACTTTTTTTAATAATACTTTGATGTTACTTTTTTTCTTTTACGTTTTCCCGCTTTTGATCAATATACATAGTTCGCATACAAATCGGGATGCACATTTTTCAAATTTCGCTCTAAATTTGCGGAATGACAATTTAAAACATTGTTGACGCAATTTTATTTTGATTCGTTTGTACATTTGCGGCGTTTTTTTTTTTTGCATATATAGATTGCGAAAAATGAATTTTCTTAAAAAATTTAATTACCTGCAACCATTCCAAAGGGTCTTTCGCGAAATTTTCCGTAAATTATACAATAAGACTACGAGTGTAACAAACTCAAAAACTAGATCATTCATGTGGTAATGGTTATAATTTATTACAATACACAAGAAAGGTAAAAACCAATATTGAGGTTTACAAAGAAGGGACAGGTACTTTATGGTTTTGGTGTGCGAGGAATAATATTTCCATCTAATTCTGACTTTCTAACTTATCAAAACCAAAATTCCGATAATTCTACCTTTAAACAAACTTTAAAATCAAAGCGGACCCAAAGAACGGATGTTGCCTTCACAGCTAGGTACCAGTCCTTGGGTACCTCGACGGTAATTCATAATTTGGAAAAACACAAAAAAGCAAATAGTAATTCTTATTGTGGTGTTGTAGCATTTCTTTTTGTAAGATGATGTTGATACTGAAAACAAATTACATGAAACTGTTCTTCGATGCTTTCTTGACATTGCACAGTTGTCCCAATTCAATTTTTTTTTGGCCAAAATTATTTAATACAACATAATGTATACTTTTCGTTTATAAATAAATTAATATTTATTATAATAATATTAATATTTATTGCAAATCCGTTAAAACGCGTTTCTGCAATCATAAGGTACAATATAGTACTATTTATTAGGTTTTTAGATATGCAAAGGCATACAAAATGTTAGGGTACAAAATGTGATGTTTTAGTACAAACATGAGTTGTAAAACAAAATAAAATGCGGTAAACATAATTCAAAATTTACTCTTTTTATAAAAGTATGACTTAAAACAGGCTTAAGAAGGTTGTTTTATACTATTAAGTAAAGAAAATAAAAGAACTCTATTAAGTTTTAAATTAATTAATTATTGAATATATGTAGATATTTCGTTTTCCAGAACTATATTTTCATCGCCATATTCTTCTTCGAATTGTTTTCACTACAGTTTTGTAGTACATAGTTTAAGATGTTTTTTTTTGTTTCTTAGCAATTGTGCCATGTTGCTTCCAAATTTTAAACAAATCTTCGTTTCTGAAGAAGAGGTCGTCTAAAAAATACAAAAATAGAGTGTAGAACCACAATTGTCAAAGTATAGAGACAAGCAAAATTTGATTAAAACGATTATTGATTAAACGATATATATAAATATTATAAAATTACTTACCTTCAGCTTCCCGAATCATAATATTTTTCGTTTCACTTTTATATATTCATTCAATCACAACACGCAACAAAAAATGTATATTTTACAGTAAACAGTCTGATTTATTTTTATACAAAAAAGTGACAACTTTGACACTGCGCCTAATAAAGGCAATTAACGCTTTTTAGCAAAACCAATTATTTTCAAAAAAATAATGTTGGCCAAAAATCGGGGCAACTGTGCGACGTTTTTATACTAAAATTGATTACTAGGTTAATCAAATGTCCCAAAATATCAATTGAAATGTATTTTCGCCAAAAACAGCGAAAATTAATTAAATAGTGAGGCGCCGTTGTGGGAGGTCTTAACCAAAATATTTGGTACAAACAGGTTATACTTTCCATGAAGTCAAAATGCAAAGTTAGAGCCGAATCGGTTAAATAATATCGCTAAAATCTTTAAAATATCTTAAATCGGACGGTACGGCTATGTCACAGTGTGAGCCAATTTTCAAAAAATGTTGCAGAAATGTTTTTTATACTATTAAAACCTTAAATATCAATTTTAAGAAAAATCGGATGAAACTTTGTCTTTATCCCACATTTTCAGTTCAATACTATATACAATAAAAACATCAATTTATAAAAAATTTCACTCAACTTAAAGTAGAAAAATACATTTTTTCTAAAAAAGGCAAAATAAGGCAAAATATTTCATCTGAATATGATAGTACATACCCCTGCCAGCTTCCAAAAATTTTTTGGAGGAGACGATATTTTTACATTTTTTCTAAAGTTTAAGAAGATTTCAAAAATATTTGTAAAAAATATTTTTTAATATACACACAAACTTTTATCTCCCTACCCAGATATTACAACTTTCTTCGTTCTTTCTTTATATATTATGAAAGCACTTATTATCAGCTTCCAGATTCATAATAACTTTGGTCAGAATTTCGTATACCCATTCGACCACACAGCACACCAAAAAGTATATATTTTACAGCAGACAGTCTGTTCTATTTTTTATACAAAAAATTTTCAACTTTAGCATAACACCAACGAGCGGCTATTAATGGTATTTAGAAAAACCAATTATTTTCGGATGGTTTGAAGTGTTTTTTATTATTCCGCGCAAAAAAAAATTATAAAAATATGAAACTTCAAAAAAATAATTTTGGCCAAAAATTTTGTGATTGCGACAACTGTGCATTGCTAAAATTTGAAAATGAACCACCTGTTTTCACAATACAAATGATACGATTTTTAATAATAAAATTCCTCCGTAAACTACAGCCCTATAGCAACCCCTTTGAAAAATGTCAAGATTTTAAATATTCGATGATAGCGTTTTGTTTAGGCTTTACTAACTTCTTGCCTAAGTATTTATGACATTTAAATAATGACATTTATAGTCCTAATTAATTGAAGATACATATTCATTTATATTTACTTGTATTTCATTTGTATATATTGCACAAAAATTAAAGTTAACATTTTTAATACCTTAACCAAACAAATATAAGTGTACCCTACCACCACTTTCTTTCTAAAGGTACATTATGATGTACTCTCCGTGGTTTTTTAATGTACGCGCTGATGTACGCAACCTTTTCGGTTGGGTACGTGGTTGTTACATTACGATGGAGGTTACGTACCAAACATGTGTGTTTGACGAACTTTTCGAATCTCGTTGGGTACACGTACATCAACACTAAAATGGATTTTTAATGTTTGTGTACGTGTACATAAACTTTATAATTTTTTTTAGTGTTTGTGTACATGTACGGTACCTTATGATAAGGTACTGTTTGTTTCCGAACACTGACCATAACTCTTGAAGGGAGTGACCGATGTAATCCATACTCTTCACATCCTAATATATCTACCAGATATAGATCAGGTTCGAATATGGACTATATTTGTCTACTCCTTCTGGTACCTCCCACACTAAATTTCGGATAAGTTCACTTTAAGACCTGCTCTCGAATCACTTTGATTTGTGTAGAAGCGATTTGCATTCGACGGTAAAAGTTTTTTCAGGAGCAAGTCCATATTTCTTGGGAAAACAGCCCGAAAGGTGTAAAAAGAGCCCTATGTCACCATATGTAGTGGCCACGATAACTCTCGAACTGTTCAACCGATTAGGTCCAACATTTTATCCAAACTTAGTTTCATGGAGCAATAGCATTCCACAACATTCGGTACTTCTCTCCAATTTAAAAAAAAAATCCCTAAAAAGCTAGGACGATATCACTTGAATGGGGCAACCAATTTGATCCAAACTTTGGTTCTCCAATATTTTGCAGTGCAGTTAATTCCTAATTTTGTCGGCAAGTTCAAATGTTCAAAAAGGGTCATAAACTTCTGAAGAGACCCTAAATACATTCGATCTATCCGTAGATGAAAGTTTCACTTCACATTGGCTGAGGGTATATCTCTGTCGGCAAAACCGACTGGCACATTTTTACTAGTTCTGTTTAAAATTCTCTTCAGACAAGTCAATAAAATAGAGAAATGTTTAACCACAGTCACAACCTTCAAAATGCCGAAAATCGGGAGGTATCGTTCTATGCGGGCTATATGAACGTTTTACCCCACAAGGAAGACTTCATACCAAATTTCAATCATTTCGTTGGGATATTGAGTCCACAACATTCAAAATACCAAAAATCGGGAGGTACAGTTCTATTGGGGCTATATGATGGCGTAGACCTATGCCGACAAATTTCAGATGGTAAGTTTTATACCCCCAATGAAGACTAAATACCAAATTTCAGTCATTTCCGTGGGATATTGAGGCCACAAATTTCAAAATACCGAACATCGGGAGGTACCGTTCTATGGTGGCTATATTAAGTTGTGGACCTATACCGACAAATTTCAGGTGTAAAGTTTCATACCCCCAACGAAGGCTTAATACCAAATTTCAGACATTTCTGTGGAATATACAGGCCACATATCCTTGCATTTTTGTTGTATCATCTTGTATTCACGGCCCCCCACACGGCGGTACAAGTTTCATCAGGGGCAAAACCGCACTTTCTGAGAAAATAGCCTGAAAGGTTCAAAATCCTATGACATCGTGTGTAGTGGTTGGAGCGCAAGATAACTCTCGAACGGATCTGCCGATTCGATCCAAAATTTGGCCTTCGTAATATTTTGTTCAAACATAGTTTAAGATGGAAGATGAGTTATATCTGTCCACTACTGCAAGTACCTCCCCCACAAAAGTTCAAAAATGTTCGGAAAAATTGTTCGCACGATAACTCTTGAAGGGAGTGAGCGATTTGGTCCATAATTTACACATCCTACTATGTCTACCAGATATAGATGAGGTTCGAATATGGACTATATTTGTCCACTACTTCGGGTATCTATCACACAAAATTACGGATAAGTTCACTTTAAGAGCTGCTCTCCAATCAGTTTTTACAAGTGCTAGTCCATACTTCTTGAGAAAACAGCCCGAAAGGTGTAAAAAACCCCTATGGCACCATATGTAGTGGCTGGAGAGCACGATATATCTCGAACTGATGTGGTCCAAAAATTTGGTTTTCGTCATATTTTGTTTTAGGTTTCGGTACTTCCTCCGAATATTTAAAAAATGTCACTTAAATGGTAATTGGCCTAAACTTTTGATCTCCTAACATTTTTCTCCAAATTTAGTTTAACTTCTAAAATGGAGGTACCTTAGCGTACCTCCCCACAAAAGTCAACATTTGTGTCTAAGTGCAGTGTAAGGTCTGTTCGCCTCTGCAACACTTTTGAACTTTTTTCCTAGTCCAGTGAAAAGACCCTAAAGACATTCGATCTGTCCGTAGATGAAAGTTTCAATTCACATAGGCTGAGGGAATATCTCTGTCGGCAAAGCCGACGGATACTTTTTTACTTGTTTTTCGAATCCGCAAAAACTTTTCAGGTGTAAGCACTTTTAATTTAAATATAGTTAAGGCGCACCAAGTAAAGCAATATCTACTTCAAACCAACCATTCAATAACAACTATTGTTTTAAACTACATTGTACAAATACCCAAATCCTTATAATCGCCAAATACTGCAAATTTGCACAGAACCTTTATACAAATAGTACTTACTATCGAAAAAACCACACATTCCCCAAACAATACAAAAACTGTAAAAAACCAAGCATAAGAAACCTGACATAAGAAAAACAACACACACCAGGTATGCGAAAAAAAAACTCCACTTACAACTTTAAGTAGTTCTTCAATCACAAACCACAGAAATTTGCTAATAGGGATTTAAACAACACCATATTCGAACTGAAGTGTAACAAAAGTGAAGGACGAAAAAAACACAAAGTGAACATAACATGGATTATACTGCAGCAAATCACAATGTTTTGTTGTTGTTTTTGAATTGACTAAATCTTAAGAACTTTGAAGACAATGTGGATAAGATGGCGACAAGAAGACAAAAGTATGAGTGAAATACGCTACAAACTGAATTTGGAAGAAATCTGACGTTTTATAGAAGCATTCGAAAGCCAATAAGTTGCAAGTAACTCTTATAGTCACTCAATATTCAATTTGGTAGTTAAGGAGTTTTTTTGTAGTAAAGTTAAATTTTTTATTTTTCTTTTCTTACAAATTTTTGGCATTCTGTTAATTTTGGTATTAGGTTCTTCAATTTGTTCAAATGGGTTAAACCTTAGGGTTATGACTATTTTACGACCTTATATCCCTGTATCATATGTTGATGAGCTTTCACGAAAGATTACATAAAATCTTAATTATAAGGTATTCGCACACAAAAAGCTTTCAAAATTTGTATATTGGGCTTTTTGAAATTTTTGGAGTCATAAGCTGTAAGCCAATATATAACTCAAAACAAGCTTTAAGGTAGGGCTGCTCACACTACTACAAACATATTTTGTTATTGTGTTGGTTTTGAAACAAAAACATTTTGATTGTTTCCCAACATACCGTTCAGTCTGATTTTTTAAAATTTACGAAAAATAATTCGTATAAATACATTCTTCAATTACACGGATAAGTTAATAATTAGCATAAACATTCATTTTTACAAAAGAATCAAGTTTCGTTTATTCTGCAGTGGCTACAGAAGAATTTATAATTAAAATATGATGGTTTTTCGAGTAATGTTGGTTTGTTGGGTTGTCTTGTGTAATGGAAATAAATTGTGTATTGAAAATTTTTATTTCATTAACAAAAGCTCTCTTTATTTATTTATTTATTTATATAATTTATCTTATATAAATATAAGATACATTTGGAGAATAGCATTAGCAGCTTAGGCCATCAGCTATAAAAAAGCTCTCTTTTTTAATTGTGTTAGTGAGCAAATTGACACACACCGACAGCCAAAGGGCGCCCTTCGAGCAGCCCTACTTTAAACATTAAAATATTCAATAAATGTCAAAGATCTCGTCGGTGCTTAGAATCCAATTAAGCTTAGTAATTCAGGGCAATCAATAATTACCAGAAACTAATAAGCAAGAGTTCATATTCTCGCTACAGGAAATCATTTTTGAGAAAAAAGGTCAACAAGTCATAAACGTACTATATATGTATATTTCGTCACCATTTGTTGTTCACTGTGGAGTTTATTTATTATTATTTTTTGCTTGCAACTCGTAACTTCATGAAACACCACAAATCAATTTCCTTGTGAGAATTAAATATACACTGCACACTTGGAAAAAATATGAAAAGTAATCTGCATATACCCTGGTTGATGAACAAGGGAAATATGTTCAAATCATTGTTAGAATGGAGTCAAAGTGTGTTCAAATATTCAACGGTTCCTTTTACATTTCGGTATTCCATTAACATCGTAATCGTGACGATAGAGCATGTAAAACCACTAATAAAGGGAATTTTCCGGTACAATTTTAAATACAATTGAACAAAAAACTCTTTTAAATATTTGGATTTACCACTCCAATAGTTAACCCATTAGTGCATAGCGTCCGTTTTAACGGACGTTTTTATTTCTTACGTTAATTCTTTATCTAGTTCGATGCTTTGTGTAAAAATTTTTGGGACGATTGACAACATATTACAATTTAAAATTATGAAGTGATTCACGCCGGAGCGCTTTTCAAATAAATCGCGATTCAAGTTGACATTTTTAGAGGTTGTGTAGGTTTTTGCGATTTTGCTTCGAAACCGCAAGTCCTATCAAAAAGGGAATAAAAAAATGTTGTAGCTATCAAAATTCTCTACAAGATTGACATTAATGATATTTTTGTAAGTTTTACAACTTTTGAGATATAGAAGTTGCAATTGGGACAATTCAAATTCAATTCAATTCTGTATCGTCTCCTTATAAAACAATGTCATGGCTGCAATTTCTCAACTTAAACTTATATATCTAAAAAAATAGAACAACCCAGGAAAAATTACATAAGCCAGTCTTGTAGAGAATTTTCACAGCTATAAGTTTTTCTCAGGTCCCATGCCGATAAGACTTGCCGTATTCCAGCAAAATCGCGAAACCCTAACAAAAAAACCTAAAAATTTAAACTGAGCTTCTTTATCCCAAAAATGGCACAGCCTGAGAACAAATCATAAACGTTGAACCTGTAGAGAATTTTCACAGCTACAACATTTTTTTTAGCTCCATTTCGATGGACTTGCGGTTTCTAAGCAAAATCGTAAAAAGTTAAAAATCACCTAAAAATGTGAATTTTGACCGCGATTTATTAAAAAAATCCCTACAGCGATTTTTTCTTGTTTTTGGATTTTTCTCATCTATGAACATTGCTGTTTTAGAATTCACAAAAACTTCCCCTGTGTAAGCGGTTTTCATTAAAAGTTAGTTAAGGCGGACCCTTCATGACATTGTTTTATAAGGAGGCGATACAGTCAGTGCATTGTCCCAATTTGAACTTTAATATCTCAAAAATGGTAAAATCTACGAAAATACCGTAAGGGTCAATCTTATAGAGAATTTTCATAGCTACAATATTTACTCCAATCTTATTTTGATAAGACGTGCGGTTTCTAAGCAAAATCGTGAAAACCTAAACAACCCCTAAAAATTTCAACTTTAATCGCGATTTATTCAAAAAGCGCTCCGGCGATTTTTTTTTTTGTTTTTTTATTTTTCTCATTTATGAACATTGTAGTTTCAGAATCCGCAAAAACTTCCCAGGTGTAAGCGCCTTCCACTTAAATTTGACTCAAGAGCACCGTGTGTATTTTACTATTTTCGTATGCAACATATATTTTAATAATACCTTCTACAATGTTTATGTGTAAAATTTTTCTGTTTGAAATTCACGTCAGACAAGTCAATAAAATAGAGAAAACTGTAGCCAAAGCCACAATCTTCAAACTGTCGAAAATGGGGAGCTATTTCTCTTTGGGAGCTATATGAACGCCTAGACCTATACCGACAAATTTCAGGTGGAAAGTTTTACCTCCGACAAAGACTTAATACAAAATGTTAGCCATTTCAGTGGTATATTGAGGCCACAACATTCAAAATACAAGATATCGAGAGTTACGGTTCTATGGGAGCTATATGAAGCCCTGGACCTATACGGATAAATTGCAGGTCGAAAATAGTATACCCCCAACGAATTCTTAACAAAGTCTTGCATATGGTTAAGCATATATGTCAAATATGCAAAAAATTAGGTCCAAACTAAATGTCCGTGGTAAAATTATTTATTGGTGCCACCGTGGTACAATTGTATGCACACCTACCTTGCAAGCTGAAGGTCAGGCGTTCGATTCCCGGCCAGCAAAATTCAAATTTCCAACGATGGCAAAATTTCCCTCAGTAAAGTTGGCGACATTTTCTGAGTATTTCAGCCACGTAAAACTTCTCTACAGGTGGTTATAATACCCTACACCACTATGTGGAAAGGGTATTATAAGTTTGTTTTGGTAAAAATTCATGTAACACCAAGAAATATTCGTCTGAGACCCCCAATGTGGTATACCAATCTTCATATCTCGGCGAGATAAAGTGATTTCGATATGTGTGTCCGTCCGTGTGTCCGTCTGTCCATTATAAATTGTAATCAAACTACAGGCCGCAATTATGGACCTATCGTCACGAAATTTGGTATGGAGGTCGGTTTCACATCAGAATAGATCGCTATTTTAATTGGTGATGATCATGAAATATTTAGCGGGTGAAATGGACCAAAAACATAATTTTTATCCGATTTTGTAGCTGCTCTGTAGGTCGCAATAATAGTCCGATTGCCTCGAAATTTTAAATAAGATAAGAGTATATGATAAGGTAGGAGCATATTTTAATTCCTGGATGGCATATAACGGCAAAGTAGCGTACATATGGAAAAAGAACTAATGACCTTTCCCTTGATCCAAATTGCAATAATGTGTCTTCTAGATAAAGGGCCTACTGCCTAATATATAATGGAGTTTATGTAGAGAACAACAATTTCCTCCCATGCTACAAATTGTCGATATCATGACAGAGAAATTTTCAGTTAAATTGTCCAATTGGATGTTTTACACAAATATTGCAGCATTGGGTCGCCTCGCCACGTATTTTATATCTCAGGATTTACAGTAAAGGGGATACATACAAAATACGACTAAAGATGTGTCTCATAGAGATAATGGTTTTATACCCCAAGTATGTTTAGACGAAATTTGTTTTAGACAATTTGGAGTCTATTTAGCCCAGTCCGTTCATCTGTCTCTCTTACTGTCTACCTGCCTGGTGGTCACGAACATTTTATATTTCCAAATATTTTGACCAAACTTAGTTTAATTTCGAATATAGGCTATATTGGCACAACTCCCCCACAAAAGTTGAATTTTTTTTTCGAAAAATTGTGTGAACGAAACCTGGCGAAGTGAGCAATCGATCGATAGATTGAGTAAGACTATATACAAAATTCGGAAAAGTGAAATTTAAGAGTCCTCTCGAATAGTTTTGAATTTTTTCAGCAGATTGTCCTTGCGGTCTCCTTTTCGATGGTACAATTGCAATAGCAAGTCCATATTTCCTGAGATTATGGCCGAAAAGCTCCAAGAAACCCTGAAAAACAGGCAAGAAACCTGAGGCAAAGGGTATATCACCGTTAACGCTGCTGACTTATACTATCTTCTTTGGTGTGTAATTGAATATGAAGAATTTTGGGATTTATACATTTGTTTGCATGCAAATTATTTGAATTTATATTCATTAGTAGTTATTTCTACCAGTATAAAATATATCTTTGATATCACAATATATACCCACAATGAACTATTTTCGAAATACCCTGAAAAACACAAAACTACGTGAGGACGATAGATCTTCAATAAACTCACAATTTTCCGAAATATCAAATATAAGAGATGTAGCAAATTGTATTGTATATATGTATGTATATTTATTATTTATTTTAGGTTATTCCAAAAAGGAACCTGATATTCAAAGACAATTTGAAGATTTAGCAGGAGGGGCTAATCAATGTGAATTTTTCAATTTTTGAATATTTTTTCCATAAACATCCCAGTAGGGACAACGGAGGCTTCTCTTATATCAATGGATTCATATTATGTTATTGATATGTGGCCAAGTTTTTATCGCCGAGTCCGAACGGCGTGTCCTAAGTTGCCACTTGTAGAGACGTTGTTCATGGCTGAAATACTCAAGAAATATCGTATTTTGCCACCGTTGAAAATTTGAAAATTTGATTCAGCGTGCAAGGCGGTTGCACACAGCCGATTCCTAGAGGTTGTGGTGTAGGGTATCACATGGTCGGCACCGTCCGACTATATCCGATTCTGATGCCGAATTCGTACCGAATTCGGTACGAAAGTTGTATGAACGTGGTCACCGAATTCGGAAAGAATTTTCTAAGGAAATTCTTAAAAAATATTAGAGTTTCGCGACGAATTCGGTCCGTATTCGGAAGTAAATTCTTGGAAAATTCGGAGAAAATTTTAGATTTTCTGACAGAATTCGGTCCGAATTCGGAGGAAAATTCTAGAAAATTCGATGAAAAATTTATATTTTCTTAAGAAAATCCGTCCGAATTCGGAAGAAAATTCTGGAAAAATTCGGAGAAAAGTTCAGATTTTCTGAAAAAATCGGAAAGAATTCTGACGCTGAAGCCTTTCTTCGACATCAACCGAAAAAAAATTCCCTTAGAAAATCCATTAGAAATCGGAACGAATTCGGAATGACGATTCTTAAGATTCTTTAGAAAATGTGCAGAGATTCTTAAAATTAACTTATAGAAAATCGGTCCAATTTCTAGGAAAATATTAGAGAAATCGGCCACATTTCTAAAAAAAAAAAATCAGAAAATCTCAGAAAAAATCTGATATCAGAGCCCTCGGAAAAAATTGTTAGCTGGGGTGCTTGTTTATTGCAAAAAAGTCGACAGGTTAGTAAATGTGTATTAAATTTATAAAAGTCAGTACATTTTGGTTAGACAATCTTGCATAGAATGGTGATATAATCGCAGCCAATATTTTTGTAGTTCCTCGCATTGACGGGAATGAAAATGACGCAGATTCCGATGTCAGTGACTATGAACATGAAACCACTTCTCTGCTGGACACATATAGAAGAAGAATATAAAGAATATGTGTTGTATATATGTAGATGGCAGTGAACCGGTATCGAAACGTTTCCGGAATACTAAAGTGGGTCTCAAAGTCGAAGACAAGCAAATTGGCGTATAGTAGATCGATGTTACCGAATTAAAAGGGGATGAAAATCGGCCCCTCCCAGTAAGCGCAATCCAAACACTCCAATAAAATTCTTTGAACTATTTTTACGGAAGACATTCTCGGGAATCTTATTGTAAAATCTAAAGTATATGCTCTTCAGAAGTATGATGAGTTTAAAGTGGGTATGGACGAAATGTATGTTTTTACTGGTGTCAAGATATTCTATATATCCCCACAGACGTCGATTTATTGGATGGAGCTGTTAGTGCCTGCTTACAGGACAATAATGCGACCACGCAAATGGTGGTCAAATTTCGTCAATTTTCTAGACATATATGTAGTTAATGCATGGACATTAATATAATATTATTCAAATTGTACAAAATGACTAATTTGCCGCCGGTATATAGCCACGTAATGTTTGAAAAGATATGGATAGCTTTCCTCCAGAAGTTTATTACTTACAATATATGGCAAATAACAAAATTCCTTTGCAATTCCATTTGAAAAAAATTAAAAAAAAATTTCGCCAGCACATCTACGATTTTTGGTATAGAGTTAAAGGAAAAAAATCTGGTTTCAAATCTGCTCGCGTTCACGAAATTGGCCGATGCGCGCAAAAGTTATAGCGGTTTTTATCCTCTTATAGAGAAAAAATATTTTAAAATTTCTTATTTTTTGTATTGAGAAAATGTAAGAATATATCAGTAACAGCATTTGATATCCATCCGTAGATGCACCAAAATTTCCAAAATGTGTTTTTATTTTCGCGGAAAATAAAAAAATTAAAAAATCTGGCAATAAATTCAAATTATACTAATTCAGAGTCCGTATAAACCTCTAAAAACTAAATTAAAAATACGTACAGAAACTAGGCAACGCGTAAAAAAATGTGAAACCAAAATTATAAACATTGGCTTTATAAATTGCATATTATAACAACAACAAAAATGAAACAACTCATTGTTGGAAAATATTGTTACAAATATATTTGTTGGTTTGTTTCGAAAAATTAGAAAAAAATATTTGAGAGTTATCCAACTATTTCGCTAAAATCTAATACATAAATTAAAGTATTCTGCTAAAACTTTATCAAAATATATGGTTTACCATCGGGAAAGCTTAACTGCTTACTGTGATTACTTATAAGGATAGGAAATTAAGAGTAATATTGAAATTACTATCATTTAAAAGATATGAAAATTAAAAAGCCTGTAATTCGCGAATTAGTTAAATTCGGTTGATGCGCATCCGATTTTGGATAAAGCGAATCAATCTCTTTCAATATTTAAGCATATTTCGATGTTTCAATCAGCGGCTATTGTGTGCCGCCAGTTGCATCATGCACTGTAAAAAACCTTAAAGTTGGTAAAAGTCGCGCAATGTGCATACGATTTTGATGCGCATCCGGTTTCACCAGCGCCAATCAAAAATACATCAATATACACCTATTTCAAACAGATTCTTCAAAAACCGCGGATGTGCCTCCACATTCAATTTTTGGCGAAATACCCATATTACTCGCGTATCTCTGTTTTTTATGACACGCGTTTTCGCAAATATTATAATCGCGAGTAAAGATTCCATTTATGTAAAAATTTTAAAGAAAATCGCGGTTTAGTACGCGGATTTGTCAAAATATAATTTGGCTGATTTTCCGATTTTCAAGGTATCTATATCCGCGGTTTTAGTAGATGAATTCGATCGCGGAAGGCTTCATTAGAACCGTCGCGTAAAAAAACTAAATTCACGCTGGTTTCAAAGGAAATTGAATGACAGTTGTAAATTTTACACGCAAAAAATATGTTTTGTAAGAAAATTCACGCATGAAATTTTGGCCTTTCGACTCCAATTACTAGGATGCTGTAAGGAGCACACTCATGAGATATGCACCAAACGACGTAAAATCACGAGTTCTATAATCGTATTATGAGTTTGGAATATTATCTTCTTGCGCGTCCGGATTATTAAAAAAATTCAAAAAACCCCGAAATTTTGGCTTCAAAATGTCAGCATCAATTTTAGGTGGATGCAGTGGATATATCGAAAAATCATACACTGCTATCTTATTGTCCATGGAGTATTCTGTGATTCATTCTTTGAGAATAGGTCTATAAAATGTAAGGTTAAGCCAGAAATCGCATGGGAACATAAAAAAACTTGTTGGCTTTAACATATTTTTACCCATTTTTCTACATTGATGCCAACACGGCTTCCACGAAAATTAATTTTAATGGTCGACATTATGGGATCCCTCCTACTTAAATCCAACCCAAAAATGATGTCCCTATTATAGTCAAAAGAGTAAATTCATTTGTCTCAAATGCAACAAACAACGTCTAACCAAGAACAGTAATAAAAAACATCACGATTGAAGTGTTCCCAGTGCATAGCGTCCAATATAACGGACGGTCTGTAAAACTTAAAATAATTTATGAAAAATGATAAAAATTGTTGTTGAAATGGCTTATTTCTCTTACTCTTATTCTAAAACAAACAAAAAGTATGAACAAACGTCGTCAGGGAACTTCGTCGATTAATGGGTTAATAAGTAACCATCTGTCGTATGATCAACAATCACGCATCAATATAACACTCATACGCCATAACATAATTCGAATTCTCAAAAGGCCTGTTTTTCTTGGGCGATTCGAATTGATATTCATTCGAATTACAACCAAACTCCGTTTAAGGAAATTTGTAAATATAACATTTATCGTGGTCGGAGGGGCAACTACCGTTGTCCCTAAAATTAATTTGTAAGCCGATGCACTCATAAAATAAGCATAAAACAATAAGCCCCGGAAATTTGTCCATTAATAAAGGTCATTTTGGACCACGGGACATTCCTGAACATTTTCTGAAAATTGCACGAAGTTAGGTTCAGTAGTTTTCAAAAAATAATGTATTGAAAAGATCATTAGTTTTCAATCTATAGCATATTAAAAAAGTGGCCGTGGTCCGGTACTTTGGCTCCAAATATGTACATAGTATACACACAACCCCATTGTCTCCTAAAATTTTATAAAGACGTGGGGAAGGTAGCCCACCTTCTCCGAAATTCGTTAAATATTCATAAAAACGGCAAACTTTGCGCCTTTGCTGCAAATTTGATGGAATTCGGTTCAGTAGTATTGGAGATGTAACATATTTATAAAAGCAGGCGTGGTCGGGTCTTAAGGCCCCAAAGAAGTACCTAGATTTTAGACTAATTCGTAAATTTTAAAACCGTAATTTTTGCAAATATACCATCCCATCCTTGTTCATTCCATGACAATTTCAGAAAAATCAGTTCAGTAGCTTTTGTTGAAAAGATTAATATTTAGCTCGTTATTCAGTAGTTTTTGTATAATAGATTAAAATCGAAAATTTAAGAAGTGGGAGTAAAAGTGGACGTGAACAAATTGCATAAAAACCTAAGTTTGGTTATGACGAACATTTCAAAAAAACAAGTAAAAAAGTATCAGTCGGCTTTGCCGACAGAGATATACCCTCAGCCTGTGCAAATTGAAACACTTTTTTCACAAAAAAATGTATGTATTTAGGGGGTTTCAAAATGTTGGTCGCATGAACCGACAAAAATGTTGATTAGGATTAAAGTTCAAACATTTTGCGGAAAAGGTACTTAAAGGAATGGACCGACATAGACCATGGGGGTGCCATAGGAGTTTTTTACACCCTTCGGGCTGTTTTCTCAAGAAGTATGGACTTGCCCCTGAAACAACTTTTACCATCGTAATTAAGGCAGCGAATGTAATTTGCTTCAACAAAAATCAAAGTGATTTAATAGCAGGTCTTAAAGTGAACTTATCCAAAATTTTGTGTGGGAGGTACAAATATAGACCATATTCGAACCTAATCAATATCTGGTAGATATTATGAGAATGTGTAAAGTATGGACCAAATCGGTCACTCCTACAAGAGTTATCGTGAGCACAATTTTTCCGAATATTTTTGAACTTTTGTGGGATAGGTACCTAAGGAGGGGACCGATATGGCATATCTACGAACTTAAACTAAGTTTGGAAACAATATTACGAAATTTACCAAATTTTAGCAGGAATCGGCATTTCCTTTCGAGAATTATCTTGCGCTTCCACCCATAAGCATGGTGTCATAGGGTTTGTTTTTCAACTTTCAGGCTATTTTTTCAGGAAGTATGGACTTGCCCCTGAGGAAACTTGTACCTTCGTATAGTGGACAGTGAATACAAGATGTTAAAACAAAAACCAAGGCGATACGAGAGCAGGTCCTAAATTGAACTTTTCCGAAATTTTGTGTGGGACATACTCGAAGGAGTTTACCGATTGAGTCCATATTGAAATCTCATCTAGGTCTGGTAGAAATTTCATAATGTGCAAAGTATGGACCAAATCGGTTACTCCCTTCAACAGTTATCGTACGCACAAATTTTCCGAACATTTTCGAACTTTTGTGGGGGTGGTACCGGAAGGAGTGGACCGATATAATCCATCTTTGAACTTGAACTAAGTTTGGACAAAATATTACGAAAGCCAAAGTTTGGACCGAATCGGCAGATCCGTTCGAGAGTTATCTTGCGCTCCAACCACTACACACGGTGTCATAGGGTTTTTTGTAACATTCAGGCTATTTCTCAGGAAGTATGGACTTGCCCATAATGAAACTTACAGCGTCGTATAGAGGACAGCGAATACAATTTGCGTAAACAAAAATCAAAGCGATTCGAGACCAGGTCCTAAACTGAACTTTTCCGAAATTTTGTGTGGGAGCTACCCGAAGAATTGGACTGATTGAGTCTACATTGGAACCTCATCGAAGTTTGGTAGAAATTACATGATGTGCAAAGTATGGACCAAATCGGTTATTCTCTACAAGGGTTATCGTGCGCACAAGTTTTGTGACAATTTTTGAACATTTGTGGGGGAGGTACCTGAAGGAGTGGACCTATATGGCCCATCTTCGAACTTAAATCGAATCTGGACAAAATATTACGATACCCAAAATTTGAACCGAATCGATTGATCCGTTCGAGAGTTATCGTGCGCACCAGCCAGCCAGCCAGACAGACAGACGGACGGACATTGCTAGATCTACTCAAAATTGTCTGAAACGGATATCGTACAAACATACTTGGGGTCTAAAACCATTATTTCGATGAGGCACATTTTTGGTCGTATCAAAGTGTAAATACCCTCTTTAGCCTAAAGGCTGAGGATATAAAAAGAGAATTATCCAAATCGGCCCAGCCGTTTGCACCTGATGTCATTACTAACAAACGACGTTTGATTTTTATTTATATAGATCCAGCATTTTTAAAGAAATAGGGTATAGGGGAAGTACCTCGCTCTTTCCGAAATTCAACAAAATATGTAACCTATTTTCACCGGGGACATCTCTGTACATTACCTGACAATTTCAGGCAAATCAGTTCAGTAGTTTTTGTAGATTAAATTTGAAAATTAGGCGTGGTCAAATTTTCAATTTTATTCTTTAGATTTCTGATAAGCACTTTTGTAGATATGAAAATTCGTTTATCGGCAGAAAATTAATCAAAATTTTATTGAATATATGAATTTGTTTATCAAATCGTTATTAATTTTTTTCCGTGTATGCACACGTTCCAGGTATTAGTGTGATCGCGATAACGCAGCTTTGAATATACAAAAAGTTTATTTCTGTTCAACACTAGGGTTGTGCCAATCTATTTCAATTGAACAACCTAGTTCACGATTTAGTTCAATGGATTGCGGTCGTTTGCATGAACAAGGTTAGGTTAACGGATGCGCAGCTGTCATATTGACAGCCACTTCACTCGGAGACCGTGTGGTCCATTGTGCTCATCCTATTGGAATAATGGAAGGAAGATAAGGTTATGTAATAAAGAATTATAGATGCTATGGAGAAGATAGATAACGTGGATAAGTGTTCGATTGTTTCTGTTTCCTCTTCATCTTCGCACAACCTGCAGTAGTCAACATCATTGTTTCTTTCCCAATTGCAGGACATGTATCTTATTCTACAATGACCCGTGATGATTCCAACCGCTAGCTTCAAGTCGTATATGTTCACGGAGAGTAAGGATGTAGATCTTTATTTGGAGAGAATGGGCCAGATTGCCTTGGAAACCTTACAAACAGTTTCGTGGTGCCAGATCTGGCTAGAATTATCTCGATATTTTTGTTCCAATTGTCTCATGAAGTAGCATAGAGGTGGCTTGATCGAGTTGTCGACTTCAATGTCAATTGACTCAGATCCGCAAACGCTCCAGTTCATCCGCTTTTTCATTTTCTTCGATGTTGCAATGACCCGGAACCCAACACAAGGTAACGATTGATTTTAGCGCCTCCAAGGCCTTTCTACAGTCTAAAACCGCAGCAGAACCGATAGAGTGGGATATAAGTGATTTGAGGGCCGCTGGGCTATCACCATAGGTAGTCACCGGTCAAACTACATCCCTTTTCATACTGCTTATCAGTTCTGCAGCCTTTCTGACCGCAAATATCTCAACCTGGAAGACACTACAATTTTCGTTCAACCTGTATACGAGGCGTATATTGAGGGCTTCGCCGTAGATCCCTGCTCCTGTTCCTATTTCCATCTTTGAGCCGTTGGTATATACTCCTATACCGGGTAGATGTGGGGAGTTGTTGTTCCAGGCATCTCTGTGGGGTATTTGTACTTTAACCTCGTCGAAGTGTAGTTGTGGTGATATGTAATCACTGATTACCTCCGATCCATGTGGCATTCCTGATCTTCTTAAGATTACAGCGTGACCATGCTCAGAGTTGCGCCATGAGTTTGTCTCCTTTAGTCGGAGAGCACTCTTAGCCGCCAGCTCCTGTACCACCAGATTCAATGGATTTAGATCAAGTAGTGCATTGAGGGCAGCTTTTTGTGCTTTTTATGGCACCGGTGATTAGTAGTGATTTTGATCTTTGGACGTTGTTTATTTTATGAAGAAGTGATTTCTTACTCAAATCTTTCCACCATACAAGAGAACCATAGGTAAGGTTTGGGCGTACTATGATCGTAAAGATCCAATGGATGACCTGTGGTTTCAGCCCCCAACTCTTACCAATAGAATTCTTGCAAGAATGAAGAGTTATTAGACCTCTCTTGGCACGTTCTTCGACATTCCTTTTCCACGTTAATTGGTGGTCCAGAATAATGCCGAGGTACTTGGCTTCCAAGGAGAGTTCTAGAGAGTGACTCCATCAAGCATTGGTAGGGTGAATGGTTCGATTTTTCTTTTGTTCGTGAACAGCACAAGCTCTGTCTTAGATAGGTTCACTCCAAGACCATTGTGGTGTGCCCATCTCGATAGTTTGCCTAGAGCACCTTGCATAAGTTCCGACAGTGTTTGTGGGAATTTTTCGCTGATCGTTATGACCACGTCGTCAGCATAAGCTATCGTCTTTATTCGTAGGCAAGAAAGGCTGCTAACGTGTAACTTGAACCCTCCATATTTCTCTCAATAAGATCTACGACGTCATTTAGTGCTGTCTCCACCGACTTGCCTTTGATAACGGCATGTTGGGCAGGACTTATAGCAGTACTTGGAGAGACTGGCCCTGATTCCAAGGTCCAGCAGTCTTTCTAAGGTTTTCAATAGAAAGGAAGATAGGCTGATCGGTCTATAGTGTTTAGGAAGTGTGTAACTTGACTTCCCCGCTTTGGGGATGTATGTCACAGTCACCTCTCGCCATAGAGCCGAAGTGAGCGATAGGCGTAGACAAGCTCTAAAAATATTGTCCAGATGTGGGATCAATGCCTTCAGTGCATTTTGTAGCTTTGCAGGAAAGATACCATCTTGACCAGGTGATTTAAAGGGCTTGAAAGTATTAATCGCCCAGGCTATCTTCGGTCGACTAATGATCTCGATCTCTGATCTCGATTACCCTCATATCCCCATTGGCTTGGTTGCTTACGATTGGAGCGCTAGTGCGCTCAGGGGAAGTTGGGGAAGTGGGTATTGGATAGGAGATCTAGAGTTTCTAGACCGGAGTTGGTCCACGTGCCATCCTCCCGTTTGATACTGCCGATGGATTTGGGGTCCTTCGACTGTACTCTACGAAATCTGGCTACGTCTTTAACTCCCTCTATCGATTCGCCAAAGCAGATCCAGGATCTGCGTTTAGCCTTCTTTATTTCACTGTTGTACTTGCTGAAAGATACCTTGTAGTTCTCCCAATCAGTGGACAACTTTGTTTTGTTTGCTTTATTGTAAAGCCTTCTGCTAGTCTTTCTAAGATTTGCTAGATCTTTTGACCACCAGACCGGTTGACATCTTCTGCCTGGGTGATTAAGCGGACAGGCGGTCTCATAGCTATCCACAAGAACTTTTGTCACGTGATTCACTGCGTTTTCAACCTCATTGATTGTTGAAGGGTAGTGTGGTACCCCCAGCTTGGAGTTTACTTGCTCAGCAAACTTGTTTCAATCAGTCTTTCGTGGATTTCTATGTGGTGGTTGGCGAATGCCATCAAAAGAGACTTGGAAAAGTATCTTGCGGTGATCCGAAAAGTAGCACTATTGAGATACTTTCCGGTCACTAATGAGGGATTCATCTTTGTTAATGAGGGTTATAGTTCTAGTTCTATTCTGAAAAGTACTCACATTACCCTTATTACAAATTCTAAGATTATATTTCAAAATAAAATCAAAAATGTACTCACCCCTGGCATTTGTGTCGCTGCTGCCCCAGTGGAAATGGTGAGCATTGGCATCACATCCCAAGATTATGAGACATGCGCTCCCCATTTCCCCGACCAGCCTCTCCACATCTTGACCTGGGGGATTAGGGCTTTAATATGGCATATAGATGGATGAGAAAATGGTGGCTTTATGTGAACCACCTTCCATCTTTACTGCCGTGATATCTCCTCCGCTAAAATTAGAGAGATATATTAATTTTAGACTCTTTTTGGCAACTATACAAGTTCTTACCTTGTCACCATTGGTTGTGGCGAAGATGGTACAGTTGATGTCGTTGCATGAACAAACTGTGTATACGTAATATCACACGTTAGTTATGGTTACTCATATGGGGTTACTCATACGTTTTTGAACTAGGACACTGAACTATGAACAAGAATGCCCAACTCTATTCAACACTAATGGTGGTGGTTTTGTTTCTGCTGCTAACTTCGTAAGCAGCAATGTCGTTGCTCATTAAACGCTTTTGGAATGTTATATTAGGGTGCATAATATCGCTGTAAACAGAACCACAAGGAGTACCTTCGGTAAAAATGTACAAAGGATCCTCGAACTGACCTTAAACTGCACTTAAACAAAAATTTGGAACTTCTTTGAGGGAGTACCCTAAGGAGTGGACCAATAGCTTCCGTTTTCGAACTTAAACTAGGTTTGGACGAAATATTACGAGATCAAATGTTTGAACCGAATCGGTTGCTCCATATAAGAGTAATCGAGCCTGTCATTTTAGCGAATATATTTGAACCTTTTGTGGAAGGAGTAGACCGATAAGCACCATCACAGAATTTTATATATGATTCGCAGAAATATTTCGATATGCAATGTTTGCACGAAAGTAATATTCAGTTCGACAGTTGCCGTGCGTAATAGCCACTACACATGGTGAAAAAAACTTGTACCGTCGTAAAGGGGTAGCGAATACAAGTAAGTGAAAAAAAAAAACAAAACGATTTGAAAGCAGATCTTAAACTGAACTTTTCAGAAATTTTGTGTGGGAGGTATCCGAAGAAGTGGACTGATATAGTTTATATTCGAACCTCACCTTTGTCTGGTAGAAATATTACAATGTGAAAAGTGTGGGCTAAATTGGTTTCTCCCTTCGGGAATCATCGTGCGCACAATTTTAGCGAATAATTTTGAACTTTTGTAGATGAGGTACCCGAGGAAGTTGACCGATGTGAGCAGTCTTCGAACTGATCTAAGCTTGGACAAGATATAAGGAAGGCCAATTTCTGGATGGAGTCGGATGATCCGTTCAAAAGTTGTCGTGCGCTCCATCCAGCCAGATAGACAGACAGACGGAAATAGACTCCAAATTGTCGGATAAAAATAGTTTTCGATCAATTTCACCCCCCAAATTTATCGTTTCTATTCTGGTCGGAACCAGAACTCCATTCAAATTTTCGTGGTGATCGGTTCATAATTGCGATCTGGAGTTTTATTACAATATATTAATGGAGGGACGAATTGACGGTACATTGCTTTAGATTGTCGAGATATGAAAAATGGAATACCATTTAATTCTATTTCGTATTCTCGGTGGAACTATGCCAACACATATTGATGTAATGTAGTTTCGGTTTTTTTGTGATATTTTCGTTCATTCAAGGTTTCTTGCTTTGTTTTCGGTTGTCTTGTTCTACTAGTGAAAATAAGTAAGTGAAAATTGTGCTCAGTAGTTTAGAAAATGCTAAAGGAAATGGAACAAGCAACAGAAGAGACAAAAATATAAAATTTTTTTATCTGTTGTTTTTGTTGTTCCTTGTAATATCGTTTGTATTGTATTAAAATATGTCTAGACAACATGAATGCCCATCTACATAAATTATAAGCATTTTTGTTTCCTTGTATTATTTTGTCAGCAAATAATAAACTGACCAGAAGCAATGCTCATCGTTGACAGTTAAGCACGTTTGGCCTTAAAAGACAAGTGTGTTCTTTTCAATGAATATGTGTATAGAAAATATATCCGCGTTCTTCATGCTAAAAACGGAAATTCATGAAGTCAGAAATTTTAATCGCTTTGCCATGCAAAGGAAAGTAAAAGAGATTATTAGTTGGCCGGAGCTAATTAAATTTGAGTCAAGCTGAAGTGATTCCATTACTGACTTAAGACAGACACCACATTGTGTTGAGAGGTAAAACATTTAACATCAATAGCCATGGGAATTCTAATCTAGTATAACAAAAAACGGCCACAACCCGGACATGACGAAAGTAAGCCAGAATAGAAATCAAAAACAAGAATGTCAATGTCAAATTCTGTCAGACCTACAAAATAAACAAATTAGCAGCAAGTTATCACCAAAATGCGACATAAAATTAAATATAATCATGACGAAACTGCAGTAAAAATGTTTATCATGACCAAATAGGGTAGCACATTCGTTAAAGATTTTTAGTTTTTTTGGTTTTAGCCGGAACTTTAAAAGTTGAGAAGGGCCAATGAAGGATGTTTTCATTTTACAAATTAGTGTAGTTTGGTCACTTCATCAACAAAGGAGACCAGAAAGATTTAAAGTGTTTAAGATTGAAACAATTTTTGATACTACCTTAAATTGCTTGTCATTAATCAAAGAAACTATCAGACAGCGCACAGTGGATCCACCCAACACTGGAAACTCTGACAGCGTTCATTCGAACTCTGACAGCGTTCATTCGAACGCGATCTTCTCAAGAATAGCTTCAACATTCTGAACATTTAACTAATATTTTTTGTTGTGAGTACAACCTATATTTTAAGTGCAAGTAAATATATTCAAAATATTTCGAAAGTAATACGTATAGCAAAATATTACAGTGGCTTTTGAAGGAGGAGGTAAAAGCTTAATTTCCATTAAAAAAATGTTGTTTTAGCGTGTTGTGGAATTCTAGTTAGCTGAATATTTCCTTAGTGTATTTTGTAATGCCAATTCGATCATATACATAAATTTAACCAAAGGTTTTAGTCGTGATGCCCACCAGTGTCCACCTCGGGAATAATTTTCCAAAGTAGGTCATGGGTTTAAGATTATTCAGTATTAAAACCAGCTGCCGTCTAGTGCCAGACTATTAATGGTGGGTCGCTGACTAAACCTGCCCTATAATAGGGTTTCTATGGATATATTAGCGTATATTAACCCTGTTATCTGACCACGTACTTTAACATAATTGGCATCAGTGGCAAGATGAAGAAATCTTCTTACGTTGGCTGTACGTGCCTTCCTGGAAGAACGCTATAAGATCTATATTAAAAATTTTACCAATTTTCAGAAAAAATGTGAATTTTTTTAATCCGCTAAATTGGTTGCATTTTATGTTGTTTTGGAGATTGTTTTGTTTCCCCAAGCCTATTTTTGCATCATAAGATAATCGGGACCTTTGTTCATGTCATTCTGTATTAACAGCATCAAACAATTCTTACCGTATGTTACAGAGGGGAAAGGGAAAGAATGTTACTCTCGTGGTTTCTTAAAACACTCTTCGCAGCAGCACAAAGCTGTAACCGGCGCATTGGCTTGATTTTTACACTCTAAATGTTTTTGGCCACTTTCTTCATACAAGTGGATCCACTGTACAGCGTGCAATTAATTTTTATATTACTGAACGATGAATTTTTTTACCCTACAACACGATACGGAAAGTTTGTTTTTCGAAAAATTCATATAACACCACCTCGACGAGATAAAGCGATTTCGAGATGTGTGTCCGTCCGCCCATTAAAAATTGTACTCACGCTACAGGACGCAATTATGGACCAATGGTAACGAAATTTTATATGTAGGACAGTTTCGGACTAGAATAGACCCCATAGTTTTAGGCGATGATAGTGAACTACTTAGGCGGTGGACCAAAACCAAATTTTTATCCAATTTTGTAGCGCCTCTGTAGGTCGGAATGATGAGAAATAGCTTGCAATTTAACGTGATGTTCAGATAATATTTAGCGGGTTGAGTTGAACAGAACTTTTGTGTGAAAATTGGTAAAGTTGTTAGTGAAATGACCATATTTTTATTCCTGGAAACTATGTTAAATCATTGTAAGTTATATTAAGAGTAGGAACGCTTGACCTTTCCATTGATGCTAATTATGTTGATGTATGTGGTGAGATAACAGAGTTACAGCATAGTATATGCAGGGATCCCTCAGTTTTAATTGTAGGTAGTGTAAACTTAATCAGGCTAGAGATCGAAGTTATAGTTCAATACTGAAAAATGTTTGTACGAGGTAATAGTTTTGGTCAAGGATAGTACCAATAATTGTTGATCATGATCGGATAGTATTTAGCTGGTAAAATTGACCATAACTTTTGTTGGGAAAGTATCGAAATTTAATTTTTTTAATCAGTAATTTATATTCTAGTGGCATATTCGAACAACTTGCATCACTTGATGCAAATTATATCAATGCAGCAGTTAGATAAAGGAAATATTGTCTAACATCAGGGAGCGCCTGAAGCAACTTTATATGGAATGTGCTTACAACTGGGAAGTTTTTGCAAATTCTAAATCTACAATGTTCATAAATCAGAAAAATCAAAAAACCAAAAAAAACAAGTGAGTCAAGGCTATAGTCGGGATGGGCCGACTATGCGATACCCTACACCAGTACCCCTGTGCATAAGCTTTTGACTGGTAAAATTCAAAATTTTAAAATTGGGATAGCTTAGCGCCTTTGCTCAGAATTTCTTCATTAATACAGGTCAATTTTGTTGAAACGCGTTCAAGCGCAACTCAAATAAAAAATGGCTGATTTCTCTATGAGACCCCCATCCACCCCCAAAATTTCGTGAGGATCCGATCAAAATTCCGATGTGTAGCGTGATTATGAAAAAAAGTAAAAATGGGATGTATTACCGACTATTGCAATATCTCCGTTATTTGGCCACCTGCTTTGCTTCATTCTAAAGATGGGATTTTCTAATATCATAGTCAGACTTTGTTTTTAGAAGGCCCCCAATCAAAGCTGTGATATTCGTCATTACTATTAAAATCGCAAAAATGAAAAGTTGGGCTCTATTAGCGGCTATTGCGACAACCTACGTTACATCGTTGCAAAGGTGATATTTTCTACTTTCATTAGCAGGTTTTGCTTTTGAATTACCCCTTATAGAAGCGGAGACATTCGCTTTGAAATAAAATGTTGATTTTTTCTCCAAATAAGTTTTTTGCCCATTCCAACTCCTGAATATTATCCGACCATCGCCAAAATCGATAGGCTTCTTCCCTTCCGGGACCTTCATCAACCCCAAAATTTGAGGAGGATTATCTTGCGGATTTGCCATTTTGGTTGGTGCCGTCAGAGTTTCTTGGAGCTTTTAGATCAATATCTCAGGTAGTATGGACTTGCGCAAGAAAAAAGTTGTACCGTCGTAAAGAGAGCCACATGGACAACATGTTGAAGAAAATTTAACGACAATCCGCGACGTGCTCTTAAACTTCACTTTTTCGAATTTTGTGTGGGAGGTACCTTAGAGTGGACCGATATAGTCCACATTCGAACCCGATTTATATCTGAGTCTATTTAGCCATGTCCGTCCGTCAGTCTGCTGGCTGTTGCGCACGATAACTCTCGAACGAATTCGAACCAAATTCGTAATATTTTGCCCAAACTTAGTTTAAGTTCGAGGTACCTCCCTAATTAAAGTTCAAAATTTTTCTGCAAAATGGTGCACATCGTATTATTCCTTCGGTATGTAGATCGCGTTCGAATGTGGGCTATATCGGTCCCCTCCACAGTGGCAAATTTTACGAAAATCCTGCCCAAACCCCAAAAATGGATGGATTTAGACCTTACCTTGGGTTCTTATGTTCTTTGTGTCGCTGGTTTCATTTTTCATATTTTTCAACCCTCGGACGGTCCTTTAAGGAGACTTTTTGGCCCCTTCTCCTATAAAATCTGATCGTATCAGATCAAAATATTCTACAAATTTGTTCGCCGTCAATGTTTATTATAGGTCCTAAATTACACCAAAACTCACCAGAAATACGCAAAATTAAAAACTCATTCTAGATTTAAGGTCTTTCTTCATGTGAATTTTGTCACAATTGTCATACAAAACATCATTTTAGAAGAATGGCGTCAAAAACAGAAATATTCTCCGCTAAATTTCACTATAAGTCACAAAAGAAATGGAATCTCTATTTGCATTACATACCAAGGAAATATCGGTAACAATTTTGCCAAAAAAACCAAGAAACTAAAATAGAGGTGCAAGCTTCTACTATTTCTACAGTTTTGAAAATATTAACGTTAAGATTACTTGGAATATTGCACTTTATGTATATGATGTCTTTGGAAACTTTACTAACAAGAATGCTAGGAACATTTTGCTTAAAAAATTAGCCCTCGTACGAGTCAAAAAAGGGGTCTTTTTGGTTCCTTTTTCCGTAAATCTTTAAAATCGAATATAAAATGTGATAGATTTAGATCAAAATATTCTAGAAACTTGTTCGCCGTAAAATTTTGCTATAGGTCCTTGAATACATGATAACTCTAAATTATACCCAAATGCTAGGAAGTGACCTATACTATTTTCTGACATTCTGAATCAAAGAAAATCTGTACATATCTGCAAGACAAAATGTCACATAAAAACAAAAAGTGCAAATATGTGCAGGATGTTTCGAAGAAAATTGGTAAAAAAAACTCTTCTCTTTTTTAAAATGAATAGGTACACAGTCCAACTCGATCTAAATCACAACAATTTTTATCATTTATTGTGAAAATTGACCCAGAAAAAATCAACAAATACGGAAGTTAATTATAAAAAAACGCGCACTTCATTGGCAACACTGAACATTTTAGATACGTTTCACATAACTTTCATTACAATTACAAAAAAAAGAAAATATTTAAAAACCGTTTGTCATTTTTGATATTACAATATTTTATAAAACAACAAAAATATTGAGAATTTTGTCCAAATAGGGTCATTTTGACCTGATTTTATATCCCCTTACTTAATAAGACGCGTGTATATTTTTTCATAACTACACGCAATATTTGGCACTATTTAGTGTAAATTGATATCATTTTTTTCGATTTTTGGCCAGTTTTTTTCAGAAAATTGTCCACTATGCACTCCTTCGGGTAACTCCCACTCAAAATTCGGAATAAGTTCCTCTCGGATTGTCTTGTCATTTTTCAGCAGGTTGTTCCTGCGGCGCGCTTTACGCCGGTACAATTTTTTCGAGGGCAAGTCCATACTTCCTGAAACATTGGCCTAAAAGCTCAAAAAAAACCTGATGGCACCAACTAAAATTTCAAATCCGTAAGATAACTCTCGCAGGGAGTTTCTGATTGGTCCAAAAGTGCAGTTTAAGAAATCGCCTAGGGGCTATCTGATTTTTCGAAGTAAGTCCATTCTTCCTGAGTTAATGGCCCAAAGGCTCCAAAAGCTCCTGCCGGCACATATTAAAATGACTAGTGCAAAAATAATTCTCAAACTTTTTCAAAAATGTCTTCCAAACTTAATTTAACGTAATTTAATATTTAGATTTCTCTATAAATCAAAAGTTTGCTTACTAAAATTCTTTGCACTAGACGTCGGGCTATATAGTCCCACTTTACGGCACCTACAGATTCCATCTATTTTGAAGCAAACACGTGATACAAAATCAATAAGTTTTATATATATTTTTGGTCAGAGGCTGAGGGTATATCTCCGTCAGCACAGCTGACTGATACTTTCTTACTTGTTTATTAGGTAGCTGACAAAAAATACAAAGTTTTGCTGAGAATCAGCATCAACACAGCAAAAAAACCAAGACAATGAAAAACCAGTTTTTACAAAAGTGTCCGATTTCCCTTAGAAATCCCTATATACTTTATAGGATATAATGTGATTATTTCAATGCGTTACAAAATGGAATAATACAATCTTAATATGGGGTATAAGAACATACTCTCAGTACAGAGATATTCTTTTGTATGACTTTAAGCATTAAACAGCATTATGTAAACATTTCAACTGAAATGGATTCATTCATAAATACTTTCCATCATTCATCCATTTGCGCTGATGATAGGCTATAGGTACACATCATCATAACGATGATAGTGACAAAGTTGACATTAAGGCTTAGTGAAACTTGTGTTTTGTATGAAGCATATTCGTCCGAATTGACATTTACCATTGATAGGTGTGTGCCACCCTGGTGAAAAGCTATGCACACCCGTCTTGCACGCAGAAGGTCGTGGGTTCGATTCCCCAGCCAGGCAACATCAAAAATATTCAACAGTGGCAAAATACCCCTCAGTAATGTTGGCGGCATTTCCTGAGTATTTCAGCCATGTTAAACTTCTCTATAAAGTGGTGTCATGAGACAAGATGTTCGGACTCGGCGATAAAAAGTAGGTCCCATATATTTAAGCTAATATGAATAGGGGTGCACTCATTGATATGAGAGAAGTTTCCCCTGTCCCGTATGGAATGGTTTTCGGAACAATTATTATAACTAAAAAGTCTAGCGGTGTCCCGCAGTTCTAATTCTACACAAATTTAGAGGAGCTCTCGAACTATAAATTTCTCAATAAATTAGCTGCGACCACGTGCGATGCCGGGGTACAGACCACCTCTAACGTTACCACCCGATTTTATGTACATATTTTCAGGATTTTACCTACAACAATCCACCGAATTAGCTAAAAATGAAAATATTATTGCTACATTTCCGATCTAATTAGCTATAATTTGGAATTTAGGGTACCTAGTAAGCAACAAGCTTCCCCAACAAAAATTGTGAATCTTCATAGGTCTACGTTTTGATATAGCCCCCATATAACTGTTCCGCCCGATTTTAGGTACTGTGGAGTTTATGGCTACATTTCCGACCTAATTAGCTATAATTTGGCATTAAGGATTCCTAATGGTCAAGCAACTTGCCACGAAAATTTGTGGACATAGACCCTGGCTTTGGAATAACCTCCATATAACAGTACCACCCGATTTAAGGTGTTTTGGAGATTTTCTGACCGAATTAGATATAATTTCGTATTGTCAGGGAACTTCTAAACCAAAACTTGTGGGCATAGGATGACGTTTTGGAATGGTCCCCATATAACGGAACAGGTTTATTTAGATAGTTGGTATAATATGCCAGCCACTGTTCATAACGTTTTACTTCATGGAAAAGCCATAATAGGAGCATGTATACTAGAGTGACCCTCTGTTTGTAACACTCCTCAATACATTTTTCAGGAGGAAGAAAAAACATTCCAGCGCTTTCTGTATTAAAGATTTTGTTATGGCAGTATTCTTCGTTTATTTATTCCGCTTCAATACCTGTACTTTGTTTGATAAAATGATGGACTAAAGCTGAAATAAACACAAAGATGTAAAATTCTGCAGTCCAACAATAAAAAACGCCAACAACAAAAATAGGCATCAGCACGGCCTTGTTGACCAATGCGTAATGCAAAAACAACTTTCTTGTTGTTTTTACCCCCGCTTATTGAAGCAACACTCCTATGTTCGTATTCTTTGCGAAGCAAAGACGACATAAAAACAGTGGTGGATATGAAATTCTTTAGTTCGACTCAAATTGTAGGGTAAACAGCTTTAGGGCCATACAGCAAATTTCTAATTTTATTTAATTTGCTAGATGGCTTTATTGACCTGTTTATCGATACAGAGTCGGCGAAAAAGGGAACTGATGAAGTTGTTTGGTTACAACTGAAACTATAGTATTCCCTACCCTTCGCCCGCAACTAATCAATTTCATATCTACTTTAAAATATTTTGTTGTTATTCAAACAATTGAATTACAACAAAATATGGACTAAAGCTGAAATAAACACAAAGATTTGAAATTTTTTTTGAAAATTTCAGAGAATGTACAAGGAACAACCGAGGTAAAAATTAGCTTCATATTTTTTGAATTTCGGAGGGGCGGGGGCTGGCCCTATTTAAAAAAAAACGCTTTTTTGCAAAATTTATGAAAGTATCGGTCCGAAAATTAATTTGTTGAATCTCCGACCCTAAATACTTATTCCATGTAATTAGATTATGCACAGGGATGTCTCTTGGTTGAAGTATGCTATATGTTTTGTTGAATTTCGGAGGAGAGGGTTATACCAGTGCCCTATTTTTTAAATGCGCCATATATATAAAACTTACGAATGATTCCGTTTCCCCAATCCTAGGTACATATTTTAGCAATAAGACCCGACCACTCCCGCTTTCTTAAATATGCTACAAATCAATGAAAATACCAGATGTTGTGCATAACGAAGCTTTGGTCTTATTGGAGAGCAAGTGTTTAGATAGAAGGCAACATATCGATAGCTATAGTTTCATCAGGTATATAAGATACATTATATAAAGGTGGACACAGTCGGCATGCCTCAAGTCCTCAGTTATTTGGCGGTATGTCAAAATTGCATATCGACACCAACATATCTGAAGATTTTTATACACTCCACCATAATATGAAGGATAAAATTAAATTTGTCATTCAGTTTGTAACATATCGATATATTCAGCTCAGACCCTATAAATTATTTATATTCTTGATCAGAGCAAAATTCTAAGTCTGTATAACCATGACCGTCTGTCCGTCTTTTGAAATTAAGATACAGCTCCCAATTTTTAAGATAGATCTTCGTGATTTGGTATAGAAGTTTCTATTACTTGTAGGATGTTTGGTATTAAAAAGGGTGTATATCGGTCCACGTTTTGATATAGCCCCCATAGAACGGTACCTCCTGATCTTCGGTATTTTCAAGGATTTAGCTTCATTATCCCATCAAAATGGCTGAAATTTGGTATTTAGTCTTCGTTACGGGTATATAACTTTCTCTTAGAATGTTGTCTGTATAGGTCCACGCCTTCATATAGCCCCCATAGGACGGTACCTCCCGATTTCCGGTATTTTGAAAGTGTGGCCTCAATATTCCTCCGAAATGGCTGAAATTTTGTATTTATTCTTCGTTTTGGGTATAAAACTTTCTCCCATAAATTTGTCTATATAGGTCCACGCCTTCATATAGCCCCATAGAACGGTGCCTCCCGAATTTCGGTATTTTGAAGGTTAGCCACATTGTTTTACCGAAATTGCTGAAATTTGGTATTTAGTCTTCTTCATAAAAACTAATTTCCGATGCAAAAAATATAATTGACATAAGAAAAGGTAACATAAACTGTTTCAAGGGCCAGCAACGTGGACCGGTTCGGCTAATATTTAATATAAAACGTGACACGTTGTACTTAACGACCTTCTATTTTTGCTTTACGATATTTTCCTTCAATTAAATTTCATGATTAATTCCGTTAATGTACGTGGTTTCTTAACTACATTGTAATCCCAAATAGTGTCCTTTTTTGTCTCCCAAGTATTTCTGCCCCAACTACCTGCATCTTTTGTTTTTGTCTGCAAACCATGTATAATCTTCAGCATGTACCGATCGTAATAAAATTTCATATATAAAATTTCTGGATCAAATGGAAAAAATGGGGGGTAGGAAATCCAAAAAAATTTTTTTGGTCACTCTAATGTGTAGTTCCTATTGGACAACCATCGGAGGAGCCACAAGGATACATGGAAATATCGCCAGAACTTTGCGCGAAAGATTTCCAGGAAGACACAAACGAGGACATGTATCAAGGACATTTGATATCAACTAATAATCATATCATAGTTTAAGAATGAATTCAAAAACAAAAAAACCAAACTTAAACAGTGAAATATGATCACTTTTACAATAACTAAATAATGTTACATTAATTAAATTTCATAGCTCTATTTTTATTCGTTTAGAAAATGTAGATTTTTGACACAAAAAATCCATTTTGGCCACACTGTGCGACGGCCAGTATGTTAATTATAAATTGAAATGAAATTATGAACCAATTTCATATTTATGTCGAAATCACGTCGAAAAAAGCGGAAAGCTAACACCCACAAATATCGCATGGACGGCCTCGTCGACTTTAACCTTTTCCTACTTGTTACATGGCAAATTAAAATTTTCTTTTTTTCATTCAAGCAACGCATTTTCTTAATTAATAAATTTACCAATAACCAGGATTACAACATATTATTGTTATCGCGACTGCGTTGGTATCCTTTGAAGGATTCAATGCAATTGATGTATTTCGAGGAATTAATTTGAATATGAATCAGCTGCAGTTGCTTCATCCAGCTTCATTAATTTGTTAAAACCATATTCCCGCAAATTGGATTTTAATACAAATGAATTCAACACAAAGACAACGTGTGTCTTTCAAACTCCTGCTTAAAGTTAAGAAAACAAAGAAATTAAGTAAAAATGTGTAAGTTCGGCCGGGACGAAATTTTTATACCGTCTACCATCAAATATTATGAAATTAAATTAAATAATAGGAACATGTTACACCTTAGCTAACTTTAAATGAAAATCGCTTACACCTGGGAAGATTTTGGGGATTCTAAAACCACTATGATCATAGATGAGAAAAATTAAAAAAGGTTCGTGGGAGGGTTTTATTAAATAAATCGAAGTCAAGGGTCACATTTTTAGAGTTTTTAGGTTTTCAGGATTTAGCTTAAGAACAACAAGTCTTATCTAATTGGAACCGGGAAAAATGCTGTAGCTGATAAAATTTTCTACAAGATTGACTTTTATGACTTTTTACTAGGCTTTACCTGAGATATAGAAGTTCAAATTGGAACATTGCACTTAATCGCTTGCTTCCAGAAAATGTTATAGTCCAGTCAAAATAGACATTGAAATAACAAAAATTGCCACAAGGCTGAATTTTGATGGAGAGCTATGGTTTGCCATTAGAAACAATGGTTTGCCATTAGAACAATGTCCTCCATGTGTGCAAAAACAGTTATTTGGGGTCAAATGTCAAAATTTAGGAATTTTTTAGGTTTTCGGAATTTCTCTTGAAAACGGCGAGTCTAATCAAAAAGTGACTAGAGCAAATATTGTAGACAGAAAAATTCTTTACAAGTTTGGTATTTTAATTTGTTTCCTAGAAGGAACCATTCTTGAGATATGGCGGTTCTAAAACACATCATTTTTCTGCACATATAAGGGAAATATGCACATATTCAGGTGAAACCGCTAAAATAACCATAGTAACCGGGACTGTTCTCCCAAAAAAATATATGTTTCCTTGAAGAGCGAAATTAAACCTATATTTTATCTTGCAAGTGACTGAGTATGATTGTCGTGTATTCGTCTTTAGGTTCGTGGTAGTCAAATCAATGAATGCGTCTAGAATGCTGTATATGTCGTCTTCGTCTACGTTCGTCTTGTTTAACTAATGTAACAGCACAAACGTAAGCGCCTATGTAACCCCATTCCTACATGTATAATTTTCATGGGTGGCGGATCCGATTCGCCGTTATTTGACCCGAAAGGCCAGATTTAAAACCGGGTTAGACCCGGTTCTACTGAACCGATTACTGGAAAGTGGGTATCGTTTGAAAGCTTATAGAAATACCTAACACATGACGTTATTTTAACCGGTCCGCTTCATAATGTTCTAACGCGGCTTACTTCTTCTCATGTGTATTTTGACACTTATATCACGATATCTCAACAATGGTGACCCCTATTGAAAAGTCATAAAGTTCATTCTTGTAGACAATTTTTAAACGTACAACTTTTACTTTATTCGATTTCTGATAGGTCTCACCGTTTTTGAGAAAACTCAAAAAGCTGAATAAGGCCACCAAAAAAGGAACTTTCCCTGAATAACTTCGTTTGCACACATGGGGCTTTTAGAACGTTACTTCTAATAGCAAAGCCTAGCTTTCCACCAAAATTCAACTTTGTGGAAATTTTGCTCTTTCCCCCTTATACGCATGTCTACTTTGACTGGACAATTAGCCATGACAATGTTTTATAGGCTACAACATTTTCTCTAGTCCAATTTAAATATGACTAGTCGTTTTCATGCAAAATCGTGAAAAGCCTAAAACAACCCTAACAATGTGACCTGTAGCTTAATATCTCAAAAATAGTAAAAGATTCGGAAAAAATCATAAAGGTCAATCTTGTAGAGAATTTTTATAGCTACAACAGTTCCTTTAGTTCCATTTCGATAGAACTTGCCGTTTTCAAGCAAAATCATGAAAACATAAAAAATCCTAAAAAAATCCAATTTTTCATATAAAATTTAGTTAACTCGCGCCGCACAATGGTTCAGGAATCGATTTTCCTGGCCAAAAATCAAAATTTTGTTTTGTCAAAGATATTTAATTTCTATATGAGATTCGATAGTAAATATATTGAAACTATGGAAACCAAAAACAAGTAAGAAAAGCGTTAAGTTCGGTCGGGCCGAACTTTTTATACCCTCCACCACAAATTTCAGCCATTTCGGTGGATTAATGTGACCACAACCTTCAAAATACCGAAATTCGGAAGGTACCGTTCTATGGGGCTATATGATGGCGTGGACTTATACCTACAAATTTCTGGGGGAAAGTTGTATATGCCTAAAGAAGACTAAATACCAAATTTCAGCCATCTCGGTGCGATAATGAGGCTAAAACGTTCAAGATATCGAAAATCGGGAGATATTGTATTATGGGGGCTATATCAACACGTGGACCTATATAAACATTTTATGGTAGAAATGTTTCTTAGCCTCTGGAAACACAAAATACAAAGTTACAACCGATTCTTTGGTCAAATGGGTCTAATATATTCAAAATATATTAAAATGACGCGTACTTTATAAGGGGCCTTATGTGGGGCCTATACCAAAACGTGGACCTATATAACCCAACTTTGGTAGGAATGTTTTCTGGCCTCTGAAGACACAAAATACCAAATTACAACCAATTCTGTGGTCAAATGGGTCTAATACATTCAAAATATATTAAAATGACGCGTACTTTATATGGGGCCTTATATGGGGGCTATACCAAAACGTGGACCTATATAACCCAACTTTAGTTGGAATATTTTTTGGCCTCTGGAGACACAAAGTACCAAATTACAACCAATTCGGTGGTAAAATGGGCCAAATATCTTAAAAATTCCTTAAAAAGACGACGCGTCACGCGTCATTTTGTATGGGGGCTATACGAAAGCGTGGACCTACATAGCCCGCTTTCAATACCAAAAGTCCTACGTAAATATAACATATTTTCCCAAAATTTCATCAACCTACGTCAATCCGTTCGGACGCTAGAGTGATTTCCACAGACGGACAGACGGACAGACGGACAGACGGACGGACATGGCTATATCGATGTAGAATTGCACGCTGATCAAGAATATATATACTTTGTGGGGTCTACAATGATTATTTCGAGTAGTTACAAACGTAGTGACAAACTTAATATACCCCCATCCTATGGTGGAGGGTATAAAAATTGCATACAAATAGTGGAAGATGTGGGCGTGGTGTGCCTCTTTTTTGCAAATTTCTGGAGAAAGACGTAGTTATTTCTCGGAAACTATAACAGATATTGTGTTCATTGTTTTTTTGTAAGGTACGAGGGCAGTTCGGAAACTTCTTAGCCTAGCACAAAAAGCGCGGTATAAACAGAAAAAAGTTAAGTGTTTTGGAAACTTTCATCTCTGTTATGAACACATGTTAAATTTTGTTTCGATCTGGCAACTCCTTCATATAGAAACAGGTGTTCAAAAAAGACGCATCCGCAATTTTTTACAATGGAAAAATTAGAAATACCTGCTGTCATTAAATATTTACATACAAAAGGTTTATCGGGACAAGAAATTCATAATGATATGGTGAATGTGTTAGGTGAAAGTCCTCCTTCATATGCAACAGTTAAGAATTGAGTTGCTGAATTTAAACGTGGTCGTACAAGCATTGAAGATGAACCACGTAGTGGACGTCCAAAAACAGCAACAACTACAGAAATTGTAGCCAAAGTGCATGATATGGTATTAAATGATCGACGAATAAAAGTGCGTGAAATTGCTAATATCATGGGCATTTCAAATGATCGAGTCCATTTAATTTTGCATGAAGAACTACAAATGAAAAAGCTTTCTGCAAGATGGGTGCCGCATTTGTTAACAGTCGATCAAAAACGCATAAGAATGAACATTTCTCAAGCTTGTTTGGATCGTTTTAAGCGAAATAAAATGGATTTTAAGCGTCGTTTTATAACTGTTAATGAGACATTGATCCACCACTAGACTCCAGAGGCAAAAGAACAATCCAAACAATGGACTGAAGCTGGGGGAAGTGCCCCAAGGAAGGCAAAAACAATTCAATCGGCTGGTAAGGTTATGGCAACGTTTTTTTGGGACTTCAAAGGTATTTTATTGATTGACTATCTGCAAAAGGGTAAAACAATAAATTCAGAGTACTATTGCAACCTTTTGGATCAATTAAATGTACAAATTCGAGAAAAACGTCCTGGCTTACAACACAAAAAAATAATTTTTCATAAAGACAACGTACCAGCGCACAAGAGTGTTTTAACCATGGCTAAAATCAACGAATTAAAGTACGAGTTGCTTGACCACCCACCTTATTCTCCTGATTTAGCTCCAAGTGGCTTTTACTTGTTCCCAAATCTAAAAAAATTCCTTGCTGGCAAGCGTTTTACCTCAAATGAAGATGCAATTACAGTTGTAAACAACTATTTTGAAGACATTGAGGAAAACTATTTTTATCAAGGGATAGAATTGCTAGAAAAGCGTTGGACTAAGTGTATTGAAGTTTCAGGAGATTATATTGAAAAATAAAAATATTTTTGAAAAACTAACTATTCTCTTTCATTGATAGGCTAAGAAGTTTCCGAACCGCCCTCGTAGATAGGATTGTCGACCTTAAAAATAGTTTTATTAATATACCGTAGCGTTCACACAACATGAGCTGATTTATTTTTCCTCAAGTACTAAATTTTATGAAATTCCCAATTTAGTGGACTATAATTTTTGTGGAACAACATGGAACAATGTTCTGTTTTCACAGAAAGATGCAGGAGAGTCTACTCTTTCAGCCCATATATACTTTTGTACCCGTACCGTTCCGTCCGTTTAACACTTTTTTTCAATTTATTGAAATTACATGGGTAAAAATGTGTGTTTTTCTATACAGTTTCCCATATGAATTAAGTTTTATGAAAATCCAAGGAATATTTTTCTTTAATTTTTAAAAAAATTTAAATTTTTTTGCAATGTTTTTTAATTTTTTTTTTCAATTATTTTTCGATATTTTTTTAGTTTTTTGGTGATTGTATTGTTTATTTGTTGGTGTTTGACCATCTTTAATACATAGGAAAATATAAAACCACAAAAAGACTCATATTTTGATAAAAAATAGTTAAAAAACTCAAAAGTTTAATTTTGACCTTGAATTTCTCTGCAATTACCATACCGAATTTGACCGCTTATAATTCATCTGAAAGCTTCGTCTGATATCCGTCTAACAAAAAACGAATTATGAAAATCTCTCTATCCGTTCAAAAGTTACAGGATTTTGACCAGGAAAAAACGATTCTGAACCACTGTGCGCCGTTGGAAGTTTTCTGAACGCTGGGAATCCTAATAAACAATTACAGCACATTTGGGCCGAAAACGTAGCTTAAAATTTCGCGAGGTTATATGTAGAGTTGTATAGTTCATGAACGAACTAGTTCAATTGAACGATTCATTGAATAGAGCGTATGAACTAGATCAGTCGATATAGTTCATTATAGTTCAATATATCACTGAACTATAATCAGTCGGTGCCCGTACGATCAACGAACGATTCACAATCTAGTCCAACATGTCGTTCACAAATATATAAAGTGACGGCGTCGTCTATGTTAAGGGATGTAATTTGTAATGTGATCAGTTTGTTTATGTTTTGGATCAAGGTACATGGAATAGCTGTACGAAAATGAAGATTTCTACAAAAACATACGAGACATAACATATGACAATATGTCGAATCCAAATTCAATCTGCCTTTTTGGATAGAAAAATAGGAAAAAAATAAAAAGAAACACACACACAAAGCTTTTTGCAATGACCATTTCTACACACAACATACGATTTGTTTTGCCAGCCACCTAAATGAAGGATGTTTTTTCTAAAATTAATTAATCTTTCTTTAAGAATGCAATAAAACTAAGCAAATGTAATATTTTTGTTATGAAGTAGTTAATTTATATTAGTCTTTTGTTTGTTTGTATTTGGTGTATGTATGCGTTTTCATCAAACGACCGATTAAGAGCCAGTGAACGATTTTGATCCGAATGATTGAACTGGGCAGTGAACTATGAACTAGATTACTGACCTAGTTCAGTTTAAAGAGCTGAGCTATTGAACTAGATCTTTCAAATGAACTAGATTGTACAACTCTAGTTATATGTGATCAATATTCTATGTCCAATGTTTTGTGACAACTGGAAATCGTAAATGTCAAGCACAATTCGGACGGAAAACTTCACAATACTTAAAAAACGAGAGGTACCGTGACTATGTGTACAATCTTTGGAGCAGAAGTTTTTGGATCACGAATAACCCTAACTATCAAATTACAGCCAATTTAGATCGAAAATGTGATGCAAACGTCATAATACTTTAATACCAAAGCGTAAACCTATATGTGGAGAAGTTTTTTTTTTAAGACAATAACAAAATACTTGAATTTGGGCAGACCCTTTATATGGGGACCATTAAAAAATATAGACCTATGACCCCAATTGTTGACGGAGAAGCGCTTTAACCCCTAAATGCCAAATTACATCTAATACAAAGGAAGCTCAAATCCTCAAAATACCCACAATCGGGAGAAACCTTTATATATATTTTTTTGTAATTAATTTGTATGCCGGGTGGAAATACGAATGCAATTCGTTCCACTGTCCACTACTCTATTAGACCCAGTTTTACATGTAGATTTCATCAAAAGAAAATATATCTTAAATTATGAAAAATCGCTACAACCATCATAACTATAAATTGAAACAGTTTTATTTGTTCTACATTCAAGGAACAAAATACTCGTACGTACATAAATACAAAACCATCTTAAAGTTTATCACAAAGACGCAAGTAAAATATCTTATAGCAACTTATGTCATCCAACTTACGATTGATTGCTAGTTTTCTCGTGGCATTATTCTCGAGTTCTATTTTCCAATTTCCACAAAGCAGCAGCCACAAAAGCCAGAAATTGATTGCATCATTTACTAACCTATATGAGACGAAGCAGAGAAATGAAATTATTTGTATTGTACTGTAAGATGTGGAAATGGAGAATGTAACTGAAGAATGAAATCACATACATATATTAGTCTGGTTTGAGAACAAGAAATTCCAATGGTTTTGGAGTTCAGTTGCACTTTTAGATAACGATTTTCTTTTCACATGCAAGAGAAATTTGGTTAACAGGACAGAATTCAAATTTGATTATACCTCATCCTGTGGCGTATGAGTATTAGAGTGATGAAATTGTGTTAATAATACGACCCATGCACTTACGTTGTCAGGTGTGACAGAAATATTTCTGGGTAATATATCTGTTTAAGTTAGAAACTCTTTATTGGTATTTTCACTACAAATCTCCAGGGAGCCTTTGTTCGCCTAGTTCGGATCGCAGAGAGGCCTCCCTTCCTTAAGTGTTCTCTACAAACCCTCTGAGAAACTATGTTCGCTTACGGCGGACCGTAGGGTGAAATTTTCAATCATTGCCCTGCAAATCTTCTCAGAGACTATGTTCGCTCTGTACGGATCGTAGAGAGTACTCTCTTGGTAGTGGAATTTCTCTGCAATTTCTCCCTGGAACTGTATTCGCTCAGTTCGGATCGTAGTGAGAACTTTCCAATAAGCAGTGATTGCCTCAGCCTTGATTCACTTTCGGTTTTTATACAAAAGACTTTTAAGTCATCTCTTCACCAGTACGGAAGTACTTCTCGGTTTACTCGCGAATTGTAACGCGTCTCACCCAATACAAGGTAAAGTCATCAGCACTTTTCGCCTAATAAATCCCCCACACCAATATTATTATTATTTATACAAACTAAAAACCTTTGTGTTTTATTTTCTCCTCTTTTATTTGTCGGTAACACTCGGATTTGTATCACAATTTCTCATCTCCACAAACAACAACTATTCTCTGCGGCCTTTCTGAGCGATCACCTAAACAATATCAAACTGAAATTTTTGTTGGAATGTTCTACAGTTTTTAGTCTAAGCGTATTCTGGACAGTTTGACATACGACCATGTGTTCGGATGTTTACAGTGGCTTGATTGATACACCTCCAAAACATGGTTTTTGAACGTTTTACAGCATCTACTGGCGAGGAAAATCGTTGATCACGTATTTCTTTTCTTAATATGCTGGAATCAAATGAAGTCATTGGATGTCAGGGGTGTACGGCGTATGACCCATCATCAGTGAACCGATGCACAGTGCGAAATATGGGAACTTTAGTGGAACATTACTCAAAAATTAAAGTACATAGAACTAGCGATATTCTTGTTGGGATGTATTGCTAAGTATCCCACGACAAATGCCTCATATTCAGTTTTGTGATTTTTCCCCGCAAAACAACTAGCACTTTTGTTTTACAATATTAATTTTCCTTAAAAATTGCTTCTAGCTCTGCTCTGTAATATAGTGATACATACAAATGGTAAGGTAATTAACTATATTTTCTGTCGGTGTTATAATTCTTGACAATTTTTTAATTATTTGGCGTTTATAGAGTTGTAATATCTAATATAGTTTGGTTGCTATTCGTTCCCCAAAATGTGCTTTTTTAGAAGTCTACAAAATTATTTTTTTTAACTTCTGAGACGTAAGATAGTTTTCGTTGGGTAAACCAAAAATTAACTGCAGGTTTGCGCAGGTTTGGGAGATGTGCTACTTTTTCGGAAAGTCGTTTTACCGGCATTAGGCGTCATTGTTTGTTTCGTTTATGCCAAAATGGCTTCACCAATACTAAGAAATATTGCTTTTTAAATTTGAGCAGTTTTCGCAGGACATCGTAAACTACCTAAAACAAATCATAGTTACACCAGATCTATGCTGTAAATTGTTGTATTAGAACATTTTCTATTCAACTAATACAAATTTTCAAGCAAACTAAACTCTGTTGGCAATAATTACCTAAAACCTTCAAAATATCTCAAATGGGGGCCACTCATATTGGAGCTATAGCAAAACGAGAACCAACGTTGCTAATATTTCGCAAAACGAAGAACAAAAAAATTCCAAAATACAATCAAATAGTTTGGTAAATGTGCTTGGAACCTTTAAAATAAGTCATGTCGGCCGGTACCGCTCAATGGGGACTATACCAAAACGCGAACAGATATTGACAATATTTAGTACATATATTCTCCATCCACTGAAACCACAATATACCAATTTGCGGGAAAGTTGGTTGAAAACATGAACCGAATACGTAAAAACGGTCGTCACTGTTACATGAGCGCAACTGGAAACCGCGGGTCTATCTGGCCCATATTTAACAAAATGCACTTATATAAGAAACGTTTTTGCAAAATATTGGTATCCTACGTCCATTACATTAAAATTTATTAGTAAAGTTCTACTAAAGTACTCATATTTCGCACAGTGCGATGTGTGAGAGCTCGCACTCTCATGATGCAGAAAGATTTGTCTTATCTTGTTCGTTTTTCGAATTTCTCAGGAGACAATAGGCAAACAAATTATAGTGGAACACTCAGAATTAACCGTCCTAGATTTCACAAGCCGTATAGTCGCCACACGGCCATTTTTGTCTAAGAAACAGGCGACAATTTACTACGAAGGTCTTCGTCCATGAACAATTTTCGTTGGATTTGGCTCGATCTCGAAGACCGAAACGGTCAATTGCTGTTTTGTTTCGGGCTCCTAAGCATAAATCCAAGATTCGTCTGTGACGATATTATAAATGGTGTTTGAAGCACCGCGATTGTTTTTATTCACAACTTCTTTGCACCAATCCACAAGAGCCCTTTTTGAGCGATTGACCAATTTTGTCGGATCTAGCGAGAAAAATTCATTTTCCGGCCATGTGTACGTGCAATACCAAATGCTAGTTGGTGGCCTGACGCTTTAGCATTATCACGCACAGCATAATTTTTTCTGGCACAACATCCGATTTTGGTCGACCTTCACGACCTTCGTTTTTTGACGAGTGTCGGCCACGATTGCATTCATTAAACCAGCTTTTCATAGTGCTATAGGATGGTCCTTTATCGACATACGAAGATTTAATTTGATCAATACACAAAACAAAAACAAAAAAAAAGTGATTTTTTTCAAGTCACTGTAAACAACCCAACACATGGTCGTATGTCAAACTGATCTGAGTACACTTAGGCCAAAAACTGTCAAACTTTCCACAAAAATGTCAAATGACGCATGCAGACACTGCGTGTTGCCTAGGCTCCAGATAGTTTTTAGTGTCCCTAGTAGTTCATTCCTAGGTCTACTTTTTTATTATTTTATTAATTAAGCATTTTTATAACATAAATTTTGTATATTTTTCCCCAGCGCCATAAGCGCAGCTTAGTTTGTTTCCGGTACCATAAAATTTTTTTTCAAATTTTTATACATTTTAGCTAAAATGTTTTAACCGAACTAGCTTTAATTTGACATTTCAGATTCTCTGTGGTCACGAAACTTCTCCACCAAAAATCGAACTAGCTCCCATATAACAGTACCTCCCGATTTTCGGTATTTTGGGGGTTTTAGGTACAATTATTAACCGAATTAGCTGTACATTTCTGTGGTCACAAAACTTCTTTACTAAAAATCATCAACATAGATCCATGTTTTGGTATAGGTCCCATATAACGGTACTTCCGGGTTTTCGTTATTTTAAGGTTTTAGCTACAAATTTTAACTGAGCTATCTGAAATTTGATATTTGAAGTTTTCAGTGGTCTCGAAACTTCTTCACTAAAAACCGTCAACATAGGTCCACGTTTTGCTATAGCTCCATTATAACGGTACTTCCCGATTTTCGGTATTTTTAGAGTTTTAGCTAAAATTTTTAACCGAACTAGCTGTAATTCGACTTTTGAGGTCCCCGCATTTAAAACATTTCTTCCACTAAAAATTGTAAAGATAGGTCTACACTCCGATATAGCCGCGTAGGTGGCATCTGGCTGAACACATTTTTTAGATTGGATAATTTAGGCATAAGGTAATGACAGACTATTTAGAGAATTCAAATTTAAATAAATATGTATGCCATATGTATGTAGCGTATGATTATTAACACGTTCGCGGACGTAAAAAAACTCAGATGTGTGCACAAAATAACACCCAATTTTTTTCGTCACCACGAAAATGAATGCTGTAGCATTCACGTCCGCGAACGTGTTAAATTGATGCATTATTGCTGATCATACGGCCGATGATACTTTGAAGCAGAACTTTCTAAGTAGGTTTACTTTAAATATTAAAGAGTAGTTTGTACAAGATGTCAAAAAGATGTCAATTCTTACTTCATTTGCATACTCGATTGTGACAACGACGATTTTAATGGAATACCGACATAGAAAACGAACCATTTGTACAAAATTTACGCATATTTTAGCAATGTTTTGAACATATTTCCTTTGTTAATCAACCACCAGTGTATAAAGATTATTTTTTCATATTTTTCAAATATGCACGACAATTTTTTTCTCTTAAGGAAATTGAATTGCTTCGAAAAGTGAAGATTTATGCAGTTAAAAGTTACGAGCAAAAAATAACAATAAATAAACTCCACGGGTGCGAGGAGGAAATAGTGAACAAAACAAATGGTGATATCTTTTTTAAACCAGAAATTAAAAATGTAAACGCATAAACAGATTACTTTCGAAAAACAACTAAAAACATCTCGAAAAATAGAACAAATAAACGAAATGATTTATTTATTCTTACGGTGAGGATGTCAACAAATTCAAGTGTATTTGTTCTAGTCTTTAATCTTTTTACAAAATCCTATACATTTGCAGCCATAAATCCATAGTGTGAATGAAATTCGTCCCAGTCGACCGGAATATATTCTAAAATAACGACAATCCAAAAGATAACAAAAAATGCACCAGCAGCAAGAAGAATTTTGTATTATTGTTGTGCTGCTGGATATGATTTCAGTTTCTGTGTTATTATTGTTTTCTTAAGGTACCTTGCAAACAATAGTAATGACTTGTGCTCACAGTTAAACTTTAAATGTCTCACATATGTATGTACATCAACATAATTGGCATCAATCGAAAGATCAAGAGTTACTGTTCCATATAAAAGTTTCTTCTTAGTAATTTATTCTCCAATATCACACACATCAACATCAATGGAAATATCAATGGGTCCTCTTCATCTTCGGAATGTATCCACCTGAAATAAGGATATACGACTTAAAGTAAAATATAATTTAATTGAATAGTTTACAAATTTGTATATTATCTTAGTATATAAAAGAGCTTATTGATGACTGAGTGAATGAGTGACACGTATATCATCGCCCAGACGAAACTGCTGAATGTAGAAAGTTGAAATTTTGACTGTGCGCTGTTGTTGGACTGTAGAGGTGAGATAAGGCTGGGTTTTTGGAAACCCGACCTAGAAGGGTACGAAAAGTACTCAAAGGTACTAAATATGGTATCCTTTGCATTAGGCAAACGGGAAGAGCTAGAATTCTTAAATTTGTAATGAGGATCACTGATGGAGAGTTAGAAAGATGTACCAAAGGGTTTTTGGAAATTCCACCTACAAGTGTACAAAAAGCAATAAAATTTACTAAATTTGCAATTGCATATTTTGAACGGATGTAGTTAAAATTTTGAAATTTGGTATGAATCAAGATTGGGAAGGGGTGTTTATGCAAGGAAAATATTTTGAAAATTCGCAAGTAAGTGCACAAAAAGTACGAAATTTAGTACAATTTGGATTGGAGTGAACAGATAGAGCTGGAAACCTAAACTTTGGAATTAAGATTACTGTGGGAGTGTAGATTGAGACAGTTGTGGAAATTCGTACTTATGGGTACGAAACGTACTAAATGGTACTAAATTTCGTACGATTTGGACTTGGGTGAACGGATAGAGCTGGAATCCTGAAATTTGGAATTCAGATTACTGTTGGAGTGTAGGATTGAGGTAGTTTTAGAAATTCGTACTTATGGGTAAAAATTGGTAGATTGAAACGAACGGATAGAGCTGGAATCTTGAAAGTTGGAATTTAGATTAGGATTGAGGATTTTTTGAAAGTTCGTACTTTAGGGCACGGAAAATACTAAATGTTACTTATTTTGGTACAATTGGGAGATTGGGAGACCGGATAGAGGTGGAACTTTGGTATTTGCAATTAAGATAAATGTTGGAGTGTAAACTTGAAGAAGTTTTGGAAATTCGTACTTATGGGTCTCAAATGGTACTAAATTTGGTACAATTTGGACTTGTGTGAACGGATAGAGCTGGAATCCTGAAACGTGGTAGATTACTGTTGGAGTGTAGGATTGAGGAAGTTTTGGAAATTCGTACTAATGGGTCTGAAAAGTACTAAATAGTACTCAATTTGGTACAATTTGAATTTGGGTGAATGGATAGAGCTGGAATCCTGAAATTTGGTGTAGGAAAAGAGCTGAAGTTCTAAATATGTTCCTAAAGTCCCTGTTCGTATGTAAGGATTAGATGTGGCTTTGGAAATGCATGCTATGAAAATTACTGAATGGTACAGAATTTGGAATTTGAATTGGGGGAACTGATAGAACTGGAAACGGAAATTGCTGTTGGTATATACCCGCATTTGGATGCAATCCAAAGAATCACATCCATTTGTCACATTTTAACAACATCCGGAGGCAATTCAACGGAGTCGTGAAAAAGGCACTCCGTTTTTTATTAGCAGTTGTTAGAGATCCCTACATGTGCATACATACATCAGTTTGTACATCTCTACAGGCAGCGGAATACATTTCCAAAAAGAGATAATCGTGTTAACATTTCCAAACATTTGTTAATACAAACAAAATAATATTTAAATTGTGAACATTTTCGCGGTAACTCACGAGAAGAAAATTTCCCAATGGAGTGCTGTTGGAGTACATGTCGAAAGCAAAAGCACTTAAGCTTCGATTAAATGAAGAGCGGAGGAAACACACATGTTTGCGATTGAATTCAACAGAGAATTTTCATAATTTGTGTTAATTTAATAAAGTTATTAATATTTTTGTTTTACACAAATAATAAATGTATTTTATTTTGTTATTCAAATCATGTGCTCTGGACTGCCTCCTATTCTACCCAAAAAGGTCAATTAAAATGCAATGCCAAAGGTTCAGTTAAAATGCAGTGCCAAAGGTTCAGTTAAAATGCAATGCCAAAAGGTCAGTTAAAATGCGGTGCAATGGAGTGCCTCTTTCCGGGGTCACTCCCTTGTAAAAATCATAAGTGAAAATGCATAATTTGATGCACTTCCAAATCACTTGTACATATCATTTAACTGCCTCTTTGGAGGCAAACTTTTCGCTGGGTATGGTTTATATATCAAGGTAATTTTTTAAGGTTATATCCCGGTGTGCACAAAATACTAAGTTTGATAAAATGTTTTTTTTTTCATGAACGACAATATAATGGGTTTTTGTGTGAAATACGTTATTCTGAAATTTGGTAGGACTGAAATGGTATTTGAACTACTACTATAAGGCTACGAAAACTAGTAAATTGTACCAAAGAGGTACGAGCAGTACTTAAAAACATAAATGTTAATTAAAATTGGTATTTGTCTGTCTGTCTGGCAGGCTGGTGCGCACGATAACTCTCGAATGGATCAATCGATTCGGTTCAAATTTTGGGTATCCAAATATTTTGTCTATATTCGATTTAAGTTCTAAGATGGGCCATATAGGTCCACTCCTTCAGGTACCTCCCCCACAAATGTTCAAAAATTGTCGCAAAATTTGTGTGAGGTTCTAATATGGACTCAATCGGTCCAATCCTTCGGGTACCTCCCACACAAAATTTCGGAAAAGTTCAGTTTAGGACCTGGACTCGAATCGCTTTGATTTTTGTTTACGCAAGTTGTATTCGCTGTCCTCTATACGACGCTGTAAGTTTCATTAGGGGCAAGTCCATACTTCCTGAGAAAATAACCTGAAAGTTACAAAAAACCCTATGACACCGTGTGTAGTGGTTGGAGCGCAAGATAACTCTCGAACGGATCTGCCGATTCGGTCCAAAATTTGGCTTTCGTAATATTTTGTCCAAACTTAGTTCAAGTTCAAAGATGGATTATATCGGTCCACTCCTTCCGGTACCTCCCCCACAAAAGTTCGAAAATGTTCGGAAAATTTGTGCGTACGATAACTCTTGAAGGGAGTAACCGATTTGACTTTGCACATTTTGAAATTTCTACCAGACTTAGATGAGGTTCCAATATTGTAATGAACCATTTGGATGATTAAAATAACATAAAGTAGAAATGACTACTTGTGAGCTGAGGAGCAGGCGGGAGCCATTGAATTGGCTAGCTATCAGCCGGTTTGGGGTGGTTCTTGCTCACCCAACTCCACTTTCTTTTGGTTCACCCAGGAATACATTTATTTTAGTTTCCCTAGAAATAAACTACTACATGACAAACTATGAGTTGACCAACAAAAGATGATGAATTTAAACCCCACATGAGGTCAACAATACAGGAGAGAAAAAAAATATCAATCAAGAATACTACTTTTAGATCCCCAGATGGTTAGGGGATTGGTGCTTCAATACCCACCCAACCTATGATTTTAGATATGCACCGATTGTTAACTAAAATCCCAACAACGACGCCTAAGTCACTTTTTTTATTACACCTTGTAAGAAAAGTTATAAGATTTAGTTACTCATTGTGAGCTCTGCATTTATTACAGAATATTCATTACAAAAAAAGGAAAAAAAAAACTATAAATGATTTCAAATAAGAATTTTGAAGATAGATTTCATTCTATTCAACAAATGGCTAATCTAGGGGTTAAATGATGTTAATGCTTACAAATGTACTTATAATTAGCAAAGAAAACAATCATTGATTGAAGCAGTAAAAGAAACAAAAAACAACAACAACTGTGACAATTGAGTCTAGCTGTCGGTGATCAAGAAAGGTTTGAAACAACCAACAAACATACTGATGACGTAATTTATGACTTAATAAAGGTATAGCAAAGCAAGAATAAAAATTACCATATTAAGATACACACATTTTTTCAAACACTCACCAAACCATAGTATCACTGGATGAGGCCTCTTCCTTGATTGGTCTGCTTTTCGCTGTTGCTATGCGGGAATGAGAGACAATTATTATTTTTACTTTGCTTGTTTGTTGATGATGTTTGCAAACTTATGATAAAATACTTGTTGGTTGTAACAATTACAGCGTTTGCAAATATGTACTACCTATGGGTGACTTCATATGATTTAAATCTTTGCAAGATAGTGTTGTGAATTTTTTCCTTTCGTATAACTTTTGAATATTAAAAATGAATAAAATTATTCCAATTTTCGTAGTCCAAATTAAGCCATGAAACAACTTGACTGGTAAGAGGGATTCAGTAATTTTGGGTCATAAAATTTCCGCTGGAGCTGATTTAAGGCTTACAGGCTATCTATTGGAGAAATGTTTGATGGATATGCTTAATTTTTTCTTGCTAATTCTCGATAAGTCAATGGCATGGAAATTTTGGATGGATATTCAGCAAAATAGTATGATGGTTGTAAGGTTTGTTCTATTGGCAATCTTCACTTCAGGCGAGTCTTAACCTTTGTAACGCAAATTATGGTCAACTGCTTTTAGATGTAACTGGCGTAAATTCAATCGATTTAATTGTCGAAGTGAACGAAATTTCGAGTGCAGTTGTATAGTATGTTGATTTTAATTAACAAATTTGTGGCAAAATTTAGTTCTGAATATATAGGAAGGCCGTTTTGATATAATTTGTGGATGGGTAGCGGGAGACTCCGTGGGAGCCTCCAACTTGATATGGAGAGGTTATGTAACCTGCGGGAAGACACGATATTGTAAGGAGCATATTCACATGAATAATGGTTAATATTAGTTTACCTGGCTCTTATCTTTTGTCAGTTTCTAGTAGATTTTAACCCGCACTTCTTCGCGTATGGAAATTTTGGGTGCGAGGAAGATAATTTAAAAATCGCGTGTGCCAAATATTGAGGAAGATATCACTTTCTGTCAATAAAATGAAAATCTCTGTAGAACTCACTGGTATTTTCATACCGACAATTTTAAATATTTACCTCAGGAAATTCGAGAGGGTAGACGGATATTTTTGGTTAATTTAATACTTTATGGTTGTTTTATAATTGAATGACCATTTTGCAACACTTTTAAGAATTTTTTATGTTTGGCAAAGTTAATTGATTTATCGTTGTTCACTGTTGGGTGAGTTGATGAGAAAGAACTACAACGCAGATCGATTTATTCAAGCAAACCTATGAATGCGCTAAAGCAAAAAAAAAAAACAAAACATAGAATGGTTATAAACATTTAACCTGTCATTATTGAGTGTAAGCTTATGGCCGAGGATGTGGTGTACTGTACAGTAACAGAAATCGTTAAATTAAAAAAAAAAACAAAAAGTTTATTACAATATGGACTCAATCGGTAAACTCCTTCGAGAAATTCTCCACAAAATTTCGGAAAAGTTAAGTTTAGGACCTGCTCTTGAATCGCCTTGGTTTTTGTTTTAACATCTTGTATTCACTGTCCACTTTACGAAGGTACAAGTTTACTCAGGGACAAGTCCATACTTTCTGAAAAAATAGCCTGAAAGTTGAAAAACAAACCCTATGACACCATGTTTATGGGTGGAAGCGCAAGATAATTCTCGAACGGAAATACCGATTCCAGCCAAAATTTGGCCTTCGTAATATTGTTTGCAAACTTACTTTAAATTCGTAGATAAGTCATATCGGTCCACTCCTTCAGGTACCTACCCCACAAAAGTTAAAAAATATTCGGAAAAATTGTGCGCACGATAACTCCTGATGGGAGTGACCGACTTGGTCCATACTTTACACATTCTCATAATCTCTACCAGATATAGATCAGGTTCGAATATGGACCATATTTGTCCACTCTAGAGTTGGGCAATCTAGTTCCTAGTTCCTTGTACCAGTTCCAAAACGTATGAGTAACATCATGAAATATAACGTGTGATAGTAAGTATACGCAGTTTGTTCAAAGAAAAAATGTGGGCCGTTGGAACTGCGAAAGGAACTAGATAGTTCCAAATAGTTCCTTTGGCACAACTCTAGTCCACTCCATCCCGTACCTCCCACACAAAATTTTGGATAAGTTCATTTTAAGACCTGCTATTAAATCGCTTTGATTTTTGTTGAAGCAACTTACATTCGCTGCCTCAATTACGATGGTAAAAGTTGTCAGGGCAAGTCCATACTTCTTGAGAAAACCCCCTATGGCACCCCCATGGTCTATGTCGGTCCATTCCTTTAAGTACCTTTTCCGCAAAATTTTTGAACTTTAATCCTAATCAACACTGTTGTCGGTTCATACGACCAAAATTTTGAAACCCCCTAAATACATAATTTTTTTTATAAAAAAAGTGTTTCAATTTGCACATGCTGAGGGTATATCTCTGTCGGCAAAGCCGACTGATACTTTTTTACTTGTTTTATATCTTTTCCGCATACGAAGTAGCGGGCATTTTGCTGGTAATTAAAAGATAATATGATTCACGGAATAAATATTTTTTAAATCTTTAAAAATGTTAGGCCCAGAAATATATCTAAATGACAAAATGTATATAAATCAGATTTTGTCAATATGGCATACGTAACTCTGGTAAAAATAAATGTGTACATTGCCAATTGTACAATCAAAGGTATTAAAATTACATCCATTAAATGGACAACGGCAATTTAACAATGGCATTTGTTTTCCAATGTAATTTAAACGAATAATTAAGAGATTGTATCCTCTTACCCAGTCAGTCAAACGACAATGTTGAATGGACTAGTCGGTTAGGTTATGGCCAGCAAAAGTCAAAACAGAGAGATAGGTATTTTTAAAAATTCAGGGCTATTCAGGGCATATCAAGCTTTTTGTAGAAAATTAACTTATGTTGAAACTGAGGTATGGGGTATTGTAACTCGCGATGAGTTTTATTATACCATAATTTTTGACCGCTCTTCGGTAAAATAATCTGTTTTAGCCCGATTCACCGAGGGGTTTCTTAAAATAATAATTTGAGCGGAAGCTGTGGTCGTACTAATGTAAAAAAATCGGAAAAAATCGTTGAATGAAACGAGTTTCATTATGTTATTTTCCAATTAGTAGTTTTACAACACAATGTAGAGCTTAATGCTCAAAGTACAAGTTAAAGAGTACACTTCAGAGTTGAAGTTTCTAATGTATCTACCTCAAACGGATGCTGACATTTTGAAACCTGAAAAATGGGGTTTTTTGAATTGTTGCTGGATTTACCCAGAAGCTTATTACTTGATAGTAGTACTCGCGATTTAGAATTTTTTAATGTATAACATGAGGGTGTAACCCTCACAGGATCACAGTAATCTGCCCCCAAACACGAAATTTTTGTGCGTAAATTTTTCTCAAAACCCTATTTTTTTAGTTTAAAACTTACATACGTCATTCGATTTCCGTGGAAACCCGCGTAAATTAATTTTTTTACGTTCTGTATCTAACAAGCCACGCGTAAAAATCCAACCACTAGATCGGCTGATATGATACCCCTCAAATTTCGAAAATTTGCAAAAAAATATTTTGAAAATATCGCATATTAAAACGCGTTTTGGATGTGTCAGTTCTACTTAAATAAATAGATCGATACGTGTGTTTAAACTGCGCGAAAACAGATATTTAAAAACTGTCGTAAATCCAGAGATATAATAGATTTTTTCTAAAAATTGAGTGCGATGCTACGTCCACGGTTCTTGATGGACCACATTGAAACGGCACAGAATGATGTATTGTTTAATGGTGATTATTGAAATCGGATGCGCATAAAATGTAAATGAACTTCGCGGAAATTATGACCTTTTTACTGTATTTTGCACCCTAATATGCAGCAGATGCTACATCGTGGCCGCCAAATTGAATTTCACAAACTGTACACCAAATTAAAGGGATTGATTCGCTGTGTTGGAAAATCGGATGCGCATCATGTCATTTTCACTATTACGCGATTTATATGCGTTTCAAAGGTTGTAATATTCAATACTAGCAAAATGCCCGCTACTTCGTATGCGGAAAAGGAATAATATTCAAATAAACAATATTTAATATGGTTAACACTGAAAATTTTTATGTACTAATACCTATTTGAATTGATATTTAATTTCATTCAAGTGATGTTCGTACACGTTTTGTTCGAATCTCAAAAAAAAACCTCTACACTTCAACAGCGGCCTACATTTTAAATTTCAGTCCATGTTCTATTAGAACGGTATGGGTATTTTGAAAGTTTTATCCACATTTTCCAACCGAATTTTGGAATTTGTGTTATCAAAATGTAGAAAAACGATCGATTCCCCGGTCAGACAAAATCAAATTTTCGACGGTGACAAAAGTAATGTTGGCAACATTTCCTGAGTATTTCAGCCATGTAAAACTTCTCTACTAGTGGTGTCGTAAGGCACGCCGTTCGGACTCGCAGATAAACAGTAGGTCCCATATCATTGAGCTAATATGAATCGGGGTGCACTCATTGATATGAGAGGAGTCTCCCTTGTTCCGTCTGGGATGTTGGTGGAACAATTATTACATTATTTAGAAACCGAATTCGTGTTAATATACAAACAATAGTACATTATTCATTACAATTTTTAGAATCCAGAACCCTCATATGTTACAGTTTAACCTCAACTTGTTCACCCAATGCCCATGGTATTACATGTAGAAACCTTTCATACATTTAAAGGTAGATCTTAATAAACATTCTGATCCATAAATAAATAAACAGCGATCCTCACAACAAATTTTATTTATCGATTCACTCAATACCAGTGCTTCAATATTAAGTATTACTTAATACTTCTAGTACATTTATTGTACGACCACTTTTAACAATAAACCTGACAAATAAATAATAAACCAGAATTCCACTTCTATTCCTTAGCCCAATACCAAATTTATTATAATTTTGTACTTTTCACACACTAATTATATAATCCCAGCTTCATTGCTACACAAACGTCAAATTTAATACCATTTAGTACATTTCGAATTTCTCAGTAAGTCAGCCAGCCTTCAGCCTAATTTAAGAATTTGTATGCATTTCAAAATATCCTTATCTAAACACCAACACCATCCCTCATACAACAATTCGAAATTCCACCTTTATCCCTTCAAGTAACGCCAAACTGGTACCAAATTCAGTACTTATAATATGTATAAGTTAAAAAACTACTGCCTTCTATACAAAACAAAATCCCAACCGCAATTTAGTATTTTTCGTATACATAATACCGAATTTCACAATTTCAGCTCTACTAATTTACACAATAAAAATTTCTTAGGTCTAAACAACTCAACTCGAAAGAGAATTAATTAAATATCACTATAAATGACCTTCGCCTTAATAAGGCAAAAATAAACAAGGAAAAAAGTATCAGTCGGCTTTGCCGACAGAGATATACCCTCAGCCTGTGTATATTGAAACAATTTTTTTCCCAAAATACGTATATATTTAGGGGGTTTTAACAATTTTGAGCGTTTGAACCGACAAAAATGTTGATTAGGATTAAATATCAAAAGTTTTGCGGAGGAGATACTAATGGATCGACATTGACCGTTATGGAAGTGCATCTCCAGCCACAACATATGGTGCCATAGGGGGTTTTTACACTCTTCGGGCTGTTTGCTCAAGAAGAATGGACTCGCCCCTAAAAAACTTATACCATCGTAATTGAGGCGAATGAAAGTTGCTTCAACAAAAATCAAAGTGATTCGATATTAGGTCTTAAAGTGAACTTATTCGAAATTTTGTGTGGGAGGTACCGGATGGAGTGGACAAATATATGGACTATGATCTATATCTGGTAGATATATTAGGATGTGTAAAGTATAGACCAACTCGTCCACTCCCTTCAAGAGTTACCGTACGAACAATTTTTCCGAACATTTTTGAACTTTTGTGGGGGAGGTACCCGAAGGAGTGGACCGATATGGCTCATCTTTAAACTTAAACTATGTTTGGACAAAATATTACTAAGGCCATATTTTGGACCGAATCGGCAGATCCGTACGAGAGTTATTTTGCGCTCCAACCACCTCACACGGTGTCATAGGGGTTTTTTGCAACTTTCATGCTATTTTCTCAGGAAGTATGGACTTGCCCCTGATGAAACTTGTACTGCCGTATGGAGGGCAGTGAATACAAGCTGCTAAAACAAAAATCAAAGCGATTCGAGAGATGGCCCTAAGCTGAACTTTTTCGAAATTTTGTGTGGGAGGTACCCGAAGGAGTGGGGCGATTGAGTCTATATTGAAACATTATCTAAGTCTGGCACACATTTTACGATGGGAAAAGTATGGACCATATCGGTTACTCCCTTCAAGAGTTATCGTGCGCACAAATTTTCCAAACATTTTCGAACTTTTGTGGGGGAGGTACCGGAAGGAGTGGGCCGATATAACCCATCTTCGAACTTGAACTAAGTTTGGGCAAAATATTACAAAAGCCAAAATTTGAACCGAATCGGGTCATCCGTTCGAGAGTTATCGTGCGCTCCAGCCAGCAGGACAGACAGACAGACGGACGGACATGGCTAGATCGACTCCAAATTGTCTGAAACACATTTGGTCCAAACATACTTGGGGTCTAAAACCATTATTTCGATGAGGCACATTTTCATCGTATCAAAGTGTATATACCCTCCTTAGCCTAAAGGCTGAGGGTATAAAAAATAAAAAAACAGTAAGGAAAGTATCAAAGTCGGGCGGGGCCGACTATATGATACCCTACACCACTGTGAATATGTAAAATATAAATCGGAGCTATATCCAGATCAAAACCGATTTTGATATAATTTGGCACTTTTATTTCCAGACCGAATTCAGTCACACATTCCAAATTTCATCGAAATCGGACATATATAGCGTGTGTGGTACAGAAAATACGTGAAATCGGCCGAAAATTTATATGGGAGCAAATCTGACCCGATTTCTATATAATTTGGCACACTTATTTGTAGACCGAATTCAGTCACACATTCAAAATTGGACGTATATAGCGTGTTTGGTGCAGCAAATACGTGAAATCGGGCGAAAATATATATGGGAGCTATATCCAAATCTGAACCGATTTTCACCAAAAGCAATAGCGTTCTTCCTGTGGCTAAAAAAGTTGTAGTCCCCAATTTTCAGCTGAATCGGACAAAAAATGCGACCTGTACGTTGCGAACAAAAATACATGGACGGACGGACATTCATAAATCGACTCAGAAAGTGGTTAAATGTATATCCCCAAAAGGAACTATGGGTCTATTTCGTTTCCTTTTGTATGTTACATACAAATGCACAAAGACATAATACCCCTTACCACTGTGTGGTGTAGGGTATAATAAAAAAAATTTGAACCAAATTCTGTGCCATTTTGTAATTATCGTACACTTATTGTACGTATATCCACAACCACATCCATATGTCAACCCTACACATCAAGAGGGTCTATAATACAAAATTTCCGAATTCCATCTCTATTCATATTGCCATTAATACTTTTCGTATGAGAGTACAAATTTCAATAACTATCTCCAACAGTAATTCCAAATTTCAGGATTCTACCCTATCCGTCCATCCAAAACTAAATTGTACCAAATTTAGTACCATTTATTACTTTTCGTAACCATACGTATGAACTTCCAAAACTATCTCAGTCCTACACTCCAACAGTAGTCCAAATTTCAGGATTCCAGCTCTCTCCGTTCACCCAAATCCAAATTGACCCAAATTTAGTAGCATTTAGTACTTTTTGTACCCATAACTACGAATTTACAAAACTTCCTTAACCCTGCACTCCATATAAAAAATCTTAGTTATAAATTTCAGAATTCCATCTTATCTGTCACCCAAAACCAAAATGTACCAAACTTAGTATCATTTGGTACTTTCCGTACCCATAAGTACGAACTTCCGAAACTACCTCAATTCTACACTCCATATTAATCTTAACTCCAAATTTCAGGATTCCAGCTCTATCGGTCCACCTAAATTTAAATTGTACCAAATTTAGTACCATTTAGTACTTTCCGTACCCATAAGTATGAATTTCTTTATTCCAGCTCTATCCGTTCACCCAAATCCAAATTGCACCAAATTTAGTACCATATACAACTTTTCGTACACATAAGTACGAATTTCCAAAACTACCTCAATCCTACACTTCAAAAGTAAATAAATTAAAAATTTCAGGATTCCAGCTCTGTCCGTTCACCCAAATCCAATTTGTACCAAATTTAGTACCGTTTAGTACTTTTCGTACCCATAAGTACGAATTTCTAAAACTGAGCTAGTCATTCACTCCATCAGAAATCTTAATTCCAAATTTCAGTTTTCCACGTCTATCCAAATCCATATTTTACCAAATTTAGTACCATTAAGTACTTTTCGTACACGTACATAAGTATGAATTTCCAAAACTACCCCCATATTTCACAACTGTAATCTAAATTCCAAATTTTAGGTTTTCAGCTCTATCCGTTCACCCAAATCCAAATTGTACCAAATTTAGCACCATTTATTACTTCTCGTAAACATAAGTACGAACTTCCAAAATCATTTCCTTATAACAACACCAGTTCCCAACCTTGATTCCCATACCAAATTTGAAGATTGTAGCTATTTCCACTCAAAATATACGATTGGTACCAAATTTAGTAACTTTCAGTACTTTTCGTACACTTATAGGTGGAATTTCCAAAAACTATACCAAAGGGTTCTCTCTATAACTCTCCATCAGTGACCTCGTTCCAAATTTCAAATTCTAGTACGAAATTGCTGGGTTCCAGCTCTATTCATTCAACCAAATCCAAATTGTACCAAATTTAGTACCATTTAGTACTTTTCGTAAACATAAGTACTAAAACTACCCCATATATCAATCGTACACTTCAACAGTTATCTTAATTCGAAATTTCAAGTTTCCAGGTCTATCCGTTCACCCAAATCCTAGGTGTACAAAATTTAGTACCATTTAGAACTTGTCGAACATATAAGTACAAATTTCGAAAACTACCCCCCTATCGGAATCCTATACTCCGTCAGTAATCTTAATTCCAAATTTCAGGTTTCTAGCTCTATCGGTTAATCCAAATCCGAGTTGTACTAAATTTAGTACTTTTCGTACACATAAGTACGCATTTCCAAAACTACCCCTATATCTCAATCCTATACTCCGTCAGTAACCTTAATTCCAAATTTCAGACTTCCAGCTCTATCCTTTCACCCAAATCCAAATTGTACTAAATTTAGTACCATTTAGTACTTTTCGTACACATGAGTACGAATTTCACAAACCATTTCCTTTTATAAACACCACTACCCAATCTTTATTTCCATACCAAATTCCAAGTTTCTAGCTAAATCCGTTCAAAATATACAATTGGTACTAAATTTAGTACTTTTCGTACACTTAGAGGTCGAATTCCCCAAAACCCTTCGGTACATCTTTCTAACTCTCCATCAGTTACTCTCAGTCCAAATTTCAGAATTCTAGCTCCTCCCGTTTGCCTAATACTAAGGGTACCATATTTAGTACCTTTTAGTACTTTTCGTACCCTTCTAGGTCGAATTTCCAAAAACCCAGCCTTATCTCACCCCTACACACCGACAGCAACCCACAGTCAAAATTTCAGCTTTCTAGCTTCAGCGGTTTCGTCTGGGCGATGATATACATGTCACTCACTCACTCACTCAGTCATCACTAAGCTCTTTTATATATATAGATTATTTATGATTTATTATTTATTATAATTTCCGGATTCCAGCGCTATCTCTCCATACAAATGCAATTTATACCAAATTTAGTATTTTGTGTACTTGTAAGTACGAATTTCAGAATTACCGCAATCCTACACTTCAAAAGTAGTTTTAATTCCAAATTTCAGTATTCCATCTCTATGCGTTCACTCACATCCTTTCCAACGGAAAGTACTAAATTTGTACTTTCCGTTCCCATAAATATGAATTTCCAAAACTACCTCAATTGTACACTCCATCAGTAACCTTAATTCGAAATTTTAGGATTCCAACTCTATCCGTTCAACTAAATTTAAATTGTACCAAATTTAGTAGTTTTAGTACTCTCCGTTCCCATAAGTATGAATTTCCAAAACTACCTCAATCCTACACTCCATCAGTAACCTTAATTCGAAATTTCAGGATTCCAACTCTATTCGTTCAACTAAATTTAAATTGTACCGAATTTAGTACCATTTAGTACTTTCCGTACCCATAAGTATAAATTTCCATGACTAACTCAATCCTACACTCCAAAAGTAATTAAATTCCAAATTTCAGGATTCCAGCTCTATCCGTTCACCCAAATCCAAATTGTACCAAATTTAGTACTTTTCGTACACATAAGTACGAATTTCCAAAAATAACCCTCATATCTCAATCCTACTCTTCAACAGTAGTCTTAATTCCAAAATTCAAGTTTTCATCTTTATCCGTTCACCCAAATCCAAATTGTTCTAAATTTAGTACACTTTAGTACTTTTCGTACACATGAGTACGAATTTCCTTTCATAAACACCACTTCCCAACCTTTATTTCCATACCAAATTTTAAGATTCTAGCTATAGCCGTTCAAAATATACAACTGGTACTAAATTTTATAACTTCTAGTACTTTTCGTACACTTATAGGTCGAAATTCCAAAAACCCTTTGGTACATCTTTCTAACTCTCCACCAGTGACCCTCATTCCAAATTTCAGAATTCTAGCTCTTCCCGTTTGCCTTATACAAAGGGTACCATATTTAGTACCTTTTAGTACTTTTCGTACCGTTCCAGTTCGAATATCCAAAAACCGAGCCTTATCTCATGCCTACATACCAACAGCAACTTACACTCCAAATTTCAAGCTTCTAGCTTCAGCCGTTTCGTCTGGGCGATGATCTGTCAGTCACTCACTCACTCACTCACTCACTCACTTATCACTAAGCTCTTTTATATATATAGATAGATAACAATATTTTAATGTTATGCCACAATTGGAATTCCTTGTGATTTATTATAATGTTTTAAAAATATTCGCCAATAGGAATACTATAAGCGAAAAATTTGTTGCAACGGATTATCTTCATTATTGCGTGAAATTTTGACGAAAATGCCGAAGAACTCAAACATTTTTTCTCCAACTTTTCCTATAAAACCATAAAAAAATAAAATTAGAATAATATGATTTTAATTTTTTCGTAATATTTTCTTCGTATTTTTGCAAATAACATGAATACTATAGCTCCAACCTTCACAACTTAGGTTTCATTTTATTCCTCAAAATGTATGGATGCTGTTATAATTTTTTTATATATTTTTCGTAAGTATGAGCGCTATTGTTTCAAAAATATGTTTGTAAATACGTGAAATTATTTAACAAATTTGATTTTTCGCGAATCTATTGAGACTTTGCGATTATTTTTTGCATCATCGTAAAGGTTACGAATTCAGTTAACGATAATATATTAATATATATTAATATATTAACTATATTAAGCCGCGATTTTTTTTAGAATTTTTTTTTTTTTAATTAACATAATTAAAACGGTCATATCTTTTGCGCGCCACGATCAATGTTAGTAACGAAAACAGATTTGGAATGCTGATTTTTTTCTTAACCTATGTACCAAAAATCATTGATGTAGTATCACATTTTTTTTTTTTTTTTTTTTTGATTTTTTGAAATGGAAAAGAAAATTTTAGACATTTTTCCTGATATATACAATTAATTGAATTTAAAATGCTAAAAAAATATATATTAACTGAATGTAAAAATGATGCTTTTTCCCACACAAAAAAAAATTGTCACTGCCCTCCCTCAATATTATCTGACCAGGGACCAACATCGTGACCTGTAACGTGATTATATTATTTCCACATATTACGAACTTTTGAGCCCAAACCAATGAATGTTAGTCAATTTTATCTGTAAAAAAATAGCAGATTATTTTTTGCTTTAATAACACATTAAAGCGCATCATTTACATATTATATATTTTCATTTAAATGTACATCCTTCAACTTTAACAATTACTGAAGCGTTTATTTCAAACTTTAAATAAAATTGCATTGTTTTTTGTCGCCGGCTAGTGCAACATAAATATTTTTCCCTTCCAATGGAAAGTCAAGTGTTTCCTGGCTTTTCAATAACATCAATTTATTGAGTACAAAAACACTTGATTAAATTTGCAGACATCCTTTGTGTTTCGATTATATTTAACAAACAATTTTAGAGAGAACTATAGGGCAGGTTAACAGAAACTAAACAAGTGCACAAATGAACAGCATTCACACACAGTTTTGTACACAGAACCAATGAACAACAACAAAAATCAGTGTAGCATGACAGTATTTAGTATAACCTTATCGTATAAAACAATGAAACTTATTCTTTCCCACCGGAACACTCACATGGTGAAATATTAAATACACTCTTCAGAGAAAAATGTAAAAATTGGGCAGTCGTTTAATGTGGAATATGCAGACAAAATAACCAAAATTTCATTGGACTATCACCATTTGTAAATTTAAAAACAAAGAAGTATAAAAGCGTTAAGTTCGGCCAGGCCGAACCTTTTACAGCCTCCACAATGAAATATCCTATCCACAACTTTAGGTGAATATATTTTATGGCCACTGATACCCCGAATGCCTAAAATTTACCTAAAAATGTCTTGAATCGGGCGGCATCTTTGTATGGGCCCTATATCAACGTTTTGTGACAACTGGAAACCGCAATTGAAAAATTACAGCTACTTCGGCTAAAAAATTTTAGCTAAAACCGTCAAAAAACGAAAAATCGTATGGTAAAAGGGTCTACATGGACATGGACCTATGTTGGGAAATTACAGATAGTTCGATCAACAAATTTAGTTAAAATTCTAAAAATACCGAAAAAACGAGAAGTACCATTATATGGGGGCCACACCAAAACATAGAACTTCGTTGAAAATTTTCGATAGAAAAGTTTCTCAAGTTCGAAGATGGGCCATATCGGCACACGTTTTGGTATAGCCCCTATATAACGGTACCTCCCGACTTTCGGTATATTAGGGATTTTATCTACATTTTTTGACCAAACTACTTGTATTTTCACGTTTGGGTTCCCAAAGGTCACAAAACATCTACACCAAAAAGCGTCAACATAGGTCTATGTTTTGGTATAGCCCCCATATAACGATACCTCCCGATTTTTTGTATTTTGAGGATTTTAGCTAAATTTTTTAACCGATAACCTGTAATTTGGCGTTTTAGGTTCCCAGTGACCGCAAAATATCTCCACCAAAAACTGTCAACATAGGTCCATGTTTAGGTATAGCCCCCAAATAACGGTACCTCCCGATTTTAGGTATTTTGAGGATTTTACCTACCATTTTTAACTGAACTACCTGTAATTGGATGTTTGAGGTTCCCAGTGGTCACAAAGCATCTCCACCGAAAACCGTCAACATAGGTACCAAAAATGGTATAACCCCCAAATAACGGTATCTACTGATTTTCGGTATTTTGTGGATTTTAGCTACAATTTTTAACCGAACTACCTGCAATTTGACAGTCGAGGTTCCTAGTGATAACAAAACATCTCCACCAAAAACTGTCAATATAGATCCATGTTTTGGTATAGCCTCCATATAACGGTACCTCCCGATTTTCGGTATTTTGAGTATTGTAGCTACAATTTTTATCCGAATTAACTGTAATTTGACGCTTGAAGTTCCCAGGGCCCACAAAACATCTCCACCGAGATGTTTGGGGGGTTCATCCCCCATATAACGGTACCTCCCGATTTCCGGTATTTTGAGGATTGTAGCTACATTTCTTGACCAAAATACCTGTAATTTGACAGTCGAGGTTCCTAGTGATAACAAAACATCTCCACCAAAAACTGTCAACATAGATCCATGTTTTGGTATAGCCTCCATATAACGGTACCTCCCGAGTTTCGGTATTTTGAGTATTGTAGCTACAATTTTTAACCGAACTACCTGTAAATTGACCTTTGAAGTTCCCAGTGGCCACAAAACATCTCCACCAAAAACTGTCAACGTAGGTCCAAGTTTTGGTATAGCCTCCCTATTTAACGGTACATCCCGATTTTCGGTATTTTGACATTTGAGTTTCCCAGTAGTCACAAAAAATCTTCTACAAACATTGCCAATATAGGTCCATGTTTTGGTATAAACCCCATGTAACGGCACCTCCCGATTTTCGGTATTTTGAGGATTTTAGCAACAATTTTCAACCGAACTACATGCAATTTGACAGTTGAGGTTCCTATTGATCACAAAATAGCAGAGCTACTCCACCAAAAATGTTCAACATAGGCACATTTTGGTACAGCCCCCATATAAAGGTTCCTTCCGAGTTTCGTTATTTTGAGGATTTTAGCCTGTAATTTGACGTTTGAAATTCCCAGTGGTCATAAAACTTCTCCACTAAACATTGTCAACATAGGTCCATGTTTTGATATAGCCCCATATAACGGCACTTCCCGATTTTCGGCATTTTGAGGATTTTAGCAACAATTTTTAACCGAACTATTTGTAATTCGATATTTGAGGTTTCCAGGGGTCATAAAATATCTCCACTTAAAATTCGACATTTGAGGTACCCAGTGGTCACAAAACTTCTCCTCCAACAATTATCAACATGGGTCCACACTTTGATTTATCCCCATATAAGGTTGCCATTTGCCGATTGATGGCATTTCCATATGAATTTATGAATTTATGAATTTATTTTATTTAGGTATCAGTTGTCACAGAATATCTCCGCCTCAAATTGTGGACAAGATAGAAAATAATTATTCTGTTTTAGTTCAGAATATTTTATGGTGGAGGGTATAAAAAGTTCGGCCTTGCCGAACTTAACGCTTTTTTACTTGTTCTATATTGACACTTTTAAACTCATTTTACGAAGTCACTTTTATTTTACAACGATTTCAATTGTCTCTTTTAATGCAGTACATTGTTATCATCGTAGCAAAGTGAATGTACCCTCGTTAGCCTAAAGGCTAAAGTATAAAAATCAATTTCAATGCGAAGACATACAAATGTTTAGTAATTAGTGCAATTACTTTGATATGCTATTCTCATACAACTTTGATTGGAAAAAAATGTTTATCTGCTAAAGCTTTCAATAAAATTCAGAATAACGAGCCTCTGTATATGGGAAAACTTTGTCTTATTTTTACCTTATTAAGACGAAGGTAACATTTTAAAGTGATATTTGAATTAATTCTCTTCCGAGTTGAGCTGCTATGACCTAAGAGGTGCATAGAAAAATTAGGAATTCGACGAAGTCATTGCTGAGACTAATAAGTGTCCATTTCAATTCAGGAACATTTTCCAACCAAATATGCTCACATACATATATTATGACAAAAGGACTAGACAAAGTGTACATGTATTTCAATATACAAAGTTTATTAGGTTTTGTTAATGGCAAGTCATTACTGAACATTTTTCACAAAACAGGGGATTTAATCATAAGTTTCCATTAGACAGACAATTGAATTCTCCAACGACAAGGGGACGTTGATAATACTTTTCACAGCCAAATCACACGATGGAAAGCAGAAAGTAGAGTGAAATACTACACACAAACACATTGACGAAACGATTTGGTGGGTCAGTCATTAAGCTTGGTTGTAATAACAAAAACACTCCCAGTTAATCGACTTACTTTCTTCTACAACCAAAGTGACATTAAGCCATTTTAAGCGATACTTTGGTATGTCGGACATATTGATGTATTAACTTCGGGCAACTGGGAATATAAACATTATTTTCACATTATTTAGCATAGTTTACTTCAATTCCAATTTCAAACATAAAATCTTTATAAATAAAAAACAAGTGAGCCAAGGCTATAGTCGGGTCGGGGCCGACTATGTGATACCCTACACCACTACCCCTGTTCATAAGCTTTTGACTAATAAAATTTAAAATATTAAAATTGGGATAGCTTAGCGCCTTTGCCCTGAATGTCTTCATTAACACAGGACAATTTTTTTGAAACTTATTTAAGTGCATCGACAGTACAACCCAAATGAAAAATGGAAAAGTGGGATGTATGCCAACCATCAATAGGCTTCTTTCTTCGTTAGACCCACATCAACCCCCAAAATTTCGTGAGGATCCGATCAAAATTTCGTAGTGTGATTGCACAAAAATGGAAAAAGGGATGCATTACCGACTATTGCGATATCTCTGTTGTTTGACCACCTATGACAACCTACTTCACATCGTTGTAAAGGTGATGGTTTCTACTTTCCTTGCCAGGATTTGCTTTCGATATACCACCTACAGAAGGGAGATATTAACTTTGAAATAAAACGTTGGTCTTTTTCCAAATATTTTTTTTCACATTCCGACCCCTGAATAATATCCGACCATTATCAAAAATCAAAAGGTTTTTTCCTCTGTGGGACCCCAATAACACCCAAAATTTCGTGACGATCCAATTAAAATTGCGGCCTGTAGTGTGATTTCCAAAAAAGTGGAAAAATGGGATGTATTACCGACTACTGCGATATCTCCGTTATTTGGATACCTTCGCCAACCTGCTTTACATCATTGTAATTATGGGATTTGTTAATTTCATTGTCAGACTTTGCTTTTGGAACGTCCTGAACCAAAGCTGTGATATTCGCCATTATTATTAAAATCGCAAAAATAAAAAGTTGTGTTCTATTAGCGGCTATTGCGATATCTTCGTTGTTTGACCACCTACGACAACCTACGTAACATGATATTTTCTACTTTCATTAGCAGGCTTTGCTTTTGATATTACCCTTTCAGAAGCGGAGACATTCGCTTTGAAATAAAACGTTGAATTTTTCTCCAAATAAGTTTTTTTCCCATTCCGACCCTGAATATTATCCGACCATCACCAAAATCAAAAGGCTCCTTCTGTAGGATCCCTCCAAAATTTCGTGACGATTCGATCAAAATTGCGACATGTAGCGTGATTACAAAAAGAAAAAATGGGATGTATTGCCGACTATTGAGATATCTCCGTTATGTGGCCACCTACGCCAACCAACTTTGCATAACTGTAAAGATGGGATTTTCTACTTTCATAGTCGTACTTTGTTTTTGGAAGATCCCCAACCGAAGCACAGTGCGAAATTTGGGAAGTTTAGTGGAACTTTAAGGGATTTTTAAAGTACATGAAATTAATTAAACTTTTATTGAATTCGTTAGCTAAGTACTCCACTGCAAATGGTCCATACTCAGTTTCCCGATTTACTTCACGAAACGACTTAAAAATGCACTTAAAGTTGCACTTTTGTTTTTTAATTTTTTTCTTGTAAGAAATGTATTTTTGATTCATTAAAAAAATGGAGTGGCGCGGACAAATGGTAAGTCAGTATGCCATGATTTATTTTTCTTAATATTTTACAAAATAATTATGATATTTTACACTTTAAAAAAATGCAAAAAACCCTTATTGTTTTCGTGCAATTTTAGTCGGAAAGAAGTGATTTTTTGAAGTTTTCAAAATTGTAATTTTTTATTATCCGTGGTCATTTCAAAAGTGAATTACGTACATTCACGTGTTAAGATATATATACAGTCTGTCGCAAAAGTTAGTATACACCATTGAAACCAAAATGTATTAGGGATAAATATCACTATAACTTTTTGAAAACAACAAACAATTAGTTTTATTTGATAGACAAGAAGGTTGTCTTCCGTAATAACAATTAAAAGTGCGCAATATTTGCATACATTAGCAAATGTACGGTTCGAATCCCAAAAATACCAAAATTTATGTCGCAAAAGTTAGTATACAACGGAGAATCCTCGTGGAGCTGTGTAAAAAATTCTTGATATTTTTGAACAAAATGAAACTAAATCTGTACTTAAGATCATAAAGAGTATATTAATTGGTTTTAAAGGCATTTATAGTACCTATAGTGACAAGTCCAACGTACACTGGATCGTAAAATCCACAAAAAATTGGTCATCTACAAATACAACAACTGAAGCGACAAAATTCCGGGTGTATGTCCTGTTTATGGATTCTAAAGCCATGAAATACTCAGAAAAGCTCTAAAGTTTCAATATGGGGTGATATTGATCGAGTTTCAACTTGTCCTGTTTGAAAAAACGGGAATTTCTTGAAGGAAACTCATACTTTTGAGGCCATTGTCCTTTTGAAACATGTAATAATCCTTAATCCTTACACATAACGACTTTCCTTTTGAGTTAATTTTCTCACAAATGTTGCCCCTTTTCATATTCCCACTAAAAGTAAATTGTAGGAGAACCTCAAGGTCCGTTGTAAGCCCTACAGTTAAACTGTCCTACCGGCCTTTCAGCAGTATCGAACATGCTTCTCGTGTCCCTAGTGTCTAATGTACTAATGTCTAATTAACTACTTCTAACTGATCCATTTAGTTGTATTTTGGTCCAAGTGAAGCAAACACAGCTTTTCAGAACGTTTTTGGACAATCCATGCGTTATAACAGCAGAGAAAGCTCTGTATTAAAATTTTAAATGAGCTAACATATCCTTCTGTGGTGGTGGAGTATCACTGTAGGGCTTACACCCGAACTTAAGGTTCTCCTACTATTTATTTTTGGTGGGAATGTGAAAAGGGACATCATTTGTGAGAAAATTAACTGAAAAGGAAAGTCTTTATGTGTAAGGATTAAGGATTATTACATGTTTCAAAAGGACAACGGCCTCAAAAGTATGGGTTTCCTTCAAGAAACTCCTGTTTTTTCAAACAGGACAAGCCGAAACTCGATCAAGATCGCGCCATATTGAAACTTTAGAGCTTTTTTGAGCATTTCATGGCTTTAGAATCCATAAACAGGACATAACACCCGGAATTTTGTCCTATAGTTATTGTATTTGAAGATGACCAATTTTTGTGGATCTTACGATCCAGTGTACGTTGGACTTGTCACTATAAATACTATAGCTGCCATTAAAACCAATTAATATACTCTTTATGATCTTATGTACAGATTTAGTTTCATTTTGTTTAAAAATATCAAAAATTTTTTACACAATTCCACGAGGATTCTCCGCTGTATACTAACTTTTGCGACATAAATTTTGGTCTTTTTGAGATTCGAACCGCACATTTGCTAATGTATGCAAATATTGCGCACTTTTAATTGTTATTACGGAAGACAACCTTCTTGTCTATCAAATAAAACTAATTGTTTGTTGTTTTCAATAAGTTATAGTGATATTAATCCCTAATACATTTTGGTTTCAACAGTGTATACTAACTTTTGCGACAGACTGTAATCTGAAAGATTGGATTCTCCTCTGTTCGCAAAGCTATAAAACTGGTGCGGTATCGTGCGGTCTTTGGAGATATTCAAGATTTTCTAAAAAGACTTCGGGAATTTCATTCAGTTGCATTTTCCAAAAGTGGAAGGTAAACGCGACAATGAACGCCATTGTTGACTGTGTTTTGAAGAAATGGACTCACTAATTCTAACAATGATAATTTCTGTAAAATTAAGAAACCTCTCGCAATTTTTCGTAGTTTTGACCTCTAAATGTTGGTGATTTACATATAGTGCAACATTTTTAGATGCTGCGGTGCAAATACCAAAATACGTTAAAAATTGTAATGCAGTGCAGACCTGAACTTGATCTGAAAGACATTATTTACAAAAATAATGGTGCAGACCTGCTGAATGGACCAATACACATTGTAGATACAAATGAAAACAAAAAAATATTGACATTTTACTCCTTAATATATGTGTAGGGTTGTGGGGCTTCACCCAGAAGTGGACCTACATATGTTGACAGCTTTTGTGTGAGGAGGTGTTTTATTCGCTAACATCTTAAAATTTACATTTGCATAAAAATCGGCTGCAATTTTTGTCTTTAACCTTTAAAATACCCAATATGAGGGAATCCGGCATGTGGGGGCTATTCCAAAACGCGAACATATATTGAAAATATTTTGTACATAAGTTTTCTATTCGCTGAAAACCCATTATACCAATTTGCATCAAAATCGATTGAAAAATGAATGTAAAACGTAAAAACGGCAGCCACCGTTACATGAGCGCTACAGGAAACCGCGGGTCTATGTGGCCCAATTTGAGCCCAACACTGTCCACTAATAAAAGAAACATTTTTGCAAAATTTTAGGAATCTACACTTTTTCCTTTAAAAGTTATTAGTAAAGTTCCGCTAAAGTGCCCATATTTTGCAGTGTGCGAAGCTGTGATATTCGTCATTATTATTAAAATCGCAAAAATAAAAAGTTGGGTTCTATTAGCGGCTATTGCGATATATTCGTTGTTTGATCACCTACGAGAACCTACTTTACATCATTAGAAAGGCGATATTTTCTACTTTCATGGCCAGGTTCTGCTTTTGGTATACCCCATATTGAAGCTGAGATATTCGCTTAGGAAAAAACGTTGTCTTTTTCTATAAATAAGTTTTTGCCCATTACGACCCATAAATATTATCCGACCATCACCAAAATCAATAGGCTTCTTCATCTGTATGACCCCCATTAACCATTTCGTGACGATCCGATGAAAATTGCGACCTGTAGCGTGATTTCCAAAAAAGTGGAAAAATGTGATGAATTACCGACTATTGCGAAATCTTCGTTATTTGGTCACCTACGCCGACCTAGTTTACATCATTGTGAAGATGGGATCTTCTACTTTCGTATCCAGGCTTTGCTTTTGGAAAGTCCCCAACCAAAGCTGTGATAATCGTCATTATAACTAAAATTGTAAAAATGAAAATTTGGGTTTTATTTGCGACTATTGTGATATCTTCGTTGTTTGATCACCTACGAGAACCTACTTTACATCATTAGAAAGGTGATATTTTCTACTTTTATTGTTTTGCTTTTGGTATACCCCGTGTAGAAGCTGAGATATTCGCTTTGGAAAAAATAGTTGTCTTTTTATCCACATAAGTTTTTTGCCCATTCCGACCCCTAAATGTTATCCGACCATGACCAAAATCAATAGGCTTCTTCCCTTCCGGGACCCCCATCAACATCCAAAATTTCGTGACAATCCGATCAAAATTGCGACCTGTAGCGTGATTACAAGGTTTTAGATGGACAGACGGACAGACGGACGGACGGACGGACTGACTGACGGACACACATAGCCAGATCGACTCATCTCGTCGAGACATTCATTTTGGTATATATAAGTATGGGTCTACGACCATTATTTCGATGCGTTACAAACTTTTTGGCCAAAACCAACTTATAATACCCTCCCCACATATAACAAATGCCGTTCGTTGTGCAAATAGAATTGGAAAGCAGTGTACGCCTCATCCTATTGACAAGACTTTGTAATTTCAATATAATGTTTCGATATAGCCCCCTTAGAACGGTACCTCCCGATTTTCGTAATACTGAAGATTGTGACGTCATTATCCCACCGAAATGGCTGAAGTTCGTTATTTAGTCTTCCAAGAGTTATAAAATATTCCAGAAGAGTGTTATCAGTATAGGTCCACGTCTGCCTATATCCCGTAGAAGCGTACCTATTGATTTTCGGTATTTTTTAAGTTTTAGCCACATTCTCTTACCGAAATATATGAAATTTGGTATTTAGTCTTCTTTGAGTCTAAAAACTTTCCGTCAGAAATTTGTCGGTATATATCGACGTTTTGAAATAGCCTCCATAGTATTAAGTCTTCCTCATACGTCCCGGGCCACACTACTGTACTATCACTGAAATTTTGATATGATATTATGCGTCTCTAGATCGACGTCCATAGTAGAGTAAAATCATAAAATTGCTGTAGTGGGGAATTCGATTAAAGAACACCTAATTTCATGAAATTTTTTAATGAAATTCACGCTAGTGTGGACCGTGACTACACGAAAGGAAACCAATTATTCCATTTTACTTCAATACAACTTGTGGTGGAGGGTATAACAAGTTCGGCCCGGCCGAACTTAGCGCCGTTATTTCTTGTTGATTAAAAAGTTGATAAAACAAACAATTTTTTTTCAAATTGGACCAATATTGAAGAAGTTACGAGTATTTCTTTGGATTCGACTTTTTCAAAGCTCGATATCTTTGGAATTACTAATCAAAGAAAATCTAATAATATATTGAACAGCAAAAAATAAAGGAAACCAAAAACCTCATTTTGAAAAAGTGTTCGATTTCACTCAGAAATCCCCGTATATAATAATAGAATACGCTTGATTTTAAAATGGACATAATATTTGTCTAATACTCAATACCATGTACTTTAATGTGAACGCTGCATGTTTATTTGCGTTTATCGTATTTAAAATCTCATTGCAGCTAGAGCATAAAATTGCATTACGTTAAACCTTCATACAAACGTATACATGGATGCGTTTCATCCAATTCGTCGATTCGTGTCAGTGGATTTTTGACATTGTCCTTTGATAACACTGGTCAACACGACTTTTGTTTCAACCGAAGTTGTTGTTGTTTCTTAATGAAATCGGCGAGCTATTTTCAAATCTGGTCACGGTTTTTCTCCATCAGCTCTTGTTCTTGAGATATAGCTCAAAATCGGTTTTTACGAGTTTTACCCAGAATTTCGTTATTTTCGGATACAAACAAATATTTTTTTGCGGGTTTTTCGACGCTAATATATTAAGAAGATGTTGTACGCTCGATACAAAACGTTTTTTGAAATAATTATGGCGAGTATTTATCAAAAAATATACAAAACATACGATGAATCTTGTAAAAATTGCATATTTTGAGTACTTTAAGCTGTAATTAAGTCATCGGGGGAAGTCATAGAAGCTTCATATGGCATTCCGGATATGCTCAGGGTGTCTGCTATATAGTCCTGTATTCAAATATTTAATATAAAGTTCATAGCGCCCACGATTCGCCCATAACCTAAAAATCGTCATGAAGACTGCTAAAGGGAAAACATTTACCTGTGATATCATTACCAAATATGCCATTTACTTTTCAATGGCAGTCTTCATGACGATTTTTAGGTTATGGGCGAATCGTGGGCGCTATGAACTTTATATTAAATATTTGAATACAGGACTATATAGCAGACACCCTGAGCATATCCGGAATGCCATATGAAGTTTCTATGACTTCCCTCGATGACGTAATTACAGCTTAAAGTACTCAAAATATGCAATTTTTACAAGATTCATCGTATGTTTTCTATATTTTTTGATAAATACTCGCCATAATTATTTCAAAAAACTTTTTTATCGAGCGTACAACATCTTCTTAATATATTAGTGTCGAAAAACCCGAAAAAAAATATTTGCTGGAATCCGAAAATAACCAAATTCTGGGTAAAACTCGTAAAAACCGATTTTGAGCTATATCTCAAGAACAAGAGCTGATGGAGAAAAACCGTGACCAGATTTGAAAATAGCTCGCCGATTTCATTTAGAAACAACAACAACTTCGGTTGAAACATTCAACTTTTTCAATTTTGTTGAGCAGTGTAATCATTGTCATATAACAAAAAAGTTAACGTAACACAATATTCAGTTTAAATGACATTTTCTGTCACATGCGTTTTCTTAATTGGCACAGTCTCATGGAAAAGCCAAGGATTATAATTCCTGTTAAGATATTCATACTATAAATAAACCTCAATGAGATGCACATTTAAGCTTTTAATAAAAAAGCAATTAAATGCCTAGGTAACGTTGAATGCTAACTTGTGATGGCTTGCTCCGTTGTATGTACATTAGGGTTATGACTTTTTGAAGTTTTTTCCTGTAATGACAAAAATAATGTTCATTACATTTAATTATTAAAAAAGGGCACGCACAAAGCACTTAAAAACAATTGAAAAAAAATACTATGAAATAAAAAAATGTTTTCTCAAAAAATTATTTCCTGTTGCTCAAACGAATGACCTTTTGTCTTTTATTTCATTTAAATTTTGAAACATGTCACACCCAAACCACTTTCAATTAATATGTTATGTGGAATAAAGTTATATAAGATGATATATATATGTAATGATGGAGCGATAAAATGGAGTGAGATACAAAAGCTTATGTCATTTTGTTTATGCCGTGTGGCTTAAAAGCTTGTTCTGATTGACTCAACATTTTTTCAAATAAGCTCATATATAAAAACTTTAAAAGCTTTTTGTGCGTGAACTTTTTTTTGTCGAATCCCCTTATAATTAGGTAAAAGCTCATCAAAATATGATACGGGGATACAAGGTTGTAAAAAAGTCATAACCCTAATGTACAGATTGAGCAGCTCTACCTCGGCAGTCTCATACTTTCTGCTACCTTCATACATTCCATTTGTGCGTCAGTAGACTGAAGCTGACGCGAGATTGGTCAGTTGTAGGATGGTACTGGACAGACTGAAGTATAAGAACAGTAAGTCATCCTCCTCGGCTTCTTTTACAATCCGGGGCGCAGAAACAACATCATGAGGTCAAAGATGCTGTCTCAACTAGACTCGCGCTCACAACATGTTGCCAAAAATTTAAGAACGATCCCAGACGAGGCCTTTCATCTACACTCTTTCTAAATTTTGTGTGGCAGGTATCCGAAAGAGTGGTCCGATGTAGTCGATATTTGGATATAAGAAGTAATACGATGTACAATCGGTTTCTCTCTTCGAGGGTTACCTAACGTACTTCCCAGTTTAGTTGGCAGGTTTTTTGGAGATTTTTGGTCATTGTTCGCAGGAAGTAGGGACTTGCTCAAAAAAAAATTGCGCCGTAGTAACAGGGCCCCAAGAAGAACTTTTTGGAAACAAATTTCAAAACGATCCGAGATGGGCTATTAAAGTGCACTTCTTCCATACTTTGTGTGGGAGGTACCCGAAGGACGTGACCGATATAGTCCATATTCCAACGTGATACATAACTAGATGAGATAACACGATGAGCAATATTTGGACCAGTCAGAAAATCCCTGAGAGAGTTATCTTGCCATTTTAGTTGGTGCCGTCAAGGTTTTTTTTAACTATTTTCTCAGGAAGTATGGACTTGCTCTCGAAAAAAATGTACCATAGTAAAGGAGCCGCAAGGACAACCCGCTGAAAAAAATTTAAAAACGATGCAAGAGGATCTATTGAATTTCTCTTTTTTCATATTAACAAATGCAAAGCTATGACCAATTCAATTACTCCCTTCGAGAGCTTTTCGTGCGCACCATTCTAGCGAACATTTTTGAACTTTTGTGGGGGAGGTACCGGAAGGAGTGGACCGATATGGCCCATCTTAGAACTTAAACTAAGCCTGGACAAAATATTATGAATGCCCAATTTCTTAACCAATCGGTTGCTTCATTCGAAAGAAATGAAGAGGAAAGAAATTGTCTGAAACAGATTTCGTCCAAACACGTTTGGGGTCTAAACCCATTATTTCAATTAGGCACATTTTTGGCCGTATCAATATGTATATTAGGGTCATGACTTTTCGACATTTTTTTCTCAAAAATGATTTTTTGTAGCAGGGATAAATGAATGATTTTAAAAATATTTTTAATTTCGATTGCTTAGTGGAGTATTCCCCCATTGGCTCAACTTCATTTATTACCCTCTATTACAGAGAGTAATGTTTTTCAAAACGAACTGACAGTGTTGCAAAATTTTTGGTAGCGATCAGTAAAATTTTGCAACACTGTCAGTTCGTTTTGAAAAACATTACTCTCTGTAATAGAGGGTAATAAATGAAGTTGAGCCAATGGGGGAATACTCCACTCAAGCAATCGAAATGAGATTGAATCTTCAACAATAAACAAAACAAACAAAAAAAATATATATTTTTTTTGAAAAAATGTATGAAATAAAAAAAATCTCAAAAATTATATCCTGTTGCACGAATGAATTAACTTAAGCCTACTAATGATTAAAATAACGTTTATTGTAATCAAATAATGAGAAATGTCACAAATTACTTTGGAAAAAATTGTTTATTTATTTATTTAATTTTTTTTGTTATTTTTTTATTTTTTTTTTTTTTTTTGTTAAAAATTATATCATCTAAAAAAGCTTTTACGATATTTTTATGATTCTCAGAATAAAAGCAAATTAATCAGAAATAAATATTATGTCAGTTTGCTTATCTCATGTGGCTCTAGATTATCAACTAACTATCTCCTTACAGTGACCTGAAAATATTGCCCATAATTCTAATAAATTCAAATTTTAAAATAACTTTGTGCGTGAGGGGTTTTCACCGAATCACCTTATAATTAAGATTTTATGTAATCTTATGTAAAAATTCATCATGATATGATACAGGGATATGAGGTTGTAAAAATGAATAACCCTAATGAACACATGTTAATAGAGGAGAACTATAAGCGTGATTTCACAGTGAAATAAGCATTAAATGACGTAAAAAGTAATGACTTTTAACAAAGGACAATGTGGTGGCTCTTATAATAATTCACTCCTTTTCATATTTCATGCATTACATCAGATCACAGGGTTGTAAATGTTTAATCCATTATGAATCACTTTTAAGAATAAAATATATTGAGGAAGTTTGAAAAAATAACAGTTTTTAAATTAGTATCCTTGGACTAATTATGTGAAAGCTATCAGGTTTGTAACAAAATATGTATTTATTTAAAATTTTCAAATTGAAAATGTCCTTTTTCTATTGTCTATGAGAGAAGATCTCTTGAATGTTTAAAAGATTACGTAATATTACGAAAAGTACTAAAAGGTACTAAATATGGTACCCTTTGTATAAGCAAAAGGGAAGAACTAGAATTCTGCAATTTGGAATAAGGGTAACTGATGGAGAGTAAGAAAAATGTACCAAAGGGTTTTTGGAAATTTGACCTCTAAGTGTACGAAAAGTACTAAATTTAGTACCAATTATATATTTTGAACGGATTTGCCTAGAATCTTGGAATTTGGTATGGAAATTAAGGTTGGGAAGTGGTGTTTACAAAAGGAAATGGTTTGTGAAATTCGTACTCATGTGTACGAAAAGTAATAAATGGTACTAAAATTAGAACTATTTGGATTTGGGTGAAAGCATAGAGCTGGAAACCTAAAATTTGGAATTAAGATTACTAACGGAGTATAGGATTGCGATATAGGGTTAATTTTCGAAATTCGTACTTACATATATGTACGACAAGTTCTAAATGGTACTAAATTTTGTACAGCATAAATTTGGGTGAACGGATAGACCTGGAAACTTGAAATTTTGAATTAAGATTACTGACGGAGTATAGGAGTCTTCGAAATTCGTCATGTATATCATCGCCCAGACGAAACGGCTGAAGCTTGGAAGTGGAAATTTTTACTGTGGGTTGCTGTTGGTGTGTAGGGGTGAGATTCTAGAATTCTGAAATTTGGAATGAGGGTCACTGTTCGAGGGTTAGAAAGATGTACCAAAGGATTTTTGGAAATTCGACCTATAAGTGTACGAAAATTACTAAAAGTTACTAAATTTGGTACCAATTGCTAGAATCTTAAAATCTTGAAATTTGGTACGGGAATCAAGGTTGGTATGTGGTGTTGATGTAAGGAAATGGTTTTGGACATTCGTACTTATGTGTATTAAAAGTACTAAATGATACTAAATTTAGTACAACTTAGATTTAGGTGAACGCATAGAGCTAGAAACCCGAAATTTTGGAATTAATTATGGAAAGTATAAAATGGGTACTACATTTTGGATTTAGGTAAACGGATAGAGCTGGAATCGTGAAATTTGGAAAATTTGGAATAACGATTACTGTTGGAATGTATGATTTGTAGTTTAAGGTACGGAAATACTAAGTTTTGTATAATTTTGATTTGGGTGAACGGATAGAGCTGGATCCCAGAAATTTCGTACTTACGGATACGGAAAGTATTAGATAGTGCTAAATTTGGTACAATTTGATTTTGGGTGAACGAATAGACCTGGAATCCTGAAATTTGGAATTAAGGTTACTGTTAGAATGTAGAATGTATGGTTTTGTCAATTCGTAATTATGGGTACGGAAATTACTAAACTTGGTACAATTTGAAATTGAACGAACAGATAGAGCAGGAATCCTGAGATATGGAATTAAGAGTACTGTCGAAGTGTAGGATTCAGGTAAATTTGGAAATTTGCACTTATGGGTACGGAATGTAATAAATTTGGCGCAATTTGGATTTCAACGATCGGATAGAGCTGGAATTCTGAAATTTGTCATTAAGATTACTGTTGGAGTGTAGGACTGAGGTAGTTTTGATATTCGTACTTATGGGTACGGAAAGTACTTAATAGTACTAAATTTGGAACAATTTGGAATTAAGATTACTGTCGAAATGTAGGATTCAGGTAGTTTAGAATATTCTACTTATGGGCACGAAAGTACTAAATGATACTAAATTTGGTACAAATTGGATTTCGGTGAACGGATAGAACTGGAATCTTGAAATTTGGAAATAAGATTACTGTTGGAGTGTAGGATACAGTGATTTTGGAAAATCGTACTTATGGGTCGAAAGTTATTAAATGGTACTTAATTCGGTACAATTTGGATTTGGGTGAACGGATAGCGCAGAAATTTGGAGGTAAAATTACTATTGAAGTTTTGGAAAATCGTACTTATGGGTACGAAGAGTTCTAAATGGTACTAAGATTGGTACAATTGGTATTGGACGAACGGATAGAACTGGAATCCTTAGATTTGGAATTAAGATTACTGTTATTACTTGCTATTATTGTCAGTGTAGGGTTGATATGATATGATATGATGAGAAACGGCCTAATCCACATGCTCAAAAAGATCAAGCAGACTTTAAAGATCTAACCAGAAACTTATGGAATAACTACTAAAAAAATTCCATATTGAATTGAATAACACTAGGTAATACTACCTTCTAAGATAATGCAATATGAATTTTTTTGAATTTATTTCAAAAGTCTTCAGTTAAATCTTTACAGTCAGTTTGATTTTTTTTTTGGGGCATGTAAGTTAGGCCGGTTTGGCGCTGAGCGCCTCATATGTGGTTGTCGAAACACGTACCATAAGTATATGATAATTTCTAAATGGTACTCAATTTGTTTTTGGGTGTATGGACAGAACAGAGGCTGGATTCTGGTTGTATGAAAATTTGAAATGAAAAATGTTTTCTTTAAAATTTTTTCATTTCACATTTTCATAAAACGAGAATTGACTCCCTGGTGTGTAACGTTGGTATATGAGAGTGGTTTAAGAAATACGTACCACAAAATTATGAATAGAGCTGGAATTCTAAAATTTGTTCTTAGAGTCATTGTTGGTATGTGGGGTTAAAATATGGAGATGGGTTTGGAAATGCATGCTATGATAAGTACTAGATAGTACTACTTTGGTACAATACGTTTTTTTTTTTTTTTTTTTGTAAAGGGGCTTGCAGGATTTTCCAGGGTTTAAAAGCCAGCATCTAAAAACATTAGCTGTACACTTCAACTGCTACACAATATTGACACACGCGGCTAAATAAGCCACCGAACGCATATTTATTTTTGTACATTTTTGCTTATTTCGTTTTTACGCCTAATCTTTTTTGCGTTAGGCATAATCGACAACCACGTTACATATTTAGGAGTCGGCTGACCATTCGTCGCAGCGAATTAGAAACCGAGGGTGGTGTAGGGGTGCAATATGGCTGATTTTTTTGAAAATCTAACTAAAGTTGTACAAACAGTACTTAAATTAAAAAATATTAATTAAAATCGGTATTAGTACAACAAAATTTTCAGTATTCACCATGTCCATATTATAATAATAATAATAATAATAATTGTTCCACAAACATCCCAGACGGACAGGGGAGACTTCTCTCATATCAATGACTGCACCCCGATTCATATTAGCTCAATGATATGGGACCTACTGTTTATCGCCGAGTCCGAACGGCGTGCCTTACGACACCACTTTATAGAGAAGTTTTACATGGCTGAAATACTCAGGAAATGTCGCCAACATTACTGAGGGGTATTTTGCCACCGTTGAAATTTTTGATGTTGCCTGGCCGGGGAATCGAACCCACGACCTTCTGCGTGCAAGGCGGGTGTGCATACCATTGCACCACGGTGGCACCCATGTCCATATTAAATATTGTCTTTTTTATATCCTTTCCGCACACGACCAACAAAAATGTTATGTTTTACCGATATGACAAACGCTTTAATCTGACCCACAATTTTTATTCCCACTGAACTTGACTACGTATACACTCAATATTCCATCATAACCAGGCTTTTCACCAGTAATTATTATCCTGTGTTGTGTGATTTTTTTATCCTGCGGATTCCACAATTATACGACATTCTGTAGTCAGAAGATTTGTTATTTAAATCTCATTTGAGTGATAATCAAAAGGGCGAAATGAAAAATACAATTTAATGTTAACCTGATGCCAAATGAATTACCTACCACGGACATTGAAGGATGTTAAGAATGCAACGGGTCGGTATATTCGACGTTGTAATTAACACTGCACTCTGCTCTTTTATTTATGTATTGACAATTTACTACAAATGTAATTAGCTTTTGAAATTGTTTCGTCCCAACAACTGATGAGTCAGGACAGAGCCTACACATGTTTGGGTTGCATGTAAAAACATTGCGTTTTCATGGAGCTACATGCCAGAAAGTTATATTTGAAATTTAAAAAAATACATTAAGATTTAAATATGTTTTATTCTTTTTATTTTGGGTGTTTGATGAAAATGTAAAGAGAACTAATAATCTAGAAGGAGAACAAACATAGATTCTCGAACATTTAAGGGCCAACTTGCTTAGGTCCACCTACATCTTACAAAACAACTTTTGTTCCTGAACGCAATAATAAATTAATTGTAGAATGACAGTGTCTGTTATTCCACTCCAACTTCTAGATCCAAATTTCGTGAAGTCAACATTCATTGTGCTATTGGAAAGTATCCCCGAACTCTCAGGGAAGAGGTGATCTCGGACGACATTTGGAAAAATGTATCACTTATAGAAGAGTATTAAGCCAAGGACACGATAGTAACCCATGTCTGCAACTCCGAACATGATACTACATCCCAATCAATTGAAAAGGTTACTGAATCGACCAGTCCCCCGGGGCCGGTCCGTTGGGCATATTACATCTCAGGTAGAAAGCACTGGAAGAGTGCGATGGTAAGGAAGAAACACTATCAATAGGACAGACGATTCACTGATACCGCAGAACTCGAAAAATGTCAAAACCAGAGAAGCAATGGATAAAGAAGCATACGAAAGAGCAGTTAGATCCTGAAATAAGTGCGCAAATGAATATCCGAAACAATCAGCGTAATGGAATTTCAGCTGATAAGATATAATCTCAAATTTATGAGAGGAACTATTCCCTTCTTATTAACGAAACTCCCAGTCCCTCAGCGATATGAAGACCGAGAAAACCTCATGGTCGAATAAAGTTACTTCTTCGTCCAAGGCGGCTAAGTCACAGCCTTCAAAAAAGGCTGAAAAGAAATCAAGAAGGCAAAGAAAGTATTCAAATCTTCTGGAAGCTTTTACTTGACTCCTCATCTACCTCAACTCCAAAACCTATTAAAATTGATAAACAAAGAGAAATCATCCGGCTTAAGGTTCAAAGGTCGCCAGTCCTCAATCGACCCATCCAAAATCACAAACAGTGATGAGAGGTACAGCTTGCTGTCACGAAGAAATTGACACTGTCACAGCCGATCCATTCCCCTGCGTCATATGTCTCTGAGGGACCAATATTTTTTTCAATCAGTGCATTTTCTTTGAAAACTTGGTTGTCTGCACAGGTGAGCAAACATAACGTGAAGCTGAGCTCTTCGCAAAACCATGCTCGTCTATCCCAAAGCATTTTGACAATACTGCGCAACGAATTATCCCAGATGATCGAATTATCCCAGCAATCATCGACACGGCAATCATCGACACGGCTGGTGGAAGGTCATCTTAGAGGCATTCTCATTTCGGACATGGTTGAATGGAGCAGTGTACTGCACGGCCAGGCAGCTCTATACAATGGAGTTAAGGGAATTAACTCCCTGCAAGAATACGGAATCAGTAAATTTTCTTATTCAGGCAGTTATGGACATTTGCTCGCTTTGAGAAGGCAGCAAACT